>NC_092710.1:339632117-340340293 GCF_047496885.1 Scyliorhinus torazame | reverse complement strand
CGGGGCGAGGGAGGGGGGGGTCGGGGCGAGGGGAGGGGGGGGTCGGGGCGAGGGGAGGGGGGGGGTCGGGGGCGAGGGGAGGGGGGGGTCGGGGCGAGGGGAGGGGGGGGTCGGGGCGAGGGGAGGGGGGGTCGGGGCGAGGGGAGGGGGGGGTCGGGGCGGGGGAGGGGGGGGTCGGGGCGAGGGGAGGGGGGGTCGGGGCGAGGGGGGTCGGGGCGAGGGGAGGGGGGGTCGGGGCGAGGGGAGGGGGGGGTCGGGGCGAGGGGCGGAGGGGGGTCGGGCGAGGGGGGTCGGGGCGAGGGGGGTCGGGGCGAGGGGGGTCGGGGCGAGGGGGGTCGGGGCGAGGGGGGGTCGGGGCGAGGGGGGGTCGGGGCGAGGGGGGTCGGGGCGAGGGGGGTCGGGGCGAGGGGGTCGGGGCGAGGGGGGTCGGGGGCGAGGGGGGTCGGGGGCGAGGGGGGTCGGGGCGAGGGGGGTCGGGGCGAGGGGGGTCGGGGCGAGGGGGGTCGGGGCGAGGGGAGTCGGGGCGAGGGGAGTCGGGGGCGAGGGAGTCGGGGCGAGGGGAGTCGGGCGAGGGGAGTCGGGGCGAGGGGAGTCGGGGCGAGGGGAGGGGGAGTCGGGGCGAGGGGAGGGGGGGGTCGGGGCGAGGGGAGGGGGGGTCGGGGCGAGGGGAGGGGGGGTCGGGGCGAGGGGGTCGGGGCGAGGGGAGGGGGGGTTGGGGCGAGGGGAGGGGGGGTCGGGGCGAGGGGAGGGGGGGTCGGGTCGGGGTGAGGGGGGGGGTCGGGGTGAGGGGGGGGTCGGGGTGAGGGGGGGGTCGGGGTGAGGGGGGGGGTCGGGGTGAGGGGGGGGGTCGGGGTGAGGGGGGGGTCGGGGTGAGGGGGTCGGGGTGAGGGGGGGGTCGGGGTGAGGGGGGGGTCGGGGTGAGGGGGTCGGGGTGAGGGGGTCGGGGTGAGGGGGGGGGGTCGGGGTGAGGGGGGGGGGGTCGGGGTGAGGGGGGGGGGTCGGGGTGAGGGGGGTCGGGGTGAGGGGGGTCGGGGTGAGGGGGGGGGGGTCGGGGTGAGGGGGGGGGTCGGGGTGAGGGGGGGGGTCGGGGTGAGGGGGGGGGGTCGGGGTGAGGGGGGGGGTCGGGGTGAGGGGGGGGGGTCGGGGTGAGGGTCGGGGTGAGGGGGGGGTCGGGGTGAGGGGGGGGGGGTCGGGGTGAGGGGGGGGGTCGGGGTGAGGGGTCGGGGTGAGGGTCGGGGTGAGGGGGGGGGTCGGGGTGAGGGGGGGGGTCGGGGTGAGGGGGGGGGGTCGGGGTGAGGGGGGGGGGTCGGGGTGAGGGGGGGGGTCGGGGTGAGGGGGGGGGTCGGGGTGAGGGGGGGGGTCGGGGTGAGGGGGGGGGTCGGGGTGAGGGGGTGAGGTCGGGGTGAGGGGGGGGTCGGGGTGAGGTGCTCATTTCTCATAGGGGGGGGGGTCGGGGAGTCAGTCTATTACGCCGACTTTCTCTGATAATTGTACCTCGAACGTTCCCCATTCCCCTCTCCCTCCTCCGCCTTCCCCGCTCCCGGTCGCCGCCGCCGCCATGTTTGCAGCTCCGGTTCCTCCCGCGGCTGAATACCGGAACAGCTGCGGAGGCCTCGGAGATCGGAGAGTGCGTCCGGGTGAAAGGTCAGCGGGTGTCATGGCGGCAGCGCGAGAGCGAGTGGAGCTGATCCGCGAGCGGGTGGTGCTGAGAGAATTCGGCATCCAGAAACGTGAGAATGGGCGGGAGGGTCATCAGCATCACTCAGAGCCCCTCACTCACTCAGAGCCCTCACTCACTCAGAGCCCCTCACTCACTCAGAGCCCCTCACTCACTCAGAGCCCCCTCACTCACTCAGAGCCCCTCACTCACTCAGAGCCCCCTCACTCACTCAGAGCCCCTCACTCACTCAGCCCCTCACTCACTCAGAGCCCCTCACTCACTCACTCAGAGACCCCTCACTCACTCAGCCCCTCACTCACTCAGAGCCCCTCACTCACTCAGAGCCCCTCACTCACTCAGAGCCCCTCACTCACTCAGAGCCCCTCACTCACTCAGAGCCCCTCACTCACTCAGAGCCCCTCACTCACTCAGAGCCCCACACTCACTCAGAGCCCCTCACTCACTCAGAGCCCCTCACTCACTCAGAGCCCTCACTCACTCAGAGCCCCTCACTCACTCAGAGCCCCTCACTCACTCAGAGCCCCTCACTCACTCAGCCCCTCACTCACTCAGAGCCCCTCACTCACTCAGAGCCCCTCACTCACTCAGAGCCCCTCACTCACTCAGCCCCTCACTCACTCAGAGCCCCTCACTCACTCAGAGCCCCTCACTCACTCAGAGCCCCTCACTCACTCAGAGCCCCTCACTCACTCAGAGTCCCGCACTCACTCAGAGCCCCCTCACTCACTCACTCAGAGCCCCTCGCTCACTCAGAGCCCCTCGCTCACTCACTCAGAGCCCCTCACTCACTCAGCCCCTCACTCACTCAGAGCCCCTCACTCACTCAGAGCCCCCTCACTCACTCAGAGCCCCTCACTCACTCAGAGCCCCTCACTCACTCACTCAGAGGCCCCTCACTCACTCAGAGCCCCTCACTCACTCAGAGCCCCTCACTCACTCAGAGCCCCTCACTCACTCAGCCCCTCACTCACTCAGAGACCCTCACTCACTCAGAGCCCTCGCTCACTCAGAGCCCCTCGCTCACTCACTCAGAGCCCCTCACTCACTCAGAGCCCCTCACTCACTCAGAGCCCCTCACTCACTCAGAGCCCCCTCACTCACTCAGAGCCCCTCACTCACTCAGAGCCCCCTCACTCACTCACTCAGAGCCCCTCACTCACTCAGAGCCCCTCACTCACTCAGAGCCCCTCACTCACTCAGAGCCCCACACTCACTCAGAGCCCCTCACTCACTCAGAGCCCCTCACTCACTCAGAGCCCCTCACTCACTCAGAGTCCCTCACTCACTCAGAGCCCCACACTCACTCAGAGCCCCACACTCACTCAGAGCCCCTCACTCACTCAGAGCCCCTCACTCACTCAGAGTCCCTCACTCACTCAGAGCCCCTCACTCACTCAGAGCCCCACACTCACTCAGAGCCCCTCACTCACTCAGAGCCCCTCACTCACTCAGAGCCCCCTCACTCACTCAGAGCCCCCTCACTCAGCCCCTCACTCACTCAGAGCCCCTCACTCACTCAGAGTCCCTCACTCACTCAGAGCCCCCTCACTCACTCAGAGCCCCTCACTCACTCAGAGCCCCTCACTCACTCAGAGCCCCTCACTCACTCAGAGCCCCTCACTCACTCAGAGCCCCCTCACTCACTCAGAGCCCCTCACTCACTCAGAGCCCCCTCACTCACTCAGAGCCCCTCACTCACTCAGAGCCCCTCACTCACTCACTCAGAGCCCCTCACTCACTCAGAGCCCCTCACTCACTCAGAGCCCCCTCACTCACTCAGAGCCCCTCACTCACTCAGAGCCCCTCACTCACTCAGAGCCCCCTCACTCACTCAGAGCCCCCTCACTCACTCAGAGCCCCTCACTCACTCAGAGCCCCTCACTCACTCAGAGCCCCTCACTCACTCAGAGCCCCTCACTCACTCAGAGCCCCTCACTCACTCACTCAGAGCCCCTCACTCACTCACTCAGAGCCCCTCACTCACTCACTCAGAGCCCCTCGCTCACTCAGAGCCCCTCACTCACTCAGAGCCCCTCACTCACTCAGAGCCCCCTCACTCACTCAGAGCCCCTCACTCACTCAGAGCCCCTCACTCACTCAGAGCCCCCTCACTCACTCAGAGCCCCTCACTCACTCACTCAGAGCCCCTCACTCACTCACTCAGAGCCCCTCACTCACTCAGAGCCCCTCACTCACTCAGAGCCCCTCACTCACTCAGAGCCCCTCACTCACTCAGAGCCCCTCACTCACTCAGAGCCCCTCACTCACTCAGAGCCCCTCACTCACTCACTCAGAGCCCCTCACTCACTCACTCAGAGCCCCTCACTCACTCAGAGCCCCTCACTCACTCAGAGCCCCTCACTCACTCAGAGCCCCTCACTCACTCAGAGCCCCTCACTCACTCAGAGCCCCCTCACTCACTCAGCCCCTCACTCACTCACTCAGAGCCCCTCACTCACTCAGAGCCCCCTCACTCACTCAGAGCCCCTCACTCACAGCCCCTCACTCACTCAGAGCCCCCTCACTCACTCAGAGCCCCTCACTCACTCAGAGCCCCCTCACTCACTCAGAGCCCCTCACTCACTCAGAGCCCCTCACTCACTCAGAGCCCCCTCACTCACTCAGAGCCCCTCACTCACTCAGAGCCCCCTCACTCACTCAGAGCCCCCTCACTCACTCAGAGCCCCTCACTCACTCAGAGCCCCTCACTCACTCACTCAGAGCCCCTCACTCACTCACTCAGAGCCCCTCACTCACTCACTCAGAGCCCCTCACTCACTCAGAGCCCCTCACTCACTCAGAGCCCCTCACTCACTCACTCATAGCCCCTCACTCACTCAGAGCCCCTCACTCACTCAGAGCCCCTCACTCACTCAGAGCCCCTCACTCACTCAGAGCCCCTCACTCACTCACTCAGAGCCCCTCACTCACTCACTCAGAGCCCCTCACTCACTCAGAGACCCTCACTCACTCAGAGCCCCTCACTCACTCACTCAGAGCCCCTCACTCACTCAGAGCCCCTCACTCACTCAGAGCCCCTCACTCACTCAGAGCCCCTCACTCACTCAGAGCCCCTCACTCACTCACTCAGAGCCCCTCACTCACTCAGAGCCCCTCACTCACTCAGAGCCCCTCACTCACTCAGAGCCCCTCACTCACTCACTCAGAGCCCCTCACTCACTCAGAGCCCCTCACTCACTCAGAGCCCCTCACTCACTCAGAGCCCCTCACTCACTCAGAGCCCCTCACTCACTCAGAGCCCCTCACTCACTCAGAGCCCCTCACTCACTCAGAGCCCCTCACTCACTCACTCAGAGCCCCTCACTCACTCACTCAGAGCCCCTCCCTCACTCACTCAGAGCCCCTCCCTCACTCACTCAGAGCCCCTCACTCACTCAGAGCCCCTCACTCACTCAGAGCCCCTCACTCACTCAGAGCCCCTCACTCACTCACTCAGAGCCCCTCACTCACTCAGAGCCCCTCACTCACTCAGAGCCCCTCACTCACTCAGAGCCCCTCACTCACTCACTCAGAGCCCCTCACTCACTCACTCACAGCCCCTCACTCACTCACAGCCCCTCACTCACTCACTCAGAGCCCCTCACTCACTCAGAGCCCCTCGCTCACTCAGAGCCCCTCGCTCACTCAGAGCCCCTCGCTCACTCAGAGCCCCTCACTCACTCAGAGCCCCTCACTCACTCACTCAGAGCCCCTCACTCACTCAGTGCCCCTCACTCACTCAGAGCCCCTCACTCACTCACTCAGAGCCCCTCGCTCACTCAGAGCCCCTCACTCACTCAGAGCCCCTCACTCACTCACTCAGAGCCCCTCGCTCACTCAGAGCCCCTCACTCACTCAGAGCCCCTCACTCACTCAGAGCCCCTCACTCACTCAGAGCCCCTCACTCACTCACTCAGAGCCCCTCACTCACTCACTCAGAGCCCCTCACTCACTCAGAGCCCCTCACTCACTCAGAGCCCCTCACTCACTCAGAGCCCCTCACTCACTCAGAGCCCTTCACTCACTCAGAGCCCCTCAATCACTCACTCAGAGCCCCTCACTCACTCAGAGCCCCTCACTCACTCAGAGCCCCTCACTCACTCAGAGCCCCTCACTCACTCACTCAGAGCCCCTCACTCACTCACTCAGAGCCCCTCACTCACTCACTCAGAGCCCCTCACTCACTCACTCAGAGCCCCTCACTCACTCAGAGCCCCTCACTCACTCAGAGCCCCTCACTCACTCAGAGCCCCTCACTCACTCACTCAGAGCCCCTCACTCACTCACTCAGAGCCCCTCACTCACTCAGAGCCCCTCACTCACTCAGAGCCCCTCACTCACTCAGAGCCCCTCACTTACTCAGAGCCCCTCACTCACTCAGAGCCCCTCACTCACTCAGAGCCCCTCACTCACTCAGAGCCCCTCACTCACTCAGAGCCCCTCACTCACTCAGAGCCCCTCGCTCACTCAGAGCCCCTCACTCACTCAGAGCCCCCTCACTCACTCAGAGCCCCCTCACTCACTCAGAGCCCCTCACTCACTCAGAGCCCCTCACTCACTCACTCAGAGCCCCTCACTCACTCACTCAGAGCCCCTCACTCACTCACTCAGAGCCCCTCACTCACTCACTCAGAGCCCCTCACTCACTCACTCAGAGCCCCTCACTCACTCACTCAGAGCCCCTCACTCACTCAGAGCCCCTCACTCACTCACTCAGAGCCCCTCACTCACTCCCTCAGAGCCCCTCACTCACTCAGAGCCCCTCACTCACTCAGAGCCCCTCACTCACTCAGAGCCCCTCACTCACTCACTCAGAGCCCCTCACTCACTCAGCCCCTCACTCACTCAGAGCCCCTCACTCACTCAGAGCCCCTCACTCACTCAGAGCCCCTCACTCACTCAGAACCCCTCACTCACTCAGAACCCCTCACTCACTCAGAGCCCCTCACTCACTCACTCAGAGCCCCTCCCTCACTCAGAGCCCCTCACTCACTCACTCAGAGCCCCTCACTCACTCACTCAGCCCCTCACTCACTCAGAACCCCTCACTCACTCAGAACCCCTCACTCACTCAGAGCCCCTCACTCACTCACTCAGAGCCCCTCCCTCACTCAGCCCCTCACTCACTCACTCAGAGCCCCTCACTCACTCACTCAGCCCCTCACTCACTCAGCCCCTCACTCACTCAGCCCCTCACTCACTCAGAGCCCCTCACTCACTCAGAGCCCCTCACTCACTCAGAGCCCCTCACTCACTCACTCAGAGCCCCTCACTCACTCAGAGCCCCTCACTCACTCAGAGCCCCTCACTCACTCAGCCCCTCACTCACTCAGCCCCTCACTCACTCAGAACCCCTCACTCACTCACTCAGAGCCCCTCACTCACTCAGAGCCCCTCACTCACTCACTCAGAGCCCCTCACTCACTCACTCAGAGCCCCTCACTCACTCTGAGCCCCTCACTCACTCACTCAGAGCCCCTCACTCACTCAGAGCCCCTCACCCACTCACTCAGCCCCTCACTCACTCACTCAGAGCCCCCTCACTCACTCACTCAGAGCCCCTCACTCACTCAGAGCCCCTCACTCACTCAGAGCCCCTCACTCACTCAGAGCCCCTCACTCACTCACTCAGAGCCCCTCACTCACTCACTCAGAGCCCCTCACTCACTCAGAGCCCCTCACTCACTCACTCAGCCCCTCACTCACTCACAGCCCCTCACTCACTCAGAGCCCCTCACTCACTCAGAGCCCCTCACTCACTCAGAGCCCCTCACTCACTCAGAGCCCCTCACTCACTCAGAGCCCCTCACTCACTCAGAGCCCCTCACTCACTCAGAGCCCCTCACTCACTCAGAGCCCCTCACTCACTCAGAGCCCCCTCACTCACTCAGAGCCCCCTCACTCACTCAGAGCCCCTCACTCACTCAGCCCCCTCACTCACTCAGAGCCCCCTCACTCACTCACTCAGAGCCCCCTCACTCACTCACTCAGAGCCCCTCACTCACTCAGAGCCCCTCACTCACTCAGAGCCCCTCACTCACTCAGAGCCCCTCACTCACTCAGAGCCCCCTCACTCACTCAGAGCCCCTCACTCACTCAGAGCCCCTCACTCACTCAGAGCCCCTCACTCACTCACTCAGAGCCCCTCACTCACTCACTCAGAGCCCCTCACTCACTCACTCAGAGCCCCTCACTCACTCAGAGCCCCTCACTCACTCAGAGCCCCTCACTCACTCAGAGCCCCTCACTCACTCACTCAGTGCCCCTCACTCACTCAGAGCCCCCTCACTCACTCAGAGCCCCTCACTCACTCAGAGCCCCCTCACTCACTCAGAGCCCCCTCACTCAGCCCCTCGCTCACTCAGAGCCCCTCACTCACTCAGAGCCCCTCACTCACTCAGGGCCCCTCACTCACTCAGAGCCCCTCACTCACTCAGCCCCCTCACTCACTCAGAGCCCCTCACTCATTCACTCAGAGCCCCTCACTCACTCACTCAGAGCCCCTCACTCACTCAGAGCCCCCTCACTCACTCAGAGCCCCCTCACTCACTCAGAGCCCCCTCACTCACTCAGAGCCCCTCACTCACTCACTCAGAGCCCCTCACTCACTCAGAGCCCCTCACTCATTCACTCAGAGCCCCTCACTCACTCACTCAGAGCCCCTCACTCACTCAGGCCCTCACTCACTCAGAGCCCCCTCACTCACTCAGAGCCCCTCACTCACTCAGAGCCCTTACTCACTCAGAGCCCCTAACTCACTCAGAGCCCCTCACTCACTCAGAGCCCCTCACTCACTCAGAGCCCCTCACTCACTCAGAGCCCCTCACCCACTCAGCCCCTCACTCACTCAGCCCCTCACTCACTCAGAGCCCCTCACTCACTCAGAGCCCCTCACTCACTCAGAGCCCCTCACTCACTCAGAGCCCCTCACTCACTCAGCCCCTCACTCACTCAGCCCCTCACTCACTCAGAGCCAACTCACTCACTCAGAGCCCCTCACTCACTCAGAGCCCCTCACTCACTCAGAGCCCCTCACTCACTCAGAGCCTCACTCACTCAGAGCCCCTCACTCACTCAGCCCCTCACTCACTCAGAGCCCCTCACTCAGAGCCCCTCACTCACTCAGAGCCCCTCACTCACTCAGAGCCCCTCACTCACTCATAGCCCCTCACTCACTCAGAGCCCCTCACTCACTCAGAGCCCCTCACTCACTCAGAGCCCCCTCACTCACTCAGAGCCCCCTCACTCACTCAGAGCCCCTCACTCACTCAGAGCCCCTCACTCACTCACTCAGAGCCCCTCACTCACTCACTCAGAGCCCCTCACTCACTCACTCAGAGCCCCTCACTAACTCACTCAGAGCCCCTCACTCACTCAGAGCCCCTCACTCACTCAGAGCCCCTCACTCACTCAGAGCCCCTCACTCACTCAGAGCCCCTCACTCACTCAGAGCCCCTCACTCAGTCACTCAGAGCCCCCTCACTCACTCAGAGCCCCTCACTCACTCAGAGCCCCCTCACTCACTCAGAGCCCCCTCACTCAGCCCCTCACTCACTCAGAGCCCCTCACTCACTCAGAGCCCCTCGCTCACTCAGAGCCCCCTCACTCACTCAGAGCCCCCTCACTCACTCCGAGCCCCTCACTCATTCACTCAGAGCCCCTCACTCACTCACTCCGAGCCCCTCACTCACTCAGCCCCTCACTCACTCAGAGCGTCCTCACTCACTCAGAGCCCCTCACTCACTCACTCAGAGCCCCTCACTCACTCACTCAGAGCCCCTCACTCACTCACTCAGAGCCCCTCACTCACTCAGAGCCCCTCACTCACTCAGAGCCCCTCACTCACTCAGAGCCCCTCACTCATTCACTCAGAGCCCCTCACTCACTCACTCAGAGCCCCTCACTCACTCAGGCCTTCACTCACTCAGAGCCCCCTCACTCACTCAGAGCCCCTCACTCACTCAGAGCCCCTCACTCACTCAGAGCCCCTCACTCACTTACTCAGAGCCCCTCACTCACTCAGAGCCCCTCACTCACTCAGAGCCCCTCACTCACTCAGAGCCTCTCACTCACTCAGAGCCCCTCACTCACTCAGAGCCCCTCACTCACTCAGCCCCTCACTCACTCAGCCCCTCACTCACTCAGCCCCTCACTCACTCAGAGCCCCTCACTCACTCAGCCCCTCACTCACTCAGAGCCCCTCACTCACACTCAGCCCCTCACTCACTCACAGCCCCTCACTCACTCAGAGCCCCTCACTCACTCAGCCCCTCACTCACTCAGAGCCCCTCACTCACTCAGAGCCCCTCACTCACTCAGAGCCCCTCACTCACTGAGAGCCCCCCACTCACTCAGAGCCCCTCACTCACTCAGAGCCCCTCACTCACTCACTCAGAGCCCCTCACTCACTCACTCAGAGCCCCTCACTCACTCAGAGCCCCCTCACTCACTCAGAGCCCCCTCACTCACTCAGAGCCCCTCACTCACTCAGAGCCCCTCACTCACTCAGAGCCCCTCACTTACTCAGAGCCCCTCACTCACTCAGAGCCCCTCACTCACTCAGAGCCCCTCACTCACTCACTCAGAGCCCCCTCACTCACTCAGAGCCCCTCACTCACTCAGAGCCCCTCACTCACTCAGAGCCCTCTCACTCACTCAGAGCCCCTCACTCACTCAGAGTCCCTCACTCAGCCCCTCACTCACTCAGCCCCTCACTCACTCAGCCCCTCACTCACTCAGCCCCTCACTCACTCAGCCCCTCACTCACTCAGCCCCTCACTCACTCAGAGCCCCTCACTCACTCAGAGCCCCTCACTCACTCAGAGCCCCTCACTCACTCAGCCCCTCACTCACTCAGCCCCTCACTCACTCAGAGACCCTCACTCACTCAGAGCCCCCTCACTCACTCAGAGCCCCCTCACTCACTCAGAGCCCCCTCACTCACTCAGAGCCCCCTCACTCACTCAGAGCCCCCTCACTCACTCAGAGCCCCTCACTCACTCAGAGCCCCTCACTCACTCAGAGCCCCTCACTCACTCAGAGCCCCCTCACTCACTCAGAACCCCTCACTCACTCAGAACCCCTCACTCACTCAGAGCCCCTCACTCACTCAGAGCCCCTCACTCACTCAGAGCCCCTCACTCACTCAGAGCCCCCTCACTCACTCAGAGCCCCCTCACTCACTCAGAGCCCCTCACTCACTCAGTGCCCCTCACTCAATCACTCATAGCCCCTCACTCACTCAGAGCCCCCTCACTCACTCAGAGCCCCCTCACTCACTCAGAGCCCCCTCACTCTCTCAGAACCCCTCACTCACTCAGAGCCCCTCACTCACTCAGAGCCCCTCACTCACTCAGAGCCCCTCACTCACTCAGAGCCCCTCACTCAGAGCCCCTCACTCACTCAGAGCCCTCTCACTCACTCAGAGCCCTCTCACTCACTCAGAGCCCCTCACTCACTCAGAGCCCCTCACTCACTCAGAGCCCCTCACTCACTCACTCAGAGCCCCTGACTCACTCACTCAGAGCCCCCTCACTCACTCACTCAGAGCCCCTCACTCACTCAGAGCCCCTCACTCACTCAGAGCCCCTCACTCACTCAGAGCCCCCTCACTCACTCAGAGCCCCTCACTCACTCAGAGCCCCCTCACTCACTCAGAGCCCCTCACTCACTCAGAGCCCCTCACTCACTCAGAGCCCCCTCACTCACTCAGAGCCCTTCACTCACTTAGAGCCCCTCACTCACTCACTCAGAGCCCCTCACTCACTCAGAGCCCCTCACTCACTCAGAGCCCCTCACTCACTCAGAGCCCCTCACTCAGTCAGAGCCCCTCACTCACTCAGAGCCCCTCACTCACTCAGAGCCCCTCACTCACTCAGAGACCCTCACTCACTCAGAGACCCTCACTCACTCAGAGACCCTCACTCACTCAGAGACCCTCACTCACTCAGAGACCCCTCACTCACTCACTCAGAGCCCCCTCACTCAGAGCCCCTCACTCACTCAGAGCCCCTCACTCACTCAGAGCCCCTCACTCACTCTCAGAGCCCCTCACTCACTCTCAGAGCCCCTCACTCACTCAGAGCCCCTCACTCACTCACTCAGAGCCCCTCACTCACTCACTCACTCAGAGCCCCTCACTCACTCACTCAGAGCCCCTCACTCACTCAGAGCCCCTCACTCACTCACTCAGAGCCTCTCACTCATTCACTCAGAGCCTCTCACTCATTCACTCAGAGCCTCTCACTCACTCACTCAGAGCCTCTCACTCACTCAGAGCTCCTTACTCACTCACTCAGAGCCCCTCACTCACTCACTCAGAGCCCCTCACTCAGCCCCTCACTCACTCAGAGCCCCTCACTCACTCAGAGCCCCTCACTCACTCAGAGCCCCTCACTCACTCAGAGCCCCTCACTCACTCAGAGCCCCTCACTCACTCAGAGCCCCTCACTCACTCAGAGCCCCTCACTCAGAGCCCATCACTCATTCACTCAGAGCCCTCTCACTCACTCAGAGCCCCTCACTCAGAGTCCCTCACTCACTCAGAAAACCTCACTCACTCACTCAGAGCCCCTCACTCACTCGGAGCCCCTCACTCACTCGGAACCCCTCACTCACTCGGAGCCCCTCACTCACTCGGAGCCCCTCACTCACTCGGAGCCCCTCACTCACTCGCAGCCCCTCACTCACTCGCAGCCCCTCACTCACTCGCAGCCCCTCACTCACTCGCAGCCCCTCACTCACTCAGAGCCCCTCACTCACTCAGAGCCCCTCACTCACTCAGAGCCCCTCACTCACTCACTCAGAGCCCCTCACTCACTCACTCAGAGCCCCTCACTCACTCACTCAGAGCCCCTCACTCACTCACTCAGAGCCCCTCACTCACTCACTCAGAGCCCCTCACTCACTTACTCAGAGCTCTCTCACTCACTCAGAGCCCCTCACTCACTCACTCAGAGCCCCTCACTCACTCACTCAGAGCCCCTCACTCACTCACTCAGAGCCCCTCACTCACTTACTCAGAGCTCTCTCACTCACTCAGAGCCCCTCACTCACTCACTCAGAGCCCCCTCACTCACTCAGAGCCTCTAACTCATTCACTCAGAGCCCCATACTCATTCACTCAGAGCCTCTCACTCACTCAGAGCCCCTCACTCACTCAGAGCCCCTAACTCACTCACTCAGAGCCCCATTATCACTCAGAGCCCCTCACTCTCACAGTTACCTCACTCTCACAGTTACCTCACTCTCACAGTTACCTCACTCACACAAGTTACCTCACTCACTTACAGTTATCTCACTCACTCACAGTTACCTCACTCACTCAGTTACCTCACTCACACAGTTACCTCACTCACTTACAGTTATCTCACTCACTCACAGTTACCTCACTCATTCAGTTACCTCATTCACTCACAGTTACCTCGCTCACTCAGTTACCTCACTCACTCTCAGATTTACCTCACTCACTCACAGTTACCTCACTCATTTAGTTACCTCATTCACTCAGTTATTTCACTCACTCAGTTACCTCACTCACTCAGATTTACCTCACTCACAGTTACCTCACTCACTCACAGTTACCTCACTCACTTACAGTTACCTCACTCACTCAGAGTTACTTCACTCACTCAGTTACCTCACTCACTCAATTACCTCACTAACTCGGAGTTACCTCACTCACTAAGAGTCACCTCACTCACTCAGTTACCTCACTCACTCAGCCACCTCCCTCACTCACTCAGAGTTACCTCACTCACTCAGTTACTTCACTCACTCAGCCCCTCACTCACTCAGAACCCCTCACTCACTCACTCAGAGCCCCTCACTCACTCAGAGCCCCTCACTCACTCACTCAGAGCCCCTCACTCACTCACTCAGAGCCCCTCACTCACTCTGAGCCCCTCACTCACTCACTCAGAGCCCCTCACTCACTCAGAGCCCCTCACCCACTCACTCAGCCCCTCACTCACTCACTCAGAGCCCCCTCACTCACTCACTCAGAGCCCCTCACTCACTCAGAGCCCCTCACTCACTCAGAGCCCCTCACTCACTCAGAGCCCCTCACTCACTCACTCAGAGCCCCTCACTCACTCACTCAGAGCCCCTCACTCACTCAGAGCCCCTCACTCACTCACTCAGCCCCTCACTCACTCACAGCCCCTCACTCACTCAGAGCCCCTCACTCACTCAGAGCCCCTCACTCACTCAGAGCCCCTCACTCACTCAGAGCCCCTCACTCACTCAGAGCCCCTCACTCACTCAGAGCCCCTCACTCACTCAGAGCCCCTCACTCACTCAGAGCCCCCTCACTCACTCAGAGCCCCCTCACTCACTCAGAGCCCCTCACTCACTCAGCCCCCTCACTCACTCAGAGCCCCCTCACTCACTCACTCAGAGCCCCCTCACTCACTCACTCAGAGCCCCTCACTCACTCAGAGCCCCTCACTCACTCAGAGCCCCTCACTCACTCAGAGCCCCTCACTCACTCAGAGCCCCCTCACTCACTCAGAGCCCCTCACTCACTCAGAGCCCCTCACTCACTCAGAGCCCCTCACTCACTCACTCAGAGCCCCTCACTCACTCACTCAGAGCCCCTCACTCACTCACTCAGAGCCCCTCACTCACTCAGAGCCCCTCACTCACTCAGAGCCCCTCACTCACTCAGAGCCCCTCACTCACTCACTCAGTGCCCCTCACTCACTCAGAGCCCCCTCACTCACTCAGAGCCCCTCACTCACTCAGAGCCCCCTCACTCACTCAGAGCCCCCTCACTCAGCCCCTCGCTCACTCAGAGCCCCTCACTCACTCAGAGCCCCTCACTCACTCAGGGCCCCTCACTCACTCAGAGCCCCTCACTCACTCAGAGCCCCTCACTCACTCAGCCCCCTCACTCACTCAGAGCCCCTCACTCATTCACTCAGAGCCCCTCACTCACTCACTCAGAGCCCCTCACTCACTCAGAGCCCCCTCACTCACTCAGAGCCCCCTCACTCACTCAGAGCCCCCTCACTCACTCAGAGCCCCTCACTCACTCACTCAGAGCCCCTCACTCACTCAGAGCCCCTCACTCATTCACTCAGAGCCCCTCACTCACTCACTCAGAGCCCCTCACTCACTCAGGCCCTCACTCACTCAGAGCCCCCTCACTCACTCAGAGCCCCTCACTCACTCAGAGCCCTTACTCACTCAGAGCCCCTAACTCACTCAGAGCCCCTCACTCACTCAGAGCCCCTCACTCACTCAGAGCCCCTCACTCACTCAGAGCCCCTCACCCACTCAGCCCCTCACTCACTCAGCCCCTCACTCACTCAGAGCCCCTCACTCACTCAGAGCCCCTCACTCACTCAGAGCCCCTCACTCACTCAGAGCCCCTCACTCACTCAGCCCCTCACTCACTCAGCCCCTCACTCACTCAGAGCCAACTCACTCACTCAGAGCCCCTCACTCACTCAGAGCCCCTCACTCACTCAGAGCCCCTCACTCACTCAGAGCCTCACTCACTCAGAGCCCCTCACTCACTCAGCCCCTCACTCACTCAGAGCCCCTCACTCAGAGCCCCTCACTCACTCAGAGCCCCTCACTCACTCAGAGCCCCTCACTCACTCATAGCCCCTCACTCACTCAGAGCCCCTCACTCACTCAGAGCCCCTCACTCACTCAGAGCCCCCTCACTCACTCAGAGCCCCCTCACTCACTCAGAGCCCCTCACTCACTCAGAGCCCCTCACTCACTCACTCAGAGCCCCTCACTCACTCACTCAGAGCCCCTCACTCACTCACTCAGAGCCCCTCACTAACTCACTCAGAGCCCCTCACTCACTCAGAGCCCCTCACTCACTCAGAGCCCCTCACTCACTCAGAGCCCCTCACTCACTCAGAGCCCCTCACTCACTCAGAGCCCCTCACTCAGTCACTCAGAGCCCCCTCACTCACTCAGAGCCCCTCACTCACTCAGAGCCCCCTCACTCACTCAGAGCCCCCTCACTCAGCCCCTCACTCACTCAGAGCCCCTCACTCACTCAGAGCCCCTCGCTCACTCAGAGCCCCCTCACTCACTCAGAGCCCCCTCACTCACTCCGAGCCCCTCACTCATTCACTCAGAGCCCCTCACTCACTCACTCCGAGCCCCTCACTCACTCAGCCCCTCACTCACTCAGAGCCCCCTCACTCACTCAGAGCCCCTCACTCACTCACTCAGAGCCCCTCACTCACTCACTCAGAGCCCCTCACTCACTCACTCAGAGCCCCTCACTCACTCAGAGCCCCTCACTCACTCAGAGCCCCTCACTCACTCAGAGCCCCTCACTCATTCACTCAGAGCCCCTCACTCACTCACTCAGAGCCCCTCACTCACTCAGGCCTTCACTCACTCAGAGCCCCCTTACTCACTCAGAGCCCCTCACTCACTCAGAGCCCCTCACTCACTCAGAGCCCCTCACTCACTTACTCAGAGCCCCTCACTCACTCAGAGCCCCTCACTCACTCAGAGCCCCTCACTCACTCAGAGCCTCTCACTCACTCAGAGCCCCTCACTCACTCAGAGCCCCTCACTCACTCAGCCCCTCACTCACTCAGCCCCTCACTCACTCAGCCCCTCACTCACTCAGAGCCCCTCACTCACTCAGCCCCTCACTCACTCAGAGCCCCTCACTCACACTCAGCCCCTCACTCACTCACAGCCCCTCACTCACTCAGAGCCCCTCACTCACTCAGCCCCTCACTCACTCAGAGCCCCTCACTCACTCAGAGCCCCTCACTCACTCAGAGCCCCTCACTCACTGAGAGCCCCCCACTCACTCAGAGCCCCTCACTCACTCAGAGCCCCTCACTCACTCACTCAGAGCCCCTCACTCACTCACTCAGAGCCCCTCACTCACTCAGAGCCCCCTCACTCACTCAGAGCCCCCTCACTCACTCAGAGCCCCTCACTCACTCAGAGCCCCTCACTCACTCAGAGCCCCTCACTTACTCAGAGCCCCTCACTCACTCAGAGCCCCTCACTCACTCAGAGCCCCTCACTCACTCACTCAGAGCCCCCTCACTCACTCAGAGCCCCTCACTCACTCAGAGCCCCTCACTCACTCAGAGCCCTCTCACTCACTCAGAGCCCCTCACTCACTCAGAGTCCCTCACTCAGCCCCTCACTCACTCAGCCCCTCACTCACTCAGCCCCTCACTCACTCAGCCCCTCACTCACTCAGCCCCTCACTCACTCAGCCCCTCACTCACTCAGAGCCCCTCACTCACTCAGAGCCCCTCACTCACTCAGAGCCCCTCACTCACTCAGCCCCTCACTCACTCAGCCCCTCACTCACTCAGAGACCCTCACTCACTCAGAGCCCCCTCACTCACTCAGAGCCCCCTCACTCACTCAGAGCCCCCTCACTCACTCAGAGCCCCCTCACTCACTCAGAGCCCCTCACTCACTCAGAGCCCCTCACTCACTCAGAGCCCCTCACTCACTCAGAGCCCCCTCACTCACTCAGAACCCCTCACTCACTCAGAACCCCTCACTCACTCAGAGCCCCTCACTCACTCAGAGCCCCTCACTCACTCAGAGCCCCTCACTCACTCAGAGCCCCTCACTCACTCAGAGCCCCCTCACTCACTCAGAGCCCCCTCACTCACTCAGAGCCCCTCACTCACTCAGTGCCCCTCACTCAATCACTCATAGCCCCTCACTCACTCAGAGCCCCCTCACTCACTCAGAGCCCCCTCACTCACTCAGAGCCCCCTCACTCTCTCAGAACCCCTCACTCACTCAGAGCCCCTCACTCACTCAGAGCCCCTCACTCACTCAGAGCCCCTCACTCACTCAGAGCCCCTCACTCAGAGCCCCTCACTCACTCAGAGCCCTCTCACTCACTCAGAGCCCTCTCACTCACTCAGAGCCCCTCACTCACTCAGAGCCCCTCACTCACTCAGAGCCCCTCACTCACTCACTCAGAGCCCCTGACTCACTCACTCAGAGCCCCCTCACTCACTCACTCAGAGCCCCTCACTCACTCAGAGCCCCTCACTCACTCAGAGCCCCTCACTCACTCAGAGCCCCCTCACTCACTCAGAGCCCCTCACTCACTCAGAGCCCCCTCACTCACTCAGAGCCCCTCACTCACTCAGAGCCCCTCACTCACTCAGAGCCCCCTCACTCACTCAGAGCCCTTCACTCACTTAGAGCCCCTCACTCACTCACTCAGAGCCCCTCACTCACTCAGAGCCCCTCACTCACTCAGAGCCCCTCACTCACTCAGAGCCCCTCACTCAGTCAGAGCCCCTCACTCACTCAGAGCCCCTCACTCACTCAGAGCCCCTCACTCACTCAGAGACCCTCACTCACTCAGAGACCCTCACTCACTCAGAGACCCTCACTCACTCAGAGACCCTCACTCACTCAGAGACCCCTCACTCACTCACTCAGAGCCCCCTCACTCAGAGCCCCTCACTCACTCAGAGCCCCTCACTCACTCAGAGCCCCTCACTCACTCTCAGAGCCCCTCACTCACTCTCAGAGCCCCTCACTCACTCAGAGCCCCTCACTCACTCACTCAGAGCCCCTCACTCACTCACTCACTCAGAGCCCCTCACTCACTCACTCAGAGCCCCTCACTCACTCAGAGCCCCTCACTCACTCACTCAGAGCCTCTCACTCATTCACTCAGAGCCTCTCACTCATTCACTCAGAGCCTCTCACTCACTCACTCAGAGCCTCTCACTCACTCAGAGCTCCTTACTCACTCACTCAGAGCCCCTCACTCACTCACTCAGAGCCCCTCACTCAGCCCCTCACTCACTCAGAGCCCCTCACTCACTCAGAGCCCCTCACTCACTCAGAGCCCCTCACTCACTCAGAGCCCCTCACTCACTCAGAGCCCCTCACTCACTCAGAGCCCCTCACTCACTCAGAGCCCCTCACTCACTCAGAGCCCCTCACTCAGAGCCCATCACTCATTCACTCAGAGCCCTCTCACTCACTCAGAGCCCCTCACTCAGAGTCCCTCACTCACTCAGAAAACCTCACTCACTCACTCAGAGCCCCTCACTCACTCGGAGCCCCTCACTCACTCGGAACCCCTCACTCACTCGGAGCCCCTCACTCACTCGGAGCCCCTCACTCACTCGGAGCCCCTCACTCACTCGCAGCCCCTCACTCACTCGCAGCCCCTCACTCACTCGCAGCCCCTCACTCACTCGCAGCCCCTCACTCACTCAGAGCCCCTCACTCACTCAGAGCCCCTCACTCACTCAGAGCCCCTCACTCACTCACTCAGAGCCCCTCACTCACTCACTCAGAGCCCCTCACTCACTCACTCAGAGCCCCTCACTCACTCACTCAGAGCCCCTCACTCACTCACTCAGAGCCCCTCACTCACTTACTCAGAGCTCTCTCACTCACTCAGAGCCCCTCACTCACTCACTCAGAGCCCCTCACTCACTCACTCAGAGCCCCTCACTCACTCACTCAGAGCCCCTCACTCACTTACTCAGAGCTCTCTCACTCACTCAGAGCCCCTCACTCACTCACTCAGAGCCCCCTCACTCACTCAGAGCCTCTAACTCATTCACTCAGAGCCCCATACTCATTCACTCAGAGCCTCTCACTCACTCAGAGCCCCTCACTCACTCAGAGCCCCTAACTCACTCACTCAGAGCCCCATTATCACTCAGAGCCCCTCACTCTCACAGTTACCTCACTCTCACAGTTACCTCACTCTCACAGTTACCTCACTCACACAAGTTACCTCACTCACTTACAGTTATCTCACTCACTCACAGTTACCTCACTCACTCAGTTACCTCACTCACACAGTTACCTCACTCACTTACAGTTATCTCACTCACTCACAGTTACCTCACTCATTCAGTTACCTCATTCACTCACAGTTACCTCGCTCACTCAGTTACCTCACTCACTCTCAGATTTACCTCACTCACTCACAGTTACCTCACTCATTTAGTTACCTCATTCACTCAGTTATTTCACTCACTCAGTTACCTCACTCACTCAGATTTACCTCACTCACAGTTACCTCACTCACTCACAGTTACCTCACTCACTTACAGTTACCTCACTCACTCAGAGTTACTTCACTCACTCAGTTACCTCACTCACTCAATTACCTCACTAACTCGGAGTTACCTCACTCACTAAGAGTCACCTCACTCACTCAGTTACCTCACTCACTCAGCCACCTCCCTCACTCACTCAGAGTTACCTCACTCACTCAGTTACTTCACTCACTCAGTTACCTCACTCACTCTCAGATTTACCTCACTCACTCACAGTTACCTCACTCACACAGTTACCTCACTCACACAGTTACCTCATTCACACAGTTACCTCACTCACAGTTACCTCACTCACTCACAGTTACCTCACTCACTTACAGTTACCTCACTCACTCAGAGTTACTTCACTCACTCAGTTACCTCACCCATTCAGAGTTACTTCACTCACTCACTCAGAGTCACTTCACTGACTCAGTCAGTTACCTCACTCACTCAGCTACCTCACTCACTCTCAGATTTACCTCACTCACTCAGAGTTAGCTCATTCACTCAGTTACCTCACCCACTCACTCAGAGTTACCTCACTCACTCAGAGTTACCTCACTCACTCAGAGTTACCTCACTCACTCAGTTACCTCACTCACTCAATTACCTCACTTACTCAGAGTTACCTCACGCACTCAGTTACCTCACTAACTCAGTTACCTCACTAACTCAGTTACCTCACTCACTAAGAGTTACCTCACTCACTCAGTTACCTCACTCACTCAGCCACCCACTCACTCACTCACAGTTACCTCACTCACTCAGTTACCTCACTCACTCTCAGATTTACCTCACTCACACAGTTACCTCACTCACACAGTTACCTCATTCACTCACTGTTACCTCACTCACTCAGTTACCTCACTCACTCAGTTACCTCACTCACTCTCAGATTTACCTCACTCACTCCGAGTTAGCTCATTCACTCAGTTACCTCACCCACTCTCTCAGTTACCTCACTCACTCAGTTACCTCACTCAGCCAACTCACTCACTCACTCAGAGTTACCTCACTCATTCACTCAGAGTTCACTTACTCAGATCCACCTCACTCACTCAGAGCCACCTCACTCACTCAGAGCCACCTCACTCACTCAGAGCCACCTCACTCACTCAGAGCCACCTCACTCACTCAGAGCCACCTCACTCACTCAGAGCCACCTCACTCACTCAGAGCCACCTCACTCAGAGTCACCTCACTCACTCAGTCACCTCACTCACTCAGAGCCATCTCACTCACTCAGAGCCACCTCACTCACTCAGAGCCACGTCACTCCCTCAGAGTTACCTACTCCCTCAGAATTACCTCACTTCCTCAGAGTTACCTCACCCCCTCAGAGTTACCTCACTCCCTCAAGAGTTACCTCACCCACTCCGTTACCTCATGCACTCAGAGTTGCCTCACTCAGTTACCTCACTCACTCAGTTACCTCACTCACTCACCTCACTCATCAGTTACGTCACTCACTCACTCAGATACCCCACTCAGAGTTACCTCACTCAGAGCTACCTCACTCTCTTACTCACAGTTGCCTCACTCACTCACAGTTACCTCACTCACTCAGATTCCTCACTCACAGTTACCTCACTCACTCACAGTTACCACACTCACTCAGTTACCTCGCTCCCTCAAGAGTTACCTCACTCATAGAATTTGCAGAGCAATTTACACTCCTTCACAGTTACCTCACTCACTCAGAGTTACTTCACTCACTCACTTGGTTACCTCACTCACTCAGTTACCTCACTCACTCACAGTTACCTCACTCACTCACTCAGTTACCTCACTCACTCACAGTTACCTCACTCACTCACTCAGATTTACCTCACTCACTCAGTTACCTCACTCACTCACTCAGAGTTACCTCTCTCCCTCAAGAGTTACCTCACCCACTCAGTTACCTCACCCACTCAGTTACCTCACTCACTCAGAGTTACCTCACTATTCATTCAGAGTTACTTCACTCACTCAGTTACCTCACTCATCAGTTACCTCACGTACTCAGATTCCTCACTCGCAGTTACCTCACTCACTTACAGTTATCTCACTCACTCACAGTTACCTCACTCATTCAGTTACCTCATTCACTCAGTTACCTCATTCACTCACAGTTACCTCACTCACTCAGTTACCTCACTCACTCACTCACAGTTACTTTACTCACTCTCTCAGAGTTACTTCACTGACTCACTCAGATTTACCTCACTCTCAGTTACCTCACTCACTCTCAGATTTACCTCACTCACTCACCTTTACCTCACTCACACAGTTACCTCACTCACACAGTTACCTCACTCACAGTTATCTCATTCACTCACAGTTACCTCACTCACTCACAGTTACCTCACTCACTCACAGTTACCTCACTCACACAGCTACCTCACTCACACAGTTACCTCACTCACACAGTTACCTCACTCACGCAGAGTTACTTCACTCACTCTCAGTTATTTCACTGACTCACTCAGATTTACCTCACTCGCTCAGTTACCTCACTCACTCACAGTTACCTCACACACAGTTACCTCACTCACAGTTATCTCACTCACTCACAGTTACCTCACTCATTCAGTTACCTCATTCACACAGTTACCTCACTCACTCACAGTTACTTCACTCACTCAGAGTTACCTCACTCACTCAGAGTTACTTCACTCACTCACTCAGTTACCTCACTCACTCATTCAGAGTTACCTCACTCACTCAGCTACCTCACTCACAGTTATCTCATTCACTCACAGTTATCTCATTCACTCACAGTTACCTCACTCACTCACAGTTACCTCACTCACTCACAGTTACCTCACTCACACAGTTACCTCACTCACACAGTTACCTCACTCATTCAGAGTTACCTCACTCACTCAGCTACCTCACTCACTCTCAGATTTACCTCACTCACTCAGAGTTAGCTCATTCACTCAGTTACCTCACCCACTCCCTCAGAGTTACCGCACTCACTCAGAGTTTCCTCACTCAGAGTTTCCTCACTCAGAGCTTCCTCACTCAGAGCTTCCTCACTCAGAGCTTCCTCACTCAGAGCTTCCTCACTCAGAGCTTCCTCACTCAGAGCTTCCTCACTCAGAGTTTCCTCACTCAGAGTTTCCTCACTCAGAGTTTCCTCACTCAGAGTTTCCTCACTCAGAGTTTCCTCACTCAGAGTTTCCTCACTCAGAGTTTCCTCACTCAGAGTTTCCTCACTCAGAGTTTCCTCACTCAGAGTTTCCTCACTCAGAGTTTCCTCACTCAGAGTTTCCTCACTCAGAGTTTCCTCACTCAGAGTTTCCTCACTCAGAGTTACCTCACTCACTCAGTTACCTCACTCACTCAGTTACCTCACTCACTCAGTTACCTCACTCACTAAGAGTTACCTCACTCACTCAGGGTCACCTCACTCACTCAGCCACCTCACTCACTCAGTTACCTCACTCACTCAGAGTTACCTCACTCACTTGCTCAGAGTAACCTCACTCAGAGTAACCTCACTCACTCAGTTACCTCACTCACTCAGAGTTACCTCACTCCTCACTCAGAGTTACTTTAATCACACTGGCTTTTTTCTGCTCCAGGTGCACACCACTGATTTCCCAGGAAATTACCCCGGCTACGATGACACATGGAAGCAGCAGCGGTTTGAGGAGGTAAAACATGGAGTGGGGCAGGAGCAGCTCAGCCATATCCCACTCAACATTCTCGCCTGGAGAACCACACATGTCCATTGTAAATGTCCTTCGGGGTGTCTCAGTGGTTAGCACTGCTGCCTCAGTGCCAAGGCCCCAGGTTCGATTCCCGCTTTGGGTCACTGTCTGTGCGGAGTCTGCACGTTCTCCCCGTGTCTGCGTGGGTTTCCTCCGGGTGCTCCGGTTTCCTCCCACAGTCCAAAGATGTACAAAGAGTCAACTGGACTCGAAACATTAGCTCCCTTCTCTCTCCATGGATGTTGTCAGACTTGCTGAGATCGTCCAGTTTTTTCTGTTTTTCTGTCTACCTACAGGATAGGTGGATTGGCCATGCTAAATTACCCAGTCCTGACGAGAAATGATAAATGGAAAGGGCAAGAAGCCCCTGATGGGAGTAATCCCCAAACAGTAGTTGCACAGTGGGGTACAGTATAAACCAGGAAATATTGGAGGCTTGTAAGAAAGGTACAGCAAAAATCATGGATGATTTTAATATGCATAAAGGCTGGATTAATCAAATTGGCATGGGTAGCCTCAAGGGAGAGTTCATTGAATGTGTTAGAGATTGGTTCTTGGATCAATATGTTGTGGAACCAACTAGGCAGCAGATTACTCTGGATTTCATGGAATCATAGAATTTACAATGCAGAAGGAGGCCATTCAGCCCATCGGGTCTGCACTGGCCCTTGGAAAGAGCACCCTACGTAAGCCCATGCCTCCACCCTATCCCTGTAACCCAGTAACCCCACCTAACCTTTTTGGACACGAAGGGCAATTTAGTATGGCCAATCCACCTATCCTGCGCATCTTTGGACTGTGGGAGGAAACACACGCAGACGCTGGGAGAACGTGCAGACTCCGCATAGACAGTGACCCAAGCCGGGAATCGAACCCGGGACCCTGGAGCTGTGAAGCAACTGTGCTAACCACTGTGATACCATGCTGCCCTTTGGTGTTGTGTAATGAGGAGGGATGAATGAATGACCTCATAGTGACGGATCCTCTAGGGAAGAGTGATCATAGCATGATAGAATTTCAAATTCAGTTTGAAAGTGTTCTGGAGTTAACTAAAGTAATTGGCCTTCATGGACTGGGCAGGAAGATTAAAAGGTAGCACAGTTGAGCACTGGCAGTTTAAGGAGGCATTTAAGGAGAGAGATATCTTTGCCATTCTTTTATATACTTTGCGCTAGTTTTCTTCATGCTCATTTTATCATTTTTTTAGTAATCCTTTGCTGATTTTAAAAGCTTCTGATTCTTCCAGCTTGCCACTGGCCTTTGCATAATGGTATGCCGTCGTTTCTGTCTTTGTTATCTGCATTGAGTATTGCTGGCTGGGTCAGCATTTATTGCCCATCCCTGAGGGCATTTGAGAGTCAATCACATTGCTGTGGGTCTGGAGTCAAATAACGGCCAGAACAGGTGAGGATGGCAGATTTCCTCCCCTGAAGGACACTAGTGAACCAGATGGGTTTTTACAACAATGGTTTCGGGGGCGGCAGGGCTGCGCAGTGGTTAGCACTGCTGCCTCATGGCTCCGAGGTCCCGGGTTCGATCCCGGCCCCGGGTCACTGTCCATGTGGAGTTTGCACAGTCTCCCCGTGTCTGCGTGGGTTTCAGCCCCTCAACCCAGAGATGTGCCGGATAGGTGGATTGGCCATGCTAAATTGCCCCTTAATTGGAGAAAAGTAGTTGGATACTCTCAATATATATTTAAAAAGACAATGTATCATTAGACTTTTAATTCCAGATTTTTATTGAATTCAAATTTTACCATGTACAATGGGATTCGATCCCATAGAAGGTACTGTAGCCAAATTTGTAGATTACACTAAAATAGGTGGGATAGTAAGTTGCAATGAGGAAATAAATTTACAAATGGATATAAATAGGTTAGGTAATTGGGCCAAAATGTGGTAGATGGAGTTTAGCGTGGATGAGTGTGAGGTTATCCATTTTGCTTGGAAAAATGGAACGGCAACTTATTTCCTAAAAGGAGAGAAACTTCAGAGTGCTTTGGTGCAGAAGTACTTTTCACAGTAACTTCATTGCAGTGTTAATATAAGACTACTTGTGACAATAAAGCTTACTTTACTAGAAGGATCTGAATGTCCCCATGCATGAATCTCAGAAAACTAGTATGGAGGTACAGCAAGTAATAAAGAAGGCAAATTTTGGCCTTTATAGTTAAAGGATTAGAGTATAAAAGTCGGGAAGTGTTGCTGTAACTGTATACTGCACTGGTGAGATCGCACCTGGAGTACTGTGCACAGATTTGGTCCCCTTATTTGATGCAGTTACATTAGAGGCAGTTCAGACGAGGTTCACTGGATGGATTACAGAGGTGAGGGGTTTGTCTCTTGAAGAGAGTTTGCGTAGTTTAGGCTTATAGTCTCTCGAGTTTAGAAAAATGACAGATCTAATTGAGGTATATAAGATGAAAAAAGGCATTAATAAACTAGACGTATAGCGGATGTTTCCTCTTGTGGGGCAATCTCGAATGAGAGGACACAGTTTTAGGATAAGGGTTAGCAGATTTAAAACCAAGATGAGAAATTACTTCTCTCAAAGGGTCATGGCTCGAATTCACTACCCCAGAGTACAGTGGATGATAAGACTTTGAGTAAATTTAAGGAGCAGATAGACAGATTTTTAATTCGTAATGGGTTTATAGATTATGGAGAATGGGCAAGATGGTGGAGTTGAGCTGAGAGAAGGTTAGACATGATCATATTGAATGGCGGAGCAAGCTCGAGGGGCTGAATTGCCTACTGTTGCTAATTTTCTCCTTGGTTTAATTGCTCTGTTTTATCACCTTTGCTCTTGAGTCGCCAGGTATCTTTATGATACCGCCACGTGGTTCAAGTCTGAGTAATGATCAATAATCCAATACACCGATTAGCAAGATTTAAATCAAAGCACATTTATTATACACAGTAATCGCTACTCTTGCACAAATTCTACGTTTAAGCTACTTCTACAACTAACAGGCCAATACTTAACTTGGAACTGGCCCACCAGGTCAGGGAAACAAATGGCCTTTCGTTCGGTTTCTGAGCCTGCGGGATTCGAAGTTGGTACAGATTGGTAGCTAGGAGCGCCTATCTCGTAGCGAGCATTGAAGTAAGACTTACAGGTTCGATCGGCTGCTGAAGAGTGACGAGAGCTGGAGAAGAGAGCGATTTGAACTTGGGGCTCAATTCTTATAGTTCCCAGGGGCTTCCCGCCTTTCGGACCCTGTACCTGGTCCCAAGTGATTGGACTTTGTCCCAATCACTTGGTTCGATTTTCTCCAGTACTGGAGCAGTTCCCTGATCGATGGGCGGTCTTTGAGGTGCTCGTTCACCTCTTTTTGTGTAGGCTCCTGCTGGCGCCGAAGAGTCTGATTTAGCTTTGTGTGTCTAAATGTTGCTTATTGTTCCCAGGGATTGCTCATTAGTATGCAGATGGCTGTTGTTTTGTTATGCTGATGGTTGCTGGTATCGAAATTGTCTGGCCTTTCCAGAGGTAAATACACAGCCAACCTGCAGCTGCTGGTTTTTGTCCTGTTGGCTGACTTTCCCATCAGCCTTTGCCGTTCGCCATTTTGAATCGGGAGTTGGCCATTTTAAGTGGCTACACTACTCCTGCTCCTAGTTCTTGTGTTCATTATCCATGTTGAATAGTAAATGGAAGACCTGAGAATTTCTGGAAGATTAGGAAACTCACCGCTGATTGGAGCATACCTGGCACAAAGGAAGATGGTTGTGGTGGTTGGAGGTCAATCATCTCAGCTCCAGGACATCACTGCAGAGTTCCTCAGGGTAGTGTCCTAGGCCCAACCATCTTCAGCTGCTTCATCAATGACCTCCCTTCCATCATAAGGTCTTAACTGGGGATGTTGGTAGATGGCTGCACAAGGTTAAGCACCATTCAACTCTTCAGATACTCCAAACGCAATAGGACCTGGACAAGATTCAGGCTTGGGCTGATAAATGGCAAATTATATATCATCCATCTGGGTCACTGTCCGTGTGGAGTTTGCACATTCTCTCCATGTCTGCGTGGGTTTCACCCCCACAACCCAAAGATGTGCAGGTTAGGTGGATTGGTCACGCTAAATTGCCCCTTAATTGGAGAAAAAATAATTGGGGACTCTAAATTTTTTTAAAAAGTTATATATCATCCACACAAGTACTAGACAATGACCATCTTCAACGAGAGAGCATCTAATCATATCTCTTGACATTTGATGGCATGACCATCACTGAATTCCCCCAATGGTAAACTTGGATTTACCATTAACCGAAACTGAACTAGACCAGCCATATGAATACTGTGGCTACAAGAGCAGGTCAGGGATAGGGAATTCTGTGAAAAGCAACTCACCATTTTTGGACATTGTGAATTCTCCCCCAGTCCCGAACAGGCGCCGGAATGAGGCGACTAGGGGCTTTTCACAGTAATTTCATTGCAGTGTTAATGTAAGCCTACTTGTGACAATAAAGATTATTATTATCTATGCACTGCAACAACTCACCAAGGCTCCTTCGACAGCACCTTCCAAGATCCTGACCTCTACCATTTAGAAGTACAAGGGCAACAGATGCATGGGATCACCACCGCTTGCAAGCTCTCCTCCATGTCATGCACCATCCTGACATGAAACTACATATTCCTTCACTGTTTGGGTCAAAATCCTGGAACTGCTTTCCTAATAGCACAGTGGTCGTTCTTACAAGACATGGACTGCAGCATTTCAAGAAGGCAACTCCCTCCCACTTTCTCCATTGGTTTTGAGGTTTCAATCAGGTCAGCCAAGATCTTAGAATGCTGGAGCAGATTTGAGGAGCCAAGTGGCTACTCCTGCACCTAATTGATATGTGCTTACACTCGAGGGTGATTAGGGGTGGGCAATAAGTGGTGGCCTAGTTAGCAATGGCCACATCCCATAAGCAAATAATTAAACAAAGATCAACATAAGCCTCTCGAGCTCCATTTAATTGCATTCAACCTATTAAATTTTCATCAAGCTGGAAACTAGGAGTACCAGCCAAATGTTGGAATTCATCCAGCATGTGTATCTAACTCCAAGATCTATATTGAGAAGATGAGGGGATCACAACTTATTTCCAAAGTGGAGTGTAACAAGATTGTAACATTGTCACCCATCTTATTAATCTTGAAAAGTATTGTTCTGCATGCAGTCCAGACAGATTGTTTCATACATAAAAAAATATATAGGACATACATAAATACAAATATAAGTACATAGACGCAGGCATCGGGTGAAGCATACTGAGCGTAGGACGAATCAGTAGAGAAGATGCGTGGAGAGATCAGTTCAGTTCGTAAGAGGGTCATTCAGGAGTCTGGTAACAGCGGGGAAGAAGCTGTTTTTGAATCTGTTAGTGCGTGTTCTCAGACTTTTGTATCTCTTGCTCAATGGAAGAGAGAATAACCCGGGTGTCAGCAGGAGGTGCAGACAGTCAATGGATGGGAGGCAGATTCGTGTGATGGACTAGGCTGTGATCACGACTCTCTAAATTCTTGCGGTCTTGAACCGAGCGGTTCCCATACCAGGCTGTGATGCAGCCAGATAGGATGCTTTCTATGGTGCATCTGTAAAAGTTGGTAAGAGTCAATGTGGACATGCTGTATGGGTGCTGTATGGGCAGTGTGGTGGCACAGTGGTTAGCACTGTTGCTTCACAGCTCCAGGGTCCCAGGTTCGATTCCTGGCTTGGGTCACTGTCTGTGCGGAGTCTGCACGTTCTCCCCGTGCCTGCGTAGGTTTCCTCCGGGTGCTCCAGTTTCCTCCCACAAGTCCCGAAAGATGTGCTGTTAGGTGAATTGGACATTCTGAATTCTCCCTCTGTGACCCGAACAGGCGCCGGAATGTGGCGACTAGGGGCTTTTCACAGTAACTTCATTGCAGTGTAAATGTAAGCCTACTTGTGACAATAATAAAGATTATTATTATGGTTTTATGGTCAACCAAAGATGTGCAGGTTAGGTGAATTGGCCATGCTAAATTACTCCTTCATGCCCAAAACACTCACCTGATGAAGGAGCTGTGCTCCGAAAGCTAAGACTCCAAACAAACTTTTTGGATTTTAGCCTGGTGTTGTAAGACTTCTTACTGTGCCCAAAAAGTTAGGTGGGGTTACTGGATTATGGGTGGAGGTATGGGTTTAGGTTGGGTGCTCTTGCCAAAGGCTGGTGCAGACACGATGGGCCAAATGGCCTCCTGCACTGTATATTCTATGATATTATTAATACATGCCGAATTCCCTTTGTTTCCTGAGGAAGTATAGGGTCCGTTGTACTTTCTTGGTCGTAGCATCAATGTGGGTGGACTAGGACAGATTTTTGGTGACATGCTCACCTAGGATTTTGAAGCTGTCAACCATCTCCATCTTGTAATGTAACTTCCCTTGTAAGGGACCTCACCAGATTGCCTGTTCCTGCAATGTCGGAGTGCTCCCATTTGCTGGTGGTATTGTGTTGCGGACAGGCTTCCCAACACCATCTTCAAGGGTGGGATGTAGGCAGCAATTGCAGCTTGGATACAAATGTAAGGAGTCGACCATAGGGCCTCCCTCACCTTTTCACCACTTACTACCATTAAGGTTGAACTCCACTTTCCAGCCATATCCCTTACTACCCCAAAATCTGACCAATGCTCACCAACTGAACGTTCTATATCTTTCTGGGGTAGACAATTTCAAAGATTCACAATCTCCCAGTGAATTCATTTCTTCTTGTCTCAATCCTAAATGACATATTGCTTATCCTGATATGATTGTCCAGTTCTGGACTCCAGCCAGGGGAAACAGCCTCTCAGCATCTAATTTGACAAGCATTTCTACATTTATATGTTATCACCTCCCATTCTTCTCAATTTCAAGCCTTTGGGATTGTGTTGAGAAAGATGTAGCCTGCTCGTCTTTCTTCAATGAAGGCAAAGAGCAGTACAGATTAAGCTGTGTGTTATATCAGACATCTATCCAGACGCTTTCCTTCATGGTTCACAACTCCCTGCCATTAATCTGGTGTGAAATCCCAGAGTATTGATAGATTTATCCCCAAAATGTAGAGCTGCAGCAGCTGTACGGAGTAGGGAGGGTCCAGTAGATCGCGAGCCCCTGCTCATTCCATGTTTCATGTTCTGTTTATCTTCAGTCTCCAGGAACCTTTTTTGCAACATGCAGATATGGTCATCTTGTTAACTGTCCTGAAACCTTGTAGCATCTCTGCTGACTGAGTGGCACTGATTGCAGCACTGAAATATTATGTGACCTCCCTGTAAAGTTTCTCTCTCTCAGAATTTCAGGGTTGATATTGTTCGGCTGGAGGAAGATACACTGGAGTTTGATATGGTCGGAATCGACGCTGCGATTGCGAATGCCTTCCGCAGGATCCTGCTTGCTGAGGTAATGAAACTTCATGCTGTGTTACGTTTGTAATTGTATTCACCTTACAGCACTCTTAATTCATTGAATCCCTACAGTGCAGAACAAGGCCATTTGGCCCATTGGGTCTACACTGACCCTCCAAAAGAGCACTCATGCCTCGGTCCACTTCACACCCTATCCCCGTAACCCTGCAACCTAACCTGCACATCTTTGGACACTAAGGGACAATTTAGCGTGGCCAATCCACCTAACCTGCGCATCTTTGGACTGTGGGAGGAAACCAGAGCACTCGGAGGGTATCTACATAAACCCAGAACGTGCACACTCCACACAGATAGTCACCCATGGTCGGAATTGAACCTGGAGCTGTGAGGCAGCAGTGCTAACCACTACCACAGCTCGTTCGTGAAGCAGAGGGAGCGTGGGTTCTATAACTGTACCGGCTGAGGATATTCATAAAGGCCCACTTGAGGTGTGGTGACCCTCGGGTTAAATCGCCACCACTCAGCTCTTCCCTTCAAAGGGGAAAGCAGCCGATGGTCATCTGGGACTATGGAGGCAATCTTTACACCAATGCCACCAGTTAGTCACAGTATTGCTGAAAAGAGACATCTTGCTGTAGCTTTTCATCTTGCTCTCATTTTGACAAACTCAAAACAGGTTGTTTGTCCTCATTAGTGCAAGACAAAGTTTAAAAATATGTCTATTCTTTCACAGGGTGTGGGCATCGTTGCCTAGGCCAGTACTTATTGCCCATTTCCCTTGAGAATGTAGTGGTAAGCTGCCTTCTTGAACTGTTGAAGTCCATATGCAGTTGGTACACCCATACCGTTCCTGTTGAAGGAGTCTTGGTCAGTGTTGTTGCAGTGCATCTTGTGGATGGTAGACACTGCTGCCTATGTGCATCGGTGGTGGAGGAGTGAATGTTGAGGGTGGTAGATGGGTGTTGAAGCTGCACTCATCCAGGGTAATCGAGAGTATGTCATTACACACCTGATTTGGACCTTGTAGATGATGGACAGGCTTTGGGGGATCAGAAAGTGAGTTACTCACCTCAAAACTCCCAGCTTTTGACCTGCTTTTGTAGCCACAGTATTTCTATGGCTGGTCCATTTCAGTTTCTGGTCCACGGTAACCCAGGACATTGATCGTGGGGATTTAGCGATGGTAATGCCATTGGATGTCATGGGGTGATGGTTTGATTCTCTCTTGTTAGAGATGATTGCCTGGCGCATCTGTAACTTGCCGCTTGTCAGCCCAAGTCTGGATAATGTCCACATCTTGCTGGATTTGGACATGGCCTGCTTCATTAACTGAGGAATTGCGAATGGTGCTGAACATCGTGCAGTCATCTGCGAATATAATAACATTTTTTTTTCTTTATAAATTTAGAGTACCCAATCATTTTATTTTCCAATTATGGGGCAATTTAGCTTGGCCAATCCACCAAACCTGCACATCCTTAGGTTGTGGGGGCGGAACCCACGCGGACATGGGGAAAATGTGAGCGAACATAATAAATAATCTTTATTAGTGTCACAAGGAGGCTGACATTAACACGGCATGAAGTTACTGTGACAAGCTCCTCCTCGTCACATTCCAGCGCCTGTTCGGGTACACCGAGGGAGAATTCTATGAACTCCAGTGATGCCCTGGGCTGACATGACTGACCTCCCAATAACCACAAGCATCTTCCTTTGTGCTAGGTCTGACTCCAATGAGTGGAGGGTTCGGCAACATGTCTTTCTTTTCAGCAATGTTCAAATTCTATACCACCAAGCAATTGTCGGTGATATTAAATTTAAAATCAAAAGTACTTTAAAAAAAATATGCATTGATGTATAAAACTCAGTCCGATCCTGATAATCATGTGATGCGGCAATACTCACCTCTGACATTTGCGGTCTGATCTCCCTTTTCTGTGGCCACTGTACAAATGTTCAATTTGATTTGGCAAACATAGCCGGTACTACCACCTTTCAGTCGAATGCTGAACTATACAACAGCTTCGATCTGTGCTGTGCTGAGCTAGATGGTAACCAGAGGAACCGTAATTAGCTTCAACACCCATGGCATCATGGTGAAGACTAATCCTGTCCTCTTCCCAACATTCACACCTCCAACTCCTCCTTAACCCAGTGATTCATTCACAGGAACACCTCTGTTGCGCATGATCCGATTTTGTTTTCCCATCAAAGTAGCTACCCAGATGAAGGTAATTGTTGTGTCTTTATCACAGCTTGACGGATATGTAATTCCGCAAACTGGGAATTGAATATAAGACCCTTATGTTTGGCCCAATGAGACGTCACCAAGTACATTTACTAAACCAATTTTTTTGAGTCGTTATTTGACATAATTTGCTATTGTGTTTAACACCTTGAACCTGCTGCATTGAATCTAACATTAGTTGTTGCTCAGGTCCCAACTATGGCTGTGGAGAAAGCATTTATCTACAACAATACCTCCATTGTACAGGATGAGATTCTGGCACACAGACTGGGGCTCATCCCCATCAAGGCAGACCCACGACTGTTTGAATACAGGAGCACAGGTGAGAGGGCTACACCAACCTGGTTATGCAGACATGTGCTGTGGTCTTCCAGATGGTTCGGTTTTGTGCATCGTCAATTGCAGGAGGCAAGGACTGTCCGGAATTGGAGGGGAGTGTGGGGACAAATTATATTACTGTCTCCCCGTTCCTCCAGCTTCCCTTGTGTGCAAGACATTGTGGGGGTTTTAACTTTAAACGTAAAAGGGAAAGGAATGTCAATGCGACTTTCCGGATAAGCTGAACCATATTGATTTAAAAAAATATATTTATTCAAAATTTTGTGGCCAAACATAACAGTACATAGTTTTTCTTTTGAACAACAACAAAGCAATATGCCACAATGGCCAGTTTTAAACAAATAAATAATATATAAACAAAAACAAAACTGAGTGGCAACTGCCTTGTCAAAAATAGTTAATCTCCAAGGATACAATCCAATATACATTACATATAACAAGTGTCTATACATATATAATGACATCCCTGAAAGTCCATCCGGTTCCTCACCCCCCACCCCCCCCCCCCCCCCCCCCCTTCCCCCCTGGGTTGCTGCTGTTGTCTTCTTCTTTTCCATCCCCTCTATCTTTCTGTGAGGTAGTCGACGAACGGTTGCCACCGCCTGGTGTACTCCCGGCTCTTCTGCAACCCCGAATATAGCCAACCCCCAGCCTGGCTCGACCCGGACCCCCACCACCTTCAAAAGCACCTTTGCCACCCCCACCTAGAACCCCTGTAGTGCTGGGCATGACCAGAACATGTGGGTGTGATTCGCTGGGCTTCTCGAGCATCTCCCACACCTATCCTCTACCCACAAAAATTTACTGGGCCGTGCTCCAGTCATATGCGCCCTGTGTAACACCTTAAATTGTATCAGGCTTAGCCTGGCACACGAGGACAATGAGTTTACCCTACGTAGGGCGTCGGCCCACAGCCCCTCCTCAATCTCCTCCCCCAGCTCCTCTTCCCATTTCCCTTTCAGCTCATCTACCATGATGATCTCCTCGTCCCTCATTTCCCTATATGTGTCCGACACCTTACCATCCCCCACCCATGTCTCTGAGATCACTCTGTCCTGCACCTCCTGCGTCAGGAGCTGCGGGAATTCCCTCACCTGTTGCCTCGCGAAAGCCCTCAGTTGCATATACCGAAATGCATTCCCTTGGGGCAACCCATATTTTTCCGTCAGCGCTCCCAGACTCGCAAACGCCCCATCTACGAACAGATCTCTCAATTGTACTACCCCAGCTCTTTGCCATGTTCCAAATCCCCCATCCATTCTCCCCGGAACAAACCTATGGTTATTTCTTTTTTTTTTTTTTAAATAATATTTTATTGAAAATTTTTGGTCAACCAACACAGTACATTGTGCATCCTTTACACAACATTGTAACAATACAGATAATAATGACCTTTTTAAATTTAAACAAAAACAACAACAAATAAATAAATATTAAATAACAAAAAATAAAAACTAGCCCTAATTGGCAACTGCCTTGTCTCAGGCCACACCCCCCCCCCCCCCCATCCCCCCCTCCCCCCCCTCCCCCAAGTCCTGGGCCGCTGCTGCTGCCTTCTTTGTTCTCCCCTATCTATCTTTCCGCAAGATATTCGACGAACGGTTGCCACCGCCTAGTAAACCCTTGAGCCGACCCCCTTAGGACGAACTTAATCCGCTCTAACTTTATGAACTCCGCCATATCATTTATCCAGGTCTCCACCCCCGGGGGCTTGGCTTCTTTCCACATTAGCAATATTCTGCGCCGGGCTACTAGGGACGCAAAGGCCAAAACATCGGCCTCTTTCGCCTCCTGCACTCCCGGCTCTTGTGCAACCCCAAATATAGCCAACCCCCAGCTTGGTTCGACCCGGACTCCTACTACTTTCGAAAGCACCTTTGTCACCCCCATCCAAAACCCCTGTAGTGCCGGGCATGACCAAAACATATGGGTATGATTCGCTGGGCTTCTCGAGCACCTCGCACACCTATCCTCCACCCCAAAAAATTTACTGAGCCGTGTTCCAGTCATATGTGCCCTGTGTAATACCTTAAACTGAATCAGGCTTAGCCTGGCGCACGAGGACGACGAGTTTACCCTGTTTAGGGCATCTGCCCACATCCCCTCCTCAATCTCCTCCCCTAGCTCTTCTTCCCATTTCCCTTTTAGTTCGTCCATCATAGTCTCCCCTTCGTCTCTCATTTCCCTATATATATCCGACACCTTACCGTCCCCCACCCATTTCTTTGAGATGACTCTGTCCTGCACCTCTTGTGTCGGGAGCTGCGGGAATTCCCTCACCTGTTGCCTCGCAAAAGCCCTCAATTGCATGTACCTGAATGCTTTCCCTTGGGGCAACCCATATTTCTCGGTCAGCGCTCCCAGACTCGCAAACTTCCCATCCACAAATAGATCTTTCAATTGCGTTATACCTGCTCTTTGCCACATTCCATATCCCCCATCCATTCCCCCCGGGGCAAACCTATGGTTGTTTCTTATCGGGGACCCCCCCAGTGCTCCGGTCTTTCCCCTATGTCGTCTCCACTGTCCCCAAATCTTCAGTGTAGCTACCACCACCGGACTCGTGGTATAGTTCCTTGGTGAGAACGGCAATGGGGCTGTCACCATAGCCTGCAGGCTGGTCCCCCTACAGGACGCCCTCTCTAATCTCTTCCACACCGCTCCTTCCTCCTCTCCCATCCACTTACTCACCATTGAAATATTAGCGGCCCAATAATACTCACTTAGGCTCGGTAGCGCCAGCCCCCCCCTATCCCTACTACGCTGTAAGAATCCCTTCCTCACTCTCGGAGTCTTCCCGGCCCAAACAAAACCCATGATACTCTTTTCTATCCTTTTGAAAAAAGCCTTCGTGATCACCACCGGGAGACACTGAAACACAAAAAGGAATCTCGGGAGGACCACCATCTTAACCGCCTGCACCCTCCCTGCCATTGACAATGCTACCATATCCCATCTCTTGAAATCTTCCTCCATCTGTTCCACCAACCGCGTCAAATTTAGCCTGTGCAATGTGCCCCAATTCTTAGCTATCTGGATCCCCAGGTAACGAAAGTCTCTTGTTACCTTCCTCAACGGTAGGTCTTCTATTTCTCTACTCTGCTCCCCTGGATGCACCACAAACAGCTCACTCTTCCCCATGTTCAATTTATACCCTGAAAAATCCCCAAACTCCCCAAGTATCCGCATTATTTCTGGCATCCCCTCCGCTGGATCCGCCACATATAGTAGCAGATCATCCGCATATAAAGATACCCGGTGTTCTTCTCCTCCCCTAAGTATTCCCCTCCATCCCTTGGAACCTCTCAGCGCTATCGCCAGGGGCTCAATCGCCAGTGCAAACAGTAATGGGGACAGAGGACATCCCTGCCTTGTCCCTCTATGGAGCCGAAAATATGCCGATCCCCGTCCATTCGTGACCACACTCGCCACTGGGGCCCTATACAACAGCTGCACCCATCTAACATACCCCTCTCCGAACCCAAATCTCCTCAACACCTCCCACAGATAATCCCACTCCACTCTATCAAATGCTTTCTCGGCATCCATCGCCACTACTATCTCCGTTTCACCCTCTGGTGGGGCCATCATCATTACCCCTAACAACCTCCGTATGTTCGTGTTCAGCTGTCTCCCCTTCACAAACCCAGTTTGGTCCTCATGAACCACCCCCGGGACACATTCCTCTATTCTCATTGCCATTACCTTGGCCAAGACCTTGGCATCTACATTGAGGAGGGAGATTGGTCTGTAGGACCCGCATTGTAGCGGATCCTTTTCCTTCTTTAAAAGAAGCGATATCGTTGCTTCTGACATAGTCGGGGGCAGTTGTCCCCTTTCCTTTGCCTCGTTGAAGGTCCTCGTCAGTAGCGGGGCGAGCAAGTCCAAATATTTTCTGTAAAATTCAACTGGGAATCCGTCCGGTCCCGGGGCCTTTCCCGTCTGCATGTTCCTAATTCCTTTCACCACTTCTTCGACCGTGATCTGTGCTCCCAATCCCATCCTTTCCTGCTCTTCCACCTTGGGAATTTCCAGCCGATCCAAAAACTCCATCATTCTCTCCCTCCCATCCGGGGGTTGAGCTTCATACAATTTTTTATAAAATGTCTTAAACACTTCATTCACTCTCTCCGCTCCCCGTTCCGTCTCTCCATCTTCGTCTCTCACCCCCCCTATTTCCCTCGCTGCTCCCCTTTTCCTCAATTGGTGTGCCAGCAATCTGCTCGCCTTCTCTCCATATTCATACTGTACACCCTGCGCCTTCCTCCATTGTGCCTCTGCAGTGCCTGTGGTCAGCAAGTCAAATTCCACATGCAGCCTTTGCCTTTCCCTATACAGTCCCTCCTCCGGTGCTTCCGCATACTGTCTGTCCACCCTCAAAAGTTCTTGCAATAACCGCTCCCGTTCCTTACTCTCCTGCTTCCCTTTATGTGTCCTTATTGATATCAGCTCCCCCCTAACCACCGCCTTCAACGCCTCCCAGACCACTCCCACCTGAACCTCCCCATTGTCATTGAGTTCCAAGTACTTTTCAATGCATCCCCTCACCCTTAAGCACACCCCCTCATCCGCCATTAGTCCCATGTCCATTCTCCAGGGTGGACGCCCTCTTGTTTCCTCCCCTATCTCCAAGTCTACCCAGTGTGGGGCATGATCCGAAATGGCTATAGCCGTATATTCCGTTCCCCTCACCCTCGGGATCAATGCCCTACCCAACACAAAAAAGTCTATGCGTGAATAGACTTTATGGACATAGGAGAAAAACGAGAACTCCTTACTCCTAGGTCTACTGAATCTCCACGGGTCCACCCCTCCCATCTGCTCCATAAAATCCTGAAGCACCTTGGCTGCTGCCGGCCTCCTACCAGTCCTGGACTTCGACCTATCCAGCCTTGGTTCCAACACCGTGTTAAAGTCTCCCCCCATTATCAGCTTTCCGGTCTCTAGGTCTGGGATGCGTCCTAGCATTCGCCTCATAAAATTGGCATCGTCCCAATTCGGGGCATACACGTTTACCAACACCACCATCTCTCCCTGTAATTTGCCACTCACCATCACGTATCTGCCCCCGTTATCCGCCACTATAGTCTTTGCCTCGAACATTACCCGCTTCCCCACTAATATAGCCACCCCCCTGTTTTTCGCATCCAGCCCCGAATGGAACACCTGCCCTACCCATCCTTTGCGCAGCCTAACCTGATCTATCAGTTTCAGGTGCGTTTCCTGTAACATGACCACATCTGCTTTAAGTTTCTTAAGGTGTGCGAGTACTCGTGCCCTCTTTATCGGCCCGTTAAGCCCCCTCACGTTCCACGTGATCAGCCGGGTTGGGGGGCTTCCCACCCCACCCCCCCTTGCCGGTTAGCCATCATCTTTTTCCAGCTTCTCGCCCAGTTCCCACGCGGCTGTAGTTCTCCCAGACGGTGCCCCCCCGCCCATCCTTTCCCGTACCCACTCCCCCCTTTCCCCAGCAGCAGCAACCCAGTAATTCCCCCCCCCCCCCCCCGCTAGACCCCCCGCTAGCGTAATTACTCCCCCCATGTTGCTCCCAGAAGTCAGCAAACTCTGGCTGACCTCGGCTTCCCCCCGTGATCACGGCTCGCCCCGTGCGGCGCCCCCTCCTTCCTGCTTCTCTATTCCCGCCATAATTATCATAGCGCGGGAACCAAGCCCGCGCCTCTCCCTCGGCCCCGCCTCCCATGGCCAACGCCCCATCTCCTCTCCCTCCCCACCTCCCCCCATCACCACCTGTGGGAGAAAGAAAAGTTACCATACCGCAGGATTAATCATACAATCCCTCTTCGCCCCCCCCCCACTCGTCCCGCCACTTTGTCCAAACGTTCATTTTCGTAGTCCAATCATTCCAATTTTTCTTCTACAATAAAAGTCCACGCTTCATCCGCCGTCTCAAAGTAGTGGTGCCTCCCTTGATATGTGACCCACAGTCTTGCCGGTTGCAGCATTCCAAACTTTATCTTTTTTTTGTGAAGTACCGCTTTGGCCCGATTAAAGCTCGCCCTCCTTCTCGCCACCTCCGCACTCCAATCTTGATAGACGCGGATCACCGCGTTCTCCCATTTACTACACCGAGTTTTCTTCGCCCATCTAAGGACCATTTCTCTATCCTTAAAACGGAGAAATCTCACCACTATGGCTCTTGGAGCTTCTCCTGCTCTCGATCCTCGCACCATAACTCGGTATGCTCCCTCCACCTCCAACGGACCCGTCGGGGCCTCCACTCCCATTAACGAGTGCAGCATCGTGCTCACATATGCCCCGACGTCCGCCCCCTCCACACCTTCAGGAAGGCCAAGAATCCTCAAGTTGTTCCTCCTTGCGTTATTTTCCAGTGCCTCCAACCTCTCCACAGATCGTTTCTGGTGTGCCTCCTGTATCTCCAACTTCACCACCAGGCCCTGTATGTCGTTTTCATTTTCTGCTGCTTTCGCCTTCACGACCCGAAGCTCCTGCTCCTGGGTCTTTTGTTCCTCTTTCAGCCCTTCAATCGCCTGTAATATCGGGGCCAACAACTCTTTCTTCATTTCCTTTTTTATCTCCTCCACGCAGCGTTTCAAAAACTCTTGTTGTTCAGGGCCCCATATGAAACTGCCACCTTCCGACGCCATCTTGGTTTCTGCTTGCCTTCCTTGCCGTTGTTCCAAAGGATCCGCTGCAATCCGGCCACTTTCCTCTCCTTTTTCCATCCGTGTCCAGGGGGAACACCCTTCTGGTTTACCACACGGTGTTTTCAGCCGTTAAAATTGCTGTTGGGGCTCCTATCAAGAGCCCAAAAGTCCGTTTCACAGGGAGCTGCCGAAACGTGCGACTCAGCTGGTCATCGCCGCACCCGGAACCCCTATGGTTATTTCTTATCGGGGACCGCACCGAGGCTCCGGTCTTTCCCCTATGCCGTCTCCACTGCCCCCAAATTTTCAATGTAGCCTCCACCACCGGGCTTGTGGAGTATTTCTTCGGTGAGAACGGCAACGGCGCCGTCACCATTGCTTGTAGGCTAGTCCCCCTGCAGGACACCCTCTCCAATATCTTCCACGCCGCTCCCTCCCCTTCTCCCATCCACTTACACACCATTGAAACATTGGCGGCCCAGTAGTACTCACTTAGGCTCGGTAGTGCCAGCCCCCCCCTGTCCCTACTACGCTGCAAAAATCCCCTCCTCACTCTCGGGATCTTCCCGGCCCACACAAAACTCATAATGCTCTTCTCGATTCTCTTGAAAAAAGCCTTCGTGACCACTACCGGGAGGCACTGAAACACAAAAAGGAATCTCGGGGGGACCACCATTTTAACCGCCTGCACCCTACCTGCCAATGACAGGGACACCATGTCCCATCTCTTAAAGTCCTCCTCCATCTGTTCCACCAACCGCGTTAAATTAAGCCTGTGTAATGTACCCCAATTGTTGGCTATCTGGATCCCCAAGTACCGGAAGTCCCTTGTTACCTTCCTCAACGGTAAATCCTCTATTTCCCTGCTCTGCTCCCCTGGATGCACCACAAACAACTCTCTTTTCCCCATGTTCAATTTATACCCTGCAAAATCCCCAAACTCCCCAAGTATCCGCATTATCTCTGGTATCCCCTCCGCCGGGTCCGCCACATACAACAACAAATCATCCGCATACAGAGATACCCGGTGTTCTTCTCCTCCCCTGAGTACTCCCCTCCACTTCCTGGAACCCCTCAATGCTATGGCCAGGGGCTCAATCGCCAGTGCAAACAATAACGGGGACAGAGGACATCCCTGCCTTGTCCCTCTATGGAGCCGAAAATAATCGGACCCCCGTCCATTCGTGACCACGCTCGCCATCGGGGCCCTATACAGCAACTGTACCCATCTGATATACCCATCTCCAAAGCCAAATCTCCTCAGCACCTCCCACAAATAATCCCACTCCACTCTATCAAATGCTTTCTCGGCATCCATCGCCACCACTATCTCCGCTTCCCCCTCTGGTGGGGGCATCATCATTACCCCTAGCAGCCTCTGTATATTTGTGTTCAGCTGTCTCCCCTTCACAAACCAGTTTGGTCCTCATGAACCACCCCCGGGACACAATCCTCTATCCTCGTTGCCATTACCTTGGCCAGAATCTTAGCATCCACATTCTGGAGGGAAATGGGCCTATAGGACCCGCATTGCAGAGGGTCTTTTTCCTTCTTTAGGAGGAGCGATATCGTTGCCTCTGACATAGTCGGGGGCAGCTGCCCCCTTTCCCTAGCCTCATTAAAGGTTCTCATCAGTAGCGGTGCCAGCAAGTCCATATATTTCCTATAAAATTCCACTGGGAATCCGTCTGGTCCCGGGGCCTTCCCCGCCTGCATGCTCCCAATCCCTTTCACCACTTCCTCCATCTCAATCTGTGCTCCCAGTCCCGCCCTCTCCTGCTCCTCCACCGTAGGAAATTCCAGCTGATCCAGAAAGCACATCATTCTCTCCTTCCCTTCCGGGGGCTGAGCTTCATATAATCTTTCATAAAATGCCGTGAACACTCCATTCACTCTCTCCGCTCCCCGCTCCATCTCTCCCTCCTCATCTCTCACCCCCCCTATCTCCCTCGCTGCTCCCCTTTTCCTCAGTTGGTGGGCCAGCAACCTGCTCGCCTTCTCCCCATATTCGTACTGTACACCCTGTGCCTTCCTCCATTGTGCCTCTGCATTACCCGTAGTCAACAAGTCAAATTCTACATGTAGCCTTTCCCTGTACAGTCCCTCCTCCGGTGCCTCCGCATATTGTCTGTCCACCCTCAAAAGTTCTTTCAACAACCGCTCCCTTTCCCTACCCTCCTGCTTTCCTTTATGTGCCCTGATAAATATCAGCTCCCCTCTAACCACTGCCTTCAACGCCTCCCAGACCACTCCCACCTGAACCTCCCCATTGTCATTGAGTTCCAAGTACCTTTCAATACACCCCCTCACCCTTAAACACACCCCCTCATCTGCCAATAATCCCATGTCCATTCTCCAGGGCGGGTGCTGTTCTTTTTCCTCCCCTATCTCCAGGTCCACCCAATATGGAGCGTGGTCCGAGATAACTATAGCCGTGTACTCCGTCCCCGTCACCTTCGGGATCAGTGCCCTTCCCAAAACAAAAAAGTCTATCCGTGAATAAACTTTGTGGACATAGGAGAAAAACGAAAACTCCTTACTCCTAGGTCTACTAAATCTCCAGGGGTCCACTCCTCCCATCTGCTCCATAAAGTCCTTAAGCACCCTAGCTGCAGCCGGCCTCCTTCCGGTCCTGGACCTCGATCTGTCCAGCACCGTATTAAAATCTCCACCCATTACCAACTTTCCCGCCTCTAGGTCCGGGATGCGTCCCAACATACGCCTCATAAAATTGGCATCCTCCCAGTTGGGGGCATATACGTTCACTAAAACCACTACCTCCCCTTGCAATCTGCCACTCACCATCACGTATCTGCCCCCACTATCCGCCAGTATGGTCTTTGCCTCAAACATTACCCGCTTCCCCACTAATATAGCCACCCCCCTATTTTTTGCGTCTAGCCCCGAGTGAAACACCTGCCCCACCCATCCTTTGCGTAGTCTGACCTGGTCTATCAGTTTCAGATGCGTCTCCTGTAGCATAACCACATCTGCCTTAAGTTTCTTTAGGTGTGCGAGTACCCGTGCCCTCTTAATCGGCCCGTTCAGCCCTCTCACATTCCACGTGATCAGCCGGGTTGGGGGGCTCAGCCGGGTTGGGGGGCTCTTTACCCCCCCCCTTGTCGACTAGCCATCTCCTTTTTCAATCCAGCTCCTTACCCGGTTCCCACGTTGCCGTATCTCCCCCCAACGGTGCCCTCCCGCCCCGACCACCCCACCCCATACCAGCTCCCCCTTCTCCCCAGCAGCAGCAACCGAGTTAACCCCGCCCCCGCTAGATCCTTTTCTAGCGTAATTGCACCCCCCATGTTGCTCCCAGAAGTCAACAAACTCTGGCCGACCTCGGCTTCCCCCCGTGACCTCGGCCCCCACTGTGCGAGGCCCCCTCCTTCCTGCTACCCTGTTCCCGCCATGATTACCATAGCGCGGGAACAAAGCCCGCGTTTCCCATTTGGCCCCGCCTCCAATGGCCGGCGCCCACCAGCTCCTCATCCTCCCTCCCCCCCTCCCCCACGACATGGGGAAGAGAGAAAAGTTACAGGGTCGCAGGATTAACAACCTGGGAAATCATCTCTTCCCCCTTTTTCCCCCCCTCACCCCACATAATCACCCCACCACTTTGTCCCAAATGTTCTTATTCTAGCCCGCTTATTCCAGTTTCTCCTCGACAATAAATGTCCACGCCTCTTCTGCCGTTTCAAAGTAGTGGTGTTTCCCTTGATGTGTGACCCACAGTCTTGTCGGCTGCAGCATTCCAAATTTAACCTTCCTTTTGTGTAGCACCGCCTTGGCCCGATTAAAGCTTGCCCTCCTTCTCGCCACCTCCGCATTCCAATCTTGATATACGCGGATCACCGCGTTCTCCCACCTACTGCTCCGGGTTTTCTTTGCCCATCTGAGGACCATCTCTCTGTCCTTATATCGGAGAAATCTCACCACTATGGCTCGAGGAATTTCTCCAGCCCTCGGTCTTCGCGCCATAACTCGATAAGCTCCCTCCACCTCCAACGGGCCCGTCGGGGCCTCCAATCCCATTAACGAGTGAAGCATCGTGCTCACATATGCCTCGACGTCCGCCCCTTCTGCACCTTCGGGAAGACCAAGAATCCTTAAATTCTTCCTCCTCGCATTATTCTCCAGCACCTCCAGCCTTTCCACACACCTTTTGTGTTGTGCCTCGTGCATCTCTGTCTTCACCACCAGGCCCTGTATGTCGTCCTCATTCTCAGCAGCCTTTGCCTTCACGACCCGAAGCTCCTGCTCCTGGGTCTTTTGCTCCTCCTTTAGCCCTTCAATCGCCTGTAATATCGGGGCCAACAGCTCCTTCTTCATCTCCTTTTTAAGTTCTTCCACGCAGTGCCGCAGGAACTCTTGTTGGTCAGGGCCCCATATTAAACTGCCACCTTCCGACGCCATCTTGCTTTGTGCTTGCCTTCCTTGCCGCTGCTCTAGAGGATCCACCGCAATCCGGCCACTTTCCTCTCCTTTTTCCATCCGTGTCCAGGGGGGATTCCCTTCTGGTTTACCGCACAGTGTTTTTAGCCGTTAAAATTGCCGTTGGGGCTCCTATTAAGAGCCCAAAAGTCCGTTCCACCGGGAGCTGCCAAAACGTGCGACTTAGCTGGTCATCGCCGCACCTGGAAGTCCTGAGCCATATTGATGACGAACAGGAGGCAAGAGGGTGTAGAAATATGTCAGGGTCTTTAAACCTGGGGGTACGTGCAGTAGGAGCATTTGAAATATGGGGAGATGGTTTATGGGACACTCCAGTAATCCCCCCCCCCCCCCCCCCCCCGGGCTGCTGCTGCTGACGATCTATTTTCCCTTAACGTTCCGCGAGATAGTCAAGGAACGGTTGCCACCGCCTGGAGAACCCCTGAACCGTTCCTCTCAACGCAAACTTCATCCATTCCAGTTTTATGAACCCTGCCATATCGTTTGTCCAGGCCTCCACGCCGGGGGGGTTTCGCTTCCTTCCACATGAGTAAGATCCTTCGCCGGGCTACCAGGGACGCAAAAGCCAGAATATCGACCTCTTTCGCTTCCTGCACTCCCGGCTCATCCGCTACCCCAAATATAGCTAACCCCCAACCTGGCTTGACCCGGACCTTCACCACCTTTGAAATCACTCTTGCCACTCCCCTCCAGTACTCATCCAGTGCCGGACACGACCAAAACATATGTGTGTGGTTCGCCGGGCTTCCCAAGCACCTCCTGCAGCTGTCCTCCACCCCGAAGAACCTTCTCAGCCTCGCCCCTGTCATATGCGCTTTGTGTAGAACCTTGAATTGTATCAGGCTAAGCCTGGCACACGAGGACGAGGAATTTACCCTACTTAGGGCATCAGCCCACAGCCCCTCCTCAATCTCCTCCCCCAGCTCTTCTTCCCATTTTCCCTTCAGCTCCTCTACCAGTGCCTCCCCCTCCCCTCTCATCTCCTGATATATTTCGGACACTTTGCCCTCCCCGACCCATACCCCGGAAATCACTCTATCCTGGATCCCCTGTGTCGGGAGCAGCGGAAATTCCCTCACCTGTTGCCTCGTAAACACCCTCACTTGCATGTATCTAAAGATATTCCCAGGGGGCAACTGTTGCTCTTATTAGCCTTAGTTTTATTAGCTCTAATTCTGTCACCTTTGCTCACGAGTCGCCAGGTATCTTTCTGATACCGCCACGTGGTTCAAGCTCGAGTAATGATTAATAATACAGTACACCGCTGAGTAAATGTTAAATCAACGATCATTTATTATATACAGCAATAAATACTTACACAATAATACTACCTCTAGACTATTACCTACCACTAAAGGCCAATACTTAACTTTGGTGATGGCCCACCAGGTCAGGGAAACGAATGGCTTATCGAATTGGGTCTGGCCTGCGGGATGCAAAAAGGCTGGTACGGGTCGATAGTCTGGAGCACCTATCTGGTAGCGATCGCTGGAGTAAGACTTACTTGTTCTTTCGTCGAAGGTTGCGAGTAGGAGAAGAACATAGAACATAGAAAATACAGCACAGAACAGGCCCTTCGGCCCACGATGTTGTGCCGAACCTTTGTCCTAGATTAATCATTGATTATCATTGAATTTACAGTGCAGAAGGAGGCCATTCGGCCCTTTGAGTCTGCACCGGCTCTTGGAAAGAGCACCCTACCCAAACTCAACACCTTCACCCAACACCAAGGGCAATTTGGACATTAAGGGCAATTTATCATTGGCCAATTCACCTAACCCGCACATCTTTGGCTTGTGGGAGGAAACCGGAGCACCCGGAGGAAACCCACGCAGACACGGGGAGGACGTGCAGACTCCGCACAGTCAGTGACCCAAGCCGGAATCGAACCTGGGACCCTGGAGCTGTGAAGCAATTGTGCTATCCACAATGCTACCGTGCTGCCCTTGAGAACAAATAAATCTACACTATATCATTTAACCGTAATCCATGTACCTATCCAACAGCTGCTTGAAGGTCCATAATGTTTCCGACTCAACTACTTCCACAGGCAGTGCATTCCATGCCCCCACTACTGTCTGGGTAAAGAACCTACCTCTGATATCCCTCCTATATCTTCCACCTTTCACCTTAAATTTATGTCCCCTTGTAATGGTTTGTTCCACCCGGGGAAAAAGTCTCTGACTGTCTACTCTATCTATTCCCCTGATCATCTTATAAACCTCTATCAAGTCGCCCCTCATCCTTCTCCGTTCTAATGAGAAAAGGCCTAGCACCCTCAACCTTTCCTCGTAAGACCTACTCTCCATTCCAGGCAACATCCTGGTAAATCTTCTTTGCACCTTTTCCAAAGCTTCCACATCCTTCCTAAAATGAGGCGACCAGAACTGTACACAGTACTCCAGAAGGGTCGATCTGAACTTGGCCCCTATCTTTATAGTTCCCAGGGGCTTCCCGCCTCTCGGGGCGGACCTTGACCCTGGTCCCAAGTGATTGGACTTGGTCCCAATCACTGGATTCGATATGCTCCAATAATGGGGCGATTCCTCGATCGGGGGGTGGTCGTTCACCTGTCTTTGTTTCGGCCACTGCTGGCGCCGAGAGGTCTGGATCGGCTTCAATTGCTAATTTGTAGCAATTGTTCCTGGGGATCGCCGATTAAACTGCAGATGGCTGGGTTGATGTGCTGCTAATGGTTGCAGGTATCGGTCTGGGCCGACTTCCCCAGAGCCGAATACACTGTTCTGTCTGCAGCTGTCCGTTTGTGCCCTGTTGGCTGATTTTCCCATCAGCCTTTTCAGTTCACCATTTTACATCGGGGTTTGGCCAAATTAATCGGGAATCAGCCATTTTAGGTGGCTGCACAACTCATACTTTTCCTCCAGCGCTCCCAAGCTCGCAAACGTCCCGTCAATAAACAAATCTCCCAATCTCCTAATTCCTGCCCGATGCCAGCTCTGGAACCCTCCGTCCATCCTTCCTGGGACAAACCTATGGTTGTTCCTGGTCGGGGACCATACCAAGGCACCCGTCACACCCCTATGTCGCCTCCATTGCCCCCAGATCCTTAAGGTTGCCGCCACCACTGGGTTTGTGGTATACCTTTTCAGGGAGAGCGGTAGCGGCGCCGTCACCAGCGCATTTAGGCTCGTTCCTTTACAGGACGCTATCTCCAGCCTCTTCCACGCCGCCCCCTCTCCCTCCCTCATCCACTTGCGAACCATCGCCACATTGGCGGCCCAGTAATAATCGTCCAGATTCAGCAACGCCAGTCCCCCCCTGTCCCTCCTTACCCTCGGGGTCTTCCCTGCCCACACAAAACTCATAACACTCCTTATCTATTTTCTTAAAAAAGACCTTAGTGATCAAAATGGGGAGACATTGAAACACAAAAAGAGACCTTGGGAGGACCATCATCTTGACCGCCTGCACTCTGCCCGCCAATGAGAGCGGCAGCATATCCCACCTCTTGAAATCCTCCTCCATCTGCTCCACCAGCCGCATCAGATTCATTTTTTCCAATAAAGGGGCAATTTAATGTGGCCAATCCACCTAGCCTGCACATTTTTGGGTTGTGAAATGAAATGAATGAAAATCGCTTATTGTCACAAGTAGGCTTCAAATGAAGTTACTGTGAAAAGCCCCTAGTCGCCACATTCCGGCGCCTGTTCGGGGAGGCTGGTACGGGAATTGAACCGTGCTGCTGGCCTGCCTTGGTCTGCTTTAAAAGCCAGCGATTTAGCCCAGTGTGCTAAACCAGCCCTTGTGCGGGCGAAACCCACGTAAACACGGGAAGAATGTGCAAACTCCACACAGAGAGTGATCCAGAGCCGGGATCGAACCTGGGACCTCGGCGCCGTGAGGCTGCAGGGCTAACCCACTGCGCCACCGTGCTGCCACAAACAGACTCTATTTTAACAGAACAGGCTGCAGAATAATCCGAAGAATCACAAAGGAGGCAAGGAAAATGACGCGGCTATTAAATTCAAAAATGTTGGCAATCAAATAAAACAGGCTTTGAATTTGAGTTGAATGGTCTTGCCTTTTTCCCAGACACCTGATCAAACATAGTTATTTGGCAATTCTCAAACAGGCTAAACCAGAGTGCAGCTGACTTTTAACTAACTTCTTTGTCACTGACAGTACATGGTAAACCCATTCTTCATTTTTGTCATTTTGTCAATAGTTTAAAACTATTCGCCTTGTAAAACAGTACCGAGTGAGTGCTGCATTGCTGGAGGTGCTATTCCTCATATTAAATGTTAAATGGGCTTTAAGTGATATTCCAGTAGTTTGAGTGAATGTTAAAGATTGTGTTGCACTTTTCAAAGGAACATCGAGGTGTTCTAGTGTCGAGCACCTAATGCTGGGGAGGTGGTGGCGCGGTGGTATTGTCGCTGAACCTGTAATTCAAAGACCCGGGGTAATGCTCTGGCGACCCGAGTTGAAATCCCACCCCGGCAGATGGTAAAATTTGAATCCAATCAAAATCTGGACTTAAAAATTTAATGATGATCGTAAAACCATTGTCGATTGTTGTAAAACAGGGGCTGGTTTAGCACCGTGGACTAAACAGATGGCTTGTAATGCAGAGCAAGGACAGCAGCGCGGGTTCAATTCCCGTACCAGCCTCCCCGAACAGGCGCCGGAATGTGGCGACTAGGGGCTTTTCACAGTAACTTCATTGAAGCCTACTTGTGACAATAAGCGATTATTATTATTATTAATATTATTATTATTATTAGAACCTCATCTGGTTCACTAATGACTTTGAGGAAAGGAAATCTGTCCTCCTTACCTGGTCTGTCCTACATGTGACTCCAGGTCCACAGCAATGTGGTTGACTCTCAAATGCCCTTGGGCAATAAATGCCGGCCCGGCCATCAACGCCCACATCCCATGAACAAATACCAACTAGATATTTGTTTCATTGCTGTTGTGGGACTGCTACTTTTTTTTTAAATTTAGAATACCCAATTATTTTCTTTTCCAATTAAGGGGCAATTTAGCGTGGCCAATCTACCTAATCTGCACATCTTTTGGGTTGTGGGGGTGAAACCCATGCAGACACGGGGAGAATGTGCAAACTCTACACAGACAGTGACCCAGGGCCGGGATCGAACCAGTCCCAGTGCTAACCACTGCGCCACCGTGCTGCCCTGGACTGCTACTTATTGACAACCACTGTACTTCAAAGGTGAAGCATTTTCTATCTTCTATTGCGATAGGATCTATATAAGTTGTTTTTTTATTTATTCATAAAGGGGATGAAGAAGGCACGGAGATCGACACTCTTCAGTTTCAGCTTAAAGTGAAGTGTACAAGAAACCCTAAAGCACAGAAAGATTCCTCAGACCCTGATGAACTATATTTTAATCATAAAGGTTTGCTCTGTTTGGAAGCAGCTTCTTAATGAATTTAAATACAAAACCTCAAGAGGACTTGATTCATCAAATGTCCCTTGAATGAATGACATGCCCCTGTGTCATACTACTGAACAGTCCTGAATTCTTCTGTTTTCCCTTCCAGTCTACTCCAAGCATATGAAGTGGGTACCAATTGGGAACCAGGCTGACCTCTTTGGACAGGTTGACATCCGACCTGTACATGATGATATCCTGATAGCTCAGCTCCGCCCCGGACAGGAAATTGATGTCGTCGTGCACTGTGTGAAAGGAATTGGTAAGGTGGGAGGGAATCGGTACGGTGGGAGGGAATCGGTACGGTGGGAGGGAATCGGTACGTTGGGAGGGAATCGGTACGGTGGGAGGGAATCGGTACGGTGGGAGGGAATCGGTACGGTGGGAGGGAATCGGTACGGTGGGAGGGAATCGGTACGGTGGGAGGGAATCGGTACGGTGGGAGGGGGTGGGAGGGAATCGGTACGGTGGGAGGGAATCGGTACGGTGGGAGGGAATCGGTACGGTGGGAGGGAATCGGTACGGTGGGAGGGAATCGGTACGGTGGGAGGGAATCGGTACGGTGGGAGGGAATCGGTACGGTGGGAGGGAATCGGTACGGTGGGAGGGGGTGGGAGGGAATCGGTACGGTGGGAGGGAATCGGTACGGTGGGAGGGAATCGGTACGGTGGGAGGGAATCGGTACGGTGGGAGGGAATCGGTACGGTGGGAGGGAATCGGTACGGTGGGAGGGAATCGGTACGGTGGGAGGGAATCGGTACGGTGGGAGGGAATCGGTACGGTGGGAGGGAATCGGTACGGTGGGAGGGAATCGGTACGGTGGGAGGGAATCGGTACGGTGGGAGGGGGTGGGAGGGAATCGGTACGGTGGGAGGGAATCGTACGGTGGGAGGGAATCGGTACGGTGGGAGGGAATCGGTACGGTGGGAGGGAATCGGTACGGTGGGAGGGAATCGGTACGGTGGGAGGGAATCGGTACGGTGGGAGGGAATCGGTACGGTGGGAGGGAATCGGTACGGTGGGAGGGAATCGGTACGGTGGGAGGGAATCGGTACGGTGGGAGGGAATCGGTACGGTGGGAGGGCTGTGGGGTGGGATAGTGGAAGTATGTTGCTTACAGTACCATTGGTGAAGTACAAATACATAAAAGGAAGCTTTTAACAGATACTGAGAGCTCAATACTGCAGAAAATCTAGAGAATAAAAAGTGTCAGGGCATATTTAAAAGGAAAGCAAAAAGAGGGAATGAACAACTATGAATAACAATAATCGCTTCTTGTCACAAGTAGGCTTCAATGAAGTTAGTGAAAAGCCCCTAGTCGCCACATTCCGGCGCCTATTCGGGGAGGCCGGTACGGGAATTGAATCCGCGCTGCTGCCTTGTTCTGCATTACAAGCCAGCTGCTTAGCCCACTGTGCTATTAGCAAGTAAAATCAATGAAAATTCAAAGATGTTCTTACAGATACATAACAAGCAAGTGGATAACTATAGAGAGAGTACAGCCTGTCCAGAATCATTTGTGTCTATTTTCATAATAAGAGAGGGAAGGTACAGACATTGCAATTAGGGAGGCAGAGTGTGAAATATTAGATGAAATTAACATGTGAGACAGGAAGTATTAAGGGGTTTAATATCTTTGAAAGTTGGCACCTACCCTGGCCCAGATTTTATGGATCCTAGTTAAGGGAAGCTAGAGGAAGGATAGTCGTTTGGTACTACAGAACTTGAGTATCAATTTTTTTAAGAAAAGCGAGACATTCTGTCCAAACATTTCATCTTGGGGCAGCACGGGGGTGCAGTCTCACGGCGCCGAGGACCCAGTTCGATACCGGCGTGGCTGCGTGGGTCTCACCCCCACAACCCAAAGATGTGTAGGCTAGGTGATTGACCACTCTAAATTGCCCCTTAATTGGAAAAAAAATTAGATACTCTAAATTTATTAAAAAAAGAAAAGAAACAAAAACTTTTCATCTTGCACTCTTCAGGACAGATTCTCAAGAGCACCAAATCTCAACCGGAGCAATAATACGTACTGCATGAAAAGAGGGCGCTGATTAGTTGCCAAGTGGGATCTGATTAAGAGGCATTGTTGTGGAGAATGCACCAGGGAACAGTTAATTGCCAAACTTTTGTTTTAATTCTAACCAGGCAGGTTGACTGTGATTGGTCATTGCATTGCCATGAGGAATGAACCAAGCAATGGTTGTCCCATTTGATATTCTTAGAATCAGTGCAGAATGTTATACGTTTTAGTTGCTGCGAACTGAAGAGTCTAAAGTTCTTGTTCCTTTTCACCAAACACCATTTATTTCACTTCCACAACTTCTGCACAAACCTCTTAACAACACACCACCTGACAGAGGCCACCTGAAGCCCCTTTACATATCCGTGTCAATTAATGGATACTTAACATAAATGAGACACTAATTGCAATGTCTCTTAACCCATTACTTAACACAGAAGGAGGCCATTCGGCCCATCATGTCTGTACCGACCCTCTGAAAGATCACGCCACCCAATCCCAATCCCCCGCCCTATCCCAATAACCCCTTATCCTAACTTACACATCCTTTTTAAAAAAAATTTAAGAGTACCCAATTCATTTTTTCCAATTAAGGGGCAATTTAGCATGGCCAATCCATCTTTTTTTTAAAAATATGTTTATTCAAAGTTTTTCCAACAAAGATTTTCAACCAGTTAAACCCCCCCCCCCCCCACCCGTAACAGAAAAGAAAAAGACAAAAGAGCAAAACAAAACATAAACATATCAAGCAAACATAGTACAGAACTTATACAATGGGTTTCTCCCGCACATATTAACCCTCCCATATGTTTGTACAAATCTACCTGGGAAAAAAAAAACTCGCTCACCCACCCAAATATTCCCCCCCCCTCCCCCCAAATAAATACTTGTGAATCTTACTTGTTGAATGCAAGACGAGAAACTTCTCTTTTCATTCTCAACAATAAAAAGTATCTTGTATGCTGTTCAACTGCTGTAATCTACAAGATTATGGACCAAAAGTCAACGCAGGATCAGGCTGTGTTGCTGCTTGTCGGCTGAGATGGACATAATGGATGACATGGCCTCCTTTCATACTGTAAATGTCTATGATGTTATGCGGAATAAAGCATAGCCAAGCAACAGAAACAGCACAGTGGTTAGCATAGTTTCCTCACAGCTCCAGGGGCCTGGGTTCGATTACGACTTTGGGTGACTGTCTGTGTGGAGTCTGCACGTTCTCCCCGTGTCTGCGTGGGTTTCCTCCGGGTGCTCCGGTTTCCTCCCACAAGTCCCCAAAGATGTGCTGTTGGGTAATTTGGACATTCTGAATTCTCCCTCTGTGACCCGAACAGGCGCCGGAATGTGGCGACTAGGGGATTTTCACAGTATCTTCATTGCAGTGTTAATGTAAGCCTACTTGTGACAATAAACATTATAAAGATTGTATAATGGGTTAGGTGGGGTATGTGAATAAGGCGGTGAAGTGGTCCTCGGTAGGGTGCTCTTTCAGAGGGTCGGTGCAGACTCAGTGGGCTGAATGGTCTCCTGCACTGTAGGGATTATATGATATGATTCTATGAGAAGGTTATCAACCCTGACTGACCAGGCTGGGATTTTTAGAGAAAGAAAGACCAAGAAGTGACCCAATCAAGATTCTTAAAATTACGAAAGGGTATAAGAGTTACTTGGAGAAAACATTTTCACTTTTTGTGGACTTCACAACTAGGGCCATAAATATATGATGGCCATTAATAAATCTAACAAGGAATTCAGGAGAAACTTCTGTCTGTGACGTGTAATGTGCTATATACTTTCTTTTGTACTCCCCTCAGGTAAAGACCACGCCAAGTTTTCTCCTGTTGCCACGGCAAGTTACCGACTTCTTCCAGATATAACTCTACTCAGTCCTGTGGAAGGGGAGCTGGCAGACAAACTAAAACGCTGCTTCTCTCCTGGCGTCATTGAGGTTCAGACAGCGAACGGTTAGTCTGTTCTGTTCCCTATGAAAGCTGTAATTGTAAGATGGTTTCTTGCTCACTTTAGACCTGAGAAGCTGATGGGAAGGCTGAAACAAAATATTCAAAATAATGATTGAGTAAATAAGGAGAAACTGTTGCCACTGGCAGAAGAGTTAGATTATCTTAGAATTTACAGTGCAGAAGGAGACCATTCGGCCCATCGAGTCTGCACCGGCTCTTGGAAAGAGCACCCCACCCAGGATCAACACCTCCACCCTATCCCCATAATCCAGTAACCCCACCCAACACTAAGGGCAATTTTGGACACTAAGGGCAATTTATCATGGCCAATCCACAAGAGAACACAAGGTTTAACATAATCAGCAACAATGATTTGGAATGCACAGCCTGAAAGGCCGGTGGAAGCAGATTTAATAGTAATATTCAAAAAGGATAAACATTAGAAAAGGGGAAATTTACAGGACTATTGGAAAGGAGCAGGGGAGTGGACTAATTGGACAGCTACTCTTCCAAAGAATCAGCATAGACATGAGCTAAATGGCCTCCTTCAATGTTGCAGCATTGAGTCAGTGTGACCTGCAGTGGACTCCAGTATTTTAGAGCTTTAAGTGGAATAGTTTGCCAGGTCACTGTCCGTGTGGAGTTTGCACATTCTCCCCGTATCTGCATGGGTCTCACCCCCACAACCCAAAGATGTGCACGGTAGGTGGGTTGGCCACGCTAAATTGCCCCTTAATTGAAAAAAAAATAATTGGGTTCTCTAAAATTTAAAAACCAGTCTCAGCACAGACATGGTGGAATGGTCTATTTCTGTACTGTCAATTCATTGTAATGTCTGAGATTCAGACAGACAGTGGCTCAGTTCATTTATTTTGCAGAGTGTTACTCTGCACAAGTGAAATCCTGTCCTCTCCAAACATGCTGTCTAGCATCCTTGCACAGGGACAAGTAGCGTACCTCCAAAGAACAGTCTGGGAAATCCAGTCTTATTAGCACCATATTGATGCAGTTTTCCATCTGTCACACTCGATTTGCACATGATAGATTGGATTGGATTTGTTTATTGTCACGCGTACTGAGTACAGTGAAAAGTATTTTTCTGTGAGCAGCTCAACAGATCATTAAGTACATGAAAAGAAAAGAAAATACATAATAGGGCAACACAAGGTACACAATGTAACTACATAACACCGGCATCGGGTGAAAATTTTGAAGTAGCCGATCTGAACTTGATGGATCTGGTATTGGACTGGTATACAACATTGATTGTTTCCATGATAACATTGACATGATGGTCAATTGTTCCTTTTCCTTTTAGGGAGAAAATTTGCAACAGTTGTGAATTCCCGCTTGGACACCTGCAGTCGTGAGATATTCCGCCATGATGACCTTAAGAATTTAGTCCGCCTTGGCAGAGTTCGCGATCACTACATCTGTAAGTGAAGGCTGAGGATGGATTAGCATGCCAAAATGTGTTCTTTTGGGCATATTAATTGATCAGTTTGCAGTTAAAGATGATTACAGATGGCTTGTTTCAATTTTGTTTTCCTTTGGGGCTGCGTGGTGGCATAGTGGTTAGCACAGGGCTAAATCGCTGGCTTTGAAAGCAGACCAAGGCAGGCCAACAGCACGGTTCAATTCCCGTACCAGCCTCCCCGAACAGGCGCCGGAATGTGGCGACTAGGGGCTTTTCACAGTAACTTCATTTGAAGCCTACTTGTGACAATAAGCGATTTTCATTTCATTTCATTTTCACTGCTGCCTCACAGGGCCAGGGACCTGGGTTAAATTCTAGCCTTCGGTGACTGTCTGTGTGAAGTTTTCACATTCTCCCTTCTCTAGCAGTAAGACACACTTACAGCTAGAGGCATGGTTGGAGCAGAATTTGTAAGGAGCACCCAGGAGGGGTTTTTGAAACAATATGTAAATAGCCCAACTCGGGAAGGGGCCATATTAGACCTGGTGCTGGGAAATGAGCCCGGCCAGGTGATCGACGTTTCAGTAGATCATTTCGGGAACAGTGATCATAGTTCTGTAAGTTTTAAGCTGCCTATGGTTAAGGACAAGCTGGTCCTCAGGTGAAGGTGTTAGGCTGGGGAAGGCTAATTGCAACAGCATTAGGCAGGATCTGGAGAGTGTTGACTGGGCGAGGCTGTTTGAGGGGAAAATCGACATCCGGCATGTGGGGGGCTTTCAAATGTCAGTTGATTAGAATTCAGGACCATCATGTACCTGTGAGGACCTAAGATAAGGGTGGCAAGTATAGGGAACCCTGGATAATGAGGGCTATTATGAACCTTGTCAAAAAGAAAAAGGAAGCATTCGTAAGGTCTAAAAGGCTTAGGACAGATGAAGCCCTTGAAGAATATAAAGCAAGTAGGAAGGAACTTAAGGTATTAGTTAGCAAGGCTAATAGGGGTCATAAAAGGCCGTTGGCAAACAGGATTAAGGAAAATCCTATGGCGTTTTATACATATGTAAAGACCTCGAGGGTAGCCAGAGAAAGGGTTGGTCCATTCAAGGATATTGGAGGGAATCTATGTATGAAACCAGAGGAAATGGGAGAGATACTGAATGAATACTTTGCCTCAGTATTCACCAAAGAGAAGGACTTGGTGGATGAGGAGTATAGGGTAGAGTGTGCAGATATTCTGAGTCACGTTGATATTTAAAAGAGGAGGTGTCGGGCATCTGAAAAAGCATTAAAGTAGATAAGTCCCCAGGGCCTGATGGGATCTACCCCAGAATACTGGGGGAGGCAAGGGAGGAAATTGCTGGGGCCTTGACAGTAATCTTTGTATCCTCATTGGCTACAAGTGAAGTTCCAGAGGACTGGAGAGTAACCAATGTTGTTCCATTGTTTAAGAAGGGCAGCAGGGGTAATCCAGGAAATTATAGGCCTTTGAGCATACGTCAGTGGTAGAGAAATTATTGGAAAAGATTCTTTGGGATAGGATTTACTCACATTTGGAAACAAATGGAGTTATTAGTGATGGACAGCATGGTTTTGTGAAGTGGAGGTCGTGCCTCATTAATTTGATTGGGTTTTCGAGGAAGTGACAAAGATGATAGATGAGGGGAGGGCGGTGGATGTTGTATACATGAACTTCAGTAAAGCGTTTGACAAGGTACCTCATGGTAGACTGGTACAAAAGGTGAAGTCACATGGGATCAGAGGAGAGCTGGCAAGTTACAGAACTGGCTTCGGCACAGAAGGCAGAGGGTAGCAGTAGAAGGGTGCTTTTCTGAATGGAAGGCAGAATGGACTAACTGTTCCACAGGGATCAGTTCTGGGACCTTTGTTGTTCGTAATGTATGTAAATGATTTGGAAGAAAATGTAGCTGGTCTGATTAGTAAGTTTGCAGACGACACAAAAATTGGTGGAGTTGCGGATAGTGAAGAGGATTGTCAGAGGATACAGCAGGATATAAACTGGTTGGAGTCTTGGACGGAGGAATGGCAGATGGAGTTTAATCTGGACAAGTATGTGATAATGCACTTTGGAAAGTCCAATGCATGTAGGAATTACACAATAAATGGTAGAACTCTTGTGAGTACTGACAGGCAGAGAGATCTGGGCGTGTATGTCCACCGATCACTGAAAGTGGCAGCGCATGTGGATAAGGTGGTCAAGAAGGCATACGACATGCTGGCCTTCATCGGTCGGGGCATTGAATATAAACATTGGCAAGTCATGTTGCAGCTGTACAGAACCTTAGTTAGGCCTCATTTGGAATATTGTGTACAATTCTGGTCGCCACACTACCAGAAGTATGTGGATGCTTTGGAGAGGGTACAGAAGCGGTTTACTGGGATGTTGCCTGGTATGGAGGGCATTAACTATGAGAAGAGGTTAGATAAATTTGGTCTGTTCTCACTGGAATGATGCAGGTTGAGAGGCGACCTGATAGAGGCCTACAGAATTATGAGTGGCATGGACAGAGTGGATAGCCAGATGCTCTTTCCTAGGGTAGGAGAGTCAAGTACTAGGGGACATGGGTTTAAAGTGCGTTGGGAAAAGTTTAGAACTGATGTGCTTTATTGTTTTTTGGTTTCCTCCGGGTGCTTCGGTTTTCTCCCACAGTGTAAAGATGTGCAGGTTGTGTGGATTGCCCATGCTAAATTGGCCATTAGTGTGCAAAAGATGTGTGCGGTTTGGGTGGGGTTATAGGATGCTCTTTCAGAGGGCCGTATGTCGTCCTTCTGCACTGTAGGATTCTATGACAAATTGTAATTTAAGTTTCACTCTTCTGCACATCACCATCATCTTGATGTTACTGAATCCTGCAGGGGGTCAGTTGAATTGCATGAATGGGCCTAAACTACATTTATTGGTTGGCTGAAGACAAATGTAGGTCCCTTACAGTCAGAAACAGGAGAATTTATAATGGGGGACAAAGGAATGGCTGCGCAAATAAATACATACTTTAATTTTGGCTTCACAAATAAGATACTAGAGATGTTGGGGAACGCAAGATTTAGTGCGAGGGAGGAACTGAAGGAGATCAATATTAGTGGAGAAATGGTGTTGGGGAAATTGATGGGATTAAAGGCTGATAAATCCCCAGGGCTGATAGTCTGCATCCCAGAGTACTGAAGGATGTGGCTCTAGAAATAGTGGTTGCATTGATGATCATCTTCCAGGATTCTCTTGACTCTGGATATAGATTGGAGGGTAGCTAATGTAACCTGACTATTTAAAAGGAGTTAGAGAGAAAAGGGAATTATAGACCAGTAAGCCTGACATCAATAGGGGGGATAATTCTAGAATCCATTATCAAAGATTTAATGATGTGGAGATGCCAGCGTTGGACTGGGGTGAGCACAGTAAGAAATCTTGCAACACCGGGTTAAAGTCCAACAGGTTTGTTTCAAATCCGAAAGCTAGTGATTTGAAACAAACCTGTTGGACTTTAACCTGGTGTTGTAAGATTGGGTTGTGGGGGTGAAACCCATGCAGACACTGGGAGATTGTGCAAACTCCACACAGAGAATGACCCAGGGCCGGGATCGAACCCAAGTCCTCAGTGCCTTAGGCAGCGAGCAGTGCTAACTACTGCGCCACCATGTTGACCTTCGTAGTGAGAGGTTAGAGTACAGAAGCAGAGATAACTTGCTGCAATTATACAGGGCCTTGGTGAAGCCACACCTGGCAAAATTGTGTGCCGTCTGCTCTCCTTATCTAAGGATCTAGACATCCCCAGATGGTATAGTCAACTAAGGTCAGCCAAAGATGGACTGTGTTGCTGTTGTACATCTTTCAGATAATAGGGCTGCCGCTCAGATTACAACATTCAGACGCTGACAGAAAAATCTTAAACTAATACAGAGGATCTGGGGTCTGCCCAAGTCGATTGGAAGTGTGGTATTCGTCTTGGCCTGTTGGGTAAGGAAGGGAAAAGTCAGGTGGAGTTCGTACGCCTATTGGTTGTCAACAATGTGTCTTTAACAAAATGTCTCCAGCTGCTTGACTGGAGTGTTTTACCAAGCCACATGAGACAAAGAGGCAGGAGATCAAAAGCTTGGTCAGATGTAGTTTTTAAGGAGGGAGAGTTAGGGAGATCTACTGAACCCCTCGCGGAAGATGTTTATGTCTGCTGCGTTTGGATGTGAAGGACTGTGGTGGCCCATTCTTCCCAAATGCACAACTGAATCAGCTCTCACAATAGATTGGGCAAGGTGCAAGAAAGCAGCCAGAATTCTGCCAAGACCCGAGTGGTTTCAGGAGGAGAGGAATAGTCTCTTTTTTTTTTAAAAAGCACACACAATTGTGTCAGACTTGCTGAAGATGGAGTACAATTGCTGTTCACTAATCTTTGTTATCATTAAAGTTTCAGTTGAGTCGACAGGAATTCTTCTCCCAGAAGTGTTGGTGTCTGAAGCCTTGAAAGTGTTGATGACAAAATGCAGACGATTTTTGAATGAACTGGATGCAGTACAGGTAGACTGAACTTTACAGGTCCGGTTGAGCCTGGGCTGAGGACACTTTGAGAAGCAATTTGCTTGGGCAGAAGTGGCAGCATGATCCTTATCACAGACTGTATCTAATTGTATTACAGTATCATTGACGGATTTCATCTTCAACTCCCCCAGTGCTATTGAGGATTGGCACTTGTATAAGGCACCAATGATTTGTGACTTTCTGTTGATGAATATTAATTTCTTCCAAGTATTTATCCCCATGTGGATGTGTATATATGCTGCAATATTAAATAATGAACACATCAGTCATATCTTTTAACAACTAGTTTCTCCTCTGGGATAAAAGTGCGTCAATGTCATTGTTGCAAGATGATTGACGTATCTATCCAATCTCAACCAGAGAATTACACACAAACATGGGAATTAGGAACAGAAATCAGCAATTCAGCCCCTCGAGCCTGCTCCGCCATTCAATCAGATCATGGCTGATCTCTTCCTGGTCTCAAAGTCACCTCCCTACCTATTCCCAATATCCCTTTAATTCATTTTTATCAGAAATATATCTATCTCCCTCTTGAAACCATTTACTGATTCGGACTCCACCGCACTATTGGGCATCAAGTTCCACAAATTCACCACCCTCTGTGAGCAGTAGTGCCTCCTCACCTCAGTTTTAAATGCCCCACAAGGGGGAACATTTGGTCTAAGTTTACTTTATCAATCCTTTTAGTATTTAATATACTTCAATCAGATCCCCTCCCATTCTTCTAAACTCCAGTGAGTATAAGCCCAAACTGTTCAATCAATTTTGGAATCAATCTGGTGAACCTCCTCTGAACTGCTTCCAATGCCACCACAGCCTTCCTCAACAATCTCTATTAATTCTGGTGTCCCCAAAAAAGTTATTTTGATACCCTAATTCACATTTACATGCTGCCGCAAAGTGGTGTCTGAAAATATCTCTGATTTCACATGCACACTGACAATGGGCTGCACGGTAGCATAGTGGTTAGCACTGTTGCTTCACAGCTCCAGGGTTCCAGGTTCGATTCCTGGCTTGGGTCACTGTCTGTGCGGAGTCTGCACGTTCTCCCCGTGTCTGCGTGTGTTTCCTCCGGGTGCTCCAGTTTCCTCCCACAAGTCCCGAAAGACGTGCTGTTAGATAATTTGGACATTCTGAATTCTCCCTTAGTACCCGAACAGGAGCCGGAATGTGATGACGAGGGGATTTTCACAGTAACTTCATTGCAGTGTTAATGTAAGCCTTCTTTTGACAAAGTTAAAGATTATTACCTTGGGGCTCTGGGTCAGTGACTGTGTGGAGTTTGCACATTCTCCCCATGTCTGCATGGGTTTCGCCCCCACAACCCAAAGATGTGCAGAGTAGGTGGATTGGTCACACTAAAATTGCCCCTTAATTGGCAAAAATGAATTGGGTACTCTGACTTTGTAAAAAAAAAAAGATTATTATCTAGTTTTACCTCAAACACCACCTCCCTTGTCCCTTCAAATTATCAGACATCCAGTACAGAGCAAGAATTTCCTTCAACTAAATATCCCGAAGACCAAATCCATTGTCTTTGGCCCCTGTGTGGACCTGACTCTACCTTTTTCCCAGGCTGCTGTCAGAGACCGAACCTAATGTTTGGAACCATGTGTCATTTTTAAAAAAAAATGTTTTTATGAAGGATATTTCATATTGTACAGAACAAAGGTAAGCGGGACCACACGAGAACAAAAAGAAAATACAGACACATCAGTCGCCTTTCATTATTTACATCAGTTGACCTTTTGTTATTTGCAACGGTTATGGCTTCTTCTTTTACTTTTACCCATAGGCATTGATTTCTATCTGGGACCCCTGCCTCCCTCTCTCCTTTTTCTTCCTAAACCCCCTCCACTTCTGGCATGCCCTCATCGGTTCTAATGTCCTGTTTGGTTGCCGTGACTCTGTGTTATATTGTTTGCTGGGCATGATTGGGCTCCATGCCTCTTTATTTCTCCTCCCCCTCCCCTTTGCATTCATTGTTGTACCGTGCTTCCCCTCCATTCCTCTGGCTTAATGGCTGTTGGCGATAAACAGGTCTTGATACAACTGAGTGAATGGCTCCCATGTTCCACGTTTTGTGGAAGCCCTCTTCCGACCCCCTAGATGGTGAATTTAATTTGCTCCGTCTGGAGAAATTCCGATAGGTCGGACAACCAGCTGCAATTTTGGGTGGTGCTGCTGATTGCCAGACAAGCAGGATTCTCCGGCAGGCAATTGGGGAGGCAAAGGCAAGGACATCGGCCATCCTCCCCATAAAGAGATCTGGTTGTTCTGAACCCCGAAGACTGTCACACTTGGGCATGGCTCCACCCTCATCCCCACGTCCTCAGACATTGCCTCGAAGAAGGCTGCCCATAACCCGTAAAGTCTGGGGCAAGACCAGAACGTGTGGGAGTGGTTGGCCGGGCCTCCTTGGCACCGTTCACATCTATCCTCCACTTCTGGGAAGAACCTACTCATTCGAGTTCTGGTAAAGTGGGCTCTGTGTATCACTTTCAGCTGCATTAAGCTTAGCCTTGGGCATGTGGAGTTGACCCTGTACAGTGCTTCAGCAGCACCAACCCCCAAAGCTGCAGGCTAGCTGTCCAATGTACCCTAGGTCTTCCTCCTACTTTTGGATTGGATTAGGTTAGATTTGTTTATTGTCTCGGGCGGCATGTGGCACAGTGGCTAGCACTGGGACTGCGGCGCTGAGGACCTGGGTTCGAATCCCGGCCCTGGATCACTGTCCGGAGTTTGCACATTTTCCCCATGTCTGTGTGAGTTTCACCCCCACAACCCCACAAGTTGTGCAGGTTAGGTGGATTGGCCACCCTAAATTGCCCCTTAATTGGGAAAAAAATAATTAGGTACTCTAAATATATAGAAAAGAAAAGATTTGTTTATTGTCATGTGTACTGAGGTCCAGTGAAAAGTATTTTTCTGCGTGCAGCTCAAACAGATCATTTAGTACATGAAAATAAAATATGTAATAAGGCAACACAAGGTACGCAATGTAAATACACAGAGACCGGCATCGGGTGAAGCATACAGGGGTGTAGTGTTAATGAGGTCAGTCCATAAGAGGGTCGTGTAGGAGTCTGGTAACAGCGGGGAAGAAGCTGTTTTTGAGTCTGTTCGTGCGTGTTCTCAGCCTTTTGTATCTCCTGCCCAATGGAAGAAGTTGGAAGAGTGAGTAAGCTGGGTGGGAGGGGTCTTTGATTATGCTGCCCGCTTTCCCAAGCAGAGGAAGGTGCAGACAGGATGGATGGCGGGTTCCCGTGATGGACTGGGCTGTGTTCACGTCTCTCTGAAGTTTCTTCTGGTCTTGGGCCGAGCAGTTGCCATACCAGGCTGTGATGCAGCCAGATAGATGCTTTCTATGGTGCACCTGTTAAAACTGTTAAGAGTCAATGTGGACACGCTGAATTGCCTTAGTTTCCTGAGGAAGTATAGGCGTTATTGTGCTCAATAGGGCAAACATAAAATACACAATGTAAATACATAGATATAGGCATCAAGTGTAGCTTACAGGAGTGTAGCACTACTCAGTAGACAGATGTGTGAAGTGATCAGATCAGTACACGAGAGGATCATTTAGGAATCGGGGAAGAAGCTGTTTTTGAATCTTTAGACTTGAAATGTCTTTGAATTTCACTTTGCCTTGAAAAGTCATTGCATTTCAAATATTCAGCACCTTGTGCTGTGTCAATCCTGAAAGGATAAAAAAGGGAAAACAAAACAACTTGTGCAAAAATTGCGTTTGATTTGATGTGTTAAATTTCACCAGAGGCACCCGTTATTTTTTTTAAATTTAGAGTACCCAATTCATTATTTCAGGGCAATTTAGCGTGGCTAATCCACCTAGCCTGCACATTTTTGGGTTGTGGGGTTTGGTTTGTGAAACCCACGCAAACACGGGGAGAAGGGGCAGCACGGCGGTCCAGTGGTTAGCACTGCTGCCTCATGGCGCCGAGGTCCCAGGTTCGATCCCTGCTCTGGGTCACTGCCCATGTGGAGTTTGCACATTCTTCCCTACAACCCAAAAGATATGCAGGGTAGGTGGATTGGCCACGTTAAATTGCCCCTTAATTGGAAAAACTTAATTGGGTTCTCTAAATTTATTAAAAAAGGAAGAAAAGAAAAATGGGGAGAATGTGCAAACTGCACACGGACAGTGACCCAAGCCGGGATCGAACCTGGGACCTCGGCGCCGTGAGACAGCAGGGCTAACCCGTGCTGCCCAGAGGCAGCCCTTATGGTATCACTCCTGTGGCATGCTTTTGCAACATGATGCTTTTGATTGTACATTGAAGTTTGGTCAGTGGTAAGTACATGCACATAGTATCTGCCTGTGGGATAATGTGGCTAACGAAAATCTCAATGCACACAATCAGGTGGGCTATACTCCCTGCGTACAACAAACCAAACACCAAGCAAGCCATGCATGTGGTGTGTAATAGATAAGGGACAAGCAATCTTCGCTTCTCAGTTTGGTTACATGCTCGCTCATTTTACTTCACGCAAACCTGTGGTGAATACTGCTGCTTGTTCAAAATTGTTAGTCAAACATTCATTTGTTTTTTAATTTAGAGTGCCCAATTCATTTTTTCCAATTAAGGGTCAATTTAACGTGGCCAATCCATCTACCCTGCACATCTTTTGGGTTGTGGGGGTGAAACCCACGCAGACACGGGGAGAATGTGCAAACTCCACACGGACAGTGACCCAGAGCCGGGAACGAACCTGGGAACTCAGCGCCGTGAGGCAGCAGTGCTAACCACTGCACCACTGTGCTGCCCTATTTATTTGTTTAATGCCATCAGTAGATTCCTCCAGTGCTGTGGGACGGGGGTTTAATGTAGAATTGGGCAAGAATGAACAACAAAGAACAGTGGAACTGGAGTAACAGGAGTTGACAAAATTAAATTGGAGCAGCAGGGGTAGAAATAATGGCAGAAAGATTGAGACTGGAAGAAATTATAATTGGGAGTGGAACGGGAAAAGAGTGACGCAAATTGAATCAGGAAAGGCACAGAGAGATCTGGGCGTGCAGGTCCAAAGTTCCTTAAAAGTGGCAGCACGGTAGCGCAGTGGGTTAGCCCTGATGCTTCACGGCGCCGAGGTCCAGGTTCGATCCCGGCTCTGGGTCATTGTGGAGTTTGTGCAGCTCAAACAGATCATTTAGTACATGAAAATAAAATATGTAATAAGGCAACACAATGTAAATACATAGACACTGGCACCGGGTGAAGCATACAGGGGTGAAGTGTTTTTTAAAAAATATATATTTTATTCAAATTTTTCGGCCAAACAAAACAATACAAAGGTTTTCCTTTTTTCGACAATAAAACAGTATAAATTACAGTGACCGTTTTACAAACAAACAAAGAACAAAGAAATGTACAGCACAGGAACAGGCCAAGACATCAGCCTCTTTCGCCTCCTGCACTCCCGGCTCTTCTGCAACCCCAAATATAGCCAACCCCCAGCCTGGCTCGACCCAGACCCCCACCACTTTCAAAAGCACCTTTGCCACCCCCACCTAGAACCCCTGCAGTGCCGGGCATGACCAAAACATGTGGATGTGGTTTGCTGGGCTTCTCGAGCATCTCCCACACCTATCCTCTACCCCGAAAAATTTCCTGAGTCTTGCTCCGGTCATGTGCGCCCTGTGCAAAACCTTGAACTGTATCAGGCTTAGCCTGGCGCACGAGGACGACGAGTTTACCCTCCGTAGGGCATCAGCCCACCGCCCCTCCTCAATCTCTTCCCCCAGCTCTTCTTCCCATTTCCCCTTCAGCTCATCCACCATGATCTCCCCCTCGTCCCTCATTTCCCTGTATATATCCGACACCCTACCATCCCCCACCCATGTCCCTGAGATCACTCTGTCCTTGAATCTCCTGCGTCGGGAGCTGCGGGAATTCCCTCACCTGTTGCCTCGCAAATGCCCTCAGTTGCATGTACCGAAATGCATTCCCTTGGGGCAACCCATATTTTTCCGTCAGCGCTCCCAGACTCGCAAACGTCCCGTCTACGAACAGATCTCTCAGTTGCACAACCCCAGCTCTCTGCCATGCTCCAAATCCCCCATCTATTCTCCCCGGGACAAACCTATGATTATTTCTTATCGGGGACCGCACCGAGGCTCCCGTCCATCCCCTATGTCGTCTCCACTGCCCCCAAATTTTTAGCGTTGCCACCACCACTGGACTTGTGGTGTATTTCTTCGGGGAGAACGGCAACGGCGCCGTCGCCAGTGCTTGTAGGCTGGTTCCTTTGCAGGACGCCATCTCCAATCTCTTCCACGCCACTCCCTCCCCTTCTCCCATCCACTTACACACCATTGAGATATTGGCGGCCCAGTAGTATTCACTTAGGCTCGGTACTGCCAGACCCCCCCCCCTATCCCTGCTACGCTGCAAGAACCCCCTCCTCACTCTCGGAGTCTTCCCGGCCCACACAAAACTCATGACACTTTTCTCAAATTTCTTGAAAAAAGTCTTCATGACCATCACCGGAAGGCACTGAAATACAAAAAGGAGTCTCGGGAGGACTACCATTTTGACCGCCTGCACCCTACCCACCAGTGACAGGGGCACCATGTCCCATCTCTTAACATCCTCCTCCATCTGTTCCACCAATCTTGTTAAATTAAGCCTATGTAAGGTTCCCCAACTCCTGGCTATCTGAATCCCTAAGTACCTGAAATCTCTTATTACCTTCCTCAGCGGTAAATCATCTATTCCCCTGCTCTGCTCCCCCGGATGCACCACAAACAACTCACTCTTCCCCATATTCAATTTGTACCCCGAAAATTCCCCAAACTCCCTGAGTGTCTGCATTATCTCGGGCATCCCCTCCACTGGGTCCGCAACATACAGCAATAAATCATCTGCATACAAAGATACCCGGTGTTCTTCTCCTCCCCTGAGTACTCCCCTCCACTTCCTGGAGCCCCTCAGTGCTATGGCTAGGGGCTCAATCGCCAATGCAAACAGTAACGGAGACAGGGGACACCCCTGCCTCGTCCCTCTATAAAGACGAAAGTAGTCGGACCTCTGCCTGTTCATGATCACACTTGCCACCGGGGCCCTGTACAGCAGCTGTACCCATCCAATAAACCCTTCTCCAAAACCAAATCTCCTCAGCACCTCCCACAGATAATTCCACTCCACTCTGTCGAATGCTTTCTCGGCGTCCATCGCCACCACTATCTCCGCCTCCCCCTCTGGTGGGGGCATCATCATTACCCCTAGCAACCTCCGTATATTCGTGTTCAGCTGTCTCCCCTTAACAAACCCAGTTTGATCCTCGTGGACCACCCCCGGGACACAGTCCTCTATCCTCGTCGCCATCACCTTGGCCAGGAGCTTAGCATCTGCATTTAAAAGGGAAATGGGCCTGTAGGACCCACACTGCAGCGGGTCTTTATCCTTCTTCAAAAGGAGCGATATCGTCGCCTCCGACATAGTCGGGGGCAACTGCCCCCTTTCCCTGGCCTCATTAAAGGTTCTCGTCAAAAGCGGGGCTAGTCGGTCCATATATTTCCTATAAAATTCCACCGGGAATCCATCCGGTCCCGGGGCCTTCCCCGCTTGCATGCTCCCAATCCCTTTTACCACCTCCTCCATCTCAATCTGTGCTCCCAGTCCCGCCCTCTCCTGCTCCTCCACCTTCGGGAATTCCAGCTGATCCAGGAAACACCTCATTCCCTCCTTCCCTTCCGGGGGCTGAGCCTTCAATAACCTCTCATAGAATGCCTTGAACACCCCGTTCACTCTCTCCGCTCCCCGTTCCATCTCTCCCTCCTCATCTCTCACCCCACCTATCTCCCTTGCTGCTCCCCTCTTCCTCAATTGGTGGGCCAGTAGCCGACTCGCCTTCTCTCCATACTCATATTGTACGCCCTGTGCCCTCCTCCACTGTGCCTCTGCCTTACCCGTGGTCAGCAGGTCAAACTCCACATGTAACCTTTGTCTTTCCGTGTACAGTCCCTCCTCCGGTGCCTCTGCATATTGCCTGTCCACCCTCAAAAGTTCTTTCAACAATCGCTCCCTTTCTTTACCCTCTTGCTTCCCTTTATGTGCCCTTATGGCTATCAGTTCCCCTCTGACCACTGCCTTCAGCGCCTCCCAGACCACTCCCACCTGAACCTCCCCATTGTCATTAAGCTCCAAGTACCTTTAAATACACCTCCTCACCCTTAAACATACCCCCTCATCCGCCAATAAGCCCATATCCATTCTCCAGAGTGGGTGCTGTTCTTTTTCCTCTCCTACCTCCAGGTCTACCCAATGTGGAGCGTGGTCCGAATGGCTATGGCCGTATATTCCGTCCCTGTCACCTTCGGAATCAGTGCCCTTCCCAAGACAAAAAAGTCTATCCGTGAGTATACTTTGTGAACATGGGAGAAAAATGAAAACTCCTTACTCTTAGGCCTACTAAATCTCCAGGGGTCTACCCCTCCCATCTGCTCCATGAAGTCCTTGAGCACCCTGGCCGCTGCCGGCCTCCTCCCGGTCCTGGACCTCGACCGGTCCAGCCCTGGATCAAGCACCGTATTGAAGTCTCCCCCCATTACCAACTTTCCCGCCTCCAGGTCCGGGATATGTCCCAACATATTGGGGGCGGATGTTTGAGGGCAAATCAACATCTGACATGTGTGAGGCTTTCAAGTGTCAGTTGAAAGGAATTCAGGACCGGCATGTTCCTGTGAGGAAGAAGGATAAATACCGCAATTTTCGGGAACCTTGGATAACGAGAGATATTGTAGGCCTCGTCAAAAAGAAAAAGGAGGCATTTGTCAGGGCTAAAAGGCTGGGAACAGACGAAGCCTGCGTGGAATATAAGGAAAGTAGGAAGGAACTTAAGCAAGGAGTCAGGAGGGCTAGAAGGGGTCACGAAAAGTCTTTGGCAAATAGGGTTAAGGAAAATCCCAAGGCTTTTTACACGTACATAAAAAGCAAGAGGGTAGCCAGGGAAAGGGTTGGCCCACTGAAGGATAGGCAAGGGAATCTATGTGTGGAGCCAGAGGAAATGGGTGAGGTACTAAATGAATACTTTGCATCAGTATTCACCAAAGAGAAGAAATTGGTAGATGTTGAGTCTGGAGAAGGGTGTGTAGATAGCCTGGGTCACATTGAGATCCAAAAAGACGAGGTGTTGGGTGTCTTAAAAAATATTAAGGTAGATAAGTCCCCAGGGCCTGATGGGATCTACCCCAGAATACTGAAGGAGGCTGGAGAGGAAATTGCTGAGGCCTTGACAGAAATCTTTGGATCCTCACTGTCTTCAGGGGATGTCCCGGAGGACTGGAGAATAGCCAATGTTGTTCCTCTGTTTAAGAAGGGTAGCAAGGATAATCCAGGGAACTACAGGCTGGTGAGCTTTACGTCAGTGGTAGCGAAATTACTGGAGAGAATTCTTCGAGACAGGATCTACTCCCATTTGGAAGCAAATGGACGTATTAGTGAGAGGCAGCATGGTTTTGTGAAGGGGAGGTCGTGTCTCACTAACTTGATAGAGTTTTTCGAGGAGGTCACTAAGATGATTGATGCAGGTAGGGCAGTGGATGTTGTCTATATGGACTTCAGTAAGGCCTTTGACAAGGTCCCTCATGGTAGACTAGTACAAAAGGTGAAGTCACACGGGATCAGGGGTGAGCTGGCAAGGTGGATACCGAACTGGCTAGGTCATAGAAGGCAGAGTAGCAATGGAAGGATGCTTTTCTAATTGGAGGGCTGTGACCAGTGGTGTTCCACAGGGATCAGTGCTGGGGCCTTTGCTCTTTGTAGTATATATAAATGATTTGGAGGAAAATGTAACTGGTCTGATTAGTAAGTTTGCAGACGACACAAAGGTTGGTGGAATTGCGGATAGCGATGAGGACTGTCAGAGGATACAGCAGGATTTAGATTGTTTGGAGACTTGGGCGGAGAGATGGCAAATGGAGTTTAATCCGGACAAATGTGAGGTAATGCATTTTGGAAGGTCTAATGCAGGTAGGAAATATACAGTGAATGGTAGAACCGTCAAGAGTATTGAAAGTCAGAGAGATCTAGGAGTACAGGTCCACAGGTCATTGAAAGGGGCAACACAGGTGGAGAAGGTAGTCAAGAAGGCATACGGCATGCTTGCCTTCATTGGCCGGGGCATTGAGTATAAGAATTGGCAAGTCATGTTGCAGCTGTATAGAACCTTAGTTAGGCCACACTTGGAGTATAGTGTTCAATTCTGGTCACCACACTACCAGAAGGATGTGCAGGCTTTAGAGAGGGTGCAGAAGAGATTTACCAGAATGTTGCCTGGTATGGAGGGCATTAGCTATGAGGAGCGGTTGAATAAACTCAGTTTGTTCTCACTGGAACGAAGGAGGTTGAGGGGAGACCTGATAGAGGTCTACAAAATTATGAGGGGCATAGACAGAGTGGATAGTCAGAGGCTTTTCCCCAGGGTAGAGGGGTCAATTACTAGGGGGCATAGGTTTAAGGTGAGAGGGGCAAGGTTTAGAGTAGATGTACGAGGCAAGTTTTTTACGCAGAGGGTAGTGGGTGCCTGGAACTCGCTACCGGAGGAGGTGGTGGAAGCAGGGACGATAGTGACATTTAAGGGGCATCTTGACAAATACATGAATAGGATGGGAATAGAGGGATACGGACCCAGGAAGTGTAGAAGATTGTAGTTTAGTCGGGCAGCATGGTCGGCACGGGCTCGGAGGGCCGAAGGGCCTGTTCCTGTGCTGTACATTTATTTGTTCTTTGTAACATACGCCTCATAAAATTTGCATCATCCCAGTTCGGGGCGTATACGTTCACCAGAACCACCGCCTCCCCTTGCAATCTGCCACTCACCATCACATATCTACCCCCACTGTCCGCCACTATGGTCTTTGCCTCAAACAGTACCCGTTTCCCCACTAAGATAGCCACCCCCCTATTCTTTGCATCTAAACCCGAATGAAACACCTGTCCCACCCATCCTTTACGTAGTCTGACCTGGTCTATCAGTTTCAGATGCGTCTCCTGCAACATAACCACATCTGCCTTTAATTTCTTTAGGTGTGCGAGTACCCGTGCCCTTTTAATCGGCGCATTCAGCCCTCTCACGTCCCACGTGATCAGCCGGGTTGGGGGGCTCAGCCGGGTTGGGGGGCTCTTTACCCCCCCCCCCCCCCCCTTGTCGATTAGCCATCCCCTTTTTTAACCCAGCTCCTCACCCGGTTCCCACGTACCCGTATATCCCCCCGACGGTGCCCTCCCGCCTCGGCCACCCCATCCCATAACAGCTCCCCCTTCTCCTTAGCAGCAGCAACCCAGTTAACCCCCCCTCCGCTAGATCCCCCTCTAGCGTAGTTGCACCCCTCATGTTGCTCCCAGAAGTCAGCAAACTCTGGCTGACCTCGGCTTCCCCCCTTATCCTCGGCTCCCACTGTGCGAGGCCCCCTCCTTCCTGCGTCCCTGTTCCCGCCATAATTACCATAGCGCGGGAACAAAGCCCGCGTTTCCTACTTGGCCCCGCCCCTAATGGCCGGCACCCACAGTTCCTCATGCTCCCCCCCACCCCCCACCCCTTCCCCCCCCTCTCCCAACATGGGGACGAGAGAAAAGTTACAGGATCACAAAATTTACAAATTAACAAATTGAAAAATCATTCCTCTCTCCCCCCCGTCCCCTGTCCCCTGTAATCACACCACCACTTTGTCCCAAAAGCTCTTTCTCTCGCCAGACTATTCCAGCTTCTCGTCCACAATGAATGTCCACGCCTCTTCTGCCGTCTCAAAGTAGTGGTGCTTCCCTTGGTGTGTGACCCACAATCTCGCCGGTTGCAACATTCCAAACTGGACCTTTTTGTGAAGCACCACCTTAGCCCGATTGAAACTTGCCCTCCTTCTCGCCACCTCCGCACTCCAATCTTGGTATACGCGGATCACCGCGTTCTCCCACCTACAGCTCCGAGTTTTCTTCGCCCACCTGAGAACCGTCTCTCTGTCATTGTAGCGGAGAAACCTCACCACTATAGCTCGAGGTATTTCTCCAGCCTTTGGTCTTTGCGCCAGAACTCGATAAGCTCCCTCCACCTCCAAAGGGCCCGTCGGGGCCTCCGATCCCATTAGCGAGTGAAGCATCGTGCTAACATATGTCCCGACGTCCGCCCCTTCTGCGCCTTCGGGAAGACCCAGGACTCTTAAATTCTTCCTCCTTGAGTTATTCTCCAGCGCTTCCAACCTCTCCACACACCTTTTATGCTGTGCCTCGTGCGTTTCTGCCTTCACTACCAGGCCCTGTATTTCATCTTCGTTTTCAGCAGTCTTTGCCTTCACGACCCGAAGCTCCAGCTCTTGGGTCCTCTGTTCCTCTTTTAGTCCTTCAATCGCCTGCAATATCGGGGCCAACAGCTCCTTCTTCAACTCCTTCTTCAGCTCTTCCACACAGCGCCGCAGGAACTCTTGCTGCTCCGGGCCCCATAGCAAACGGCCACCTTCCGACGCCATCTTGCTTTGAGCTTCCCTTCCTTGCCGCTGCTCCAGAGGATCCTCCGCAATCCGGCCGCTATCCTCTCCCTTTTCCATGCGTGTCCGGGGGGATTCCCTTCTGGTTTACCGTACAGTGTTTTTGCCGTTTAAATTGCCGTTGGGGCTCCTATTAAGAGCCCAAAAGTCCGTTCCAACGGGAGCTGCCGAAACGTGCGACTCAGCTGGTCATTGCCGCACCCGGAAGTCCCAGGGGTGTAGTGTTAATAAGGTCAGTCCATAAGAGGGTCGTTTAGGAGTCTGGTAGCATTGTGGAGTTTGCAAATTCTCCCCGTGTTTGTGTGGGTTTCGCTCCCACAACCTAAAGATGTGCAGGGTAAAAGGATTGGCCACGCTAAATTGCCCCTTAATTGGAAAAAATTAATTGGGTACTCTAAATGTATATATAAAAAACAAAAGTGGCAGCACAGGTGGAAATGGTGGTAAAGAAAGCACATGGCATGCTTGCCTTCATCAGACTGGGTATTGAGTATAAAAGCTTGCAAATTATGTTACAGTAATATAGAATGTTGGTTAGGCCACATTTCAAATACTGTGTCCAATTCTGGTCACCACACTACGAAAAGGACGTGGATGCTTTGGAGAGAGTACAGAAAAGGTTTACCAGGATGTTGCCTGGTATGGAGGGTATTAGCTATGAGGAAAGATTGAATAAACTGGGATTGTTCTCCCTAGAAAGACTGATGGGGCGACCTGATAGAAGTTTAGTAAATTATTAGGGGTATAGATAGGGTGAACAGTTGGAGGCTTTTTCCAGGGGCGGAAATGACAATTACAAAGGGGCACAAGTTCAAGGCAAGAGGGGAAAGGTTCAGTGGAGATGTGCGGGGAAGTTTTCTACACCGAGGGTGGCGGTGGCCTGTAATGCACTGCCAAGTGAGGTGGTTGAGGCAGATACGTTAGCGACCTTTAAGACTGATCTGGATAGGCACGAGAACAGATGGGTAGCAGGATACAGGCAGTTGGTCTAGATAGGACACGTGATCGGCACAGGCTTGGAGGGCCGAAAGGCCTGTTCCTGTGCTGTGTTATTCTTTGATGTAAACAAGTAAGTAATAGGAGGGAGTGTGTCTATTATTATTGACAGGACTAGAAAGTAACCTATACACGGAGCTCTAACAACAGCTTGCAAAAACTTTTTTGCTATTGTTTGCGATCATGCCAGCATTAAATAACCATAATTTTGGGCAATGTGCAAACAATGTCGTTTACACCAACCTCTTGCACTTCAGGGAGGAAAATTTGTCACTGTGTCCTTTGGAATCGAGACTACCGTGCATTTTCTGATTGGAGAGGGCTCGTATATTCTGCTGCCGGTGAAAAGAGATTAAAATGCTGCTCTACTTAATCTAGATTGTAGCCACCTAAAATGGCTGATTCCCTATTAATTTGGCCAAAACCCGATTTTAAATGGCTAACCGAAAAGGCTGATGGGAAAAGCAGCCAACAGGACACAAACGGACAGCTGCAGACAGAATAGCGTATTCGGCTCTGCAGAAGTCGGCCCAGATTGATACTCAAGGCTATTAGCAGCACATCAACCCAGACATCTGCAGTTTAATCATCTATCCCCGGGAACAAATGCAACATATTAGTAATTGAATGCCGGGCCAGACCTGTCAGCGCCTGCAGTGGCCGAAACAAAGACAGGTGAACGACCACCCCCCGATCGAGGAATCGCCCCATTATTGGAGCATATCGAACCCAGTGATTGGGAACAAGTCCAATTACTTGGGACTCGGGGTCAAGGGCCGCCCCGAGAGGCGGGAAGCCCCTGGGCCCTATAAAGTGAGGGGCCAAGTTCAGATCTCACTCTCTCTCCCTTCTTCTCCTGCTCACGACCTTCGCAAGAACATCGACCACAAACTGTAAGTTTGACTCCAGCGATCGCTACCCGATAAAGACTCCTAGCCATCGACCCGTATCAGCCTTTTGAATCCTGCGGGCCAGATCCGATTCGATAAGCCATTCGTTTCCCTGACCTGGTGGGCCTTTCCTAAAGTTAAGTATTGGCCAGTAGTGGTAGGTTTCGATATAGATAGTAGGATTATTGTGTGAGCATTAATTGTTGTATATAATAAATGACCATTGATTTCAATCTTACTAAGCGGTGTGCTGATTTATTAATCATAACTCGAGCTTGAACCACGTGGTGGTATCAGAAAGATACCTGGCGACTCGTGAGCAAAGGTGACATAATCAGAGGTAATAAAACTAAGGCTAAAAAGAGCAACAAGATCTGGTGGGATTTGTTCAAAGTGATGATACACAAATTTCTGTGATCTGAAAATGGATATTAATTATGAATTTGTTGTCTTCCAATCCACCTGGAAATTAATTTAAGATTTATACAAGGATTAAACGTACCAAACTCTTGGTTAAAAGCAAAAATCAACCTATGTCAATTTAGACTTGAATGGCATTTGGCAGCTGGCAACAGATTTAACCCTCTGATAGGATTAAACTTGCTTCATTGTGAGTAAAGGCTAGAGAGTTTTGTTTAGGTGTAAACAAGGTCCCTTGCAATGTTTACAGATCTTGCGCAAGATCAAACAATTACATAGCTGAAATAAAAACAGAAAATGCTGGGAAAACTCAACAGGTCTAGCAGCATCTGTGAAGAGAGAGACTTGAGTTAACGTTTCAAGTCCAATATGACTCTTTGAAACTGAAGAGAGGTAGAAATGTGATGGGTTTAATGCTGTTAAATAGAGGGGAGAGGGGCAGATGGAGCAAAATAGAAACCAGAGATAGATTAGATGGTGGGATAGATTAAATGACAAGATAAGGAACATAAGACATAGGAAGTGGTAATGATTGTATTCATGTCCAAAGCTTTATTCCACAGTAGATGTTAATAGCAAAATAAAGGTCAGCACTGTCTGAAAACAAAATAGCAGAATGTGGTAATAGCAGGGAAAGGACCAGTGTTTTCTGTGAGCAAAATGGAAGACAAAGTTCATGGTCTGAAGTTGTTGAACTCTAAATGTGGAGTCTGGAAGGCTGTGGAATGCCGAATTGGAAAATGAGGTGCTGTTCCTCCAGATTGTGTTTGGGTTCAGTGGAATGTTGTAGCAGGCCGAGGACAGAAATGTGAGTTTGGGAGAAAGATGGCGAATTGAAATGGCAAGCGATCGGAAGGTCAGGGTCATGGCTGTAGACTGAGCGAAGGTGTTTCGCAAAGTGGTAACCCAGTCTACATTTTGTCATGTGTGTGTGACCTATGTTGCATAGGATGAAACTGGAGTACATTTTCATGCTTCAATATTTGATGCAGCTCATTTGAAGATTCATTGGCATAATTTTCATCGGGTTTGAAGTATCTCTGCTTGAATTCTTCTGAACATAGTAATGAGGAAGTGTTTCAATCAGAAATGGCTGGGGGCTTACAGAATACAGTTCCTGGGCATTCAAATCTCACATGAAAAGTAATTTGGGCATGCGTAGCTGTATGGTAGGATTGGGATTGTCAAGTTCCTTTAAGAAAGGCAAACTGAAATCAGAGTTACTCCAGGCCAAACTTCAGTCTACCACTATGATACCTGTGATGATGCTTGACAGTAGTGCTAGCTCTTCTGCCCCAAATCCAGGCAACAATTTAATTCACACTTTCCATTGACAGAATTTGTGTGTTTGGCAAGGCTAAATTTGCAGAGCTTGATCCTGTGAGGATTATAGAATCGACATAGTCTTCAGAGTACATGGCAGATCAGGCATACACAAAGCTGTTGTTGTCAACTTACTCCTTGTGTTGTCATGGCCAAGCTAGTGTGGAAAGAGAATCAACATAGAGGCTGCCGCAGAAAGCCTGAAGGATCCATTGGAGCAGACTCCATTGCTCGTGATCATGTAAATTTTGTAGGAAATGAATGTAAAAATTAGCCAGGAACTACTTGTGCAGTGTTTACAACAGCACGCTATGAAGCATATTTGGAGTATCATAGACAAGAGAGGAGTGAAGGAGAAATACTCAAAAGAAAATCTCTAGAGGAAGAAATTGCAGAACTTAAAAGAATAAATGGATTTCAGACAATAGGTTAACATCAGAAGCATTTAATGCTGGTGGAATGATTTTTTTTTTAAATTTAGAGTACCCAATTCATTTTTTCCAATTAAGGGTCAATTTAGCGTGGCCAATATATAAAAACCAATGACTCGGGAGAGACGGTGGTGGGGGTGGTGTGGGAGGCATTGAAAGCGGTCATAGGATGTCCCGAAGCGTGGTACATTGGCGAGCCCATGCAGACGCTGCGGCAACGAATGAACGGACATCGTGCGACAATCGCCAGGCAGGAATGTTCCCTTCCAGTCGGGGAACACTTCAGCAGTCAAGGGCATTCAGCCTCTGATCTCCGGGTAAGCGTTCCCCAAGGCGGCCTTCGGGACGCGCGACAACGCAAAATCGCCGAGTAGAAACTTTTTTGCCAAGTTCTGCACGCATGAGTACGGCCTCAACCGGGACCTTGGATTCATGTCACAATACATTCATCCCCCACCATCTGGCCTGCGAAATCCTACCAACTGTCCTGGCTTGCGACGATTCACACCACTTTAACCTGGGGTTACCCCTATCTCTGGATCTGTAAAGATTTAATCACCTGCAAATGCTCGTATTCCAAGCATTGTCTTGCATCTTTGACTTTGTCTATATATATGTTTCTGGAACATACCTCTTTATTCACCTGAGGAAGGAGCAGTGCTCCGAAAGCGAGTGATTTGAAACAAACCTGTTGGACCTTAACCTGGTGTTGTAAGACTTTTTACTGTGCTCACCCCAGTCCAACGCCGGCATCTCCACCTCACGGCCCACATCTATACTTCACCCTCTGATGTTAGTTTCTCTGCTGTTTGGCCTTTGACATCTTTTGTTCTCACTGGGGACTGCCATTAGCACTCTTTCCTACTCGAAAGGTTAGCTCTTTTCTCTCCCTACAGATGCTGCCAGACCTGAGATTTTCCAGCATTTTCTCTTTCGTGTAAATCACTGTGCTATCTTCACTGAGAGGGTGGTGAACCTGTAGAATTTTCTACGACAAAAGGCTGTGGAGGCCAAGTCAGAATATATTTAAGAAGGAAATAGATAAATTTCTGGACCCTAAAGCCATCAAGAGGTATGGGGACAGCGCAGGAATATGGTATTGAGCTAGAGGATCAGCCATGATATTGAAGCAGGCTCAAAGGGCCGATTTACCAACTCCAGCTCCTATTTGATATGTTTCCATGAATCTACTGGTGCAGACACACTGTCGCCTGGCGGCTGAATCTCCTCTCCCTGGTATGAACTTGCTGGTGGGTCAGCGGGGGGGGGAATTGAGTGAATCCCTTCCCACAAACAAGGCAGGTGAAGGCCCCTCCCCAGTGTGGACCTGCTGGTGTGTCAGCAGGGCGGAGAATTCAGTGAATCCCTTCCCACAGACGAGGCAGGTTAAGGCCCCTCCCCAGTGTGGACCTGCTGGTGGGTCAGCAGGAGGACTGGGCAAATTTTCTCACAGGTGGGACAGGCGAAGGACTTCTCATTGTTGTGGACCCACTGATGATGCAGCAGCGTTCCTGAGTGAATGACCCCCACAAATGGAGCAGGTGAACAGCGATTTACCTGAACAGCTGCGTCAATGGGATTCCAACAGGAATAACGTAGAACCACAGAATTCCTGCAGTGCAGAGGAAGGCCGTTCGGCCCATTGAGTTTGCAACGACCCTCCAAAACAGTGCCCTACTCCCCCACTTAACCCCACCTAATCTGCACATCTCTGGACATTTTACGGGCAATTTAGCATTGCCAATCCACCTAACCTGCTCATCTTTGGACAGTGGAAGGAAACCCAGGCAGACACGAGGAGGAAGTGCAAACTCCACACAGACAGTGACCCAAGGCCGGAATTGAACCCTGGCGCTGTAGAGAGGATGTACTAAGAGATCAGATCAGTCCATAAGAGGGTCATTCAAGAGTCTGATAACAGTGGGGAAGAAGCTGTTTTTGAATCTGTTTGTGCGTGTTCTCAGACTTTTGTATCTCCTGCCCGATGGAAGAAGTTGGAAGAATTAATAAGCCGTGTGGGAGGGTCTTTGATTATGCTGCCCGCTTTCCCCAGGCAGCGGGAGGTATAGACTGAGTTAATGGATGGAAGGCAGGTTTGTGTGATGGACTGGGCGGTGTACATGACTCTGTAGTTTCTTATGGACTTGGGCCGAGTAGTTGCCATACCAGGCTGTGATGCAGCCCGATAGGATGCTTTCTGTGGTGTATCTGTAAAAGTTGATAAGAGTTAATGTGGACATGCTGAATTTCCTTAGTTTCCTGAGGACGTATCGGCGCTGTTGTGCTTTCTTCATCGTAGCGTCGACGTGGACCAGACAGATTTTTGGCGATGTGCACACCTAGGAATTTGAAGCTGTTAACCATCTCCACCTCGGCCCCGATGATACAGACAGAGGTGTGTACAGTACTTCGCTTGCTGAAGTCAATGATCAGCTCTTTAGTTTTGCTGGCATTGAGGGAGAGATTGTTGTCATTACACCACTCCATTAGGCTCTCTATCTCCCCCCTGTATTCTGACTCATTGTTGTTCGGCCCACTACGGTCGTGTCATCAGCAAACGTGAAGATGGAGTTGGAGCCAAATTTTGCCCCACAGTCGAGTGTGTATAGGGAGTATAGTAGGGGACTAAGTACGCAGCCTTGCGGGGCCCCTGTATTAAGGAATATTGTGGAGGAGATGTTGTTTATCCTTACTGATTGTGATCTATGGGTTAGGAATTCAAGGATCAATGTCCAGCAGGGATAGTAGCTGAGGGTCAGACGGGATTTGTGAAGGACCAACAATTGTCGGTCGAGGTAAGGAGACTAATGAATGAGATAATGTTACCCCGCCGTGTTCAGAGCTGGAAATAATAATCTCCATGGACGCGGAGATTCTAATGGGTAGAAAGGGAGTATCTCTCAAATACTGGGATGTGTTCGGGTTTGGGCCCAGGTTCATTTCTTTGATCAGACTGCTGTAGAAGGCCCCCACTGCGAGCGTTCGTACTAACTCATTAAGCTTGGGTACTTTTGATTGTGTAGGGGAACAAGGCATGGGTGTCCTCTTTCCCCATTACATTTTGCGTTGGCAATTGAACCACTGGTTATCGCACTGAGGTTATCGACAGAGTGGAAAGATATAGAGAGATGAGGTATGGAGCACTTCCTGTAGACGGACAACTTGGTGTACAGGGTCGTGTTTGAGGGCATTGGTGACGGCTCCACTTCTCTTCTCACCGGCCAGGTACTCTGTGGGTCTGGTGGTGGTAGCCTTGTTAAGTGTCTGGAACCAGTTTCGGCAACATTTTAAGCTAGCGGCAATGTCGTTGAGGGCGTCGGATGTGTGGGAACCACAGATTTATCCCAGCGGGGTTGGACTCGACGTACAGGGAACGGGAGGGTGTAGAGAGGTTTAGGGAGGGTAAATTTGCACGGTTGGAGGAGCTGGTGGAAAGGTTTCTGCTCCTGTGGGGAAGGAGTTCAGGTATCCACAGGTTAGGAACTTTGTGCGGAAGGAGCTGCTAACTTTCCTTGGTTGCCCCCCCTCCAAATTGATGGACAAGGTAGTGTCTGAGGATGAGATAGAGGAGGGGAAGATTTTGGAAGTCTATGGGCAGTTGATGGTGACATGGTCCACATGCCCTCTGTCACCCCTGACAGAGGCAACAGCACTTACTGATAACAAAGAACAATACAGCACAGGAACAGGCCCTTCAGCCCACCAAGCCTGCACCGATCACGTGTCCTATGTAGACACACCGCCTGTATCCTTCTATACCCCGTCCGCTAATCTGCCTATCAGGTAAGTCTGAAAGATCGCTAGCCTCAACCACCTCACTTGGCAGTGCATTCCAGGCCACCACCACCCTCTGTGTAAAACAAAAACGTCCCCCGCACATCTACACTGAACCTTTCCCCCCTCACCTTGAACTTGTGCCCCATTAGTAAGAAGTCTTACAACACCAGGTTAAAGTCCAACAGGTTTGTTTCAAATCACTAGCTTTCGGGGCACTGCTCCTCCCTCAGGTTGATTCACCTGTGCTCATCCCAGTCTAACGCCGGCCTCTCCATATCTTGCGAAAAAGCTTCCAACTGTTCACCCTATCTATACCCCAAATAATTTTATAAACTTCTATCAGGTCGCCCCTCAGCCTCTCTCTCCAGGGAGAACAATCCCAGTTTATTCAATCTGTCCTCATAGCTAATACCCTCCATACCAGGCAACATCCTGGTAAATCTTTTCTGTACTTTCTCCAAAACCTCCACGTCCTTCTGGTAGTGGGGTGACCAGAATTGGACACAGTATTCCAAATGTGGCCTAACCAACTTTCTATATAACTAACATAATTTTCAAGCTTTTATACTCGATACCCCGCCCAAGAAGGCAAGCATGCCAAATGCTTTCTTTACCACCATTTCCACCTGTGCTGCCACTTTTAAGGATCTGTGGACCTGCACTCCCAGATCTCTCTGTGTCTCTGTGCTCCTGATGGTTCTGCCATTTATTTTATAGCTCCCACCAGAATTGGATCTACCAAAATGCATCACCTCGCATTTGTCCGGGTCAAATTCCATCTGCCATTTCTCTGCGCACTTTTGCAGCCTATCTATATCCTGCTGTATTCTCTGACAATCTTCATCACTATCCACAACTCCTGCAATCGTAGTGTCGTCCGCAAACTTGCTAATCAGACCCGCTATGTTTTCTTACAAGTCATTTATATATATTACAAAGAGCAGAGATCCCAGTACTAATCCCTGTGGAACACCACTAGTTACAGACCTCCATCTGGGAAAACACCCTTCCACTGCTACCCTCTGTCTTCTATGGCCAAGCTAGTTTTGGATCCAGCCAGCCAGTTCACCCCTGACCCCGTACGATCTAATCCTTTGCACCAGTCTGCTATGAGGGACCTTATCAAATGCTTTACTAAAGACAACACTTGTTCTTTTCCATGAGTCTCCAAAAGCTTAAGGATCAGCAATGGATTTAAATAAGGTGCATAATCATAATATTCTACAACAACAACTAACAAAAGAGTTGGTCAGTTCAAAACCCCAAAAGTATCGTGCAGTGAGGCAGAAAATGTTGGGTATGGTTCTTAATGGAAAAGTTTGGGGGGAATGAAGCAGATATTGGGGTTCAGGTGGAGGAGGGAATTAGACGGGTTAAACATAGTGAGGGAGGAAATGTTGACCCAAATTTCCTGATCAGGGTCGGAACATTCCAACTGACCCTAATTCCAGGAAAAGATCCACACCTGGCCCGCAAAGCTGCCATCATTGAAAACCAGGCAGGCCTCAACACAGGGCAGGAGAGGCCCACGACACACCCACTTTCACACCACGAGCTGCTTTATTCTGGGAAGAAAGTGTTTAAATGTCACAAAGCTTGTCTTGATTTTGCTATTTCCAGCTCTGTTTCACAGTAAAAAATGTGATTTCCAGTATTTACAATTATTAAATATCCCATGTCTGGCACTTAATCAAATTAATAGTCAAGACTGAGGGAAAAACCTGTGGGTTTATGATTGCTTGAAGCTGTCAAGCTGCAAAACTGCATAGCCTCACAGCTAACAATATCCACCCTCCCAGCACCCCCCACTCCCCCCCGCCCCGATGGTGTCCATCCCCCACACTGTTCACCCCCACCCCCGACAGGGTCCATCCCCCACACTGTTCACCCCCCACCCCCGACAGGGTCCATCCTCCACACTGTTCACCCCCACCCTCGACGGGGTCCATCCCCCACACTGTCCACCCCCACTCCTGACTGGGTCCATCCCCCACACTGTTCACCCCCACACCTGACGGGGTCCACCCCCCACACTGTTCACCCCCACCCCCGACGGGGTCCATCCCCCACACTGTCCACCCCCACCCCCAGCGGGTTCCATCCCCCACACTGTTCACCCCCCCACCCCCAGCGGGATCCATCCCCCACACTGTTCACCCCTAACCCCACCCCCGACGGGGTCCATCCCCCACACTATCCACCCCCACTCCCGACAGGGTCCATCCCCCACACTGTTCACCCCCACCCCCACCCGGGTCCATCCCCCACACTGTCCACCCCCACCCCCGACAGGGTCCATCCCCCACACTGTTCACCCCCACCCCCAACGGGGTCCATCCCCCACACTGTCCACCCCCTCCCCGAGCGAGGTCCATCCCCCACACTGTTCACCCCTAACCCCACACCCAGCGGGATCCATCCCCCACACTGTTCACCCCTAACCCCACCCCGACGGGGTCCATCCCCCACACTGTTCACCTCCCACCCCTGACGGGGTCCATCCCCCACACTGTTCACCCCCACCCCGAGCGGGGGTCCATCCCCCACACTGTCCACCCCCACCCCCAGCGGGGGTCCATCCCCCACACTGTCCATCCCCACCCCCGACAGGGTCCATCCCCCACACTGTTCCCCCCCACCCCCAGCGGGGTCCATCTGAGCCCACATCCCCTCCCTCACTCCCCCGACCGAGCCCACATCCTCACACTCACTCCCCCCCCCCCCTCCAACTGAGCCCACATCCCCACCCTCACTCCCCCCCCCCCCCCGACTGAGCCCACATCCCCACCCTCACTCCCCCGACCGAGCCCACATCCCCGACCGAGCCCACATCCCCTCCCTCACTCCCCCGACCGAGCCCACATCCCCACCCTCACTCCCCTGACCGAGCCCACATCCCCACCCTCACTCCCCCGACCGAGCCCACATCCCCACCCTCACTCCCCCGACTGAGCCCACATCCCCTCCCTCACTCCCCCGACCGAGCCCACATCCCCTCCCTCACTCCCCCGACCGAACCCACATCCCCTCCCTCACTCCCCCGGCCGGGTCTACATCCCCTCCCTCACCCCTGACAAAGTCCTGATCCGTCAGGGGCGAGGGAGAGAAGCTGGACTGTCGGGGCGAAGGGAGGGTGGACTCTGTCAGGGGGAGGGGTGTGAGCCCTGTCGGGGGGAGGGGTGTGAGCCCTGTCGGGGACGGGTGTGAGCCCTGTCGGGGGAGGGTGCGAGCCCTGTCGCGAGGGGGAACTCTATTGTGGGGGTGAGGGAGTACGGTCAGGGGAAGGGAGGGGAGGGGGGAGCCCTCTCCGTGGGGGGGGGGGGCCCTGTCTGGGGGAGAGGGGGAGCCCTGCCCGGGGGGGGGGGGGAGCCCTGCCCGGGGGGGGAGGGGAGCCCTGTCCGGGGGGGGAGGGGAACCCTGTCCGGGGGGGGAGGGGGTGCCCTGTCCGGGGGGGGGGGGGGGGGGGGGGAGCCATGTCGGTGGTGCGGAGGTGGAGCCCTGTTGCAGGCGGAGGGGGAGTCCTGTTGGAGGGGAAGGGGGAGCCCTCGGTGTGGGGGGGGGGAGCTCTGTTGGGGGGGGTGGGCAGCCCTGTCGGGGGGGTGGGGAGAGAGGGAGTCCTGTCGGGAGGGGGGTGGGGAGGGAGAGGGGAGTCCTGTCGGGGGGGAGAGGGGAAGCCCTGTTGGGGGGGGGAAAGAGGGGGAGCCCTGTCCGTGGGCGGAGGGGGAGCCCTGTCTCCGGGGGGCGGAGGGGGGAGCCCTGTCTCCGGGGGGCGGAGGGGGAGCCCTGTCTCCGGGAGCGGAGGGGGAGCCCTGTCTCCGGGGGCGGAGGGGGGAGCCCTGTCTCCGGGGGCGGAGGGGGAGCCCTGTCTCCGGGGGCGGAGGGGGAGCCCTGTCTCCGGGGGCGGAGGGGGAGCCCTGTCTCCGGGGGCGGAGGGGGAGCCCTGTCTCCGGGGGCGGAGGGGGAGCCCTGTCTCCGGGGGCGGAGGGGGAGCCCTGTCTCCGGGGGGCGGAGGGGGAGCCCTGTCTCCGGGGGCGGAGGGGGAGCCCTGTCTCCGGGGGGGGGGGGGGAGCCCTGTCTCCGGGGGCGGAGGGGGAGCCCTGTCTCCGGGGGCGGAGGGGGAGCCCTGTCTCCGGGGGGGGGGGGGGGGGAGCCCTGTCTCCGGGGTGGGGGGGGGGGGAGCCCTGTCTCCGGGGGCGGAGGGGGAGCCCTGTCTCCGGGGGCGGAGGGGGGAGCCCTGTCTCCGGGGGGGGGGGGGAGCCCTGTCTCCGGGGTGGGGGGGGGGGGAGCCCTGTCTCCGGGGGGCGGAGGGGGAGCCCTGTCTCCGGGGGCAGAGGGGGAGCCTTGTCTCCGGGGGGGGGGGGGGGGAGCCCTGTCTCCGGGGTGGGGGGGGGGGAGCCCTGTCTCCGGGGGGGGGGGGGGGGGGAGCCCTGTCTCCGGGGTGGGGGGGGGGAGCCCTGTCTCCGGGGGGGGGGGGGGGGGAGCCCTGTCTCCGGGGGCGGAGGGGGAGCCCTGTCTCCGGGGGCGGAGGGGGGAGCCCTGTCTCCGGGGGGGGGGGGGAGCCCTGTCTCCGGGGTGGGGGGGGGGGGGGAGCCCTGTCTCCGGGGTGGGGGGGGGGGGGGAGCCCTGTCTCCGGGGGCGGAGGGGGAGCCCTGTCTCCGGGGGCAGAGGGGGAGCCTTGTCTCCGGGGGGGGGGGGGGGGGGAGCCCTGTCTCCGGGGTGGGGGGGGGGGGAGCCCTGTCTCCGGGGGCGGAGGGGGAGCCCTGTCTCCGGGGGCGGAGGGGGAGCCCTGTCTCCGGGGGCGGAGGGGGAGCCCTGTCTCCGGGGGGGGGGGGGGGGGGAGCCCTGTCTCCGGGGTGGGGGGGGGGGGCCCTGTCTCCGGGGTGGGGGGGGGGGGAGCCCTGTCTCCGGGGGGGGGGGGGAGCCCTGTCTCCGGGGGGGGGGGGGGGGGGGGCTTGTTGGGGTGGGGGGGGGTAGGGGAGCCCTGCCCAGGCGGGGTGGGGCAGCCCTGTCGGAGGGGATTGAGCTCTGACAAGGGAGGGCGCGCCCTGTCGGGGGAGGGTGTGGTGTGCGAATGTTGCTGATAATGTATACCAGAGGTATGACTTGTTAAGACTTGCTGGGATATAGAACTTTGCTGCTTTTTTCGCTGCTCTGAAATAATCTTTTTTTTTAACTCTAAAAAGTAAATCCATGGCAAAGCCAGGGTTCGTGTCGGGCAAATGGGACAAGCTTGTGTGGTTCTGGCCATCACAGGGCAATCTGGGCAGAGTAAAACTGGAAATTCCCCAGATAAATACCGGGGAGGCACTTGTATCGGTCACATGTATAATCTTCGGGTGTACCTCTGGGCTCGCTCTATCCAGAGACTGAACAATCTGGGCCATTAAGTTTTCGGTGTCCTTGTAGGTGGATACATCACCAGGCACAGAAGAATGGTATCGGGCAGCACGGTGGCGCAGTGGGTTAGCACTGCTGCCTCACGGCGCCATGGTCCCAGGTTCGATCCTGGCTCTGGGTCACTGTTCGTGTGGAGTTTGCACATTCTCCCCATGTTTGCGTGGGTTTCGCCCCCAGAACCCAAAGATGTGCAGCATAGGTGGATTGACCACGCTAAATTGACCCTTAATTGGAAAAAATTTATTGGGTAGTTTAAATTTATTAAAAAATATATAATTTAAAAGAAAAGAGATGAATGGTATCGCAGGCTGCTCAGGGATACAAGAGAAATACCTGGTTCTGCATCTCCCTGCATAGGAATCCTTGATTAAGGGAACAGGAAGACACATCAGAAGCACTGTGGTGGAAAGTCACTCTGGCTAGTTTTACCCTCTAGATTAATTTATTTCTTTTTTATAAATTTAGAGTACCCAATTATTTTTCCCAATTAAGGGGCAATTTGACGTGGCCAATCCCTGCATATTTTTTTGGGTTGTGGGGATGAGACCCACGCAGACACTGGGAGAATGTGTAAACTCTACACGGACAGTGACCCGTGGCCGGGTTTGATCCCGGGTCCTCAGCACCGTGAGGCAGCAGTGCTAACCACTGTGCCGCTATGCTGCCCCTGCTCTCCAGATTTATTAACTGAATTTAAATTCCCCCACTGCCGTGGTGAGATCCGAACCCAGCTCCTGGCCCTCTGGGTCACTAGTCCAGTCAGGTGACCACTTGAAATGCATCCAGGGCTGCGGGCCAGGAGCTGGGAAATGGGATGAGTGTGGATAGGTGCATGATGGGCGAGGGCAATGACACAATGGGCCGAAGGGCAACTTTTCGTAGAGTAGAATTCATATGACTCTATGACAACCACACTACTGTATTCCCATGTTGGCAGGGCCCTCCACCGTGTCTCATCTATTTCCGTAAGACATAGGAGCAGAATTAGGCCACTCGGCCCATCGAGTCTGCTCCGCCATTCAATCATGGCTGAGATTTTTCTCATCCCCATTCTCCTGCCTTCTCCCCATAACCACTGATCCCCTTATTAATCAAGAACCTATCTATCTTTGTCTTAAAGACAAAGTGATTTGGCCTCCACAGCCTTCTGCGACAAAGAGTTCCACAGATTCACCACCTTCTGGCTGAAGAAATTCCTCCTCATCTCTGTTTTAAAGGATCGTCACTTTAGTCTGAGATGGTGTCCTCTGGTTCTAGTTTTTCCTACAAATGGAAACATCCTCTCCACGTCCACCCCATCCAGGCCTCGCAGTATCCTGTAAGTTTCAATAAGATCCCCCATCATCCTTCTAAACTCCGAGTACAGACCCAGAGTCTTCAAACATTCCTCATACGACAAGCTATTCATTCCAGGGATCATTCTTGTGAATCTCCTCTGGACCCTTTCCAAGGCCAGCACATCCTGCCCCAAAACGGAGCCCAAAACTGCTCACAATACTCCAAATGGGGTCTGACCAGAACCTTATACAGCCTCAGAAGTACATCTGTGGTCAGGGGCAGCACGGTGGCGCAGTGGGTAAGCCTGGATGCCTCACGGCGCTGAGGTCCCAGGTTTGATCCCGGCCCCAACATACTGTCCGTGTGGAGTTTGCACACACTCCCCGTGTCTGCGTGGGTTTCGCCCCCACAACCTAAAGATGTGCAGGCTAGGTGGATTGGCCACGCTAAATTGCCCCTTAATTGGAAAAAAATTAATTGGATACTCTAAAATTTTTTTTTTTTTTTTAAAGAAATACATCCCTGGTCTTGTATTCTCGCCCTCTCGACATGAATGCTAACATGATTGTTAAAGTAGATATTTTCAACAAGATTTCACGCACTTCTGCCCTCGCCTCTTGTCTTGTTTCTTTCTTTTCCTTCATGTTGCATTCAGATAGTTGTTACATAGCCATTCATTGGGATACAACTTTTGTTTCTGTGCTATATCTTTGCCACTCTGTTGCATCATAAAACCTTTTATTTAATCTCTTATGGACGTACTGTGTACGTTCCCTCGGCCGCAGAAAAATACTTTTCACTGTACTTCGGTACATGTGACAATAAATCAAATCAAATCAAACCCTATGACAGAACCTTTTTGTTTTTTCGATTCCTCGCCCCTTGAACTAGCTCAAAAACTTTTACATTTCGATCTTTCTTCAGTTCTGGTAAAAGCTCATTGGCTTGAAATGTCAGCTCTGTTTCTGCCTCCACAGATACTGCCTGATCTGCTGAGTATTCCCAGAGACTGGTTAGAACTCATTAGCACAGGCAGTAGCTGAGGTGACCAGCGTACATTACAAATGAAGCAAACTAGTTAAGTACAGGAGTGAGGGGAATAGGATATGTTGAGGGCTGGCAGGACTCTGAGTGGCGTTTAAACACCAGCATAAAGAACATTCAGGCGAAATGGCCTGTTGCTGTGTTGTAAGTTTAATGTAACTTCCAGATACTGTCATGAAGCTACAACCTTGAACAGTTCAGTTATACACTGGCCTCTTCCTTTTGCCCTGGAGAGATTTAGGAAATTGAATGAAAATCGCTTATTGTCACATGTAGTCTTCAAATGAAGTTACTGTGAAAAGTCCCTAGTCGCCACATTCCAGCGCCTGTTCAGGGAGGCCAGTACGGGAATTGAACCGTGCTGCTGGCCTGCCTTGGTCTGCTTTAAAAGCCAGCGATTTAGCCCTGTGCTAAACTAGTCCCTTTTCAGCAATGCATAATTTAGTGAGTTTTATTTTCTGTGATGATTGCAAAAGTAGATATTTTCAGCAAGGTTTGTGAGAAACTTCATTCAGTGAAACTTGAACATAGAACATTACAGCGCAGTACAGGCCCTTCGGCCCTCGATGTTGCACCGACCTGTGAAACCACTCGAAAGCCCTTCTACACTATTCCCCTATCGTCCATGTGTCTATCCAATGACCATTTGAATTCCCTTAGTGTTGGCGAGTCCACTACTGTTGCATTACCCATTAGCTCTGAAACCCAACACTGTGTGTGGGTGTGTGTGTGTGTATCCTGCAGCTAAGAATGAAGAACCTAATAATTTATGCATATCTCCCACAACAAAAGGAAAGCAGTCTCTCTTACACACCATGTTTATCAGACAATTCTTTCCCCATCTGGTTACCCGTAATTTTGTCTACAAAAGCTTTACTCAGTGAGTTTGCAGCTTTGGTTGACTGTGGCCTTTTCTTCAAACAACCCCCCCCCCCCCCGCCCCCGAGGGAATTCAAAGTGCATTCCCTTCTCCTCCCCCAATTCAATGGCGGGAATACTTTGCTCAAGAGCACCTGAATCCCAGACTGATCCTTTATTCTTGCTTCCCCAGCACGTAACGAACACAGTCTGCGTAAAGTCAGGCAGTACTCTTCCATTCTCTCTCTCTCAGAGCCTGAATGTCGAGGCACCTTCTGTGTCAGTCTTACTGAAGCTAGCGACAGTGGGAGAGCAAGTTCATGTTACAAGGCAGGAAAGAACTCAGTGTGTGGAAGGGAGTGCTGCTGAGATTGACATGGGGGTGGTGGGGGAGGGGGCAGAGCCTGACAAGGTTAGGATTTTAGCTGCAAGGAGAGAGAGAGATTTACACTTTCCGGTCACTCTGCTTTGGGACCTCATCCTGCCTATAACTTTGGAATTCCACCCGCTTTGTGGTTATCTATTTCCCCTCTTCCTTCACCCGGATTGCTAACATGTGCTGGGTCTGTCACCCCGCTCCCTCCCATGTCCTTTCTTGCCATCTGAGCCTGGAGTGTGACTTTAACAGGGGGGGGGGGGGGTTTGCATTCATAGTTATCTTTACCCCTGGGAGATTGAGGCCCTGCCTCTCTCTCCACTCAGTTTACAGGAACAGGCAGAGGCCATTCAGCCCCTTGAACCTTTCTCACCACTCACTTTGATCAGTGGAGAGCCCAGGGGCCACATGCAGCCTGTTCTGAGTGCGGCCCATGAGACATTTTGTTGACTGTTTCCCACCTACAGAGTTGCCACATTCCACTGAGTTCCGTCGGCATAGTTTGATCCGCATGGAAAGCGAGGTGAGGGGGAGGTGCTGAAGACATGCTGACTGTCCACCACACTGTGGGAGCCGTGCACTCACTCTCTGCCCAAAATGTAAATATTTATTTTTACCATTTGAAGTTGATTTATTAATATATAAATGATGAAGCATTTTCTACAACACGTTATGAAATATTCAACGTGTATTTAATCTTCCTCGCGGGGTTAGTGACCTGATTTCAATCTTCTGGCCACTGAGATGAAGGAGGGACATTCTTTCAGCCCTCACATTAGCCTAGGTTGCCTCCTCACTGGTGTTAGATCAGGGGCTGGATTACTGCTGCCGGTAGCGGAGTTCCTGATGCGGCGCCAGTGTCGGGGGGGACAAAACAGGATCGGTGCTGATCCGTTTCCGACGGTCCGATTCCCCACTGGCGGCAGCATCGAGGAACGTGCCCTATGCGGCAGGAGGATGTGTCAAAATGATCCTTTTAACAGACTGGACAGTGGATTCTCCACTTCTCCGGCCAGGGGTCATGCGGGCTGGATTGGCACAAGTGTTTGTCAGCATGGCCCTGACCTCACGGTGAGCCAAGCGGGTCAGTATTTCACGTGGGTACACCCAAAGTTCATCAGAGGCCCCCTCCCGCCCGCAATGCTAATTCTGCCCAATCCCCCCACCAGACCCCCCCCCCCACCAGAGACCCGCCCCCACCGAGACCCCCCCCACCAGAGACCCCCTCCCCCACCAGAGACCCCCTCCCCCACCAGAGACCCCCTCCCCCACCAGAGACCTCCCCACCAGAGACCTCCCCCACCAGAGACCTCCCCCACCAGAGACCCCCTCCCCCACCAGAGACCGCCCCCGCCAGAGACCTCCCCCGCCAGAGACCTCCCCCGCCAGAGACCTCCCCCGCCAGAGACCTCCCCCGCCAGAGACCTCCCCCGCCAGAGACCTCCCCGCCAGAGACCTCCCCCGCCAGAGACCTCCCCCGCCAGAGACCTCCCCCGCCAGAGACCGCCCCCGCCAGAGACCGCCCCCGCCAGAGACCGCCCCCGCCAGAGACCTCCCCCGCCGGAGACCCGCCCCCGCCGGAGACCCGCCCCCGCCGGAGACCCTCCCCCGCCGGAGACCCTCCCCCGCCGGAGACCCGCCCCCACCGGAGACCCGCCCCCGCCGGAGACCCGCCCCCGCCGGAGACCCGCCCCCGCCAGAGACCCGCCCCCACCAGAGACCCGCCCCCACCAGAGACCTGCCCCCGCCACCAGAGGCCCCCCCTAGCTTTTAGTGGCCTGTAATTGACAGCTTCCAAACTGCTAGATGTCTGGATTGTTCATTTTTATTTCTGTCCCGATTGAGTGGATCTCAAGTAGTTTGCTGTGAAACTAGCCACAATATTTATAAACATCTGGGCGTTAAGTGCTTTAATTTCCTCCTTTTCTCAGCAGAAAGCATGTAACTGCTTTTGATGTGGTCATCGGCTGTCAATCATAGCTGTTTGTAAACATTGCCCTTGACCAATCAGTATCCCACTCCCGCTTTCTCTCCATACCCCTTGATCCCTTTAGCCGCAAGGGCCACGTCCAGCTCCCTCTTGAATATATCCAACAACCGGCCCCAGCAGCGTTCTGTGGTGGAGAATTCCACACGTTCACAACTCTCTGAGAGAAGTTCTTCCTCATCTCAGTCCTGACTGGCTTTCTCCTTATTCTGAGGCTGTGACCCCTAATTCTGGACGTTCCCGACATCAGGAACAATCTTCCCGCATCTAGCCTGTCCAGTGCCATTAGGATTTTATATGTTTCTATGAGATCCCCTTGCATTCTTCTAAACTCCAGTGAGTACAAGCCCAGTCGATCCGGTCTTTCTCCATATGTCAGTCCTGCCATCCCGGGAATTAGTCTGGTGAACCTCCGCTAGACCTCAATCACAAAAATGTCCTTCCTCAAACTAGGAGACCAAAACTGCGCACAATACTCAAGATGTGGCCTCACCAAGGCCCTGTACAACTGCAGCAAGACATCCCTACTCCTGTACTCAAATCCTCTCGCTATGAAGGCCAGCATGCTATTCGCTTTCCTCACTGCCTGCTGTACCTGCATGCCAACCTTCAGCGACTTTCACCATGACACCCAGGCCTCGTTGCACTTCCCCCTTTTCCTAAACTGCCACCATTCAGATAATAATCTGCCTTCCTAAGCCGAGGTCAGCCAGAGTTTGCTGACTTCCGGAAGCAATATGGGGGGAGCAACTAAGCTAGAGTGGGATCTATCGGGGGGGTGGGTGTTAACTGGGTTGCTGCTGCTAAGGGGAAGGGGGAGCTGTTACTGGATGGGGTGGTCGGGACGGGAGGGCACCGTCCGGGGGATAAGCGGGTACGTGGGAACCGGGTGAGGAGCTGGTCTAAAAAGGGGGATGGCTAGTCGACGAGGGGGGGGGGTAAAGAGCCCCCCAGCCCGGTTGATCACGTGGAACGTGAGAGGGTTGGATGGGCCGATTAAGAGGGCAAGGGTGTTTGTGCACCTAAAGAAGCTAAAGGCAGACGTGGTCATGCTTCAGGAGACGCACCTGAAACTGGCGGATCAGGTCAGATTAAGAAAAGGATGGGTGGGACAGGTATTCCACTCGGGCTTGGATGCGAAAAATAGAGGGGTGGCAATACTGGTGGGGAAACGGGTATTGTTTGAGGCGAAGACCACAGTGGTGGACAGTGGGGGTAGATACGTGATGGTGAGTGGCAGATTGCAAGGTGAGGCGGTGGTGCTGGTCAACGTATATGCCCCGAACTGGGATGATGCGAACTTTATGAAGCGTATGTTGGGGCGCATCCCGGACCTGGAGATGGGAAAGTTGGTAATGGGGGGGGGGGGGGGGGGGGGCTTCAACACGGTGCTGGACCCAGGGCTGGACCGGTCCAGATCTAGGACCGGGAGGGGGCGGGCAGCGGCCAAGGTGTTTAAGGGCTTTATGGAGCAGATGGGAGGAGTGGCTCCCTGGAGATTTACTAGACCAAGGAGTAAAGAGTTTTCCTTCTTCTCCCATGTCCACAAAGTGTACTCCCGGATAGACTTCTTTGTCCTGGGAAGGGCGCTGATCCCGAAGGTGGCAGGAACGGAGTATTCGGCTATAGCCATTTCAGATCATGCCCCACATTGGGTAGGTCTGGAAGTAGGAGAGGAAAAGGAGCAGCGCCCACTCTGGAGATTAGATATGGGACTGTTGGCGGACGAGGGGGTATGTGTAAGGGTGAGGGGATGTATTGAAAGGTACCTAGAGATCAATGATGACGGAGAGGTCCAGGTGGGAGTGGTCTGGGAGGCGCTGAAGGGGGTGGTTAGAGGGGAGCTGATCTCCATAAGGTCCCATAAGGGGAAACAAGAGGGTAAAGAAAGGGAGAGATTGTTGGGGGAGATTTTGAGGGTGGATAGGCAATATGCAGAGGCTCCAGATGAAGGGCTATACAGGGAAAGACGGAGATTGCACACGGACTTTGACTTGTTGACCACGGGTAAGGCGGAGGCACGATGGAGGAAGGCACAGGGAGTGCAGTATGAATATGGAGAGAAGGCGAGCCGGCTGCTGGCCCACCAACTTAGGAAGAGGGGGGTGACGAGAGAGATCGGAGGGGTTAGAGACGAGGAGGGAAAGATGGAACGGGGAGCGGAGAGGGTGAACGGGGTGTTTATGGTATTTTACGAGAGGCTATATAAGGCTCAACCTCCGAAGGGAAAGAGGTAATGATGCGTTTCCTAGACCAGCTGGAGTTCCCGAAGGTTGAGGAACAGGAGATGACAGGACTGGGAGCGCAGATTGAGGTGGAGGAGGCGGTAAAAGGAATTGGGAACATGCAGGCAGGGAAGGCCCTGGGACCGGATGGGTTCCCGGTGGAGTTCTATCGGAAATACGTGGACCTGCTGGCCCCACTTCTGACGAGAACCCTTAATGAGGCCAGGGAAAGGGGGACACTACCCCCGACGATGTCGGAGGCGACGATATCGCTGATCCTGAAAAGAGACAAAGACCCGCTGCAGTGCGGGTCATACAGGCCTATTTCCCTCTTGAACGTAGATGCCAAGCTTTTGGCCAAGGTGATGGCGATGAGGATAGAGGACTGTGTCCCTGGGGTGGTGCATGATGATCAAACGGGGTTTGTTAAAGGGAGGCAATTGAATGCTAACATACGGGGGTTGTTGGGGGTGATGATGATGCCCCCACTGGAGTGGGAGGCGGAGATAGTGGTGGCGATGGATGCAGAGAAAGCATTTGATAGAGTGGAGTGGGACTACCTGTGGGAAGTACTGAGGAGATTTGGATTTGGAGAGGGGTCCATTAGATGGGTTCAGCTCTTGTACAGGGCCCCGGTGGCAAGTGTGATTACAAATAGGCAACGATCTGACCACTTCCGACTATATAGGGGTACAAGACAGGGATGTCCCCTGTCCCCGTTACTGTTTGCGTTGGCAATTGAGCCATTGGCCATAGCGCTGAGGGGCTCTAGGAAGTGGAGGGGGGTACTTGGAGGAGGAGAAGAGCATCGGGTGTCATTCTACGCGAATGATTTGTTGTTGTATGTCGCGGACCCAGTGGAGGGAATGCCTGATATAATGCAGACACTCAGGGAGTTTGGAGAATTTTCAGGATATAAATTGAATATGGGGAAGAGTGAACTGTTCGTGATGCACCCCGGGGAACAGGGCAGGGGAATAGACGATTTACCATTGAGGAGGGTAAGAAGAGATTTCCGGTATTTAGGGATCCAGGTGGCCAGGAACTGGAGAACCTTGCATAAGCTTAACTTGGCACGACTGGTAGAGCAGATGGAAGAGGACTTTAGGAGGTGGGACATGGCGCCCCTGTCATTGGCGGGCAGGGTGCAGGCGGTTAAAATGGTGGTCCTTCCGAGGTTTCTTTTTGTGTTCCAGTGCCTCCCTGTACTGATTACAAAGGCCTTTTTTAAGAAGGTGGACAAGAGTATTATGAGCTTTGTGTGGGCTGGAAAGACCCCAAGAGTAAAGAGGGGGTTCCTGCAGCGCAGTAGGAACAGAGGGGGACTGGCACTGCCGAGTCTAAGTGATTATTATTGGGCAGCCAACGTGTCAATGATATGTAAGTGGATGAGGGAAGGGGAAGGAGCGGCGTGAAAAAGAGTGGAGATGGCGTCCTGTAGGGGAACTAGCTTAAAAGCACTGGCGACGGCGCCGTTACCGTTCTCCCCGAAAAAATACACCACAAACCCAGTGGTGGTGGCAACTCTGAAAATTTGGGGGCAGTGGAGACGACATAAGGGAGTGACGGGTGCCTCGGTGTGGTCCCCGATAAGGAACAACCATAGGTTCGTCCCGGGAAGGATAGATGGGGGATTTAAATCTTGGCAGCGAGCAGGAATTGCGAAATTGCAGGACTTGTTCTTAGACGGGACGTTCGCGAGTCTGGGAGCACTGACAGAAAAATATGGGTAGCCACCTGGGAATGCATTTCGCTATAAGCAAGTGAGGGCATTTGTGAGGCATCAGGTGAGGGAATTTCCGCAGCTCCCGGCGCAAGAGATCCAGGACAGAGTGATTTTGGGGGCATGGGTGGGTGATGGTAGGGTGTCAGATATATATATAGGGAAATGAGAGATGAGAGGGAGACGATGGTAGAGGAGCTGAAGGGAAAATGGGAGGAGGAGCTGGGGGAAGAGATTGAGGAGGGGCTGTGGGCAGATGCCCTAAGTAGGGTAAACTCTGTCCTCGTGTGCCAGGCTCAGCCTGATACAATTCAAGGTTCTACACAGGGCGCATATGACGGGAGCAAGGCTGAGTAGGATTTTTGGAGTGGAAGATAGGTGCGGGAGATGCGCGGGAAGCCCGGAGAACCACACCCACATGTTTTGGTCATGTCCGGTATTGCATGGGTTCTGGGTGGGTGTGGCAAGGGTGGTCTCGAAGGTGGTGGGGGTCCGGGTCAAACCAAGCTGGGGGTTGGCTATATTTGGGGTTGCAGATGAGCCGGGAGTGCAGGAGGCAAGAGAGGCCGACATGTTGGCCTTTGCGTCCCTAGTAGCCCGGCGCAGGATTCTACTTATGTTGAAAGAAGCTAAGCCCCCAGGTGTGGAGGCCTGGATCAACGACATGGCAGGGTTCATAAAACTGGAACGGATAAAATATGCATTAAGAGGTTCGGCTCAGGGGTTCACCGGGCGGTGGCAACCGTTCCTCGACTATCTCGCAGAGCGAGAAGGGAAAATAGGAAAGGCAGCAGCAGCAGCCCGGGGGGGGGGCTCATTTGGGTCTTCAGGGGTTTTATGTGTGTGTTTATATATTAGTTATTTATATTTGATTTCACAAGGTTACTATTTTAGTTATTATTTCTGTTGTTTCTTATTTTGTTGTTGGCAGTTGCCGCTAGTTAGCATATTATTTATTTAAAAAACGATCAATGTATATATTATTACAAAGCTGTAAAATGGGAAATTTTTGTTTGATCGAAAAACTTTAATAAAATATATATATTTTTAAAAAAATAATAATCTGCCTTCCTGTTTTTGCCACCAAGGTGGATAACTTCATATTTACACACGTTATATTGTATTTGCCAAGTATTTGCCCACTCGGCCAGCCTGTCCAAGTCACCCTGCAGCCTCTTTGCATCCTCCTCGCAGCACACCAGCCTCTTTGCATCCTCCTTGCAGCACACCTGCAGCCTCTTTGCATCCTCCTCGCAGCACACCTGCAGCCTCTTTGCATCCTCCTTGCAGCACACCAGCCTCTTTGCATCCTCCTTGCAGCACACCTGCAGCCTCTTTGCATTGTCCTCGCAGCACACCTGCAGCCTCTTTGCATCGTCCTCGCAGCCTCTTTGCATCCTCCTCGCAGCACACCAGCCTCTTTGCATCGTCCTCGCAGCACACCTGCAGCCTCTTTGTATCCTCCCTGCAGCCTCTTTGCATCGTCCTCGCAGCACACCAGCCTCTTTGCATCCTCCTCGCAGCACACCAGCCTCTTTGCATCCTCCTTGCAGCACACCTGCAGCCTCTTTGCATCGTCCTCGCAGCACACCTGCAGCCTCTTTGTATCCTCCCTGCAGCCTCTTTGCATCGTCCTCGCAGCACACCAGCCTCTTTGCATCCTCCTTGCAGCACACCTGCAGCCTCTTTGCATTGTCCTCGCAGCACACCTGCAGCCTCTTTGTATCCTCCCTGCAGCCTCTTTGCATCCTCCTCGCAGCACACCAGCCTCTTTGCATCCTCCTCGCAGCACACCTGCAGCCTCTTTGCATCCTCCTTGCAGCACACATGCAGCCTCTTTGCATCTTCCTCGCAGCACACCTGCAGCCTCTTTGCATCCTCCTCGCAGCACACCTGCAGCCTCTTTGCATCGTCCTCGCAGCACACCTGCAGCCTCTTTGCATCCTCCTCGCAGCACACCTGCAGCCTCTTTGCATCCTCCTCGCAGCACACCTGCAGCCTCTTTGCATCCTCCTCGCAGCACACCTGCAGCCTCTTTGCATCCTCCTCGCAGCACACCTGCAGCCTCTTTGCATCCTCCTCGCAGCACACCTGCAGCCTCTTTGCATCCTCCTCGCAGCACACCTGCAGCCTCTTTGCATAGTCCTCGCAGCACACCTGCAGCCTCTTTGCATCCTCCTCGCAGCACACCTGCAGCCTCTTTGCATCCTCCTCGCAGCACACCTGCAGCCTCTTTGCATCCTCCTCGCAGCACACCTGCAGCCTCTTTGCATCCTCCTTGCAGCACACCTGCAGCCTCTTTGCATTGTCCTCGCAGCACACCTGCAGCCTCTTTGCATCCTCCTCGCAGCACACCTGCAGCCTCTTTGCATCCTCCTCGCAGCACACCTGCAGCCTCTTTGCATCCTCCTCGCAGCACACCTGCAGCTGGGCCCATCTCACTTGTATCCCGAGATAAAGAAAACTCGCCCTTGCCAGCCAAAGCGACAGTCTCCACAAACCCCACCCCTGTCTCTGGGCATGAATTGGGAATATCTTGTTTTTCCCCATGTTGAGCATATACCCTGAAAAGATCCTGTCAAAGCTCAGGCGACAAGGTGGTGCAGTGGTTAGCACTGCTGCCTCACGGCGCTGAGGACTTGGGTTTAATCCCGCCCCGGGTCACTGTCCATGTGGAGTTTGCACATTCTCTCTGTGTCTGTGGGTCTCACCCCCACAACCCAAAGATGTGCGTGTTAGGTGGATTGGCCACGCTAAATTGCCCCTTAATTGGAAAAAAATAATTGGGTAATCTAAATTTTTTTTAAAAGATCCTGTCGAAGCTCCCGACCGGGTCTGAAATATACAGCAGGAGGTCATCTGCGTACAAAGAAACCGACCCCCTGCTCATTACACCTCCACCCCCTCGAGACGCTTAACGCCATTGCCAACGGCTCAATCACTAGGGCAAAGAGCAGTGGGGAGAGGGGACACCTCTGCCTCATCCCCCGGTGCAACCCAAAATACTCCGAGCTGACTGTCTGAGTCCAAACACTTACCTTAGGCGCCTTATACAACAGCCAAACCCATTCCACAAACCCCTGCCCAAACCCAAACCCACCCCAGCTCCTCAAATATGTGCACCCACTCAACCCGATTGAAAGATTTCTCGACGTCCATCGCCACAACCACTTCCACTTCTCGGCCCTCTGAGGCCATCACATTCAGTAACATCCAGTGCCACTCCTTCACAAATCAGGTCTGGTTCTCACCTATCGCCCCCAGCACACAATCCTCTATCCACATCACCCGTACCTTCACCAACAGCCTTGCGTCTACAGTCAACAGAGAAATTGGGCAGTACGACCTGTAGTGATCTCTGTATATGTATATACATGATTAGTTAAAGTGCAGTCAGTACAGTTAGATGATCACTAGATGGCATCACTAACAGGGACTATATAAGTAGTTTCCCGCTCTTTCATTTTTGTGTGTGTGTTGCAGCTAGAGGATAGACGTGACCAGCTCAGAGTTTAGTGTATTATATGAATTGTTAATTAATCTAACCTTAGTTAACTTTAATACTAGTCAAAGTGTTGAAGTAAAGAACTCACAAGTATATTATTTTGTTACACAAATAATTTGTCATCAACTGGAAGACTTTGACTGTTTATCATCAAGTTAAGTATAACTCGGCAAGACAAATGAGTAGCATATATATTTCACCCCTGTAATATAACACGACCCACACAGCTCCAGGTCCTTGTCTTTCTCAAAATAATGCAGTGTCAAGGCCTGAGAAAGCGTGGGGGGAGGGGAGAGTGGGAGCTGCCCCTGAAGTGTAGAAGGTTTTAGGTTAGGCGGATACCATGGACAGCGCAGGCTTGGGGGGCTGAAGGACCTGTTTCTATGCTGTACTGTTCTTTGTTCATTGAAAGGTTATCGGTGGTAGGTGGATATAATCAGATTAGCCATGAACTTATTGAATGGTGGAGCAGGCTCGAGGGGCCGAATTCTTTTTATAAATTTAGAGTACCCTATTACTTTTTCCAATTTAGCGTGGCCAATCCACCTAGCCTGCATATCTTTGGGTTGTGGGGGTGAATCCCACGCAGACACAGGGAAAATGTGCAAATCCACACGGACAGTGACCCAGGGCCGGTATTCAAACCCGGGCCCTCAGCACTATAGGCAGCAGTGCTAACCACTGTGCCACCGTGCCGCCCATGAGCGGCTGAATCCTGCTCCTAATTCAAATGTTTGACAGACTCCATCTGTTTTCATTTCCATCCAGTCTAACTGAATTTTTCTAATATCTGGTGCGACGACAATAATCTCTCCCGCAATGTCAACAAAACGAAGGAGATTGTCATCAACTTCAGGAAACGTAGAGGAGAACATGCCCCTGTCTACATCAATGGGAACGAAGTAGAAAGGATCGAGAGCTTCAAGTTTTTAGGTATCCAGATTACCAACAACCTGTCCTGGTCCCCCCATGCCGACACTATAGTTAAGAAAGCCCACCAACGACTCTATTTCTCAGAAGACTAAGGAAATTGGGCATGTCACCTACGACTCTCACCAACTTTTACAGATGCACCATAGAAAGCATTCTTTCTGGTTGTATCACAGCTTGGTATGGAGCCTGCTCTGCCCAAGACCGCAGGAAACTACAAAAGGTCGTGAATGTAGCCCAGTCCATCACGCAAACCAGCCTCCCATCCATTGACTCTGTCTGCAATTCCCGCTGCCTCGGAAAGGCACACAGCATAATTAAGGACACCACGCACCCCGGACATACTCTCTTCCACCTTCTTCCATCAGGAAAAAGATACTAAAGTTTGAGGTCACGTACCAACCGACTCAAGAACAGCTTTTCTACTGCCATCAGACTTTTGAATGTCACTACCTCGTATTAAGTTGATCTTTTCTTGCTTTAACTGTAACATTAGTTACAAGGTGTAACATTTACACCTTGCTTTAACTGTAACATTATGTTCTGCAGTCTCTCCTTCCTTCCCTGTGTACGGTAGGCATTGTTTGTACAGCATGCAAGAAACAATACTTTTCACTGTATACTAATACATGCGACAATAATAAATCAAATCAAAACAAATCAAATAACATAGCACCCTTTGTTTCTATAAATGTCTAGATTCATGCTATCCCTGATGCCTAACATAATCAAGATGTGGAGATGCCGGTGTTGGACTGGGGTGAGCACAGTAAGAAGTCTTACAACACCAGGTTGAAGTCCTACTGGTTTGTTTCAAATCACTAGCTTTCGGAGCACAGCTCCTTCCTCAGGTGAATCAGGAGATTCACCTGAGGTAGGAGCAGTGCTCCGAAAACTAGTGATTCGAATCAAACCTGTTGGACTTTAAAAAAAATAAATTTAGAGTATCCAATTCATTTTTCCAATTAAGGGGCAATTTAGCGTGGCCAATTCACCTACCCTGCACATCTTTGGGCTGTGGGGGTGAAACCCACACAAACACGGGGAGAATGTGCAAACTCCACACGGACAGTGACCCAGAGCCGGGATCGAACCTGGGACCTCGGCGCCGTGAGGCCGCAGTGCTAACCACTGTGCCGCCGTGCTGCCCCTCAAACCTGCTGGACTTTAACCTGGTGTTGTAAGACTTCTTACTAACCTAATCAATGCAGTTATATTCACATGCTGGCAGTTAACACTTTTCTTCCCAAAATCCTATGGAAACATTTATAAAATACAACATGTAAATTTCACAGCACAAGGAAAAATAGACAAAGCACCACTGTCTGTTACTGAGAGTAACAGTCACCTTCGCACTGTCTGTTACTGAGAGTAACAGTCACCTTCGCACTGTCTGTTACTGAGAGTAACAGTCACCTTCGCACTGTCTGTTACTGAGAGTAACAGTCACCTTCGCACTGGCTGTTACTGAGAGTAACAGTCACCTTCGCACTGTCTGTTACTGAGAGTAACAGTCACCTTCGCACTGTCTGTTACTGAGAGTAACAGTCACCTTCGCACTGTCTGTTACTGAGAGTAACAGTCACCTTCGCACTGTCTGTTACTGAGAGTAACAGTCACCTTCGCACTGGCTGTTACTGAGAGTAACAGTCACCTTCGCACTGGCTGTTACTGAGAGTAACAGTCACCTTCGCATTGTCTGTTACTGAGAGTAACAGTCACCTTCGCACTGTCTGTTACTGAGAGTAACAGTCTCCTTCGCACTGCCTGTTACTGAGAGTAACAGTCACCTTCGCACTGGCTGTTACTGAGAGTAACAGTCACCTTCGCACTGTCTGTTACTGAGAGTAACAGTCACCTTCGCACTGTCTGTTACTGAGAGTAACAGTCACCTTCGCACTGTCTGTTACTGAGAGTAACAGTCACCTTCGCACTGTCTGTTACTGAGAGTAACAGTCGCCTTCGCACTGTCTGTTACTGAGAGTAACAGTCACCTTCGCACTGGCTGTTACTGAGAGTAACAGTCACCTTCGCACTGTCTGTTACTGAGAGTAACAGTCACCTTCGCACTGGCTGTTACTGAGAGTAACAGTCACCTTCCAACTGGCAAAGATCCAGGAGGTGCAGAAATAAGTCGATGGGAACGAGGATGATTGGATTGGATTGGATTGGATTGGTTTTGTTTATTGTCATGTGTACCGAGGTACAGTGAAAAGTATTTTTCTGCGAGCAGCTCAACAGATCATTAAGTACATGAGAAGAAAAGGGAATAAAAGAAAATACATAATAGGGCAACACAAGATATACAATGTAACTACATAAGCACTGGCATCGGGTGAAGCATACAGGGTGTAGTGTTAATGAAATCAGTCCATAAGAGGGTCATTTAGGAGTCTGGTGACAGTGGGGAAGAAGCTGTTTTTGAGTCTGTGCGTGTTCTCAGACTTCTGTATCTCCTACCCGATGGAAGAAGTTGGAAGAGTGAGTAAGCCGGGTGGGCGGGATCTTTGATTATACTGCCCGCTTTCCCCAGGCAGCGGGAGGTGTAGATGGAGTCAATGGATGGGAGGCAGGTTTGTGTGATGGACTGGGCGGTGTTCACGACTCTCTGAAGTTTCTTGCGGTCCTGGGCCGAGCAGTTGCCATACCAGGCTGTGATGCAGCCAGATAGGATGCTTTGTATGGTGCATCTGTAAAAGTTGGTAAGAGTCAATGTGGACATGCCGAATTTCCTTAGTTTCCTGAGGAAGTAGAGGCACTGTTGTGCTTTCTTGGTGGTAGCGTCGACGTGGGTGGACCAGGACAGATTTTTGGAGATATGCACCCCATGGAATTTGAAACTGCTAACCATCTCCACCTCGGCCCCGTTGATGCTGACAGGGCTGTGTACAGTACTTTGCTTCCGGATGTCAATGACCAGCTCTTTAGTTTTACTGGCATTGAGGGAGAGATTGTTGTCACTGCACCACTCCACTAGGTTCTCTATCTCCCTCCTGTATTCTGACTCGTCGTTATTTGAGCTCCGGCCCACTATGGTCGTATCGTCAGCAAACTTGTAGATGGAGTTGGAACCAAGTTTTGCCACGCAGTCGTGTGTGTACAGGGAGTAGAGTAGGGGGCTAAGTACGCAGCCTTGCGGGGCCTCGGTGTTGAGGACTATTGTGGAGGAGGTGTTGTTGTTCATTCTTACTGATTGTGGTCTGTTGGTCAGAAAATCGATGATCCAGTTGCAGAGTGGGGAGCCATGTCCTAGGTTTTGGAGCTTTGATATGATCATATGGGATTATGGTGTTGAAGGCGGAGCTGTAGTCAATAAATAGGAGTCTAATGTAGGAGTCCTTGTTTTCGAGATGCTCTCGGGATGAGTGTAGGGCCAGGGAAATGGTGTCTGATGTGGATGGTCAGGGGGAGGGGGGAGAGTGAGGGATTGGGTCTGGGGGAGTGAGAGTGAGGGATTGGGTCTGGGGGAGGGGGAGTGAGGGACTGGGTCTGGGGGAGTGAGAGTGAGGGATTGGGTCTGGGGAGGGGGAGTGAGTGGTTGGGTCTGGGGGAGCGAGAGGGGGATTGGGTCTGGGGGAGGGAGTGAGAGTGAGGGATTGGGTCTGGGGGACGGAGTGAGAGATTGGGTCTGGGGGAGTGAGGGTGAGGATTGGGTCTGGGGGAGTGAGAATGAGGGATTGGGTCTGGGGGAGTGAGAGGGGGATTGGGTCTGGGGGAGGGAGTGAGAGTGGGGGATTGGGTCTGGGGGAGGGAGTGAGAGTGGGGGATTGGGTCTGGGGGAGTGAGAGTGAGGGATTGGGTCTGGGGGAGTGAGTGTGAGGGATTGGGTCTGGGGGAGGGGGAGTGAGTGTGAGGGATTGGGTCTGGGGGAGGGGGAGTGAGTGTGAGGGATTGGGTCTGGGGGAGGGGGAGTGAGTGTGAGGGATTGGGTCTGGGAGGGGGAGTGAGGGATTGGGTCTGGGGGAGGGAGAGTGAGGGGTTGGGTCTGGGGGAGTGAGAGTGAGGGATTGGGTCTGTGGGACTGAGAGTGAGGGATTGGGTCTGGGGGAGTGCGAGTGAGGGATTGGGTCTGGGGGAGTGAGATTGAGGCATTGGGTCTGGGGGAGTGAGAGTGAGGGATTGGGTCTGGGGGAGGGAGAGTGAGGGATTGGGTCTGGGGGAGTGAGAGTGAGGGATTGGGTCTGGGGGAGGGGGAGTGGGGGGTTGGGTCAGGGGGAGGGAGTGTGAGGGATTGGGTCTGGGGAGGGGGAGTAAGGGGTTGGGTCTGGGGGAGGGAGAGTGAGGGATTGGGGAGGGGGAGTAAGGGGTTGGGTCTGGGGGAGGGAGAATGAGGGATTGGGTCTGGGCGAGTGAGTGTGAGAGATTGGATCTGGGGGAGGGAGTCTGAGTGAGGGATTGGATCTGGGGGAGGGAATGTGAGTGAGGGATTGGATCTGGGGGAGGGAGAGTGAGGGATTGGATCTGGGGGAGTGAGTGTGAGAGATTGGATCTGGGGGAGGGAGTGTGAGTGAGGGATTGGATCTGGGGGAGGGAGTGTGAGTGAGGTATTGGATCTGGGGGAGGGAGAGTGAGGGATTGGGGGTGAGGGATTGGGTCTGGGGTAGGGGGAGTGAGTAATAGGGTTTGGAGTGAGAGTGAGGGATTGGGTGTGGAGGAGTGAGAGTGAGGCATTGTGTCTGGGGGAGTGTGAGAGATTGGGTCTGTGGGTGGGAGAGTGATGGTTCGGGTCTGAGGAAGGGAGTGAGAGTGAGGGATTGGGTCTGGGGGAGGGGGAGAGAGATATTAGGTCTGGGGGAGGGGGAATGAGGGAATGGGTCTGAGGGAGTGAGAGTGAGGGATTGGGTCTGGGGAGGGGGAGTGAGGGATTGGGTCTGGGGGAAGGGAGAGTGAGTGGTTGGGTCTGGGGGAGGGAGAGTGAGTGGTTGGGTCTGGGGGAGCGAGAGGGGGATTGGGTCTGGGGGAGGGAGTGAGAGTGAGGGATTGGGTCTGGGGGACGGAGTGAGAGATTGGGTCTGGGGGAGTGAGGGTGAGGATTGGGTCTGGGGGAGTGAGAATGAGGGATTGGGTCTGGGGGAGTGAGAGGGGGATTGGGTCTGGGGGAGGGAGTGAGAGTGGGGGATTGGGTCTGGGGGAGTGAGAGTGAGGGATTGGGTCTGTGGGACTGAGAGTGAGGGATTGGGTCTGGGGGAGTGCGAGTGAGGGATTGGGTCTGGGGGAGTGAGATTGAGGCATTGGGTCTGGGGCAGTGAGAGTGAGGGATTGGGTCTGAGGGAGGGAGAGTGAGGGATTGGGTCTGGGGGAGTGAGAGTGAGGGGTTGGGTCTGGGGGAGGGGGAGTGGGGGGTTGGGAGGGGGGAGTAAGGGGTTGGGTCTGGGGGAGGGAGGGTGAGGGATTGGGTCTGGGCGAGTGAGTGTGAGAGATTGGATCTGGGGGAGGGAGTCTGAGAGGGATTGGATCTGGGGGAGGGAGTGTGAGTGAGGGATTGGATCTGGGGGAGGGAGAGTGAGGGATTGGATCTGGGGGAGTGAGTGTGAGAGATTGGATCTGGGGGAGGGAGTGTGAGTGAGGGATTGGATCTGGGGAGGGAGTGTGAGTGAGGGATTGGATCTGGGGAAGGGAGAGTGAGGGATTGGGGGTGGGGGAGTGAGGGGTTGGGTCTGGGGGAGGGAGAGTGAGGGATTGGGTCTGGGGGAGTGTGTGTGAGAGATTGGATCTGGGGGAGGGAGTGTGAGTGATGGATTGGATCTGGGGGAGGGAGTGTGAGTGAGGGATTGGATCTGGGGGAGGGAGAGTGAGGGATTGGGGGTGAGGGATTGGGTCTGGGGTAGGGGGAGTGAGTAATAGGGTTTGGAGTGAGAGTGAGGGATTGGGTGTGGAGGAGTGAGAGTGAGGCATTGTGTCTGGGGGAGTGTGAGGGATTGGGTCTGTGGGTGGGAGAGTGAGGGTTCGGGTCTGAGGAAGGGAGTGAGAGTGAGGGATTGGGTCTGGGGGAGGGGGAGAGAGATATTAGGTCTGGGGGAGGGGGAATGAGGGAATGGGTCTGAGGGAGTGAGAGTGAGGGATTGGGTCGGGGGAGTGAGTGTGAGGGATTGGGTCTGGGGGAGGGATTGAGGGATTGGGTCTGGGGGAGGGATTGAGGGATTGGGTCTGAGGAATGAGATTGAGGCATTGGGTCTGGGGGAGGGACTGAGGGATTGGGTCTGGGGGAGGGGGAGTCAGGGATTGGGTCTGGGGGAGGGAGTGAGAGTGAGGGATTGCGTCTGGGGGAGGGAGTGAGGAATTGGGTTGGGGGAGGGAGTGAGGAATTGGGTTTGGGGAGGGAGTGAGAGTGAGGGATTGAGTGTGGAGGAGTGAGAGCGAGGCATTGTGTCTGGGGGAGTGTGAGGGATTGGGTCTGTGGGTGGGAGAGTGAGGGATTGGGTCTGGGGGAGGGAGTGAGAGTGAGGGATTGGGTCTGGGGGAGGGGACGTGTGAGTGAGGGATTTGGTCTCGGGGGAGTGAGTGTGAGGGATTGGGTCTGGGGGAGGGATTAAGGTATTGGATCTGAGGGAGTGAGAGTGAGGGATTGGGTCTGGGGGAGGGGGAGTGAGGGATTGGGTCTGGGGGAGGGGGAGTGAGGGATTGGGTCTGGGGGAGGGAGTGAGTGAGGGATTGGGTCTGGGGGAGGGAGTGTGAGTGAGGGATTGGGTCTGGGGGAGTGAGTGAGGTATTGGGTCTGGGGGAGTGAGAGTGAGGGATTGGCTGGGGGAGTGAGTGAGGGATTGGGTCTGGGGGAGGGGGAGTGAGGGATTGGGTCTGGGGGAGGGAGTGTGAGTGAGGGATTGGGTCTGGGGGAGTGGGAGTGTGAGGGATTGGGTCTGGGGGAGGGGGAGTGGGGGGTTGGGTCAGGGGGAGGGAGTGTGAGGGATTGGGTCTGGGGAGGGGGAGTAAGGGGTTGGGTCTGGGGGAGGGAGAGTGAGGGATTGGGTCAGGGCGAGTGAGTGTGAGAGATTGGATCTGGGGGAGGGAGTGTGAGTGAGGAATTGGATCTGGGGGAGGGAGTGTGAGTGAGGGATTGGATCTGGGGGAGGGAGAGTGAGGGATTGGGGGTGAGGGATTGGGTCTGGGGGAGGGGGAGTGAGTAATAGGGTTTGGAGTGAGAGTGAGGGATTGGGTGTGGAGGAGTGAGAGTGAGGCATTGTGTCTGGGGGAGTGTGAGGGATTGGGTCTGTGGGTGGGAGAGTGAGGGTTCGGGTCTGAGGAAGGGAGTGAGAGTGAGGGATTGGGTCTGGGGGAGGGGGAGAGAGGGATTAGGTCTGGGGGAGGGGGAATGAGTCTGAGGGAGTGAGAGTGAGGGATTAGGTCGGGGGAGTGAGTGTGAGGGATTGGGTCTGGGGGAGGGATTGAGGGATTGGGTCTGGGGGAGGGATTGAGGGATTGGGTCTGAGGAATGAGATTGAGGCATTGGGTCTGGGGGAGGGACTGTGAGGGATTCGGTCTGGGGGAGGGGGAGTCAGGGATTGGGTCTGGGGGAGACAGTTAGAGTGAGGGATTGGGTCTGGGGGAGGGAGTGAGGAATTGGGTTTGGGGAGGGAGTGAGAGTGAGGGATTGAGTGTGGAGGAGTGAGAGCGAGGCATTGTGTCTGGGGGAGTGTGAGGGATTGGGTCTGGGGAGGGAGTGAGAGTGAGGGATTGGGTCTGGGGGAGGGGACGTGTGAGTGAGGGATTGGGTCTGGGGGAGTGAGTGTGAGGGATTGGGTCTGGGGGAGGGATTAAGGTATTGGGTCTGGGGGAGGGAGTGAGGGATTGGGTCTGGGGGAGGGAGTGTGAGTGAGGGATTGGGTCTGGGGGAGTGAGTGAGGTATTGGGTCTGGGGGAGTGAGGGATTGGGTCTGGGGGAGGGGGAGTGAGGGATTGGGTCTGGGGGAGGGAGTGTGAGTGAGGGATTGGGTCTGGGGGAGTGGGAGTGTGAGGGATTGGGTCTGGGGAGGGGGAGTGGGGGGTTGGGTCTGGGGGAGGGAGTGTGAGGGATTGGGTCTGGGGAGGGGGAGTAAGGGGTTGGGTCTGGGGGAGGGAGAGTGAGGGATTGGGTCTGGGCGAGTGAGTGTGAGAGATTGGATCTGGGGGAGGGAGTGTGAGTGAGGGATTGGATCTGGGGGAGGGAGTGTGAGTGAGGGATTGGATCTGGGGGAGGGAGTGTGAGTGAGGGATTGGATCTGGGGGAGGGAGAGTGAGGGATTGGATATGGGGGAGGGAGAGTGAGGGATTGGGGGTGGGGGAGTGAGGGGATGGGTCTGGGGGAGGGAGAGTGAGGGATTGGGTCTGGGGGAGTGAGTGTGAGAGATTGGATCTGGGGGAGGGAGTGTGTGAGGGATTGGATCTGGGGGAGGGAGAGTGAGGGATTGGGGGTGGGGGAGTGAGGGATTGGGTCTGGGGAGGGGGAGTGAGTAATAGGGTTTGGAGTGAGAGTGAGGGATTGGGTGTGGAGGAGTGAGAGTGAGGCATTGTGTCTGGGGGAGTGTGAGGGATTGGGTCTGTGTGTGGGAGAGTGAGGGTTCGGGTCTGAGGAAGGGAGTGAGAGTGAGGGATTGGGTCTGGGGGAGGGGGAGAGAGGGATTAGGTCTGGGGGAGTGAGTGTGAGGGATTGGGTCTGGGGGAGGGATTGAGGGATTGGGTCGGGGGAGTGAGTGTGAGGGATTGGGTCTGGGGGAGGGATTGAGGGATTGGGTCTGGGGGAGGGATTGAGGGATTGGGTCTGAGGAATGAGATTGAGGCATTGGGTCTGGGGGAGGAACTGTGAGGGATTGGGTCTGGGGGAGGGGGAGTCAGGGATTGGGTCTGGGGGAGGGAGTGAGAGTGAGGGATTGGGTCTGGGGGAGGGAGTGAGGAATTGGCTATGGGGAGGGAGTGAGAGTGAGGGATTGGGTGTGGAGGAGTGAGAGCGAGGCATTGTGTCTGGGGGAGTGTGAGGGATTGGGTCTGTGGGTGGGAGAGTGAGGGATTGGGTCTGGGGGAGGGGACGTGTGAGTGAGGGATTGGGTCTGGGGGGAGTGAGTGTGAGGGATTGGGTCTGAGGGAGTGAGAGTGAGGGATTGGGTCTGGGGGAGGGGGAGTGAGGGATTGGGTCTGGGGAGGGGGAGTGAGGGATTGGGTCTGGGGGAGGGAATGAGAGTGAGGGATTGGGTCTGGGGGAGGGAGTGTGAGTGAGGGATTGGGTCTGGGGGAGTGAGTGAGGTATTGGATCTGGGGGAGTGAGGGATTGGGTCTGGGGGAGTGAGTGAGGGATTGGGTCTGGGGGAGGGGGAGTGAGGGATTGGGTCTGGGGGAGGGAGTGTGAGTGAGGGATTGGGTCTGGGGGAGTGGGAGTGTGAGGGATTGGGTCTGGGGGAGGGGGAGTGAGGGATTGGGTCTGGGGGAGTGGGAGTGAGGGATTGGGTCTGGGGGAGTGAGAGTGAGGGATTGGGTCTGGGGGAGTGAGTGAGGATTGGGTCTGGGGGAGGGGGTGAGAGTGAGGGATTGGGTCTGGGGGAGGGAGAGAGAGTGGTTGGGTCTGGGGGAGCGAGAGTGAGGGATTGGGTCTGGGGGAGTGAGAGTGAGGGATTTGGTCTGGGGAGGGGGAGTGAGGGATTGGGTCTGGGGGAGTGAGAGTGAGGGATTGGGTCTGGGGAGGGGGAGTGAGGGATTGGGTCTGGGGGAGTGAGAGTGAGGGATTGGGTCTGGGGAGGGGGAGTGAGGGATTGGGTCTGGGGGAGTGAGAGTGAGGGATTGGGTCTGGGGAGGGGGAGTGAGGGATTGGGTCTGGGGGAGGGGGAGTGAGGGATTGGGTCTGGGGGAGGGAGAGTGAGGGATTGGGGGTGGGGGAGTGAGGGATTGGGTCTGTGGGAGGGGGAGTGAGTAATAGGGTTAGGAGTGAGAGTGAGGGATTGGGTGTGGAGGAGTGAGAGTGAGGCATTGTGTCTGGGGGAGTGTGAGGGATTGGGTCTGTGGGTGGGAGAGTGAGGGATTGGGTCTGGGGAAGGGAGTGAGAGTGAGGGATTGGGTCTGGGGGAGGGGGAGAGAGGGATTAGGTCTGGGGGAGGGGGAATGAGGGAATGGGTCTGAGGGAGTGAGAGTGAGGGATTGGGTCGGGGAGTGAGTGTGAGGGATTGGGTCTGGGGGAGGGATTGAGGGATTGGGTCTGGGGGAGGGATTGAGGGATTGGGTCTGAGGAATGAGATTGAGGCATTGGGTCTGGGGGAGGAACTGTGAGGGATTGGGTCTGGGGGAGGGGGAGTCAGGGATTGGGTCTGGGGGAGGGAGTGAGAGTGAGGGATTGGGTCTGGGGGAGGGAGTGAGGAATTGGCTATGGGGAGGGAGTGAGAGTGAGGGATTGGGTGTGGAGGAGTGAGAGCGAGGCATTGTGTCTGGGGGAGTGTGAGGGATTGGGTCTGTGGGTGGGAGAGTGAGGGATTGGGTCTGGGGGAGGGGACGTGTGAGTGAGGGATTGGGTCTGGGGGGAGTGAGTGTGAGGGATTGGGTCTGAGGGAGTGAGAGTGAGGGATTGGGTCTGGGGGAGGGGGAGTGAGGGATTGGGTCTGGGGAGGGGGAGTGAGGGATTGGGTCTGGGGGAGGGAATGAGAGTGAGGGATTGGGTCTGGGGGAGGGAGTGTGAGTGAGGGATTGGGTCTGGGGGAGTGAGTGAGGTATTGGGTCTGGGGGAGTGAGAGTGAGGGATTGGGTCTGGGGGAGTGAGTGAGGGATTGGGTCTGGGGGAGGGGGAGTGAGGGATTGGGTCTGGGGGAGGGAGTGTGAGTGAGGGATTGGGTCTGGGGGAGTGGGAGTGTGAGGGATTGGGTCTGGGGGAGGGGGAGTGAGGGATTGGGTCTGGGGGAGTGGGAGTGAGGGATTGGGTCTGGGGGAGTGAGAGTGAGGGATTGGGTCTGGGGGAGTGAGTGAGGGATTGGGTCTGGGGGAGGGGGTGAGAGTGAGGGATTGGGTCTGGGGGAGGGAGAGAGAGTGGTTGGGTCTGGGGGAGCGAGAGTGAGGGATTGGGTCTGGGGGAGTGAGAGTGAGGGATTTGGTCTGGGGAGGGGGAGTAAGGGATTGGGTCTGGGGGAGTGAGAGTGAGGGATTGGGTCTGGGGAGGGGGAGTGAGGGATTGGGTCTGGGGGAGTGAGAGTGAGGGATTGGGTCTGGGGAGGGGGAGTGAGGGATTGGGTCTGGGGGAGGGCGAGTGAGGGATTGGGTCTGGGGGAGGGAGTGAGGGATTGGGTCTGGGGAGGGGGAGTGAGGGATTGGGTCTGGGGGAGTGAGAGTGGGGGAGTGAGGGATTGGGTCTGGGGGAGTGAGTGAGGGATTGTGTCTGATGGAGGGGGAGTGAGGGATTGGGTCTGGGGAAGGGGGAGTGAGGGATTGAGTCTGGGGGGGAGTGAGGGATTGGATCTGGGGGAGTGAGTGAGGGATTGGGTCTGGGGGACGGGGAGTGAGGGATTGGGTCTGGGGAAGGGGGAGTGAGGGATTGGGTCTGGGGGAGTGAGAGTGAGGGATTGGGTCTGGGGAAGGGGGAGTGAGGGATTGGGTCTGGGGGAGGGAGTGTGAGTGAGGGATTGGGTCTGGGGGGGAGTGAGGGATTGGGTCTGGGGGAGTGAGAGGGATTGGGTCCGGGGGAGTGAGTGAGGGATTGGGTCTGGGGGAGTGAGTGAGGGATTGGGTCTGGGGGAGTGAGGGATTGGGTCTGGGGGAGTGAGAGTGAGGGGTTGGGTCTGGGGGAGGCGGTGAGAGTGAGGGATTGGGTCTGGGGGAGGGAGAGTGAGGGATTGGGTCTGGGGGAGTGAGAGTGAGGGATTGGGTCTGGGGAGGGGGAGTGAGGGATTGGGTCTGGGGGAGTGAGTGAGGGATTGGGTCTGGGGGAGTGAGAGTGAGGGATTGCGTCTGGAGGGGGAGTGAGGGATTGGGTCTGGGGAAGGGGGAGTGAGGGATTGGGTCTGGGGGGGAGTGAGGGATTGGGTCTGGGCGGGTGAGTGAGTGATTGGGTCTGGGGGAGTGAGTGAGGGATTGGGTCTGGGCGAGTGAGTGAGTGATTGGGTCTGGGGGAGTGAGTGAGGGATTGGGTCTGGGGGAGGGGGAGTGAGGGATTGGGTCTGGGGGAGTGAGAGTGAGGGATTGGGTCTGGGGAGCGAGAGTGAGGGATTGGGTCTGGGGGAGTGAGAGTGAGGGATTGGGTCTGGGAGGGGGAGTGAGGGATTGGGTCTGGGGGAGGGAGAGTGAGTGGTTGGGTCTGGGAGAGCGAGAGTGAGGGATTGGGTCTGGGGTGTGAGAGTGAGGGATTGGGTCTGGGAAGGGGGAGTGAGGGATTGGGTCTGGGAAGGGGGAGTGAGGGATTGGGTCTGGGGGAGGGAGTGTGAGTGAGGGATTGGGTCTGGGGGAGGGGGAGTGAGGGATTGGGTCTGGGGGAGTGAGTGAGGGATTGGGTCTGGGGGAGGGGGAGTGAGGGATTGGGTCTGGGGGAGGGAGTGAGGGATTGTGTCTGGGGAAGGGGGAGTGAGGGATTGGGGGGGTGAAGTGTGTGACGGGGGGGGGTGAAGTGTGTGACTGGGGGGGGTGAAGTGTGTGATTTTGGAGGGGTGAAGTGTGTGACGGGGGGGTGGAGTGTGTGACTGGGCGGGTGGTGACGGGGACGGGGGGGTGAAGTGTGTGACTGAGGGGGGGGGGTGAAGTGTGTGACTGGGGGTGGAGTGTGTGACTGGGGGGGTGGTGACGGGGACGGGGGGGTGAAGTGTGTGACTGGTGTGGGGGGGCTGACTGGGGGTGGGGGTGGGGGGTGAAGTGTGTGACTGAGGGGGGGGGGGGTGAAGTGTGTGACTGGGGGAGGGGGGGGGGGGGTGTTGTGTGGATGAAGTGTGTGTCTGTGAAGACCAGCATTCCCTGCAGGGCTGGCTGAGGCAGCAGTGGGAGAGGCTCAGTGTTTAACGCTGCCTCACTGATGAAACAGCACTGCGTGCTCCCCTTAATGGGAGCAAAGGGAAGTGCAGCCCAGAACACTTGAGACCCAGTTTCCTCCATTTTGTGCTTCATTTGATTGTGAGGCCATTTTACAGGCCAGCTTTAAAAGCCTTTGACAATCACAGGTCAATGTAAAGTCGCTGCAATGTCTACCCATACAGGGAAACCCGCTATGAAGTCGTTGGAGGCCGATCAGTTGAGTAAAAGAGTGGTTTATTTGAGGTCTCAGGAAACGGCCACTGCAGCAGCATACACAGTGTCAGTCTCAGCTGGGACTACCAGGGTGCCGGTAAAGACCGGGCCTGCTTTTAAACAGCCTATTTACAAACCTCAGCTGGGCTGGCATCTGCCCACTAGCTGGCAAGCTCAAATTCCACCTGTCCCACAGGGAGATTGATAGGGTATCCCCATGGGCCCGGTGAGGGTTATTACACCTCCCTTCCCCCAGTCACACATTTTAAAGCTTCTCCCAGGTATCTGGTGGTCATGGTATTTTCTTTGGATGTCCTGTTTTGACTCTACTTTCCCACCAAGACTTGTGAGCGTCTGGCTCAAACAGGTTCGATGGCATCGGTCCATTGATAGTTCTGCCAGTGCTGCCCCTGTTGTGACATGAGGCATGATCCGTTAATGGAACAGGAATCTCGCCAGCCTCATATACAGGGAGCCCGCAGTCTGTTTCCACATGCCTTGTGTGTGACTCAACTGCCCACTCCGCCAAACCGTTCGAGGATGAGTGGTATGGGGCTGTCTGTGTGTGTCTTATCCCTTTGGCACCAATAAATGGTTGGAACTCCTCGCTACTGAATGGGGTCCCGTTATCCGTTACTAATACCTCTGGTATCCCGTGGGTATGAAAGGAGTGCTGTAATTTCTCCATCATAGTTCTCGAGGTGGTGCTAATTATCCGGTGTTCATATAACCACTTTACATCCTCCCCGTGTGTGCGTGGGTTTCCTCCGGGTGCTCCGGTTTCCTCCCACAGTCCAAAGATGTGCAGGTTAGGTGGATTGGCCATGCTAAAATTGCCCTTAGTGTCCAAAATTGCCCTTAGTGTTGGGTGGGGTGACTGGGTTATGGGGATAGGGTGGAGGTGTGGACCTTGGGTAGGGTGATCTTTCCAAGAGCGGGTGCAGACTCGATGGGCCGAATGGCTTCCTTCTGCACTGTAAATTCTATGAAATGGACGAGGATCAGAAACATGGACCCCATGAAATTCTCGGCAAAGGCAGCGTGCAACCCCACCCAGGGACACGCTGGCCATTCACAGGGATGGAGCGAGACCCACGGTGCCATAACACCCCTCAACACCATGAGCTCTTTGCTGCGATTTAACCACCACATTGTGCCCAGCGCCCTTAGCCTTTGGGACTCCTCCAATCGGCTATACATTCGCTGGAATGTCCCTGGCACTCCCTCCTGAATCTCACGGCCGTGTCCTAACATCTGCATCAGCTCCGGGAGAACCTTGTCCTGAGGCTCGGCATCTGACTGGGACTTCGCTGTGTCCTGGGATCCAGCAGATCTCCGACTGCCGACTTCCTTGGATGTTCCTGCGCCCACCCAATGTGGATCAGCGGCTGTGTGGTGCTGACCAGATTGTGCCCCAGAAACCTGCCCACTAATGTCTCCCACCGAGGTCTGTGGCTCCGTGCTGATGTGAGGTGTGGGTGAAAGCTGCGACGCCTCGACGGTGGTCTCCTCTGAGCTCTCCTTGGGTGTCAGGGTGGGGGAGCAACTCCGGATGGCCCGACCCCATCAGATGGCGATCATGCGGGACAATGGACATGTGGTCAGTGAGAGGGGAGGATAATTTTGTCTGACATGAGCAACTCACTTGAGACGTCATTTGGGTGAAGGGGCAGTGGATCCTCACCCGCTCTCCTTGGACTCGGAGGGCGTGAGGACTTGGATCTCTGGTTACCCCAAGTGCACTCTCCCTGGTGATTGTAATTCCTTTATTTTCTTCCCCCTCTTTCACCTCTCGATGCACTCTAATTCCTGGAATGTTATTTGCATCCTCTACAGTGAAGCCAAATGCAAACGATCTGTTCAATTTATCTGCTATTTCCTTATTTTCCGTGATTAATTCCCCAGATTCACCCTCTAGGTCTAGGGGTCTAGGCCGGGATTCTCCCAAATCCCGGCCAAGTGTTGACGCCGGCGTAAACACCGGAGTGGTGTACGCTGGCATCAACAGGCCTCCTGGCCCAGCAATTCACTGGATTTTAGGGGGCTAGCAGGGTGCTGGCTGCGCGCTGCTCTGGCACCGACCGGCGCGGGTCTGTGCATGCCTGCGACGGCCGTCTCCGCGCCGGGGCGGAGTAACATGCCGAGGGCCGAACAGCGGGCCCGTGCAGAAGGAGGTAGCCTACTCCAGATCGCAGCTGCCCGCCGATCGGAAACCCCCAATCCTGGGCCTGGACCCCGTGGAGGGCACCCCCCGGAGTCAGATGCCCCCCGACCCCCCACCAGGACGTCCACAGCAGTCGCCAGGTCCGACCTCCCGCCGGGTGGTACCAGGTTTGAACCACACCGGCGGGACTCGGCAGGAGTTCGGCCCATCGCCTGCAGAGAATCCCGGCCCTAATGTTCATTTTACTCTTTTCTTTCTAAATTTATGTGGAAACTCTTCCTACCTGTTTTTATATTCCCAGTGGGCTTACCCCGTACTCTAATTTCTCCCTCATTATTTTCTTTGTTGTCTTTTATATTCTGTTCACTCTTGCTACTAATCTTTGTGGAATTGTATGATTTTCTTTCAATTTGATACAATTTGTAACCTCCTTAGTTAGTCACAGATGGTTCATTCTTCCCCTCAAGTCTTTCTTTCTCTTTGCTGAGTATTAGTACATATCTCTTTAGATGTCCACCACTGCATCGCTACTGACTTACTTTCTTTTTTAAGTTCAAAACCCAGTCAAACGTCTCGGCCACCTTCGGATGTCCCCAACATCACAGATATCAATCTTCAACCAATTTGATTCACTCAAGAAACAGCTGAAGGCACTGGATACTGCAAAGTCTATGAGCCGTGACAATATTCCGGCAATAGTACTGAAGACTTGTGCTCCAGAACGTGCCGCACCCCTAGCCAAGCTGTTCCAATACAGCTACAACACTGGCATCTACCCGGCAATGTGGACAATTGCTCAGGTGTGTCCTGTCCAGAAGAAACAGGACAAATCCAACCCAGCCAATTACCGCTCTATCAGTCTACTCATCATCATCAGCAAAGTGATGGTAGAAGACAGGAGGGCCCCCGAAGCGGAACAAGACGACAACGGCAGCGAACTCCGTCTGGGAGAAGCAAGGGACGATAACACCACGAACAGATGCCTACTTATGTGTGTAAATAATTTTGCCAAGTGTACAGAGCTGCTGCTGTTGAGCGGGGGCGCAATACCGTCCGATGGCTTCTCAGGGAAAATTAAAACGTCAGCAGCAGCAGCGACCCGTAGGGGAGTGGCGATGAGTGCTCCGTTGGAAGGGTGTGGGAAGACTGAGGCGCGTGGGGTCATGTCTAGTCAATTGCTATTGTATATTCTCTTTTTGCACTATGTTAATGTTCACTCTATTTTGCTGTGTTAGGATTATTACTATTTATTATGAAAAACTTTCATTAAAAAAATATTTTTTTTTAAAAAGCAAAGTGATGGAAAGAATCATCAACAGTGCTAACAAGCAGCACTTACTCGGCAATAACCTGCTCATGGACACTCGGTTAGGGTTCCGCCAGGGTCACTCAGCTCCTGACCTCATTACAGCTCTGGTCCAAACATAGTCAAAAGAGTTCAATGTAAGAGGTACCAAGACAACATTTGACCGAGTGTGGCATCAAGGAGCCCTGACTAAACTGGAGTCAATGGGAATCAGGGAAAACTCTCCGCTGGGTGGAGTCATACCTGGCTCAAAGGAAGACAGTTGTGGTAATTGGAAGTCAATCATCCAGCTCCATGGGCCTCACGGCGCCGAGATCCTGGCTCTGGGTCACTGTCCGTGTGGAGTTTGCACATTCTCCCTGTGTTTGCGTGGGTTTCACCCCCACAACCCAAAGATGTGCAGGATAGGTGGATTGGCCATGCTAAATTGACCCTTAATTGGAAAAAATTAATTGGGTACTCTTAAAAATTTTTAAAAAAATCTTTTCAGCTCCAGGACATCACTGTAGGAGTTCCCTCAGGGCAGTGTCCTCGGCCCAACCACCTTCAGCTGCTTCATCAATGACCTGCCTTCCATCATAAGGTGAGAAGTGGGGATGTTTGCAGATGACTGCACAATGTTCAGCACCATTCACGACTCCTCAGATAATGAAGCAGTCCATGTCCAAATGTAGCAAGACCTGGACAATATCCAGGCTTGGGCTGACCAGCACCATTCGTGCCATACAAGTGCCAGGCAATGACCATCTCCTAGAAGGGAGAATATAACCACTGCCCCATGACATTCAATGGCATTACCATCGCTGCGTCTCCCACTATCAACATCCTGGTGGTTACCATTGATCAGAAACCGAACTGGACGAGCCAAATTAATACTGTAGCTACAATGGCAGTTCAAAGACTAGGAATCTTACGGTGAATAACTCACCTCCTGACCCCCTCCCCCAAAGCCTGTCCACCATCTAGAAAGCACAAGTCAGGAGTGTAATGGAATACTCTCCACTTTCCTGGATGAGTGCAGCTCCAACAACACTCAAGAAGCTCAACACCATCCAGGACAAAGCAGCCTGCTTGATTGCTCCCCTTCCACAAACATTCAAACCCTCCACCTTTGACCAACAGTGGCAGCCGTGTGTACCATCTACAAGATGCGCTGTAATAATTCACCAAGGCTCCTTAGGGGGCATAGCCTCAAAATAAGGGGAAGTAGATTTAGGACTGAGTTTAGGAGGAACTTCTTCACCCAAAGGGTTGTGAATCTATGGAATTCCTTGCCCAGTGAAGCAGTAGAGGCTCCTTCATTAAATGTTTTTAAGATAAAGATAAATAGTTTTTTGAAGAATAAAGGGATTAAGGGTTATGGTGTTCAGGCCGGAAAGTGGAGCTGAGTCCACAAAAGATCAGACATGATCTCATTGAATGGTAGAGCAGGCTTGAGGGGCCAGAAGGCCTACTCCTGCTCCTAGTTCTTATGTTCTTATGTCTTAGACAGCACCTTCCAAACCCACGACCACTGCCATCTAGAAGGACAAGAGCAGCAGATACCTTGGAACCTCACCACCTGGAGGTTCCCCTCCAAGTCACTCACCACCCTGTTATGGGCCAGGGTTTAGAGAACCCCAAAGTGTATCATGGAGTTCACCTGACCCATAACTTTAAATAAATTTGGTTACGGGGAACACAAGGGCCACTCTACAGGTGTGATGCAACAGAGAACTAAGAGTATTTTTAAACAAAAATAATGTTTATTCTATGAACCCAGTTAACATTTTATAAAGATACAGTGAACAGTTTAGCAACCATCAATTCAAATACACCCCCCCAAAGAATACGTCACCACCTATAAGACATCCATAAGACAAAAACCCTTTTTACAGAAGGACAGCAGGTTTAAATTCTCTGCTGAGAGCAGTTACCACTTTGAAATCACCAAATGAACATTCTTTAGCTTGCAGAGATTCATACACATCTTGCTGTGACTGCAACTTCTCCAAATCTAAAACAAAACTAAACAGAGCCACAAAGCAGCTTTCCAGCTCCAAATGAAAGACAGCCCAGCTCCACCCACACTCTGACATCACTGCTGCCATTTGAGAGAAACACATTTCTTAAAGGGACTCTTACATGCCAACCCTGATTTGGAAATATATCGCCATTCCTTCACTGTCGCTGGGACAAAATCCTGGAACTCCCTCCCGAACTGCACCTCGGGGACTGCAGCAGTTCAAGAAGGCGGTGGCACCATCTTCTCAAGGGAAATTAGGCATGGTAATAAATGCTGGTTTAGCCAACAACACCCACATCCTGTAAATAAATTAAAGAAAAAGGCACCCTTCTCTCCCTCAAACTGAATGTGTAATTCAGCCATGTTATGATCACGGCTTTTTGTCTATTCTTCATGGAATGTGGGCCTCGCTGATAAGGCCACCCCTAATTGCCCTTGAACCGAATGGCTTGCTAGGCCATTTCAGAGGGCACTGAAGACATGGAGGACAGACCAGGTACGGGTGGCAGACTTCCTCCCCTCAGGAGCATTAGTGAATCAGATGTGAACAATTGATAATGGAATCATGGTCATCATTACATATTTAATTCCTATTAAAAAAAAAATGATTTGAATTTCACCCAATTGAAGCCTTGGTTCCCAGAACATTACCCTGGCTCTCTGGATTACCAATCCGGTGAGAATACCACAACACCATCACGTCCCTCTGCTTAGGGGCATCTTTACTGTGAGGTAAGTAATTAATCCTGTCTCATTGCATATTACTATATCTAGAATAGCCTGCTCCCTGCTTGGCTCGAGCACATGCTATTCTAAGAACTTGTGCTGAAAACACTCCATGATCACATCTTCCAGGCTACCTTTGCCAATCTGATTCACCCATTATATATATAGATTTGTTTTAAACTTCGAGTATCCAATCATTTTTTTCCAATTAAGGGGCAATTTAGCGTGGCCAATTCACCTACTCTGCACATCTTCTTGGGGTTGAGATATATATAGATATGGGGCACGATTTAACCCAATGGGAACTATGTCCCATAGCGAGCGCAATTAGCTGTGTGTTTCTCAGTTCTCGCATGTGGAGAAACACAGTGCTATCTAACGTGACTCCGGTTAGAAACGGGACCTCAGCCAAGGGAACAAGTGGCCGAGGCTGCACTTAGCCCTGTTTCCTGTACTTTTTTTTAAATTTAGAGTACCCAATTCATTTTTCCAATTAAGGGGCAATTTAGCGTGTTCAATCCACCTAACCTGCACATCTTTGGGTTGTGGGGGCGAAACCCACGCAGACACGGGGCGAATGTGCAAACTCCACACAGACAGTGATCCAGAGCCAGGATTCGAACCTCGGCACCGTGAGACTGGAGTGCTAACCACTGCGCCACCATGCTGCCCCTTTGTTTCCAGTACTGATGAGCCCCGCTCTCCGAAGCTCCTCAGTGCTGGGAGAGATCGGGATGCCATTTTTAAATGATGTCCTGACCTCTCGAGCCCCTGCTGTGACCCCCGAACACCCCCCCCTCTAAGTCCCAACTCAGTGTAAGAAGGTCTTCAGGCCTCCCTCATCCCCCCAGGATACCCCCCGCTCGATCACTGCTGCTCAAGAAATCCCAGCTTGGCAGTGCCACCTACACACCATGGCAGTGCCAGGCTGGCATTGCCAGGATGCTGGGTGGCACCAGCAGTGCCAGGGTACCACCCTGCCCAGAGGGCATGGACCTGGGGCCTCCAATCTCTTGGAAGACCCCCACAAGTGCCGCTTCATCTGGCCCCCATTTGAATGGCACTTGCCCGAGGTCTCCAAGGCAAAGGGGATAGATCCCAATGCTTTGGTTACCTCGGGGAACTGCAAAGTGAGACGAGCTATCTCTCTTTAAAATGCAGATTTGCCAAAAAGTGATCCCGCCCACAGGGCCGGGCTTTACATCGCAATCTTGCAAGGCGTAGCAAGCCGGCTCGATCCTGGCAACAGGGCCTCCCATCGTTTAAGCAGTCTGGCCGGTACATCGCACCCATAGCGGACTGTGGGGACTGCCGAGGAATTTTCCTACTCTCCATCATCGGGAAGATCATCATCCGAATCCTCGCTAACCGCCTTCTCCCGGTTTCTGAAGAAATCCTTCCAGAAAGCCAGTGGGGTTTCTGATCAAACTGTAGAACAGCGGACATGATTTTCACTGCTTGGCAGCTTCAAGAGCACTGCCAGGAGCAACAACAGCCACTCTGAATAGCCTTCATCGATCTGACCCAGGCTTTTGACTCAGTCAATCGGGAAGTGCTGTCAAAGGCCACCTGTCCGGAGAAATTCATCAACATCCTCCAACTCCTCCACAATAAGACACCGGCAACAGTCCTCACCGACTGAGATAAGACAGAAACCTTCGAGGTCAAGACAGGAATAAAGCAGGGATGTGTCATCGTCCCCACCCTTTTCTCCATCTTCAGCACCACCATCCTTCAACATGTCAAGGACAAGCTTCCCAGGGGAGTGGACACAACCTAAACGATGGACAGAAAACTTTTCAACCTCAACCAGTTGAAATCCAAGAAGAAAGTGACATTGATATCGCTCATGGAACGTCAGTGTGTCGATGACGCCGCCATCTCCACTCTCTCAGCAGAGAATCTCCAAGCCATGCTTGACACCTTCGCGGAAGCATACCAAAATATCAGCCTCCGCCTCAACCTCAAGAATATTCAAGACCTTTACCAGCCCGCCCCAGGGCAAAATCCGGTCTCTCCCACCCACCATCGAGATCAATGGAGAAATCCCACTAAACATGGAACATTTCCCCTACCTGGAGACCCACCTCTCCTCTAAGGCTGACATTGAGGCGGAGACCCACCATCGTATGGTGAGCACCTCCTTCGGATGCGTAATGCCGAGTCTTTGATGACCGTGACATCAGTGCTGACACCAAGATCCTCGTGTACAAGGCGGTCGTCCTCCCGACTCTTCTATACGGCCCAGAAACCTGGACTTCGAACAGGCACCACCTCCAGGCCCTGGAGAGGTACCATCAATGCTGTCTGAGATGGATTCTCCACATCAGCTGGGAGGACAGGTGAACTAACATCAGTGTCCTTGAAGGAGCCAAAAGCACCAGCATCCAGGCCATGATCATCCGAAACCAACTCCGCTGGGCCGGCCGTGTGCTTCGGATGTCAGAGTCCCGACTGTCAAAGCAAATTATCTTCGCCCAGCTCCAGGAAGGCTCCCGAACATGAGGAGGACAAAGGAAGCACTTCAAAGACACCCTGAGGATTTACTATATTATTAATAATAATAATCTTTAGTGTCACAAGTAGGCTTACATTAACACTGCAATGAAGTTACTGTGAAAAGCCCCCAGTCGCCACATTCCGGCACCTGTTCGGGTACACGGAGGGAGAATTCAGAATGTCCAATTCACCTAACAGCACGTTGTTCGGGACTCGTGGGAGTAAACCGGACGCACCCGGAGGAAACCCACGCAGGCACAGGGAGAACAGAAATGCAGCCTAGAAGTCAATGCCTCAGAAGCGACCTACTTGGGGGAACCTCCTGATTGAAGAGACGTGATTCTTCGAGAACACCTGATGGCAAGAGAAGGCCCGGAAAAGGAGCCTGAGAAAGGAATACCAGTGATCTGGAATCCAAGGACCGATCCCACATCCCAGAAACGCCTGCCAAGTGTGCGATCGAAGATGCGGCTCTAGAATGGGACTCAGCAGCCAGACAATTACCCACAGACCCCATGACCAGTAACACCGAGTTTCTAAGCTGGACAATCATACTCATTAGCAAGTGATCACCGAAGATGAAGATATATATTAAAATCACCCATAAAACAGGCAACACAGTGGCTCAGTGGTAGCACTGCCGCCTCACTGTGCTGAGGTCCCAGGTTCGATCCCGGCCCTGGGTCACTGTCCGTGTGGAGTTTGCACATTCTCCCCGTGTTTGCGTGGGTTTCGCCCCCACAACCCAAAGATGTGCAGGGTAGGTGGATTGGCCGCGCTAAATTGCCCCTTAATTGGGGAAAAAAAATGAATTGGGTACTCTACATTTTTAAAAAAATCACCCATAAATATCGCTGTATCTTTCTCATAAACCACAATATTTCTTCCTGTATACTCTCTCCTACAGTGTGGTCGCTGTTAGGGGCTCTCACAAGTGACTTCCTATCTTTACTATTTCTTATCTCTATTGAAAATAAAGGGCGGCACAGTAGCATGGTGGTTAGCACAATTGCTTCACAACTCCAGGGTCCCAGGTTCGATTCCCGGCTTGTGTCACTGTCTGTGCGGAGTCTGCACGCTCTCCCCGTGTCTGCGTGGGTTTCCTGCGGGTGCTCCGGTTTCCTCCCTCAGTCCAAAGATATGCAGGTTAGGTGGATTGGCCATACTAAATTGCCCTTAGTGTCCAAAATTGCCCTTAGTGTTGGGTGGGGTTACTGGGTTATGGGGAAAGGGTGGGGGTGTGGGCTTGGGTAGGGTGCTCTTTCCAAGAGCTGGTGCAGACTCAATGGGCCGAATGGCCTCCTTCTGTAAATTCTATGATTCTAACAAAACTGATTCCACACCTTGATCTTTAGAACTAGTCTCTCTCTATAGTACTAATGTCATCCTTAATTAACCGTGCTACACCTCCTTTATTTAAAATGAAATGAAAATCGCTTATTGTCACAAGTAGGCTTCAATGAAGTTACTGTGAAAAGCCCCTAGTCGCCACATTCCGGCGCCTGTTCGGGGAGGCTGGAACGGAAATTTTGCTCCCTGGCCTCCTGAAATGTACCCTTGCATAATCAGGAGTCCGCCTTTGTCATCTTGCATCCATGTCTGTGTAATGGCTATCCGATCATATAGATTTACTTCTATTAGAGCTGATTAACGTTACATGCCAGTGATGGCCTTGCCAGATCGACTGTCGGGAAACACTCACCATTTCTCTCTTGCTATCACACTTAGAATGGTAAGAAGTCTTACAACACCAGGTTAAAGTCCAACAGGTTTGTTTTGAATCACTAGCTTTCGGAGCACAGCTCCTTCATCAGGTGAGTGAAGTGGTGGGTTCCAGAAACATATAGAACAAATTTGGCCAGCTGCCAATGGTTGGATTTGGATCCGTGTCGCTGGATCGTTAGTCCTGTGACATTACCTAGTCACCATCTAGGCGTACCAGAATGCTACGTGAACAATTTGAGGGTTACATTTTTTTTTAAATTTAGAGTACCCAATTCATTTTTTTTTTTCAATTAAGGGGCAATTTAGCGTGGCCAATCCACCTATCCTGCACATCTTTGGGTTGTGGGGGCGAAACCCACGCAGACACGGGGAGAATGTGCAAACTCCACACGGACAGTGACCCAGAGCCGGGATCGAACCTGGGACCTCGGCGCCATGAGGCTGCAGTGCTAACCACTGCGCCGCCGTGCTGCCCCTTTGAGGGTTACATTAGGTGAAATTACAGATTGTATTCATGGAATTTGGAAGGTTAATTTGTCTTTTTTTTTTCAAAGTTTCCAATATATTAAGGGGAGCTTATAGGGTAGATAGAAAGACACTAGAGCCGCTGCCTGGAGGGTGATGCAGTGGTTAGCATTGCTGCCTCACGGCACCGAGGACCCGGGATTTATCCCGGCCCTGGGTCATGTCCATGTGGAGTTTGCACATTCTCCCCGTGTCTGCGTGGGTCTCACCCTCACAAAGTTAGGTGGATTGGCCACGCTAAATTCCTCTTTAATTGAAAAAAAAAAATTGGGTACTCTAAATTAAAAAAAATCATAGATAAGCCCTGAACACAGAGAATGATGGAACAAGCTCAAGAGGCTAAAGTTCATGTGCCTGATGGTGTAAAACTGCTGCATTGTTGAAACAGGGCTGGGTGCTCCCCTTAGTGGAAGAGAAGTGGAAGTGCAACTCAGTCCACTTCAAAACCCAGATTCCTCCATTTTGTGCCCCTTTTGCTTCTGAGGCCATTTTATAGACGGCTCCTGAATCAGTGATGGGCACTGAGGCTGGTGAGGGGGCCGCTGGAGTGGGCCACAAGATCGAAATCAGGCTTGTTCACTAACCATGACCCCATGAATAAGATTCAATACATTTAATACACACTGAATATTTCATAACAAGTTAAATGCTGATTCGTTTATATATTAATATGTTATATCCTTTGTTGTAGCCGCAAAGAGAAAGAATCAGAGGTAGCACACGTCAAGTCATACAACATTACATTAGGGGCTGGTTTAGCACACTGGGCTAAATCGCTGGCTTTGAAAGCAGACCAAGGCAGGCCAGCAGCACGGTTCAATTCCCGTACCAGCCTCCCCGAACAGGCGCCGGAATGTGGTGACTAGGGGCTTTTCACATTAACTTCATTTGAAGCCTACTTGTGACAATAAGCGATATTCATTTTTCATTTCATTTTAATTTCATTTCATTCATTTCACATAGTGCACGGGATTTTTTTTTACAAGATGCCCACAAAAGCCCACAAAACACTCTGATGACGTCGGCCAGCAGACTGCCTGCTACTGGGAACGGAGAATGTGGCATTCAGCCAAATCTCCATTCACTGCAGCGGGAACGGAGAATCTCGGCGACGTGAACGGACGGAGAATCCCGCCAGCGTGAACGGACGGGGAATCCCCGCAACGTGAACGGACGGAGAATCCCGCCAGCGTGAACGGACGGGGAATCCCCGCAACGTGAATGGACGGTGAATCCTGCCGACGTGAGCAGACGGGGAATCCGCAGACGTGAAGGGACGGAGAATCCCCGCAACGTGAATGGACGGTGAATCCTGCCGACGTGAACGGACGGAGAACCCCGCCAGCGTGAACGGACGGAGAATCCCCGCAACGTGAATGGACGGTGAATCCTGCCGACGTGAGCAGACGGGGAATCCGCAGACGTGAAGGGACGGAGAATCCCCGCAACGTGAATGGACGGTGAATCCTGCCGACGTGAACGGACGGTGAATCCTGCCGACGTGAATGGACGGGGAATCCGCCGACGTGAAGGGACGGAGAATCCGCCGATGTGAGCAGACGGGGAATCCCGGCGACGTGAACGGACGGGGAACCCGCCGGCATGAGCAGAGGGGGAATCCCGCCGACGTGAACGGACGGGGAATCCCGGCGACGTGAACGGACGGGGAATCCCGGCGATGTGAACGGACGGGGAATCCCGGCGATGTGAACGGACGGGGAATCCCGGCGATGTGAACGGACGGGGAATCCCGGCGATGTGAACGGACGGGGAATCCCGGCGATGTGAGCGGACGGGGAATCCTGGCGATGTGAATGGACGGGGAATCCCGGCGATGTGAACGGACGGGGAATCCCGGCAATGTGAGCGGACGGGGAATCCCGGCGATGTGAATGGACGGGGAATCCCGGCGATGTGAATGGACGGGGAATCCCGGCGATGTGAATGGACGGGGAATCCCGGCGATGTGAACGGACGGAGAATCCCGGCGACGTCAACGGACGGGGAATCCCGGCGACGTCAACGGACGGGGAATCCCGGCGACGTGAACGGACGGGGAATCCCGGCGATGTGAACGGACAGAGAATCCCGGCGACGTCAACGGACGGGGAATCCCGGCGATGTGAACGGACGGGGAATCCCGGCGATGTGAACGGACGGGGAATCCCGGCGATGTGAATGGACGGAGAATCCCGGCGACGTCAACGGACGGGGAATCCCGGCGACGTGAACAGACGGGGAATCCCGGCGATGTGAACAGACGGGGAATCCCGGCGATGTCAACGGACGGGGAATCCCGGCGATGTGAACAGACGGGGAATCCCGGCGATGTGAACGGACGGGGAATCCCGGCGATGTGAACAGACGGGGAATCCCGGCGATGTCAACGGACGGGGAATCCCGGCGACGTGAACGGACGGGGAATCCCACCGACGTGAACGGACGGGGAATCCCACCGACGTGAACGGACGGGGAATCCCACCGACGTGAACGGACGGGGAATCCCGGCGACGTGAACGGACGGGGAATCCCGGCGATGTGAACGGACGGAGAATCCCGGCGACGGCAATGGACGGGGAATCCCGGCGATGTGAACGGACGGGGAATCCCGGCGATGTGAACGGACGGGGAATCCCGGCGATGTGAACAGACGGGGAATCCCGGCGATGTCAACGGACGGGGAATCCCGGCGACGTGAACGGACGGGGAATCCCACCGACGTGAACGGACAGGGAATCCCACCGACGTGAACGGACGGGGAATCCCACCGACGTGAACGGACGGGGAATCCCGGCGACGTGAACGGACGGGGAATCCCGGCGATGTGAACGGACGGAGAATCCCGGCGACGGCAATGGACGGGGAATCCCGGCGATGTGAACGGACGGGGAATCCCGGCGATGTGAACAGACGGGGAATCCCGGCGATGTCAACGGACGGGGAATCCCGGCGATGTGAACGGACGGGGAATCCCACCGACGTGAACGGACGGGGAATCCCGGCGATGTTAACGGACGGGGAATCCCGGCGATGTGAACGGACGGGGAATCCCGGCGATGTGAACGGACGGGGAATCCCGCCGACTTGAACGGACGGAGAATCCCGGCGACGTGAACGGACGGTGAATCCCGGCGACGTGAACGGACGGGGAATCCCGGCGATGTGAACGGACGGGGAATCCCGGCGATGTGAACAGACGGGGAATCCCGGCGATGTCAACGGACGGGGAATCCCGGCGATGTGAACGGACGGGGAATCCCACCGACGTGAACGGACGGGGAATCCCGGCGATGTGAACGGACGTGGAATCCCGGCGATGTGAACGGACGGGGAATCCCGGCGATGTGAACGGACGGGGAATCCCGGCGATGTGAACGGACGGGGAATCCCGGCGATGTGAACGGACGGGGAATCCCGGCGATATGAACGGACGGGGAATCCCGGCGATATGAACGGACGGGGAATCCCGGCGATGTGAACGGACGGGGAATCCCGGCGATATGAACGGACGGGGAATCCCGGCGATGTGAACGGACGGTGAATCCCGGCGATGTGAACGGACGGGGAATCCCGGCGATGTGAATGGACGGGGAATCCCGGCGATATGAACGGACGGGGAATCCCGGCGATATGAACGGACGGGGAATCCCGGCGACGTGAACTGACGGGGAATCCCACCCGTCATTGCATAAACATGACATTATACCAGCCAATGGTGTTACTCTGATAAATAATACCCCTCCCCCTTTATTCCTTTAGTGTCCCCGGTGATGTACGATCAATGACCACTAAAGCGAGGTTGCCGTCCAACTGAAGGCTTTCATAAGCTAGATGTTTCCCCCAGCAGCTCAGGTACAGAAAGAAGGCTGCTGGGGCGGCATGGGCTCTTATACCCACCTTGCAGGGCGGAGCTACCATACAGCTTGACCAATAGGAAACATACAATATCTACCAATGGTGTTCCAGCATTACCAGGTACCGTAATACCTCTACACAGACTACCACACCCGGCATTGTTACTTTTTTTAAATTTAGAGTACCCAATTCTTTTTTTCCCTATTAAAGGGCAATTTAGCGTGGCCATTCCACCTAACCAGCACATCTTTGGGTTGTGTGCTAACCACTGCATCGCCCCCCGTCATTTTTATTTAATCAAACACTTTAACACGGGTCCATCATTTGAAACCATAACTAACATTGTTATGTAACAGGTACATAAGCACATATGTAGCAAGACTGTCTCTTGGGTGGAAGTCTATCTAGTACCCCTGGAGCCAAGTTCCTGAATGACGTGTTTTACCACAGGTCGGTGTTATATCTGCCGAAACCAACTCAGGAACTGTCTCTGGCTGTGTGGATGATTCTGTCACAACAGATTCTGAAATTTTTTTTTTTTAATTTAGAGTACCCAATTATTTTTTTTCCAATTAAGAGGCAATTTAGCGTGGCCAATCCACCTAACCTGCACATCTTTGGGTTGTGGGAATGAAACCCACGCAGATACGGGGAGAATGTGCAAACTCCACACGGACGGTGACCCAGAGCCGGGATTCGAACCCGGGACCTCAGCGCTGCAGTCCCAGTGCTAACCACTGTGTCACATGCCGCCCACAGATTCTGTAATCATGGCAGTTGTAGTGCTCAAGTCGGGGATGTCACTGTCCCTACTCTCTGTGGTGAAAACATCTGGTGCACATTCTGTACTCTCACTCTCTGCAGACAATCTCCAGTCAGCGTGCCAATGCCAAATTCATTCATTTTCAGATTGTACAGTTTTTGAAATCATTAATAATACAATTTCCGAGTCCATTTTCCATCTGAGGTGTAATTTCTCGTAAGAAAAATTACATGGTCAAAAATTCTGCCTTTGGAATGTAGTTTCTTTCTAGCCACTTGTTTGTTCCCTTTGGAAAGTATAGCCGATGAGCTTTGTGTTGTTGAATGTGCAGTGTTTCTGTATGTCATTAGAAAGCTACTGTCACGTTTAGGTAGGGAGCCGTTATCCCTTGAATTTTTCACCAGATGCTTGAGCGATTGTACGAAATTTTCAGCTGAACGGTTGGCAGCTGGATGGTAGGGGGCTGATTTGATATGGCGGATGCCACACCTCTTCATGTAGTCCTCGAATTTGGCTGATATGAACTGAGCACCGTTATCGCTCACAGGTTGCAAACTCCACACGGACAGTGACCCAGAGCCGGGATCGAACCTGGGACCACGGCGCCGTGAGGCAGCAGTGCTAACCCACTGCACCACATAATTTCCAGTTCGTCAAAGAAGATTCAAGTTTGTAAATTACTTATTAGGCCGAACCTAAACTCCAGAGTGAAGCTCCTCGGCTTCTCACGCTCTGAACATTTAACATTCACATCTTGTAGATGTTTTAATATGGGCTCGCCTTGCCCCTGTATCATGCCACTGAGCACAGACACCTTCTTGAGGATTGTTTTTTTAATTTTAAAAATAAATTTAGAGTACCCAATTCATTTTTGCCAATTAAGGGGCAATTTAGTGTGTCCAATCCACCTACCCTGCACATCTTTGGGTTGTGGGGGCGAAACCCACGCAGACACGGGGAGAATGTGCAAACTCCACACGGACAGTGACCCAGAGCCGGGATCGAACCTGGGACCTCGGTGCCATGATTCTTGAAGACTGTTAACCAGAAACCTGGAATGCTCTTTGGCTCTTCCGTCTGGTGGTCTGTTCCATCGTCCCCACCCTTCTGCTGAATCCTCATCAAATGCCTGCACTGTCAGATCTCGTTGGGCTTTGCAGAGTTCGGCCTGCCATCTGGGGCATACTGTCGCTCAACTAGATTCAGGGACTGGCATGCATCCGGCCTTATGATGGATTTGATTTTCATGTGCACAATATAAAATGGTGGCCTGTACGTTGTGTTGTGCACACCTAGCTCAAGCTCACAATCACCCAACGCCTCAATATTTTTCTTACCGCAGCGTACGCAAGGTCCCAGTCGATCAATCACTTTCGGCTGTGAGTTCAGCCTGTGCAAATCAGACCGACTGAGGAGGTTGGCTCTCGTTCCAATGTCAAGGTCGCAGCATAATAATGAGTCGTTCAAGAACACAAACGTTTTCCATCTGGTTTCGATGGCATCAGGTTTGTTTTTAACTAACGTCATTATTTTTTCGAGATTCTTCATCTTTGAAATGAAAATGAAAAATGAAAATCGCTTATTGTCACAAGTAGGCTTCAACTGAAGTTACTGTGAAAAGCCCCTAGTCGCCACATTCCAGCGCCTGCTTGGGGAGGCTGGTATGGCTATGTGGGACTCTTCTGATCCTTGGTTGCAATGAGGTCGATGAAGAACTGTTCGTCCGAAAGCATCTCATCAACCGCGACTGTCCAGGTGTACCCATTACAACCTTCTGCTGATAGCCGGATGTCACCTGACTGAGGTCTGGTGCCACCTGCTGGTAAGAGATTGCACTGCTCAGTGCCTGTAATATTATACACAGGCATATCAGCACAACATCGGGCCTCCACTGCGGACGCTGCCCCCGCCCTGTCCACTCGTAAATCTACCCAGTGCAGCGCGTGGTCGGAAACCACAAATACTCCAAGTTGACCAACCCACCAACAGCGCTTTACCAGCATGAAAAAGTCAATCCGTCTGAACACCCGGTGCACATGAGAAAAGTAAGAAAACTCCTTCACCTTCGGCCTCCCAAACATTCACAGGGCCACCCCACCATGTGCTCCATAAACCCCTACAGTTCCCTAGCCACTGCCAACACCTTCCCCGATCTCAGGCTCGACCGGTCCAAGCTTGGCTCAAAAACCATGTTAAAATCCCCCTCCATTGTCAACCGGTGCGAGTCCTGGTCTGGGATCTTCCCCAGTACCCGTCTCATAAACTCCACATCGTCCCGGTTTGGGGCATAAACATTGACCAGGACCACCGGCACCCCCTCCAATTTCCTGCTCACCATCACAAACCTCCCCACAGAGTCTGACACGATGTTCCCCACCTCGAACGCCACCCGCTTGTTTACCAACACCACCACCCCCCTCATCTTCACATCCAGTCCCGAGTGACATATCTGCCCCACCCACCCCTTCCTCAGCTAAGGCTGGTCCCCTATCTTGTAAAAAAGCCAGGTCCGCCTTCAGCCCCCTCAGGCACACGAATACACGTGACCGCTTGACCGGCCCATTCAGCCCCCACACATTCCACGTGACCAGCCTGTTTGAGGGGCTCCCCGCCCACCCCCCTCCCCTGCCGATCAACCATATCCTTTCCTGGGCCAGCCCCCGGCCCATGTCACGCGGTCCTCCAGGCCCACCCTCGGATGTCCACGTCATAGCAACCACATCCTTGTCACCAACCCCCATCCCCCCCAAACAACCCCCATCCCTCTCCCCTGCACCAACCACCTGACCATCCCCACTGTGCTCCCTGTAACTAGCCCACCCAGCTAGCCTGGCAACCCCAACCCAAGCCCACCAAACCTCTGACTACCCACTGATTCCCCTCCATCCCCGCTTGCACTCCCCCAAGAAACAACAAAACGAAGCAACAGAAATAGAAAAAAGGTGCACTCCCCCTCAATGCTCCCCAAGCATCCCACCATCAAACCCAACAAAACATTTCAAATGGGAATAGCTCACCAACAATCATCAAAAGAAACCACCAAAAGTTCAGTGTCCTCCTTCTCCTGCCAGCCCATTGTCTCTCAAAACTTCCGTCGCCTCCTCTGGCGTGCCAAAATAACATTCCCGATTCTGCCAATTCACCCAGAAGCGGTCCTGGTACAGCACTCCAAACTTCACCCCCTTCTTAAACCCGGCCCTCCTCTACGGCAGTCCTGCACCCAGCTCTGGTACACCCACAGCTCGTTCTCTTCCCAGGTGCACCTCCTCACCCATCGCAGAATGTTCTCCTTGTCCAGGAAATGGTGCAGCCGCACCACCGTCACCCTCGGTGGTTCACCCGCCTGTGGCCACCTCATCAGCGCCCTGTGCGTTCGGTCGACCACCAGGGGCGTTCTTCACCATCAACCAGTTCTCCGAGTGAGCCAGAGAAGACACAACCCGAGTGAGACACAGCGAAGAGTGAGTTTGGGAATTTGAAGCTAGGTGGGAATTCAAAGCTGGGTGGGGAGGAGATGCTTTTGTTCCCTGGTAAATGACTGGTAAGTAGCTTTTCTTTTCATTTGTATATTTATTTATTTTTTCTTTCGTTCTTTGGAATTGTAGTTGTATAAGTTTACCTGAGGTTTAAGATATGGCAGGAGACCCCAGACCAGTGTCATGCTCCTCGTGTGCGATGTGGGAGCTCAGGGACACGTCCACTGTCCCTGGCTCCATCACGTGCAAGAAGTGTGCCAAGTTGCAGCTCCTGTTAGACAGCTTGACGGCTCTGGAGCTACGGATGGACTCACTTTGGAGCATCTGCGTTGCTGAGGACGTCGTGGATAGCACGTTTAGCGAGTTGGTCACACCACAGGCGGAAGTTACTGAGGGAGATAGAAAATGGGTGACCAAAAGACAGAGCAAGAGTAGGAAGGCAGTACAGGTGTCCTCTGCGGTCATCTCCCTGCAAAACAGATGTACCGTTTTGGATACTGTTGAGGGAGATGGCTCACCAGGGGAAGGCAGCAGCAGCCAGGTTCATGGCACCGTGGCTGGCTCTGCTGCACAGAAGGGTAAGAAGAAGAATGGCAGGGCTATAGTGATAGGGGACTCAATTGTAAAGGGAATAGACAGGCGGTTCTGCGGATGCAATCGAGACTCCAGGATGGTATGTTGCCTCCCTGGTGCAAGGGTCAAGGATGTCTCGGAGCGGCTGCAGGACATTCTGTGAGGGGGGGGGGGGGGGTGTGAACAGCCAGCTGTCATGGTGCACATAGGCACCAACGATATAGGTAAAAAAACAGGATGAGGTAGACGATGTAGGAAGTCGGTGGGAGGTAAGACGGGGCCAGAAACAAAAAGCAGTAAGGGGGAAAGTGTAAGGCAGAGAAGCTATAGTCAAAAATCCATACGGGCCACAGTACAGGGTACAGTGACTGAGGAGAGTGTGAAAAGGGAGGTGGTCAATGCAGGATTGAGGGCGTTGTACCTAAATGCGCGCAGTATACGGAACAAGCTAAATGAGCTTGTTGCGCACATTGAAATTGGTCGGTACGATGTTGTGGGCATCAGAGTGACGTGGCTGCAAGGGGATCAGGGCTGGGATCTAAATATCCAAGGATATGTGTCCTATCGAAAGGACAGGCAGATGAGCAAAGGGGGCGGGGTTGCATTGTTAGTAAGAAATGCACCCTCTCCACCAACGGGTCCGCCTTGTGGAGTCGGACGTGCTTATGGAGAAGCACGGTTCCCGGAGCTACGAGCCAAGTCGGGAGCGACACCCCGGATGTGGACTTCCTGGGGAAGGCAAAAAGACGTTCATGGGATGTGTTGTTACTGGCGGTGCAGAATAATGAGCGAATGGAGTGGAGTGCATCAGGGAGGACCTCCTGCCAGCGGGAGGCCGGGAAGTTTCTGGACCATAGGGCCAGCTGAACGGCTCTCCATACTGTCCCATTCTCCCTTTCTACCTGTCCGTTTCCCCGGGGGTTGTAGCTGGTTGTTCTGCTGGAAGCGATACCCCTGCTGAGCAGGAACTGACGCAGCTCATCACTCATGAATGAGGATCCCCTGTCACTGTGGATGTAGGCGGGGAAACCGAACAGAGTGAAAATTGTGTTGAGGGCTTTAATGACAGTGGCAGACGTCATGCGGGGCATGGGATGGCGAAGGGGAATCTGGAGTATTCGTCAATCACACTGAGAAAATATGTGTGACGGTCGGTGGAGGGGAGGGGGCCTTTGAAGTCCACGCTGAGGTATTACAATTAAATAAGGGTAACTACAAAGCCATGAGGGAGGAGCTGGCCAGAGTTGATTGGAGAAGGAGCCCAGCAGGGAAGACAGTGGAACACCAATGGCAGGAGTTTTTGGGGGTTATTAGGGAGGCACAACAGAAATTCATCCCAAGGAGGAGGAAACATGCTAAGGGGAGGACAAGGCATCCATGGTTGACGAGGGATGTCAAGGACAGCATAAAGGCTAAGGAAAAAACATACAAAGTGGCGAGTATTAGTGGGAAACCAGAGGATTGGGAAGCCTTTAAAAGCGAGCAGAGGACAACTAAAAAAGAGGGGGAGAAGGTGAAGTACGAGTGCAAGCTAGCTAGTAATATAAAGGAAATAGGAAGAGATTTTTTCAACATATAAAAGGTAAGAGAGAGGCAAAAATAGACATTGGACCACTAGAAAATGTGGCTGGAGAAGTAATAATAGGAAACAAAGAAATGGCAGACGAACTGAATAGTTACTTTGCATCAGTCTTCACGGTGGAAGACACCAGTGGGATGCCAGAGCTCCAGGAGAACCAGGGGGCAGAGGTGAGTGCAGTGGTCATTGCCAAGGAGAAGGTTCTGGGAAGGTCTGAAGATGAATAAGTCACTTGGACCGGATGGACTACACCCCAGGGTCCTAAAAGAGATAGCTGAGGAAATTGTGGAGGCATTGGTGATGATCTTTCAGGAATCACTGGAGGCAGGAAGGGTCCCAGAGGACTGAAGGTGGCTAATGTAACACCGCTGTTTAAGAAGGGAGGGAGGCAGAAGACGGGAAATTATAGGCCGGTTAGCCTGACTTCGGTCATTGGTAAGATTTTAGAGTCTGTTATTAAAGATGAGATTGCGAAGTACTTGGAAATGCATGGTAAAATAGGACTGAGTCAGCACGGCTTTGTCAAAGGGAGGTCGTGTCTGACAAATCTGTTGTTCTTTGAGGAGGTAACAAGCAAGTTAGACAAAGGAGAACCAGTGGACGTGATTTATTTAGATTTCCAGAAGGCCTTTGACAAGGTGCCGCATAGGAGACTGTTAAATAAGTTAAGAGCTCACGGTGTTAAGGGTAAGATCCTGGCATGGATAGAGGATTGGCTGACTCGCAGAAGGCAGAGAGTGGGTCTTTTTCAGGATGGCAGCCGGTGACTAGTGGTCTGCCTCAGGGGTCTGCGCTGAGTCCACAACTTTTCACAATATAGATTAATGATCTGGAAGAAGGTACTGAAGGCACTGTTGCTAAGTTTGCAGATGATACAAAGATCTGTAGAGGGACAGGTAGTATTGAGGAAGCAAGGGGGCTGCAGAAGGACTTGGACAAGCTAGGAGAGTGGGCAATGAAGTGGCAAATGAAATACAATGTGGAAAAGTGTGAGGTTATGCACTTTGGAAGGAGGAATCTAGGCATAGACTATTTTCTAAATGGGGAAATGCTTAGGAAGTCAGAAGCACAAAGGGACTTGGGAGTCCTTGTCCTTGTTCATGATTCTCTTAAGGTTAATGTGCAGGTTCAGTCGGCAGTTAAAAAGGCAAATGCAATGTTAGCATTCATGTCAAGAGGGCTAGAATACAAGACCAGGGATGTACTTCTGAGGCTATATAAGGCTCTGGTCAGACCCCATTTGGAGAATTGTGAGCAGTTTTGGGCCCTGTATCTAAGGGAGGAAGTGCTGGCCTTGGAAAGGGTCCAGAGGAGATTCACAAGAATGATCCCTGGAATGAAGAACTTGTCATATGAGGAACGGTTGAGGACTCTGGGTCTGTACTCGTTGGAGTTTAGAAGGATGAGAGGGGATCTTATTGAAACTTACAAGATACTGCGAGGCCTGGATAGCGTTGACGTGGAGAGGATGTTTCCACTTGTAGGAAAAACTAGAACCAGAGGACACAATCTCGGATTAAAGGGACAATCCTTTAAAACAGAGATGAGGAGGATTTTCTTCAGCCAGAGGGTGGTGAATCTGTGGAACTCTTTGCCGCAGAAGGCTGTGGAGGCCAATTCACTGAGTGTCTTTAAGACAGAGATAGATAGGTTCTTGATTAATAAGGGGATCAGGGGTTATGAGGAGAATGGGGATGAGAAAATATCAGCCATGATTGAATGGTGGAGCAGACTCGATGGGCCAAGTGGCCTAATGCTGCTCCTATGTCTTGTGGTCTTATGGTCTAACCTTTCCAGCATCTTAGCCACATATGTCCTCTCCTTCAATGTCTTTGGGCATCCCCACAATCTGCAGGTTTTGTCTTCTAGAGCGGTTCTCCAGAACCTCCACCTTTTACTTCAGCCGCTTTTGGGTCTTCCGCATCACTCCCATCTTGGCCACCAGCGAGGCGATCTACTCCTGGTGCTCCCCCACCACCTCCTCCACTTTTGGGGTTGCCCGGCCCTGGGACTCCAGCCTCTGCTCCACATGGTCAATCCCCGCTTTCAGCAACTCTATCACCTTGGCTGGTCCTCCACGGCTTTCCTTCTCAGCCGGCTGAACAGCTGCTCCGTTGACCACTGGATGGGCAGGACAGGCCCTTTACCCTCCACCATCTCGACCTGTGGCACATGAAGATTCTCCTGCTCCATCAGCTCCCTTCTTCCCGATCCACTTCTGGTCCATGGATCCATCCACCAGCCACACCAGTGGAGTCTCACTTTCCCCTGTAACTCCTACACCTTTTTCCATCCAAACTTCCACCCGAAGAACGGGGAAAGGTCTAAATAAATCAACCTTGAGCGGGAGCTGCCAAATATGCGACCGCTCACTCCATGGCCACCACTGGAAGTCCTCTTCAGACCTACAACATGCGATGTCATAACCGTGTGCCGACATGATTAACGCCCAACATTGTAATTGGTTAGCAGCGAGTGAAGCGATCCCCTTATGCAGGTTGTCGTTAAGGGACAATGGTCGGACAATAAAATAAATTGACGGCCTTATTTATAAATAATGCTGGAACCTTTGAATACCAAAAATAGTGCTGAGAACTTCATTCTCAAGTTGAGCATAGTTGGACTCAGCACTCGTCAACATCCTCGAAGCAAATGCTGTTGGTCGTTCTTCACCTGAAGGCTTTATAAGTGAGACAAATGTTCAAACCCCATAGGGTGATGCATTGCAAGTAAGCAGCAATGGGCCAATAGCTCCGATTCCTGTCATTTGTTTTCACTTTGAAAAAAATAAATTTAGAATGGGGCAGCATGGTGGTGCAGTAGGTAGCACCAAATTTAAAAATTAAATTTTAAAAAATAATAATTAAATTTGGACAGGCAAGGAGAGTGGGCAATGAAATGGCAAATGAAATACAATGTGGAAAAGTGTGAGGTTATGCACTTTGGAAGGATCAATAGAGGTATGGACTATTTTCTAAATGGGGAAATGCTTAAGAAATCAGAAGCACAAAGTGATGTACGATCAATTGCACAAAGACTAAAGTTAGGTACAACTGTGTCTTTATTACAGTCAGATGCCTCCTGCTGCAGCTGGCGAAATGGCAGGGCAATGGAGGTCATGCATATTTATACAGTTCTCTGTGGGCAGAGCCAGCCGGCAGGAGCTACCGGCGAACCTGTAGTGCAGGTCCTACCTTACATCTCCTATTACAGTGGTTCACCCCCTGTTAAAAATGAGTCCGGCGGGAGTGACGTGAAACTATATACAATTAGTGCAATTATGTACGGTGCTGGGGAAAGAAAAGTCTATGTTGATGGTCCGGAGTCCGTCAAAGGTTCAGCCGGTCCGGTGCTTTGGTGCTTCGTTGGGAGCGGCGTAACGGTGGCGGCGAAGTCGGTGCTGGCGGTGGTGGAGGTGGCACCGATGGCGGTGGTGGCAGTGCTGATGCTGACCAGTCATCGGGGAACTCCGGGAGCGTGCAGAAGTCCTCTTCGTCTTCTTGTGCGGAAAAGGGGAGGGGGGGTGGTCTGGTGGGGTCAATATTGGCGGCGCGGTGGGAGGCGGGGGGGGGGGCGCATTGGTGGGAGGGTGTGTTGGGGTGGAACCTGACGGTGCCAGGTCCTGAGTGAGACAGTATCTTGGCGGACGTCGGGGAACTCAACGTAGGCATATTGAGGGTTGGTGTGGAGCAGGTGAACCCTGTCCACCAAGGGTCCGCCTTGTGGAGGCCGACGTGCCTACGGAGAAGTACCGGTCCTGGAGCAGCGAGCCAAGTCGGGAGCGACACCCCGGATGTGGACTTTCTGGAGAAGGTAAAAACACGTTCCTGGGGTGTGTTATTAGTGGCGGTGCACAATAGTGAACGGGTGGAGTGCAGAGCGTCAGGGAGGACCTCCTGCCAGCGAGAGGCTGGGAGGTTCCTGGACCGTAGGGCCAGCTGGACGGCCCTCCAAACCGTCCCATTCTCCCATTCTACTTGCCCGTTTCCCCAGGGGTTGTAGCTGGTTGTGCTGGAGGCTATACCCCTGCTGAGCATGAAAGAGGAGTCCCTGTCACTGTGGATGTTGGCGGGGAAACCGAACAGAGCGAAGATGGTGCTGAGGGCCTTGATGACGGTGGCAGACGTCATATCGGGGCATGGGATGGCGAAGGGGAATCTGGAGTACTGATCGACCACACTGAGAATGTACGTGTTACGGTCGTTGGAGGGGAGGGGCCCTTTGAAATCCACGCTCAGGCGTTCAAAGGGGTGGGAAGCCTTCACCAGGCGCGCACGGTCCGGCCGGTAGAAGTGCAGCTTGCAGTTCGCACAGACCTGGCAGTCCCTGGTGACTGTCCTTACTTCCTCGACGGAGTAGGGCAGATTGCAAGCTTTGACCAGATGGTACAATCGAGTGACCCCCGGGGAATTGGGTGGACTGAATGAGTGGGCGGGCCTTGTCCGCATAGTTTGGGACCCACTGAGCGTAGTAGGAAAAGAACCCCAGGCAGCGTTTGAGGGCCTTGGGGCAGTGGGGGAGGGGAAGTTCCATGAGGGGGCGCATGCGCTCGGGGTCGGGCCCGGGAAGTCCGTTTTGGACTATATAGCTGAGAATGGCTAACCGGGTTGTGCTGAACAGACACTTCTCTTTGTTGTAGGTCAGATTGAGAAGAGTGGCAGTGCGGAGGAATTTATCGAGGTTGGCATCGTGGTCCTGCTGATCATGGCCGCAGATGGTGACATTATCTAAGTATGGAATGGTGGCCCGCAAACCGTACTGGTCGACCATTCGGTCCATTTTTCTTTGGAAGACCGAGACCCCATTTGTGACACCGAAAGGGACCCTAAGGAAGTGGGAGAGGCGACCGTCCGCCTCAAAGGCAGTGTATGGCCGGTCCGACTTCCAGATGGGGAGCTGGTGGTAGGCGGATTTCAGGTCAATTGTTGAGAAGACCCGGTAATGCGCAATCTGATTGACCATATCAGATATGCGTGGGAGGGGGTACGCGTCGAGCTGCGTGTACCTATTGATGGTCTGACTGTAGTCCATAACCATCCTGTGTTTCTCCCCAGTTTTAACCACTACCACTTGGGCTCTCCAGGGGCTGTTGCTGGCCTCGATAATACCCTCCTTAAGCAGCCGCTGGACTTCGGACCTGATGAAGGTCTTGTCCTGGGTGCTGTACCATCTGCTCCTAGTGGCAACGGGCTTGCAATCCGCAGTTAGATTGGCAAAAAGGGAGGGGGGATCGACCTTGAGGGTCACGAGACCGCAAACGGTAATGGGGGTAAGGGCCCACCGACTTTGAGGGTGAGGCTCTGGAGGTTGCGCTGGAAGTCCAGGCCCAACAGGAGTGCAGCGCAGAGATTAGGAAGGACATAGAGGCGGAAGTTATTAAATTCTACGCCCTGGACCGTGAGGGTGACTGTACAAAAGCCTTGGATCGGGACGGAGTGGGATCCGGAGGCTAGGGAGATCCTTTGATTGGCAGGGTGGACCACGAGGGAGCAGCGCATTACCGTATCTGGGTGAACGAATCTTTCGGTGCTCCCGGAGTCCAGCACGCACGAGGTCGTGTGGCCGTTGATTTTAACCGTCGTCGACGCGGTGGCCAGGTTGTGCGGGCGAGATTGGTCCAGCGCCATCGTAGCGAGCTGCGGGTAGGCATCGGATGCTTCGGGTGGCGAGCGTGTGCGGTTCTGATGTTGGGATGTCTGGAGACCCTGTGGGGGACAAGATGGCGGCGCTCATGGTGCGCACATTGCGGGGTCGGGACAAGGTGGCGGCGCCCATGGGGCGCACGAGGCCGAAGTTGGACAAGATGGCGGCGCCCATTGGTCGCATATGGACCCGGGAGGAGAAGATGGCGGCTCCCATTGTGCGTCTGGCGTGGGGGAGGGGGTGATAGCAGGCGCGATCGCAGCGACTGCGCGGGCCTGGCACACCAACGCGAAGTGGCCCGTTTTACTGCAGGCTTTACAAACTGCAGTGCGAGCCGGGCAGTGTTGGCGGGGGTGCTTCTGCTGACCGCAGAAGTAGCAGCGGGGGCCCCCGGGGTGCGCAGATCGGCGTGCGGCGCAGGCGTACTGGGAAGGCAGGGCCCCGGCTGAGGAGGTCGTAGGCGGGGTCCAGGAGGGGTAGGAACGAGTAGAAGGGTGGGCAGCGCAGCGGGAGGGGTACGATTGTACGTTACAGGATGCGACCGCCATGGAGAGCGCCAAGCTTTTCGTCTCCGTCAGTTCGAGCATGGCCCCTTCCAGTAATCGTTCTCGGATGCGGTCTGACGCAATCCCCGTCATGAAGGCATCGCGCATGAGGAGATTCGCATGTTCGGCGGCCGTGACGATCTGACAGTCACAGTCCCGGACGAGTGGAATTAGGGCCCGCCAGAAGTCTTCGATGGACTCACCAGGTAGTTGCGAGCGGGTGGCGAGTACATGCCTGGCGAAGAGCGTGTTCGCCTTCTGCGCGTAGTGTTCCTTAAGGAGTTCCATTGCTTTTGTGTAATTCGTGGTGTCTTGGATCAACGGGAACACGCTGGAGCTCAGTCTGGAGTACAGGACGTTTATCTTCTGAGCCTCCGTTGGCTCGGGGTCCGCAGCCTTGATGTAGGCCTCAAAACATGCTAGCCAGTGAGTAAAGTCTTTTCTGGCGTCGGGCGAGTGAGGATCCACTGTAGGCTGGTTTGATTCTGATATCCATTTGCTGGAAAATCTGACTGTAATAAATTGATGCACGATCAATTGCACAAAGACTAAAGTTAGGTACAACTGTGGCTTTATTACAGTCAGATGCGTGGCCTCCTGCTGCAGCTGGCGAAATGGCAGGGCACTGGAGGTCATGCATATTAATACAGTTCTCCGTGGGCGGAGCCAGCCGGCAGGAGCTACCGGCGAACCTGTAGTGCAGGTCCTACCTTACATCTATTACAGTGGTTCACCACACAAAGGGACTTGGCAGTCCTTGTTCATGATTCTCTTAAGGTTAGTATCCTAATTCAGTAATGAAGGATGATGCAGGTCACAGAGGGACATAGATAAGCTGCAGAGCTGGGCTGAGAGGTGCAAATGGAGTTTAATGTAGAGAAGTGTGAGGTGATTCACTTTGGAAGGAATAACAGGAATGCGGAATATTTGGCTAATGGTAAAGTTCTTGAAAGTGTGGATGAGCAGAGGGATCTAGGTGTCCATGTACATAGATCCCTGAAAGTTGCCACCCAGGTTGATAGGGTTGTGAAGAAGGCCTATGGAGTGTTGGCCTTTATTGGTAGAGGGATTGAGTTCCGGAGTCGGGAGGTCATGTTGCAGCTGTACAGAACTCTGGTACGGCCGCACAACCCCCACAACCCAAAGATATGCAGGCTAGGTGACTGGGCCACGCTAAATTGCCCCTGAATTGGAAAAAATGATTGGGTACTCTAAATTATTATTTTTTTTAAATCAAAGATGCGTGTCTTCACTTGTATTTTGACATGATAAATAAATAGATTTCTCATTGGGCTGGATTCTCCGTCCCGCTGCACCACATTCCTGCCTCGACCCGCCGGTGGGATTCTCCGTTACGCTGGCAGGTCAATGGGGTTTCCCATTGTGGGGCAGCCCCACGCCGTCGGGTAACCCCCGGGCACTGGCACAACGGAGAATCCCGCCGGCGGAGAATCCCGCCCATGGTGATCAATTCTGGGCGCCCCACCACCAGAAGGATGTGGAGGCTTTGGAGAGGGTACAGAAGAGATTTACCAAGATGTTGCCTGGTATGGAGGGCATTAGCTACTAAGAGAGGTTGGATAAACTCATTTACTTCTCACTGGAATGACGGAGGTTGAGGGGCGACCTGATAGAAGTCTACAAGATTATGAGGGGTATGGACAGGGGCAGCACGGTAGCCCAGTGATTAGCACTGCTGCCTCACAGTGCCAGTGACCCGGGTTCTTTTCCAACCTTGGGTCACTGTCTGTGTGGAGTTTGCACTTTCTCCCTGTGTGTGCGTGGGTTTCCTCCGGGTGCTCCGGTTTCCTCCCATAGTCCAAAGATGTGCAGATTAGGTGGATTGGCCATGCTAAATTGCTCCTTAGTGTCTAAAAGGTTAGGCCGGGTTACGGGGATAGGGTTTAGGCGGCCGCGTGGGCTTAAGTTGGGTGCTCTTTCCAAGCGCTGGTGCAGACTCGATGGGCCAAATGGCCTCTTTCTGCACTGAATTCTATGAGTGGATAGTCAGAAGCTTTTTCCCAGGATGGAAGAGTCAATTACTAGGGGACATAGGTTTGAGGTGAGGGGCAAGGTTTAGGGATGTGCGAGGGAAGTTTTTTTTACACAGAGGGTGGTGGGTGCCTGGAACCCGCTGCCGGAGGAGGTGGTGGAAGCAGGGACGATAGTGACGTTTAAGGGGCATCTTGACAAATATATGAATAGGATGGGAATAGAGGGATACGGACCCAGGAAGTGCAGAAGATTGTAGTTTAGTCGGGCAGCATGGTCGGCACGGGCTTGGAGGGCCGAAGGGCCTGTTCCTGTGCTGTACTTTTCTTTGTTCCTGTTCACAAATTGAACACTCGCAGGCTGGATAGAGGTGAAAAGCTGACTGGATCCATTTACCTGGAGAGGGCTCCAGCAGAGGCGTTGATCTGCTGGATTTAAAAAACTGAAACCAAAGAGAAAATGCTGGAAAATCTCAGCAGGTCTGGCAGCATCTGCAGGGAGAGAACAGGTTCCAGCATCCGCAGTAATTTGCTTTTATAAATCCTTCCTAGCTGTGCAGAACATTCCAGAATGGTCAGCACCAGGTGACTACAAGGGAGAGAGCTGATTGGTGACTACAAGGGAGAGAACTGATTGGTGACTACAAGGGAGAGAGCTGATTGGTGACTACAAGGGAGAGAGCTGATTGGTGACTACAAGGGAGAGAGCTGATTGGTGACTACAAGGGAGAGAGCTGATTGGTGACTAGCAGGATCGGGAGCAGAGCTGAACAGGAGTGCAGTCTAAGAAGGTTCTCTATAAATTAGGCGACTCGTGTCCTTAACCCTTTCATTCCCAGGCTCACCGGAGTACTTTCTGAGCTACATTTTGTAAGGTGAGAGTTTTGTTTTGAGTTTTTTTCCTTCTCACACTTAGCAAGCCTGACTTAGTCTTATTGACCAGCAGGTAAGCGAGTGGTTGGTGACTGGTAAGTAGTTTTCCTTTAATTTTTCTCTTGGCATTATAGTGGTTGTTGTAAGTTAACTTAAGGGTTTAGATATGGCAGGAGATCCCAGACCCGTGTCATGCTCCTTGTGTGCGATGTGGGAGCTCAGGGACATGTCTACTGATCCTGGCTCCTTCATGTGCAAGAAGTGTGTCCAGCTGCAGCTCCTGTTAGACCGCCTGACGGCTCTGGAGCAGCAGATGGACTCACTTTGGAGCATCCGCGATGCTGAGGGAGTCGTTTAGCAAGTTGGTCACACCACAGATAAAGAGTACTGAGGGAGATAGAAAATGGGTGAGCACCAGACAGAGGACGAGTAGGAAGGCAGTGCAAGTGTTCCCATCTCCCTCCAAAACAGGTATACCGTTTTGGATACTGTTGAGGGAGATGGCTCACCAGGGTAAGGCAACAGTAGCCAGGTTCATGGCACTGTGGCTGGCTCTGCTGTGCAAGAGGGCAGGAAAAAGTGTGGAGCTATAATGATAGGGGATTTGATTGTAAGGGGAGTAAACAGGCGTTTCTGTGGACGCAATCAAGGCTCCAGGAAGTTATGTTGCCTCCCGGGTGCAAGGATGTCTCAGAGCGGCTGCAGGACATTCTAGACGGGGAGGGTGAACAGCCAGCTGTCGTGGTGCATATAGGCACCAACGATATAGGTACAAAACGGGATGAGGTCCTACATGCTGAATTTAAGGAGTTAGGAGATAAACTAAAAAAATAGGACCTCAAAGGTAGTAATCTCAGGATTTCTACCAGTGCCACGTGCTAGTCAGAGTAGGAATGACAGGATAGACAGGATGAATGCGTGTCTTGAGAGATGGTGCAGGAAGGAGGGATTCAGATTTTTGGGACATTAGAACCGGTTCTGGGAGAGGTGGGGCCATTACAAATCGGACGGTCTACACCTGGACAGGACTGGAACCAATGTCCTCGGGGGGGGGTTGTTTGCTAGCGCTGTTGGGGAGGGTTTAAATTAATGTGGCAGGGGGATGGGAACCAATGCAGGAAGTCACAGGGTAGTAAAGAGGGGACAGAAACAAAAGCTTTTAAGCAGAAACGTATGAGGCAGAGAAACAGATTAAACTGTCTAGTATGGCAGGGGGCTGGGAACCCAGTAGGTCAGCGGGAGAAATAAACTGAGGGCAAGCGACAGACTAAGGCCAGTAAGATTAAGAGGAAGAGCAGGCAGGGAATGGTTGGTCATCGCAGCGGGGCTGGTGGGCTGAAGTGCATTAGTTTCAATGCGAGGAGTATTTCAGGTAAGACAGATGAATTTAGAGCTTGGATTAGTACGTGGAATTATGTTGCTGCTATTACAGAAACTTGGTTGAAAGAGGGACATGCTTCAGACAGGATAGAGGGGGATGCAAAAGGGGTGGGGGAGTTGCATTATTGATTAAGGAGAATATCACAGCTATGCTGAGGGAGGACACCTTGAGGGTTGAGGCAGCGAGGCAATCTGGGTAGAGCTGAGGAATAGGAAGGGTGCTATCAGAATGTTGGGGGTTTACTACAGACCTCCTAACAGCCAGCGGGAGATAAAGGAGCAGATATGCAGACAAATCTTAGAAAGAAGCATAAACAATAGGATTGTTGTGGTGGGTGATTTTAACTTTCCCTCTATTGACTGGAACACACTTGCTGCTTGAGGCAGTAAGTGCCTCTGGATGGAGCAGAATTTGTAAGGAGCGTCCAGGAGGGTTTTTTTGAAACAATATGTAAATAGCCCAACTCGGGAAGGGGCCATATTAGACTTGGTGCTAGGAAATTAACCCGGCCAGGCGATCGAAGTTTCAGTAGATCATTTCGGGAAGTTTCTGTAAGTTTTAAGCTGCCTCTGGTTTGTTTTTGTTTTTTAAATATGTTTATTCAAATTTTCCAACAAAATTTTAACAACCAACAACCCCCCCCCCTAACAAAAGGAAGAAAGAACACAAACCCCACATTCAAAAATAATAAACTACGTATACATTGGGTTTCTCCCACATATATTAACCCCCCCATATAACATTCAACAGTACCCTTGGGGAACCTCCCCCGCCCAAATACCCCCCGAAAAAGACATCCCACCCCCCCCTTGGGTTGCTGCTGCTGCTGACCTCCTCCTAACGCTCCGTGAGATAGTCTAGGAACGGTTGCCACTGCCTGAAGAACCCCTGTACAGACCCTCGTAAGGCAAACTTTATCCTCTCCAGCTTAATAAACCCTGCCATGTCATTTATGTCCAGGCTTCCACGCTGGGGGGCTTCCCTCCATAATAACAAGATCCTCCGCCGGGCTACCAGGGACGCAAAGGCCAGGATACCGGCCTCTTTCGCCTCCTGCACTCCCGGCTCGTCCGTTACCCCAAATAATGCCAACCCCCAACTCGGCTTGACCCGGACTTTCACCACCTTGGACATAGTCCTGGCAAGACCCCTCCAAAACCCCTCCAGTGCCGGGCACGACCAGAACATGTGGACGTGATTTGCCGGACTCCCCGAGCACCTCCCACACCTGTCCTCCACCCCAAAGAACCTACTCATCCTCGTCCCTGTCATATGCGCTCTGTGAACAACCTTGAATTGTATTAGGCTGAGCCTGGCGCAAGAGGAGGAAGAATTAACCTTACTCAGGGCATCAGCCCACAGACCCTCACCTATCTCCTCCCCAAGCTCCTCCTCCCACTTGCCCTTTAGCTCCTCTACCGCGGCCTCCTCCTCTTCTTTCAGCTCCTGGTAGATCGCCGAGACCCTGCCCTCTCCAACCCATACACCCAAAATAACCCTGTCCTGAATCCTCTGTGCCGGGAGCAACGGGAATTCCCTCACCTGCCGCCTCACAAACGCCCTCACTTGCATGTACTTGAATGCATTTCCCGGGGGTAACCCAAACTTCTCCGCCAGCGCTCCTAGGCTCGCAAACGTCCCGTCTATAAACAGGTCCCCCATTCTTCTGATCCCTGCCCGATGCCAGCTCCGAAACCCCCCATCCATCTTTCTCGGAATGAACCGATGGTTCTCCCTAATCGGGGACCAAACCGAGGCTCCCATCTCGCCCCTGTGCCGTCTCCACTGCCCCCAGATCTTCAATGTTGCCGCCACCACCGGGCTCGTGGTGTACCTTGCCGGCGAAAGCGCCAGCGGTGCCATCACCAGCGCCCTCAGGCCCGTGCCCCTACAGGACGCCATCTCTAACCTCTTCCACGCCGCCCCCTCGCTCTCTGTTACCCACTTACGGATCATCGCCATGTTGGCTGCCCAATAATAGCCGCCCAGATTCGGCAGCGCCAGCCCTCCCTGTCCCTGATACGCTCCAGAAACACCCTCTTTACCCTCGGGGTCTTATTTGCCCACACGAAACCCATGATGCTCCTACCTACCCGTTTAAAAAAGGCCTTGGTAATCATAATGGGAAGGCACTGGAACACAAAACGAAACCTCGGGAGTACCATCATTTTAGCCGACTGTACCCTGCCCGCTAGCGAGAGCGGCAGCACATCCCATCTTTTGAAATCCTCCTCTATCTTCTCCACCAACCGCGTCAAATTGAGCTTGTGCAGGGCCCCCCAGCTCCCAGCCACCTGGATCCCCAAGTACTGAAAGTTCCTTTCCGCTCTCTTCAATGGTAGGTCGTCTATCCCCCTTCCCTGGTCCCCTGGATGCACCACAAAGAGCTCACTTTTCCCTACGTTAAGCTTCTAGTCCGAGAAGTCCCCAAACTCCCTAAGGATCCGCATGACCTCCACCATCCCCTCCACTGGATCTGCCACGTCCAGCAACAGGTCGTCCGCATACAGCGACACCCGATGTTCCTCACCCTCTAGGACCAACCCCCTCCATTTCCTGGACTCCCTTAGTGCCATGGCCAAAGGCTCAATTGCCAATACAAACAACAAGGGGGACAGGGGGCACCCCTGCCTCGTCCCTCGGTACAGCCGAAAGTGCTCCGACCTCCGCCGATTCGTAGCCACACTCGCCACCGGGGCTCTATATAGGAGCCTGACCCAACTGATAAACCCCTCCCCGAACCCAAACCTCCGCAGCACTTCCCAAAGATACTCCCACTCCACCCGGTCGAAGGCCTTCTCCGCGTCCATAGCTGCCACTACTTCCGCCTCTCCCTCCACCGATGGCATCATAATCACGTTGAGGAGCCTCCGCACATTGGTGTTTAGCTGCCTGCCTTTTATAAATCCCGTCTGGTCCTCATGAATCACCCCAGGGACACAGTCCTCAATTCTCGTGGCCAGCACTTTTGCCAGCAACTTAGGTCTATACGACCCACATTGCAGTGGGTCCTTGTCCCGCTTCAGGATCAGCGAGATCAGCGCCCCGGACATTGTCGGGGGCAGGGTCCCCCTCTCCCTTGCCTCATTGAAAGTCATTACTAACAACGGGCCTAGCAGGTCCACATACTTCCTGTAAAACGCGACCGGGAACCCATCTGGCCCCGGGGCCTTCCCCACCTGCATGTTCCCCAATCCTTTAACCAGCTCCTCCAACCCAATTGGCGCCCCTAAACCAGCCACCTCCTGCTCCTCCACCCTTGGGAACCTCAATTGATCCAAAAATCGTCGCATCCCCTCTTCCCCCACTGGGGGCTCAGATCTGTACAGCTCCTCATAGAAGTCCTTAAATACCTCATTTACTCTCACCGCACTCCGCAACGTAGTTCCCCTGCTATCCTTAACTCCACCTATCTCCCTCGCTGCCACCCTCTTACGGAGCTGGTGTGCCAGCATCCGGCTCGCCTTCTCCCCATACTCGTACGTCGCCCCCTGTGCTTTCCTCCACTGTGCCTCTGCTTTCCCTGTGGTCAACAGGTCAAACTCCGTCTGGAGGCTTCGCCACTCCCTAAATTGCCCCTCCTCGGGGGCCTCTGCATATCTCCTGTCCACTCTTAAGATCTCCCCCACCAGCCTCTCCCTCTCCCTGCCCTCTCTCTTTTCCCTGTGGGCCCTAATGGAGGTTAACTCTCCCCTGACCACCGCCTTCAACGCCTCCCAGACTACCCCCACCTGCACCTCTCCGTTGTCATTGGCCTCCAAGTACCTCTCAATGCAACCCCGCACCCTCCCGCACACCACCTCATCCGCCAGTAATCCCACATCCAGACGCCACAGTGGGCGCTGGTCCCTCTCCTCTCCTAACTCCAGCTCCACCCAGTGCGGGGCATGGTCTGAGATGGCTATGGCCGAATACTCCGTTCCTTCCACTTTCGGGATTAGCGCCCTACTCAAAACAAAAAAATCTATCCGGGAGTAGGCTCTATGTACATGGGAAAAGAATGAGAATTCCCTGGCCAGGGGTCTAGCAAACCTCCACGGATCCACTCCCCCCATCTGGTCCATCAACCCTCTAAGCACCTTGGCAGCAGCCGGCCTCTTCCCCGTCCTGGATCTGGAGCGATCTAATGCTGGGTCCAGCACCGTGTTGAAATCCGCCCCCCACTATCAAGCTTCCTGCCTCCAGGTCCGGAATCCGACCCAGCATGCGCTTCATAAATCCGGCATCATCACAGTTCGGGGCGTATACGTTCACCAGTACCACCCACACCCCCTGCAACCTACCGCTCACCATCACATATCGACCTCATTATCCACTCTACACCCCCCCCACCCCCATCCCCCGACTAGCCATCTCCTTTTCTAGGCCAGTCCCGTGCATGCGCCTCCGTCATCCTCCAGTCCTCCAGACGGCGGACCCCCGCCCCGACCACCTCTCCTATTTCCAGTTCCCTATTGGCCAATGCAGCAGCAACCCTGTACCCCCCCTCCCCCCGCTAGATCCGTATCTAGCTTTTTTGCTCCCCGCATAACACTCCCGTAAGTCAGCTGACTCCTGCCGACCCCGGCCTCTCCCGCCTTCCCATCGACCCCCCAGTGTGGGAATCCCTCCTCCTCCTCAGTCAGTGTGCGCCCCTCCAACCCCCACCTCCTTCCTTCCCTTGCACGGGAAAAAGCCCGCGCTTTCCTGAGCCGGCCCCGCTCCCTCTGGCGCAGCTCTTTTTGCGGCCTTATCTCAATTCCCCCTTCCCCGGGCCTCCCCTCCCTCCACCACCGGCACCCACACTCTCCCACAGCCTCCCCATCAAATCCTTTCACCCATCCCCATCCAGCACCCAACTGTAGCGCACAAAGGCTCACGAGAGACGAATAGAGATGAAGTCGATGAGGCTTTATTAAGCGTGACTTGTTCCCCGCAGTTCAGCAACAGACTGGCCTGCGGGGGGGAACTCCTGGTTCTTATACTCCGCCTTCAGGGCGGAGCTAGAGATCAACAGCCAACCAGGACCCGGGATCTGTCAGCCAATGACATCACGACTTCACAGTCCCACATGACCCCTAATGCATACTACCACACCAACCAACCAAACATTCCCACACGTAGTTAAAACCATATATACAGCAGACATCCCCCCACAACCCTAGTCCCTCAATTTGAGTCCAACTTTTCTGTCTGTATGAAGCTCCAAGCCTCCTCGGGCGTTTCGAAATAGTGGTGCCGATCTTGGAATGTGACCAACAATCGCGCTGGCTGCAGCATACCGAACTTCACCCCCTTCCGATGTAGCACCGCCTTGGCCCGGTTAAAGCCAGCTCTCTTCTTGGCCACCTCTGCGCTCCAGTCCTGGTAAATTTGGATCTCCGTGTTCTCCCACCTGCTGCTCCGCTCTTTCTTGGCCCATCGCAAAACACACTCCCTGGCCATAAAGCGGTGAAACCTCACCACTACAGCTCTTGGCGGCTCGTTCGCCTTGGGTCTCCTTGCCAGGGCCCGGTGAGCCCCATCTAGCTCCAGGGGGCTCGGGAAGGCTCCTGCGCTCATCAGCGAATTGAGCATCGTGCTCACATATACCCCGGCATCGGGCCCCTCCACTCCTTCAGGGAGACCCAGAATCCGAAGATTCTTCCTCCTCTACCTATTCTCCAGGTCCTTGAATTTTTCCGCCCACCTCTTATGCAGCGCCTCGTGCGCCTCCACCTTCACCGCCAGGCCCAAGATCTCATCCTCGTTCTCCGAGGCTTTTTGCCGCACCTCCCGGATTGCCGCTCCCTGGGCCTTCTGGGTCTCCACTAGTTTCTCAATCGCCGCCTTCATTGGCGCCAGCATTTCGGTTTTCAGCTCCTCAAAGCAGCGTTTAAGAAACTCCTGCTGCCCCTGCGACCACTGTGCCCATGCTGCTTGGTCTCCACCCGCCGCCATCTTGTTTTTTCTCCCTCTCACTTTTCGCTGCTCCAAGATCACTTTTTTCACCGCTCCACCCCTGGTCCAATCCATATAATGTCGGGGGGATCTTGCTGTCACCATCCCACACTGGATGCCGTCGAACAATTTCCGTTGGGGCCCCTCTGGAGAGCCCAAAAGTCCGTTCTCGGCGGGAGCTGCCAAACGTGCGACCTACCTAGGGATAGCCGCAACCGGAAGTCAAGCTGCCTATGGTTAAGGACAAGCTGGTCCTCAGGTGAAGGTGTTAGGCTGGGGAAGGCTAATTGCAACAGCATTAGGCAGGATCTGGAGAGTGTTGACTGGGCGAGGCTGTTTGAGGGGAAAATCGACATCCGGCATGTGGGGGGCTTTCAAATGTCAGTTGATTAGAATTCAGGACCATCATGTACCTGTGAGGACCTAAGATAAGGGTGGCAAGTATAGGGAACCCTGGATAATGAGGGCTATTATGAACCTTGTCAAAAAGAAAAAGGAAGCATTCGTAAGGTCTAAAAGGCTTAGGACAGATGAAGCCCTTGAAGAATATAAAGCAAGTAGGAAGGAACTTAAGGTATTAGTTAGCAAGGCTTAGGGGTCATAAAAGGCCGTTGGCAAACAGGATTAAGGAAAATCCTATGGCGTTTTATACATATGTAAAGACCTCGAGGGTAGCCAGAGAAAGGGTTGGTCCATTCAAGGATATTGGAGGGAATCTATGTATGAAACCAGAGGAAATGGGAGAGATACTGAATGAATACTTTGCCTCAGTATTCACCAAAGAGAAGGACTTGGTGGATGAGGAGTATAGGGTAGAGTGTGCAGATATTCTGAGTCACGTTGATATTTAAAAGAGGAGGTGTCGGGCATCTGAAAAAGCATTAAAGTAGATAAGTCCCCAGGGCCTGATGGGATCTACCCCAGAATACTGGGGGAGGCAAGGGAGGAAATTGCTGGGGCCTTGACAGTAATCTTTGTATCCTCATTGGCTACAAGTGAAGTTCCAGAGGACTGGAGAGTAACCAATGTTGTTCCATTGTTTAAGAAGGGCAACAGGTCGGGCAGCACGGTGGCGCAGTGGGTTAGCCCTGCTGCCTCATGGCGCAGAGGTGCCAGGTTTGATCCCGGCTCTGGGTCACTGTCCGTGTGGAGTTTGCACATTCTCCCCGTGTTTGTGTGGGTTTCACCCCCACAACCCAAAGATGTGCAGGGTGGGTGGATTGGCCACGCTAAATTGCCCCTTAATTGGAAAAAATGAATTGGGTACTCTAAATTTAATTTTAAAAAAAAAGAAGGGCAGTAGGGATAATCCAGGAAATTATAGGCCGGTGAGCCTTACATCAGCGGTAGGGAAATTATTGGAAAAGATTCTTTGAGATAGGATTTACTCACATTCGGAAACAAATGGAGTTATTAGTGATGGACAGCATGGTTTTGTAAAAGGGAGGTCGTGCCTCACTAATTTAATCGAGTTTTTCGAGGAAGTGGCAAAGATGATAGATGAGGGGAGGGCGGTGGATGTTGTATACATGGACTTCAGTAAAGCCTTTGACAAGGTACCTCATGGTAGACTGATACAAAAGGTGAAGTCACATGGGATCAGAGGAGAGCTAGCAAGTTGGATTACAGAACTGGCTTGGGCACAGAAGACAGAGGGTAGCAGTAGAAGGGTGCTTTTCTGAATGGAAGGCTGTGACAGAAGGCATTCCACAGAGATCAGTTCTGGGGCCTTTGTTGTTCGTGGTGTATATAAATGATTTGGAAGAAATGTAGCTGGTTTGTTTAGTATGGACGCAAATGACACAAAAATTGGTGGAGTTGCGGATAGTGAAGAGGATTGTCAGAGGATACAGCAGGATATAAACTGATTGGAGTCTTGAATGGAGGAATGGTAGATGAAGTTTAATCCGGACAAGTGTGAGATGATGCACTTTGGAAGGTCCAATGCCTGTACGAATTACACAATAAATGGTAGAACTCTTGTGAGTACTGACAGAGAGATCTGGGTATGTATTTCCACCAGTTACTGAATGTGGCAACGCATGTGGATAAGGTGATCATTCAGGCATATGGCATGCTGGCCTTCATTGAATATAAAAATTGGTAAGTCATTTTGCAGCTGTACAGGACTTTAGTTCGGCCTCATTTGGAATATTGTGTACAATTCTGGTCACCACACTTCCAGAAGGATGTGGATGCTTTGGAGAGGGTACAGAAGCAGTTTACTAGGATGTTGCCTGGTATGGAGGGCATTAACTGTGAGGAGAGGTTACATAAACTCGGTCTGTTCTCACTGGAATGATGCAGGTTGAGAGGTGACCTGATAGAGGTCTACAGAATTATGAGTGGCATGGACAGAGTGGATAGTCAGATGCTCTTTCCTAGGGTAGGAGAGTCCAGTACTGGGGGACAGGGTTTAAAGTGCGTTGGGAAAAGTTTAGAACAGATGTGCGAGGCAAGTTTTTTATACAGAGGGTGGTAAATATATGGAACGTGCTGCCTGGGGAGGTGGTGGGAACAGGTATGATAGCGGCATTTACGGGACATCTAGACAAATATATGAATAGGGTGGGAATGGAAGGATACGGACTCCCTAAATGCAGACGGTTTTAGTTTAGGCAGGTACCATGGTTGGCGCAGGTTTGGAGGGCCGAAGGGCCAGTTCCTGTGTTGTATTGTTCTTTGTTCTTTCAGCATTGAGTGTCAGCTACGACCTGGCAAGTGAAAACAGCTCATCGGCCACCAGCCAAGTCCATTAACCAGTGTCATCACTGATGTCAGAACAAACAGTACATCCTGCTGGAGTTTCCTGTTTTTAAATTAAAATAATAATCATATAATATTTTTCATTAGTGCCACATTACATTTTGTTTTCTAAAATTTAGAGTACCCAATTCATTTTTTTCCAATTAAGGGGCAATTTAGCGTGGCCAATCCACCTACCCTGCACATCTTTGGGTTGTGGGGGCGAAACCCACGCAGACACGGGGAGAATGTGCAAACTCCACACGGACAGTGATCCAGAGCCGGGATCGAACCTGGGACCTCGGCGCCGTGAGGCAGCAGGGCTAACCCACTGCGCCACCTTGCTGCCCATTCATCGATTTCTTTAAGGTAGCACTGTGGGCTAAACAGATGGCCTGTAATGCAGAACAAGGCAGCAGCGCGGGTTCAATTCCCGTACCGGCCTCCCCGAACAGGCGCCGGAAACTATGGGCTTTTCACAGTAACTTCATTGAAGCCTACTTGTGACAATAGGTGATTATAATTATTATAATTAAGGAAAACTGACCATCAGCAGAAGGGGGAGGGGAAATGGGGGGGTGGAAGCGGAGGCATGAAAGTGGAGAATAAGGACAGGGAATCTAATATATGGGTAGCTAGGAGTTTGGGCTGGGGAAGATGGGTATGTTACTGTGAGGTTTTTGCGTGTGTCGGATCGTTCTGTTATTTCGAATATTAATATGTTAATATGTTAAAATTATAAATGCCTCAATAAAATGTTTCCTAAAAGAAAGAAGTAGCTTCCGATACCTGGGTATCCGAGCGGCCTGTGATGCTTCATATGTTAAAGTGTACAAGTCTGGAAGGGTGGCACAGTGGCACAGTGGTTAGCACTGCTGCCTCACGGCACCGAGGACCCGGGTTCGAATCCCGGCTCTGGGTCACTGTCCGTGTGGAGTTTGCACATTCTCCCCGTGTCTGCGTGGGTTTCACCCCCACAACCCAAAGATGTGCAGGTTAGGTGGATTGGCCACGCTAAATTGCCCCTTAATTGGGAAAAAAAATGAATTGGGCCCTCTAAATTTAAAAATTCTATGTAAGTCTGGTGTGTAGGGTGAGGTCCGGTTTACAGAAGTGAGATAACATTCCGCTGTCCTTGGCAGGCAAAGTTGAGACCAATAAGAAATGAAATTAAAATTGCTTATTGTCACAAGTAGGCTTCAAATGAAGTTACTGTGAAAAGCCCCTAGTCGCCACATTCCGGCGCCTGTTGGGGAGGCTGGTATGGGAATTGAACGGTGCTGCCTTGGCCTGCTTTACAAGCCAGCCCAATTTTCTCCTTTAATATTGAGCAGCCATTGTTGTGAAGGTGCTGGGTTGGCTGGGAAGGTCAGACTCCATATTGGATGTGGAGTGAAGATGAGTTTGAGATGGGTTTGGATTTGCAAGATTGATTATGGCTTTGCTCCCGTTCTCCCCAGTGAGGTATTCCTTGAACCCGGTGGTAATCTCTACATTTTCTTATTCGTTCATGGTTATCGCTGGCTGAGTATTTATTGCCCATCCCCGAGAGCATTTAAGAATCAACCACATTGTTGTGGGTCTGGAGTCACATGTAAGCCAGACCAGGTAAGGATGGCAGATTTCCTTAGTGAACCAGATGGGTTCTTACAATCGACAATCATGGTCATCATTAGACTTTTAATTCCAGATTTTCTTGGTGAATTCAAACTTCACATCTGCCATGGTGGGATTCGAACCCAGGTCCCCAGACCATGACTCTGGATCTCTGGATTACTAGTCCAGCGACAATTCCACTAGGCCACTGCTTCCTCTGATATGGAGGCATTTTCGGCAGCATTACATTGCTGGCCCCCATATGCAGTACCCATTGGTTTGTGCCTTTGTGTTTGGATGTGACGGTTACGTTGTGGGAAGGAAAGGATTTGGAGTGTTTAAAAATCTGTTCATGGAGCGACAGTTTGCCAGTTGGGAGGAGTTCTCGGCAAAATTACAACTGTCAGGGACACACTTGTTCCAATATTATCAATGATGTGATTTTATCCAGAAGGTTTGCCTACATTTCCCTTAACGCTGCAACCCTCCCTGCTGGGAATAATCCCATTGTTGGTGTGGTCTGAGTGAGGTGAAATATTTGTGGACAGGTCTCGTCAATGGAAGTTGTCTCGCTGGATCAGACAAGGGTGAAGCGGGAGGAGGAGCTGGGGCCCATTCTGGATGAGGATGTGTGGAATGAGGATCTTTGAATTCCACCTCCTCCTGCGCACAGTACAACCTCATTCAGCTTGAGGTGGTACATAGGGCTCACCTAACTAAGGCTGGCGGAACGCGCTGTGCAGACCTTCAAAGCCAGAATGAGAAAACAGTTGCCAACTTCCTTGGATACCATAATTTCACGTTTTTTGTTGTCGTATAGGCTTACCCCATATTCCATGATGGGGGTTGCCTATGCAGAGCTGCCGATGGGCTTTCATTTGCTGAACCGACTTGAGACTGATGTTCCTGAATTTGCCCCCCCCCCCCCGGTTAAGTTACCTTTCAGCATAAGATGACACCCTTTCCTTTCGGGTTTGTTTCTGGGTGGTGAGGTGGCACAGTGGTCAGCACTGCTGCCTCACAGCTTCAGGGACCCGGGTTCGATTCCGGCCTCAGGTGACTGACTGTGTGGAGTTTGCACTTTCTTCCCGTGTCTGCGTGGGTTTCCTCCGGGTGCTCTGGTTTCCTCTCACAGTCCAAAAATGTGCAGGTTAGGTGGATTGGCCATGATAAGTTGCCCTTAGAGTCCAAAAAGGTTAGGTGGGGTTACTGGGTTACGGGGATAGGGTGGAGGTGTGGGTTTAAGTAGGGTGCTCTTTCCAGGGACTGGTGCAGGCTCAATGGGCCGAATGGCCTCCTCCTGCACTGTAAATTCTATGATATCAACTGGCTGTCACCTTTCCTACACTACAACCGTGTCTACATTTGAAAAACATTTCATCGTTTGATCTGGAGGTTGTCAAAGACACTTTATAAATGCAAGTCTTTTATTCTGAAATATTTCTGAATGGATATGGGACTGGATATCCTGCATGTGCATAGGATATCCTGAGCACTGTGAACAGGTTTGGTCCCCTTATCTAAGGAGGAAACATGTACCAGCATTGGACACAGCCCAGAGAAGGTTGATCCCAGGTATGGAGGGAGTTTCTTATGAGGCGAGGTTGAGTGAGTTGGGCCCGTACTCATTGGCGTTTAGAAGAATGATCCGACGGGGTTCCATAAGTGTGACTTAACGAAGCTGGTGGAGGAGGCCAGGGAGGATCTTAGGAGGTGGGATACACTGCACTTAACACTGGCAGGGAGAGTCCAAGTGATGAATATGAATATTCTGCCAAGGTTCTTGTTTATCTTTCAGGCGCTCCCGATCATTATCTTGAAGGCCTTTTTTCCGGAAAGTGGACACAATCATCTCGGACTTTGTATGGACGGGGGCGGTGCTGTCAGTGGGGAGGACCCTGCTACAAAGGCAGCAGGGGGTTTGGCGTTTCTGAACTTGCTTCATTATTATTGGGTGGAGAATGTGGACAAGGTGCAGTGGTGGTGGGAAGGAGAAGGGGTGGAGTGGGTTAGGATGAACGCGGAATCTTGTAAGGGGTCTAGTTTGAGGGCCACGGTGACGGCAGCGTTGCCAATGGCTCCGAGTAGGTATTCAGGGAGCTCAGTGGTGCAGTCCACGGTGAACATATGGAATCAGTTCAGGAGGCATTTTAGGGTAGAAGGGATGTTGGTGCTAACGCCGCTGTGCGAGAATCATGTGTTTGAGCCAGGGGGGATGGATAGTGTATACAGGAGGTGGAGGGAAGTGGGGCTGGTCAAGGTGAGGGATCTGTATTTGGAGGAAGGGTTTGCCAGTCTGGAGGAGCTAAGGGAGAGGGTAGAGCTGCTGAGGAGGAATGAGTTCAGGTATCTGCAGGTTAGGGACTTTGCGCAAAAGGTCTGGAGGGGGTTTCCCAGGTTTCTGGGATACACCCTGCTGGAGTGACTGCTGCTTTCGGATGTGGATGGGGAGGGAAGAATTGGGGATATATACAAGTGGCTGGGGGAGGAGGGAGATGAGTGGGTGCTGAAGATCAAGGAGAAATGGGAAGCGGAGTTGGGAATGGAGATCAATTGGGGAGTATGGAGTGAGGCACTGCGAAGGGTAAACGGGACCTCCTCATGTGCAAGGATGAGTCTGATACAGTTTAAGGTGGTGCACAGGGTGCATATGACTCGGGCGAGAATGAGTGGGTTCTTTCAGGGGGTAGCAGTTAAGTGTGAGAATAACGCACTCATGTTTTGGGTTGTGAAAAATTGGGAAGATTCTGGGCGGGAGTGTTCGCAGTCTTAGCCAGGATGGTGGAGGAGGAGGTGGACCTGGACCATTTGGTGATATTTGGGGCCTCAGAGAAGCCCGAGCTCATGGAGACGGGGAAGGCCGATGTTGTGGCCATCGCTTCTCTGATTGCACGACGGAAAATTTTACTGCAGTGGCGGTCGGCATCGCCACTGGGGGTAGCGGCTTGGTTGGGTGACCTGTACAACTTCCTGCGATTAGAGAAGATAAAGAGTTAAGGGGCTCAGCAGGGGGGGTTTGAGGAAAGGTGGGGGATGTTTGTGACCGTGTTTGAGGGGCTGTTCGTCGTGGGGAGCGGGGGGGGGGGTGAAAAAGGGGAAAAATCTGTACAGACTGTATAGTTGATTGTTGGGGTGTTTCCCGGGGTATTTATTGGCTGTAATCTGCTTTGATACATGTTTGTAATAAAATACATTTTTTAAAAAAGGAATGAGAGGATTCTCAGGGGGCTTGACAGGGTAGATGCTGAGAAATTGTTTCCACTTGTGAAATCATCTTTTTTTTAATATATAAATTTAGAGTACCCAATTATTTTTTTCCCAATTAAGGGGCAATTTAACGTGGCCAATTCACCTACCCTGCACATCTTTGGGTTGTGGGGGTGAAACCCATGCAGACACGGGGAGACTGTGCAAACTCCACACGGACAGTGACCCAGGGCCGGGATTCAAATCCAGGTCCTCAGCGCCGTAGGCAGCAATGCTAACCACTGCGCCACGTGCTGCCCCCACTTGTGAGAGGATCTAGGGCCAGAGGGAAAAATCAGAGTATTAAGACTGAGTTGAGGATTTTTTTTCTCTGAGGGTACTGAATTGTGGAATTCTTTACTGTAGAGGGCTGGAGAGGCTGGGTCGTTGAGTATGTACAAGGCTGAGATAGATAGTTTTTTAATCAGTAAGGGAATCAAGGGTGATGAGGATAAGGCGGGAAAGAGGAGCACTGAACGGCGGAGCAGATGGGCCGAGTGGCCTCCTTCTGGTCCTATGTCTTATGGTCTTATCAAGCAGACTTTAAATTGAGCATTGATCTCTAGGGGCTGTTTAGCACAGGGCTAAATCGCTGGCTTTGAAAGCAGACCAAGGCAGGCCAGCAGCATGGTTCAATTCCCGTAACAGCCTCCCTGAACAGGCGCCGGAATGTGGTGACTAGGGGCTTTTCACAGTAACTTCATTTGAAGCCTACTCGTGACAATAAGCGATTTTCATTTCATTTCATTACTCTCCAATTGAAGACCCCATTGAGAATCACAGTCTATTGCATATGTGAAGAAGGAATAATACTGCTGGAGCACACAAGTGCTACCATCACAAGTATTCAAAATCAGAAAGATTTGAATAAGGAGCTAGCAGGAGGATTGGTTCCGAATGGCACAGATTTATGGCAATGCCAAAAAAGCTTGGGGAAGGAGTTGGGCAAGGTGAGTTTTTTCATGCAGCAAGTTGTTATGATGTGAAGTTGCATGAGGGCGGCAGGTAGCACAGTGGTTAGCACTGTTGCTTCACAGCGTCAGGGTCCCAGGTTCGATTCCCGACGTGGGTCACTGTCTGCGCGGAGTCTGCACGTTCTCCCCGTGTCTCTGTGGGTTTCCTCCGGGTGCTCCGATTTCCCGAAAGACATGTTTGGTCGGTGAATTGGACATTCTGAATTCTTCTCCCTCCGTGTACCCGGACAGGTGCCGGAATGTGGCGACCAGGGGATTTTCACAGTAACTTCATTGCAGTGTTAATGTAAGCCGACTTGTGACAGTAATAAAGATTATTATCATCCCTCGCAAAGGAGCTGCAAGCAAATTCTACTGTAACTTTCAAAAGAAAATTCGATATGTATTTGAAAAAGAAGAATTTGCAGAGCTATGGGCAAAGAGCAGTAGAGTGGGATTAATTGAATAGTTCTTTCAGAGAGTTTACACAGGTACAATGGGCTGAATACCCTCCCTCTGTTCTGCAAGATTCTACAAACCGTAGACAGCAGAAAGGACAATACAGTATCCAAACATTAAGAACACCTAACTATGGATATCTTTTCTATTCTAGGGACGTAGCTATGCCCCGTCATCACTTCCTGCTTCTCCTGGGAGCTGTCCTCTCGGTGAGCATGAACTGCCAGAGAATTACATGCCCAGTGTCTGGACAGGCTGCTTTCTGTCACTCCAGCTATCTTACTGCAATCCCAAGAGTTCCGAGCAATATTGTCAAGCTCAACCTAAATTCCAACTATATCCGGCTCGTCACAAATGCATCATTTCCTTTTCTCGAGAGGTTGCAGGAGTTGAGGCTGGGGATACAGCAAAGCAAGTCACTGCGAGTCGGGGCAAGAGCATTCAGAAATCTACCCAACCTGGCATCTCTGGACCTGGGGGGAAACAAAGAACTGGAGCTGGACGTGGAGGCATTTTCTGGGCTCAGAAAGCTGCAGGTCTTGTACCTGGACCATAATGGTCTCAATGACTCCATCCTGCAACAAGGATATTTTAAAGATTTAGTCTCTCTGCGCACCCTCATTCTCGAAGGAAACAAGATCGAACACATCAAACCAGATGCAACATTCCGCAACCTACGCTCACTGGTAAATGTTCGTTTTAAAGCAAATCGGATTCGCCAGATTTGTGACGGGGATCTGGACAATGTTCGACCGAGGAATTTCCAAACATTTGATATCTCCTCAAACAGATATTTGTACAACAATGAAAGCTTTGACTGGGAGAAATGTGGCAATCCTTTCCAGGACATAACGCTTCACACTTTGGACATTTCACTAACTGCCCTCAGCATCCAACAGCTGGAGAAGATGTTTTCAGCTGTAAGAGGAACACTTATTATCCAAATAAAAATGCACTTCATGTCCTTTGGTAGATCATTTGGTTTTAACAATATAGATGATCCAAACAATCGGACATTTTCTGGTCTCCGTGACAGTTCTGTGTTGATTCTGGACATGACCCATGGGTATATCTTCACTCTTGCAACAAATGTGTTTTCACACTTGGCTTCCTTGAAGATTCTAACATTATCTTTGAACAAGATCAATCAGATTGAAAAGAATGCATTCTTTGGCCTCGAGTCCCTTCAACAGTTAAATCTTTCTTTCAATCTTTTGGGGGAGATCTACTCATCAACCTTTGATGGTCTGAGGGATGTCTCATACATTGATCTGCACCACAACCATATTGGGGCCATTCAGCACAACGCATTTCATGGACTGAATCAACTGAAGACATTGAATCTTCGAGACAATTCTCTCTCCATCATTCCTGGGTTGCACCCCCTGCCACGATTGGCTTATTTCTTGATGGGCCACAACCGACTCACGACAGTTTTTGGCCTGAAGGCAGTTTCCAGTAGCACCTTTCTTGATTTCTCAAACAACGCCCTGAACAACCTCAATGTTTTCTATGAGATCATGCAGCTCCCTGCGCTGGAGTATCTTTTGTTGAGGGAGAATCGTATGGCGAGGTGCACTCCTGCTCATTCTGACACCATTCCAAAAGACAACCAGTTATTACATCTTGATCTCTCTAGCAACTTCCTCCAGTTGATGTGGACAAGGAATGAGTGCCTGGAGGTGTTCCATAATCTGACTAATCTAACTGTCCTTCTCCTTCATCATAACTATCTCACTGAGCTACCACAAGATGTTTTTAAAAGTTTGGATTCTCTAAAGAGACTCGACTTGTCATTTAACTCCTTGTCCCAGCTCAGCCTTGGCTTGTTTCCCAGCACTCTTGAAACTCTCGACCTGTCTAAAAACCGCCTCATGTCACCCAACCCGGAGCTCTTCAGTTTTGTGAGGCATCTCGACCTGAGGCAAAACCAATACATCTGTGATTGTCGTCTCAGGGACTTTATCGAATGGCTAAATGGCACTGAGGTGGATTTGATGAAACCGTTAACTGAGGTGTATTGTGCGTTTCCTGAAGAGTTTCAAGGGGTACCTCTTCTTTATCTGAATACTGATGGGTGTGAGGAAAAAGATTGCTTTTTGACAAATAAGAACTGAGTTCAAGATGAACACAGAAATGGGTCAACAGAAGAACCTTTTAAAGTTGAGACAAACATGAACTGCGTTTTTCCATACTTTTCCCTTAAGCTGCTTTCCTTCTACAAAGCTCCACATATTCATTAGACACCGTAAGAAATCTTACAGCACCAGGTTAAAGTCCAACAGGTTTGTTTTGAATCACTAGCTTTCGGAGCGCAGCTCCTTCATCGGGTGTATGCGCTCCGAAAGCTAGTGATTCAAAACAAACCTGTTGGACTTTAACCTGGTACTGTAAGACTTCTCTTACTGTGCCCACCCCAGACCAACGCGACATCTACACATCATGACATTTATTAGGGTGGGAGGATTCTCCGTTGCTTGCTCCGGTAGAGGGTTTCCCGATCCGGTGGAGAATGCAGTGTCAGCCAAAAGGCAGGATCAGCGCCAGGTGCCAATCCCATTCCATTGTCTCTAATGGGAGTCCCTGATGGGGTCTCTGATGAGTCACTGATGGGAGTCTCTAATGGGAGTCTCTGATGGGGTCTCTGATGAGTCACTGATGGGAGTGTCTAATGGGGGTCTCCGATGGGGGTCTCTAATGGGAGTCTCTGATGGGGGTCTCCGATGGGAGTCTCTAATGGGGTCTCTGATGGGAGCCTCTGATGGGAGTCTCTGATGGGAGTCTCTAATGGAGTCTCTAATGGGGTCTCTGATGGGAGTCTCTGATGGGAGTCTCTAATGGAGTCTCTGATGGGAGCCTCTGATGGGAGTCTCTGATGGGAGTCTCAGATGGGAGTCTCTGATGGAAGTCTCTGATGGGAGCCTCTGATGGGAGTCTCTGATGGGAGTCTCAGATGGGAGTCTCTGATGGGAGTCTCTGATGGGGGTCTGATGGAAGTCTCTGATGGGGTCTCTGATGGGGTCTCTGATGAGTCACTGATGGGAGTCTCTAATGGGAGTCTCTAATGGGAGTCTCTGATGGGGGTCTCCGATGGGAGTCTCTAATGGGAGTCTCTGATGGGAGTCTCTGATGTTGGTCTCCGTTGGGGGTCTCTAATGGGAGTCTCTGATTGGGATCTCCGATGGGGGTCTCTAATAGGAGTCTCTGATGGGAGCCTCTGATGGGGGTCTCGAATGGGAGTCTCTGATGGGGGTCTCTGATCGGAGTCTCTAATGGAGTCTCTGATGGGGCCTTTGATGGGTCTCTGATGGGAGTCTCTGATGGGGGTCTCTGATGGGGGTCTCTGATGGGGGTCTCTGATGGGGGTCTCTGATGGGAATCACTGATGGGAGTCTCTGATGGGAGTCACACCAGTCACAGCAGGAGGTTATCCAGCGCTGCTTCAGGGAGATCAAAGCGGACCTGCTAGAGCCGAGGAAGGCTTCTATAAACAAGTTGCTGGAGACCCAGGCGGCCCAGGGGGTGGCGATCCGCGGGGTCCGACAAAAGGTCTCCGACAACGAGGACGAGATCTTAGGCCTTGCGGTAAAGGTGGAGGCGCACGAGGCGCTCCACAAGAAATGGCAGGAACGGTTCGATCAGATGGAGAATCGGTCGAGGCAGAAGAATTTGCGGATTCTGGGCCTCCCGGAGGGGCTGGAGGGGCCGGACGTGGGGGCCTATGTAGCCACGATGCTAAACTCGCTGATGGGAACGGGGTCCTTCCAGAGGCCCCTGGAGCTGGAAGGGGCCCACAGAGGAGGAGGCCCAAGGTGAGGAGGCCCAAGGCTAACGAGCCTCCGCGGGCGGTGCTGGTGCGGTTTCATCGGTTCGCTGATCGGGAGTGCGTGCTCAGGTGGGCCAAGAAAGAGAGGAGCAGCAGGTGGGAGAATGCGGAGGTTCGAATATACCAGGACTGGAGCACGGAGGTGGCGAAGAGGAGGGCCGGGTACAATCGGGCGAAGGCGGTGCTGCACAGGAAGGGGGTGAAGTTTGGCATGTTGCAGCCGGCGCGATTGTGGGTTACCTACAAGGACCGGCACCATTATTTTGAGGAGGCGTGGGCCTTTGTTCAAGCCGAGAAACTGGACACAAACTGAGGGTCGGGATGGGTGGTCGGGGATTGCTGTTGGGGTGTTACACTTTGAGGCGGGGTTCTTTGCCCTTATTTCTGTTTGGTTCGATGATGGTGGTTAGGGTGGGTTGGGCACTGTTTTGGTTGGGTCTGTCGGGAGTGCTCTTGGAGGGGAGTAAGTAAAGGGAGTAGGGGTGGATGGCCGCTAGGGGGGATGGGGCCCCGTGAGGGAGGGTGAGGCCTGAGTCGGGGGTGAGGGGACTGGGCCTGTAAAAGGAGCTGCGCCAGAGGAGGCGGGGTCGGGCAGGTGGAAAGCGCGGGCTTTTTCCCGCGCTGAAGGCTGGAGGGGGCAGGGCCAGGGCGGGGAAGCGAGGGTTGTTTCCCGCGCTTGGGATGGAAGGGGGAGGCGGCGAGCCTGCTGTTGGGTAATGGAGGAGGAGGGGATGTCCCACAATGGGGGGAGTCGAAGGAGAGGCGGGAGTAGCTGGGGTCAGCAGGAGTCAGCTGACTTGCGGAAGTGCAATGGGGGGAGTAAAGCAGCTAGGAGGGGTCCTAGCTGGGGGGGTGGGGAGTGGGGGGGGGGGGACCAGGTTGCTGCTGGTATGGTCAAGGGGGAGCTGGAGCGAGTAGAGGGGGTTGGGACGGGGGTCTGACGCCGTGGGGAACAGGCCGGGTGTGGGGTGCGGGCGCGTGGCTGGCCGAGGAGGGGTTATGGTTAGTCGGCGGGGGAGGGGGGGCGGGTGGCCCCCCGAACCGGCTGATAACCTGGAATGGAAGGGGACTGAACGGGCCGGTTAAGCGGGCCCGGGTGTTCGCCACCTGAAGGGGCTGAAGGCGGATGTGGTCATGCTCCAGGAGACACACCTGAAGGTGGTAGACCAGGTAAGATTGAGGAAAGGGTGGGTAGGTCAGGTGTTTCACTCGGGGCTGGATGCCAAAAATCGGGGTGTGGCAATCTTGGTGGGAAAGCGGGTGTCGTTCGAGGCGTCGAGCATTGTGGCAGATAATGGCGGCAGGTACGTAATGGTAAGTGGTAAGTTGCAGGGAGAGAGGGTGGTACTGGTCAATGTGTATGCCCCGAACTGGGACGATGCGGTTTTGTGCGGCGTATGTTGGGTCGGATCCCGGACTTGGAAGTGGGGGGCCTGATAATGGGCGGGGACTTTAACACGGTGTTGGATCCGGCACTGGATCGCTCCAGGTCTCGGACGGGTAGGAAGCCGGCGGTGGCTAAGGTGCTGAGGGGGTTTATGGACCAGATGGGAGGGGGGGACCCTTGAAGATTTGCAAGGCCGGGGGCTAGGGAATTTTCATTCCTCTCGCATGTCCATAAGGCTTACTCTCAAATCGACTTTTTTATTATGAGTAGGGCGCTGATAGCGAGAGTAGAGGATACGGAGTACTCGGTGATAGCCATTTTGGACCACGCCCCGCATTGGGTGGACTTAGAGCTGGGGGAGGAGAGGGACCAGCGGCCATTGTGGCGTTTGGAGGTGGGGCTGCTGGCGGACGAGGAGGTGAGCGAGCGTGTCCGAGGAAGCATAGAGAGATACCTGGAGACCAACGATAACGGGGAGGTCCGAGTGGGGATCGTCTGGGAGGCGCTGAAGGCGGTGGTTAGGGGAGAGCTGATCTCCATTAGGGCCCACAAGGAGAGGAGGGAGCGGGGGGGGAGAGGGAGAGGCTGGTGGGGGAGATGGTGAGGGTAGACAGGAGGTATGCGGAAGTGCCTGAGGAGCGACTGTTGAGGGTGAGGCGCAGCCTCCAGGCCGAATTCGACCTGGTGACCACCAAGAAGGCGGAGGTGCAGTGGAGGAAGGCACAGGGGGCGATTTACGAGTATGGGGAAAAGGCAAGTCGGATGCTGGCGCATCAGCTCCGGAAGCGGGTCGCAGCTAGGGAGATCGGGGGAGTTAAGGATAGGGGAGGGAGTGTGGTGCGGAGCGGGGTTGGCATCAATGGGATCTTCAGGGACTTTTATGACGAATTGTATCGGCCCGAGCCCCCCACAGGAGGAAAGAAGGATGGGCCGCTTTCTGGACCAAGTGAGGTTTCCGAAGGTGGAGGAGGGACTGGTGGCGGGATTAGGAGCCCCGATTGGGCTGGAGGAGCTGGCCAAAGGGATAGGGAGCATGCAGGCGGGGAAGGCACCGGGGCTGGATGGTTTCCCGGTCGAATTCTACAAGAAATATGTGGACCTGTTGGGCCCGTTGCTAGTTAGGACCTTCAATGAAGCAAGGGAGGGGGGGGCCTTGCCCCCGACGATGTCCCGGGCACTGATCTCCTTGATCCTGAAGCGGGACAAGGATTCCCTGCAGTGTGGGTCTTACAGGCCGATTTCGCTGTTAAATGTAAATGCTAAGGTGCTGGCGAAGGTCTTAGCCACGAGAATTGAGGATTGTGTGCCGCACGTGATCCACGAAGACCAGACAGGATTCGTGAAGGAGAGGCAGTTGAACGCGAATGTGCGGAGGCGCCTGAGCGTGATTATGATGCCGGCGAGGGAGGGGGAGGCGGTGATAGTGGTGGCGATGGACGTTGAGAAGGCTTTCGATCGGGTAGAGTGGGGGTACTTGTGGGAGGTGCTGAAGAGGTTTGGGTTTGGGGAGGGGTTTGTTAAGTGGGTTAGGTTATTGTACGAGGTCCCGATGGCGAGTGTGGCCACGAACAAGAGGAGGTCTGAGTATTTTCGGTTGCATCGAGGGACGAGGCAGGGGTGTCCCCTGTCCCCCCTGCTCTTCGCACTGGCGATTGAACCCCTGGCTATGGCCCTGAGGGAGTCGAGGAACTGGAGGGGGCTGGTGCGGGGCGGGGAGGAGGATAGGGTGTCGCTCTATGTGGATGACTTGCTGCTGTATGTGGCGGACCCGGTGGGGGGAATGCTGGAACTAATGAAGATCCTCAGGGAGTTCGGGGATTTCTCAGGGTACAAGCTCAACAGTTGTTCGTGGTTCATCCAGGGGACCAGGAGAGGGGGATTGGCGAGCTCCCACTAAAAAGGGCGGAGAGGAGCTTCAGGTATTTGGGGATCCAGGTGGCCAGGAGCTGGGGGCCCTGCATAGGCTTAATTTTACAAGGCTGGTGGAGCAAATGGAGGAGGCGATCAAGAGGTGGGACGCGTTGCCGCTGTCCCTGGCGGGTAGGGTGCAGTCAGTTAAGATGACGGTGCTCCCAAGGTTTTCGTTCCTGTTCCAGTGCCATCCCATTCTGATCCCGAGGGCCTTCTTTGGGCAGGTCAACAGGAGCATAACAGGGTTTGTGTGGGCGCAAGGGACTCCGAAGGTGAGGAGGGTGTTCCTGGAGCGGAGTAGGGATGGGGGGGGGGCTGGCGCTGCCCAACCTCTGTGGGTACTACTGGGCCGCCAATGCGGCGATGATGCGTAAGTGGGTGATGGAGGGGGAGGGGGCTGCATGGAGGAGGCTGGAGATGGCGTCTTGTGAGGGTATGAGTCTGGGGGCGCTGGCAACGGCGCCGCTGCCGTTCCCTCCAATGAGGTATACCACGAGCCCGGTGGTGGCGGCTACCCTCAAAATCTGGGGGCAGTGGAGGCGGCACAGGGGGGAAGTGGGGGCCTCGGTGTGGACCCCGATACGGGGGAACCACCGGTTTGTCCCAGGGAGAATAGATGGAGGGTTTTCGGGGTGGCACAGGGCAGGGATAAGAAGGTTGGGGGACCTGTTTGTGGACGGGAAGTTCGCAGCCTGGGTGAACTGGAGGAGAAGTGCGGGCTCCCCCCCGGGGAACACCTTCAGGTTCTTACAGGTAAGGGCGTTTGCCAGGCGGCAAGTGGTGGAATTCCCGCGGCTGCTGCCACGCACAGTACAGGACAGGGTGCTCTCGGGGGAGCGGGGAGGTTGGAGTGGGGAAGATCTCGGAAACTTACCAGGTGATGCAGGAGGAGGAGGAGGCCTCGGTGGTGGAGGTGAAAGGTAAGTGGGAGGAGGAGTTGGGAGAGGAGATCGAAGAGGGGACATGGGCAGATGCCCTAGGGAGGGTGAACTCTTCCTCTTCGTGCGCGAGGCTCAGTCTCATACAGTTTAAGGTGCTGCACAGGGCACACATGACCGGGACAAGGATGAGCCGGTTTTTTGAGGGTGAGGACAGGTGTGTTAGGTGCTCAGGGAGCCCAGCAAATCACACCCATATGTTCTGGGCATGCCCAGCGCTGGAGGAATTTTGGAAGGGCGTAGCGAGGACGGTGTCGAGGGTGGTAGGATCCAGGGTCAAACCGGGCTGGGGGCTCGCAATATTTGTGGTTGCAGAGGAGCCGGGAGTGCAGGAGGCGAAAGAGGCCAGAATTCTGGCCTTTGCGTCCCTGGTAGCCCGGCGAAGGATACATCTGTTGGAGTGAGCCCAAGGCAGAGGCACCTTTAACACATATACATATATACATATATAACTATATGCAGATTATTTTCTGTGTAGCCACTAGTACTGCATGATCCTAGCTAAAATGGAGAATAATGGTTTGTGAGGCATTATTGGGTTTAGCTGAGAAGCTGACTTGACGATGTTCTTGAAGCAGCTCATTTCACAGACACAGAGAACAGCCCGTTCAGGAGAGCCCCCCTTATCAGCTGTCGCCCCCAGGCAGCGGTCCCTGAGTAATACTGACTGTGGTACCAGGCATAAACGAGGTTAAGATAAGGGAGGCTCGAGTTTGACCCAAGGACGGTTGATAAAGGGTCTGGAAAACATCATGAGGGGGCCTCGATCTGTACATGAGCTAATCACGCAGCCCCATCCTGCCTAGTAACTAATTACATTGGATCTATAAGTTAGATATGTAATCTATAATCGTTACGATTTGGATTGTGTCCAGCCAGGATGGGCTGAGTAACTGTATAAGAATTGATGATTTTCTTTGTTCGGTGGAGGAGTGCAAGGGGAAGCCACGTGACTTGCTCCCACCGGTGTTAAATCAATAAAGTGTTGTACGTTTGGAGCAGACCCGAGTGTCGAGTGATTCTTTCAGACTCAGCGGCGAGGACATATCTATTGAGCGAGCACTTTTAACATCGGTAATGATTTCACAATGCTCCTAGAGACAGGCAATAAATCTGGCACTAAACCAAAGAATGATAGATTGGCAACCATGGTTGAGGAGGTGGATTTTACAGAGAATCTTCAAGGGGGAGGAAAAGGTTGGGAGGTGAGGAGTTTAGGGAGGGAATTCTGAGCTTAGGTAGCTAAACGTACAGGTGCTAGTCATGACGCAGAAGAAGAAAGCAGGTGTAGAAACGTCAGCGGCATAGAAAGGAATGGAGGTGATAATGCCGAATTGCCGAACCAGATCACATTACAGACATAAAGAGGAGTCACCCCATGGAGAGATTTAAATACAAGGATGAGAATTTTAAATTGGAGAGAACACGAGAGAACAATGTAGATGAGTGAGCCAGTGGGTGATGGACAAGAAGGATTTGGTGCTGAGTAGAACACACTAAGGATGTTTGTTTTGGATGAGCTCAGGTTTACAAAGGGTGAAGAGTGGGAATCCAGCCAGGAGAGCAATGAAACAGTCAAAGACATACATAACAGTGGGTGCATCATCATAACCAGCACTGCAGATATTCAAGGAGAACGCCCAGCTCCATTTCTCTGGGCAACTAGGAATGCGGCGACATCACATCCACTCTGAAGGAAATATTGTTCTTGTAACAAGAAAAGCAAGGAAGAATTGGGGATATATAAAAATGGCTGGTGGGGGAGTGGGGAGGAGGAGTTGGGAGGGGAGATCAATTGTGGAGTATGGAGTGAGGCGCTGCGTAGGGTAAATGGGACCTCTTGTGCAAGGATGAGTCTGATACAGTTTAAGGTGTTGCACAGGGTATATATGACTCAGTGAGAGTGAGTGGGTTCTTTCAGGGGGTAGCAGATGAGTGTGAGAGGTGTGGGCGGAGGCCAGCGAATCACGCGCACATGTTTTGGGGTTGCAAAAAATTGGGAAGATTCTGGGCGGGAGTGTTCGCTGTCTTTGCCAGGATAGTGACATTGAAACAAACCTGTTGGACTTTAACCTGGTGTTGTAAGACTTCGTACTTTGCCAGGATAGTGGAGGAGTAGGTGGACCCGGACCCTTTGGTGCCGATATTTCGGGTTTCAGAGAAGCCGGAGCTCATGGAGAGGAGGAAGGCCGATGTCTTGGCCTTCGCCTCTCTGATTGCACGCCGGCGAATTTTACTGGAGTGGCAATCGGCATCGCCACCGGGGGTAGCGGCTTGGTTGGGTGACCTGTACGACTTCCTACGATTAGAGAAGGTAAAGTATGAGTTAAGAGGCTCTTCGGGGGGTTTGAGAAAAGGTGGGGGATGTTTGTGACCGCGTTTGAGGGGCTGTTCGTCGTGGCGGGGAGGTGGAGTGAAAAAGGGGAAAAAGATTTGTCCAGACTGTATAGTTGATTGCTGGGAAGTATGTTTCCTGGGGCATTTATGTGTTGTGACCTGTTTTGATACATGTTTGTAAGAAAATATATATTTTTTAAAACAAGAAAAGCAGATTTGGGGCAGCACGGTAGCATTGTGGATAGCACAATTGCTTCACAGCTCCAGGGTCCCAGGTTCGATTCCGGCTTGGGTCAATGTCTGTGCGGAGTCTGCACATCCTCCCCGTGTGTTCTGGGGCCGTTGCTGTTCGTCATTTTTATCAATGACCTAGAGGAAGGCGCAGAAGGGTGGGTGAGTAAATTTGCAGACGACACTAAAGTCGGTGGTGTTGTCGACAGTGTGGAAGGATGTAGCAGGTTACAGAGGGACATAGATAAGCTGCAGAGCTGGGCTGAGAGGTGGCAAATGGAGTTTAATGTAGAGAAGTGTGAGGTGATTCACTTTGGAAGGAATAACAGGAATGCAGAATATTTGGCTAATGGTAAAGTTCTTGGAAGTGTGGATGAGCAGAGGGATCTCGGTGTCCATGTACATAGATCCCGGAAAGTTGCCACCCAGGTTGATAGGGTTGTGAAGAAGGCCTATGGAGTGTTGGCCTTTATTGGTAGAGGGATTGAGTTCCGGAGTCAGGAGGTCATGTTGCAGCTGTACAAAACTCTGGCACGGCCGCATTTGGAGTATTGCGTACAGTTCTGGTCACCGCATTATAGGAAAGACGTGGAGGCTTTGGAGTGGGTGCAGAGGAGATTTACCAGGATGTTGCCTGGTATGGAGGGAAAATCTTATGAGGAAAGGCTGATGGACTTGAGGTTGGAGAGAAGAAGTTTAAGAGGAGACTTAATAGAGGCATACAAAATGATCAGGGGGTTAGATAGGGTGGACAGTGAGAGCCTTCTCCCGCGGATGGAAATGGCTGGCACGAGGGGACATAGCTTTAAACTGAGGGGTAATAGATATAGGGCTGAGGTCAGAGGTAGGTTCTTTACGCAAAGAGTGGTGAGGCCGTGGAATGCCCTACCTGCAACAGTAGTGAACTCGCCAACATTGAGGGCATTTAAAAGTTTATTGGATAAACATATGGATGATAATGGCATAGTGTAGGTTAGATGGCTTTTGTTTCGGTGCAACATCGTGAGCAGCAGCCTAAAGGCTCATGTTGTTCATACGAAGGAGCAGAATAGGCCACTCGGCCCCTCGAGCCTGCTCCACCATTTACTAAGATCATGGCTGTTCTGATTGTAACCTGAATCCCACATTCTTGCTCGATAACCTTTCACCCTCTTGTTCATCAATAACCTATCTCGCTCTGCCTTAGAAATATTCAAAGATTCTGCTTCTACTGCCCTTTGAGGAAGAGAGCTCCAGAGACTCACCACCCTCTGAGAAAAAAATAATCTCCTCATCTCTGTCTTAAATGGGCAACCCCTTATTTTTAAACAAGTGACCCCTAGTTCTAGATTCTCCGACTGGAAAGAAACATCCCCGCCACCCTGTCGTGGAGTAGCCCGGGGGCCATCGAGCACCACGAGAGAGAAGGAAGTGATGGGGTTCATGCCGATGCCTCCCACAGCGCTTCAGAATTCTCCCCACCTGGCACTGGCATATCTGATAGGAACCGTGCAGACAGGGTGGCACCTCGTCACCTGTGACATTCGAAAGTCAACCGGGTCCATCCAGGCCCAGGCCCTGCAGAGGACGGCCACCAAAGGCACCTCAGGTCAGAGGGCAAGAAACGCAGCAAGCTGCCTCCACGTCTGATGTGCTGTTTGGAGTCACACTTAGAAGGAGAGGTAGGCGAGGTAAACTAAGGAAATTAGACCAATTAAGTTGGCACGGGTGTAGTACATCGATTAGAGGTAGAGGTCAGGGCACAATAATGTAAGTAGCCTCGATTAAACACCTTTTCACCAACATTCCAACCTGCCTCAATTCTCTGGAGGGTGTGAGGGACGGGTGGGAGGTTGGTGGTGTGGGTGTTGGAGGATGTCATGGGGCAGGGCCCCCAGGGCAATCGGATGTTCCACCCGGGATCACCCTCAGAGGCGGCAGGGAACGGGACCAAACGTGTGAGGCCGCTTGTAGGACAGCTTACCGAGTGAGTTACCTATCACCGCTCACCATCTCCATGATCACACCGACATCCCCAACCCCCCACCCCCCCCCCCCCCACCCCCCACCCCCCACCCCCCCACCCCCCTCCCCAACCCCACCCCCACCACCCCAAAGTATATATGGGCCCGTGAGATGGAATGGCCCACACACAGGCAGGGATGACCCGGGCGGACAGTAGAATCTGATCCTGAAGGCAGGAGTCAGACTTTGTCAAATGGTGGATGGCCTAAGCACCCGGATTTAGTGATTGATTGGTTGATTGATTGATTAATTGTCACATGTATCGAAGTACAGTGAAAAGTATTTTTCTGCGGCCAAAGGAACGTACACAGTACGCACATAATAGACAAAAAGAATAATTGACAGAGAACATTGACAAATGGTACATCGACAAATAATGACTGCTCACAGTGGGAAACAAAGGGCCAAAGAAAGCAAATAAATGAGCAAGCGGACTGTCTAATCTTCAATGTGCACCAGGATGCCCAGGCACAGGATGTGCCGCCATCGCTGGCACGCCCCAGGTCCAGGTGGTGATCAATGGGACAAATGTCCGCCGAAAAGCACCTGCTCATCAAGGGAGTGTCCTTCATCAATCAGGCTTCCACTCCCTGAATGTACAGTTGGTGTGTGACCACCAACTGCACTTCATGCACACCTGCGCCCGACACCCGGGCAGCACGCACACCACCTACATCCTGCCGCACACTGCGCTGCGAGGCCCTCCCTTGAGTGAGAGGTTGGCTCTCGGGCGACAAGGGTTGTCTGCTGAGGCCTTGGCTAATGTCACCTGTCCAGCAGCCCCAGACAGACGCGGAGGACGATGGCCATGCAGCAACAACCAGGAGTGTCCGATGCCTGGGCCGCTCCAGAGGGGCTCTCCAATATAGTCCCAGGAGGGTCTCTACCATCGTGCACCCTGCACAACCTTACGCAGCAGAGGGGGACATGCTGGAGAAGGAGAAAGAACACCAGGCCTCATATGATGAGGAGGATGGCCAGGAAGAACAGGGTATGGAGACCGAGCTGGCACGGCAGGCAGCGCAATGGGTGCTCCAGGGCCGCAGCACTGGGGACACCCCCATCACCTCCAGAGTTGCCAACTGTGGGCCTGGCCACTGGCACCTCCGCCACCCTGTCCCACCTCTCCGTACTCTCCCCACCACCACCCCCCGCACCCTTTTCGAAGTGGTGGCCCCTTTCTCTATAGACACTCACATCCTCCCCTGTCCCTCCTCCCTTCACCCCCACCCCCCTCCCTCTCCGAGGCCCGGGTGGCAGGGGTCGTGGGCACCGTGGGGTCCACCACCAGGACCGGACAACGGTGCCAGAAAAAAGTACACAACCTCCACATGGCAGTCAAGCCCCCCGCACCAACCCATGTCCCACACACCCGTAACCCCCCCACCCGGAGGGTGACTGAAACCCCCACCCTGAACCACCCGCCAGCACCCATACCGGCTGCCCTGGCCGGGTGCCCTGGTCACGAAGGCCAGAAGCTACCCACACCCCGTGCTGCATGCGCCTGACTGTCTAACGCTGTGCGTTTTCTGTCTCCCCCCCCCCCCAACCAGGAGAAGTTGGTCCACAACTGCTGGAACTGCGGCCCCTAACCGCAGCAGCGCCGCGGGCATGAGACCCGGAGAGAGGGCAGTCACCGGGGTGGAAGTTGGCATCGGGCGAGCAAGTGAGACCCCGCTGGGTTGCAGTTCCCCTTGTCTCGGGTTTGCCAGTCCCTCCACCTCCACCTCCACCACACACCACCCACCTCACCACCACCCCCAGACCCCGCCCCACCCCCACACAGCCCTCTCCCCTTCCACCATCCCCACACACCCAGCCCCCTCACCACCACCACACCACTCCACACCCCCACCACCCCTTCTCCTCCACCACCACTCTCACACACCCCTCCTTCACCACTCCACCCCCAAACCCCTCCTCCACCACCCCCTCTCCTCCATCGCCACTCTCACACACACCCCTCCTCCACCACCACCACCCCTCCTCCACCACCACCCTCACACTCCCCCCCCCCCCCATCCACCCCTCCTCCACCACCACGACTCTCACCCCCCCACCCCCCCATCCACCCTCCCTTCACCACCACCGCCCTCAACCCCCCACCCCCCCAACCACCACCACCCTCACACCCCCACACCCCCATCCACCCTCCCTTCACCACCACGACCCTCACACTTCCCCCATCCACACCCCCACCACCACCACCCTCACCTCCCCACCCCCCCATCCACCCTCCCTTCACCACCACGACCCTCACACCCCCCCCATCCACCCCCTACCACCACTTCCCTCACCCCCCATCCACCCCCCCACCACCACTACCCTCACCCCCCACCCCCCCATCCACGCCCCCACCACCACCCTCACCCCCCCACCCCCCATCCACCCCCCCACCACCACTACCCTCACACCCCCACCATCCACACCCCCACCACCACCCTCACCTCCTCACCCCCCCATCCACCCTCCCTTCACCACCACGACCCTCACCCCCCCATCCACCCCCTACCACCACTTCCCTCACCCCCCCATCCACCCCCCCACCACCACAACCCTCACACACCCACCATCCACAACCCCACCACCACCACCCTCACCTCCTCACCCCCCCATCCACACTCACTTCACCACCACGACCCTCACCCCCCCACCCACCCCCTACCACCACTTCCCTCACCCCCCCATCGACCCCCCCACTACCACTACCCCCACCCCCCCACCACCACTACCCTCACACCCCCACACCCCCATCGACCCCCCCACCACCACTACCCTCACACCCCCAGACCCACATCGACCCCCCCACCACCACTACCCTCACCCCCCCCATCCACCCCACCACCACCACTAACCTCACACCCCCACCCACCCCCATTGACCCCCCCACCACCACTACCCTCACACCCCCACCCACCCCCATTGACCCCCCCACCACCACTACCCTCACCCCCCACCCACCCCCCATCGACCCCCCCACCATCACTAACCTCACCCCCCACCCCCCCATCCACCCCCCCACCACCACTTCCCTCACCCCCATCGACCCCCCCGCCACCACCACCCTCACCCCCCCACCCCACTCATCCACCCCCCCACCACCACTACCCTCACACCCCCACCATCCACACCCCCACCACCACCACCCTCACCTCCTCACCCCCCCATCCACCCTCCCTTCACCACCACGACCCTCACCCCCCCATCCACCCCCTACCACCACTTCCCTCACCCCCCATCGACCCCCCCACTACCACTACCCTCACCCCCCCACCCCCCCACCACCAATACCCTCACACCCCCACACCCCCATCGCCCCCCCCACCACCACTACCCTCACACCCCCCATCCACCCCCCCACCACCACTACCCTCACCCCCCCATCCACCTCCCCACCTCCACTACCCTCACACCCCCACCCACCCACATTGACCCCCCCACCACCCCTACCCTCAACCCCCACCCACCCCCATCGACCCTCCCACCATCACTACCCTCACCACCCCATCCACCCCACCACCACCACTCCCCTCACACCCCCCCCCACCACCACGCCCCTCACCCCCCACCCACCCCCATCGACCCCCCCACCATCACTACCCTCACCCCCCCACCCTCCCATCCACCCCACCACCACCACTCCCCTCACACCCCCCCACCACCACCACGTCCCTCACCCCCCACCCACCCCCATTGATCCCCCCACCACCACTACCCTCACCCCCCCACCGCCCATCCACCCCCCCACCACCACTACCCTCACCCCCCCACCCCCCCATCGACCCCCCCACCACCACTACCCTCACCCCCCACACACCTCCCATCCACCCCACCCACCACCACTACCCTCACCCCCCCACCCCCCCATCGACCCCCCCACCACCACTACCCTCACCCCCCCACCCCCCCATCCACCCCCCCACACCACTACCCTCACCCCCCACACCTCCCCCATCCACCCCCCCCACCACCACTACCCTCACCCCCGACACACCTCCGATCCACCCCACCCACCACCACTACCCTCACCCCCCCATCGACCCCCCCACCACCACTACCCTCACCCCCCCACCCCCCCATCCACCCCCCCACCACCACTGCCCTCACCCCCCACACACCTCCCATCCACCCCACCCACCACCACTACCCTCACCCCCCCACCCCCCCATCGACCCCCCCACCACCACTACCCTCACCCCCCCACCCCCCCATCCACCCCCCCACCACCACTACCCTCACCTCCCCCCATCCACCCCCCCCTCCACCACTACCCTCACCCAACTCAGCTGTCTCCAACACCCTCCACTATTCCAGAGACACTCACCTCCGTTCAGCATTTTAGTGAAGCGGCTCCTGGAACACTATCTGGTGCTCACCACACAGCCGATCCGGTACAGCAGGTGGAGGTAGGAACACCAGAGAGGGCCGATGGTCAGAGGGCGGCCTGACCCAAGGGATTAGCTGCCATCCAGACAGGTTGCAGCTTCTGGAAAAGGCAACCCCATCGATGGTGGAGTTGCAGACACAAAGCCAGGGCCTACATGAGGGGTTGTCGGCGAACATCCAGCACCTGCAGGCGCAGCTGGAGGAGTCTAACCGCGTGGAGCAGCAGGAGGTGGTGCTGACCATGCTTGTCACCCAGGCCAAAACCGCACGGGTGGTGTCCATGGTGAAGGCCTTGGGGGCGAAGGTATCGGTCATGGGTCAAGATTTCCAAGGCCTGGGGCACTCTGTGTGGGCGGTGGCCAAGGCCCAGGCCAGGGCTGCCTGGATATCATATCAGCGCTCCAGAGTGTGGCCCAGTCACATTGGGCCATGGCCAAGGGCATTGGCGGCATTGCCTTGGTGCTGGCCGACCGGCACAGACCCAGAGGGAGGTGACACAGCCACTGGCTGATGTGGCACAGACCCAGAAGATGGTGGCATAGTCACAGGATGATGTGACGCAGTCCCCAAGGGAGGTGGTCCACTCCTTCTGCTTCATGGGATTGGATTGGATTTGTTTATTGTCACGTGTACCGAGGTACGGTGAAAAGTATTTTTCTGCGAGCAGCTCAACAGATCATTAAGTACATGGGAAGAAAAGGGAATAAAAGAAAATACATAATAGGGCAACACAACATATACAATGTAACTACATAAACACTGTCATCGGATGAAGCATACAGGGTGTAGTGTTAATGAAATCAGTCCATAAGAGGGTCATTTAGGAGTCTGGTGACAGTGGGGAAGAAGCTGTTTTTGAGTCTGTTCGTGCGTGTTCTCAGACTTCTGTATCTCCTGCCCGATGGAAGAAGTTGGAAGTTGGAAGAAGTGAATAGGGCGCGAGCTTCGAGACCCTGGTCGGGATGGGAGCGAGTCTCCGGGACTGGTCACCACACTACCAGAAGGATGTGGAGGCTTTGGAGAGGGTACAGAAGTGGTTTACCAGAATGTTGCCTGGTCTGGAGGCATTAGCTATGAGGAGCGGTTGGAGAAACGTGATTTGTTCTCACTGGAATGACGGAGGTTGAGTGGCGACCTGATAGAAGTCTACAAGATTGAGGGGCATAGATAGAGTGGATAATCAGAAGCTTTTCCCTTGGCTACAAGAGTCTGCATGTTCTCCCCGTGTCTGCGTTGGTTTCCTCCGGGTGCTCTGGTTTCCTCCCACAAGTCCCAAAAGACGTGCTGTTAGGTGAATTGGACATTCTGGGCGGGATTCTCCGGCCCCCACGCCGGTTCGGAGAATCACCGGGGGGGCGGCGTGAATCCCACCCCGCTACTCCGACGCCGGCTGCCGAATTCTCCGGTGCCGGTTTTTGGGCGGGGCGGGGATCGCGCCGCGCCAGTCGGGGGCCGTGGGCAGTGACCCCCGGCGATTCTCCGGGCCCCTATGAGCCAAGCGGCCGTCCGTTTTCGGCCTGTCCCACCGGCGTGGATTAGACAAGGTCCACACCGGCGGGACCTGGCTCTGAGGGCGGCCTGCGGAGTCCTTGGGGGGGCACGGGGGATCCAGCCCCTGGGGGGGTCCCCCACGGTGGCCTGGCCCGCGATCGGGGCCCATCGATCTGCGGGCGGGTCTGTGCCATGGGGGCACTCTTTCCCTCCACGCCGGCCTGTGTAAGCTCCGTGATGGCCGGCGCGGAGAAGAAATCCCCTGCGCATGCGCCAACTCGCGCCGGCCGGCGGAGGCTCTTCAACGCCGGTTGGCACGGCGCCAACCACTCCAGCGCCAGCCTAGCCCCCAGAAGTGCGGAGGAGGATTCTGCACCTTCCGGGCAGCCCGACGCTGGAGTGGTTCACGCCGCTCTATGGCGCATGTATGGCACGCCCCGCCGGATACCCCTGACCCCTGAATTCTCCCTCTCTGACCCGAACAGGTGCCGGAATGTGGCGACTAGGGGATTTTCACAGTAACTTCATTGCAGTGTTAATGTAAGCCTACTTGTGACAATAAAGATTATTATTATAAATTGCCCCTTAATTGGAAAAAATTAATAATTTTTTTTAAAAAGTTGGCACGTGTGCAGCGCACAGTATAGTGACAGGGGCTCGGGCACAAACCTGTATTTATATGTTCACCGTTTCAGAATAACACCTGTTCACAATGTCTTAACCTGCCTCTATGCTTTGTCGCTGCATAGGTATCATTGTAGCGGGTCTCTGCATCCACCTGTGGCCTCTGGATAGGCGCGATCAGCCACGGCCACAGTGGATAACCCCTGTCGCCCAGGAGCCAATCCCTTAGCCTCGAAGAGGTCAGGAACCATCGAGTGTGCCAGGATGAAGGCATTGTTGAATTTGATATATTGAGCCGACTGGGCATATAGGGCCTCCATGACAGCGCGGATGCACCTGTGCATCGACGTGTGAAATTCCGGACAGGTCTCCACTCGGCATCTGGAAGGGCCCCGTGGCGTAAATGTTCAGGGCGATCGTCACCTTGACGGCCACTGGGAGTGGGTCTGCTCCCCCATATCCCCCACGTGCCAGGTGTGCTGCAATCTGGCAGATAGGTCGCACTGTCCCCCTGCTCAGTCTTCACGGAACTCCTGGTCCAACAGGTCCTCGAACGACAGGCCCTCCGCTAAACACGAGGCCTCATGCGGCACCTCCTTCCCACTCCTCGGTCTGATCAGCGGCCAGCTCTCCATCCTCACCGGCCTCCTCCTGTTCCTCAGGGGCAGGGCATGGCTGCTGCAGGGTCCTCCTCGAGCAGCTCCAGCTCGTACAGCCACAGGGCATCCCCCAGGGCTACGGTGACCAGGATGCAGGCCACCATTCCTGGCTGGATACCGAAGTCCATTATCTGCAGGGTGTGATAGGCTGACCAGTTAGCATGGTGCATGCCCCCATATCCAATCAATGGGCTACACGATGGCTCCAGTCTGCACTGGAGACCCTGCCTCCGCATGTCCCCCTCCCCCCCCATCCCCAGACATTTTCCCTGGCACTCTGCCCTCCGCTCCTTTGACCCCATTCGGTGCCCAGCACCACTGGGGCCTCTGGCCCCTGCTGTCAGGAGTGCCATTGGCTGCTGCTACCCATACCAGCGGTACACTACACTCCGTCCAGTCAAGATTTAGGTGCTTTCAGGTGCGCATTCTTCGCGCAAGGAGACGTCACCCTCGCTTACGGAAACGTCCTGTCACTGGCCAAGTTAAGGGAGGGTAGGATTTTGGATGTCTATGGGCAGATGTTGGAGCAGGCGTTGTTGGAGGAGGTAAAGAGGGTGTCGGAGGATGAGCTGAGTTTGGTCTTTAGGTGGGGAATGTGGAGTGAGACTCTTTACAAGGTCAAGTTCACATCCTCATGTGTGAGGTTAAGGCTGATCAATTTCCTCGCTAATAGCCTGGAGGTGAGTTCTGCTTGGGTGGAGGTGCCCGGTGCCGCCTAAGGTCTTGGCAGGTGGTGGGGTCGGTGGAAGGGTTGTCCTCGAGGTGGCAGCCTTTCATCTCCTTTATGGGAGCTGGTTACTGTCAGCTGTTGGGGAGGGGGTTTGTCTTTTTATTTTGATTAAGGGTTTGTGTAATGGAGGGTGAGGGGGAGGGGGATTGGGTGGGTGCACTTAGGGTATAATATGGGTGATGCACGATTAATCACTACTGAAGCGAGATTGTAGTCCAATTGAAGGCTTTAATGAACAAGTAGTTACCCCAGCCGCTCCGGTACAGAATGACTGCTGTGGGTGAAACACAGATTCTTATGCTCCACTTGCTGGGCGGAACCAGCAGGCAGGTTCCACCACTCAGACTACAGTATAAGGTACATCCCACCTAGGTACCGCGATACCCCTAATATAGCCTACCACAATAGGATTGGGTGTTACATGCATAGATACATAGAAGATAGGAGCAGGAGGAGGCCTTTTGGCCCTTCGAGCCTGCTCCACCATTTATCACGATCATGGCTGATCATTCAACTCAACAGCCTAATCCTGCTTTCTCCCCATAGCCTTTGATCCCATTCTCCCCAAGCGCTATATCCAGCTGTCTCTTGAATATATTCAAAGTTTTAGCATCAACTACTTCCTGTGGCAATGTATTCCACAGGCTCACCACTCTTTGTGTGAAGAAGCGTCTCCTTATCTCTGTCCAAAATAGTTTACCCTGAATCCTCAGGCTGTGACCCCTGGTTCTGGCCGCACCCATCATTGGTAACATCTTCCCGGCATCTACCCTGTCTAGTCCTGTTAGAATTTTATAAGTCCCTATGAGATCCCCCCTCATTCTTCTGAGGCCGAACAGCGGAATGTTAATTCCCCGGGATAAAAGCCGGCCCAGGAAGGAGCCAGTATCTCAGGATGGTCCCGGATGGGATTTGGACTGTTGCTTAGTTACGGTATTTCCTCACTGTGCACAGGAAATAAACTACTTTTGACTCACCACTTCGGAGCTCCGCAAATATATAACACTCTAATTAGGTTCCTACTCCTGAGAACTACACATTGGCCAAGTCCAATGGATGTCAGGTGATGCTCAGCTATGTAACACCAAGACATCATAGAACAGCCTGTTCAGACCCACCCATGAAAATTGGTTACTTGGTTAGGATATTGGAGTAAAATCATTAAGCCAAACCCTGGTAAGAGTCAAAGCCTTCAGACAAGGAGAGTTGTTTCAGAAAAAGTGCCAAATTTTTTTTTAATAGCAAACTGGTACAGGTTCTACAGAATGTCTTAGAATTTATGGGCTTGAACATTTGAAACTAAGTCAAAGACCTGTAGCAGGTTCAGCAACTTAATCCCCGAGCCAGAGATGTCTGCAGCACTTTATTGAAATATTCTTACTGCCAAAGTGGACAATTCACATTTTCCACATTGTTCTGCATTACAAGCCAGCTGTTTAGCCCACTGTGCTAAGCCAGCACCTGGTTAAATTCGCTATTTTCCAGTCTGATGGGACCTTCCCACAACCAGGGAATTTGGGAAAATGATGCATCTATTATCTCGGCAGCCATTTCTTTTATGTTCTCAGGTTGGGACGGCCCAAACTTTAGCTCTAATAATTCTCTCAGTACCATTTCCCAGGGAATTGGAATTGTTTTAAATTTCTCCCTCCTTTCAGTTCTGAGGCGTTATTTATGTCTTCTACAATATTTGACCAACGATTCCACCATTTTTTAATTAACGTTCATTAATTCCCCAGATTCACTCACTCGAGGACCGACACTCATTGCAGTTCCTCTTTCCCTTCCTGAATCCCTGCAGAGACTCTTACTACTCTTTCGGGCTAGCTTTCTCCATACTCATTTTTCCCTCCTTATTAAACTAACTGAAAATGAAATCCCTGGTAATTAGCCATAATTTTTTGTGAGCATGGAAAACGGTTATACAATACACATTGAAAAATCTTTTACTAATATGAAAAAGATAGAAAACAGGGGCGAGATTCTCCGGCCCCCGCCGGGTCGGAGAATCGCCGGGGGCTGGCGTGAATCCCGTCCCCGCCGGTTGCCGAATTCACCGGCACCGGAGATTTGGCGGGGGCGGGAATCGCGCCGCGCTGGTTGGCGGGCCCCCCCCCGCGATGGGCCGAAATCCCGCTGCTAGAATGCCTGTCCCGCCAGTGTGGATTAAACCACCTACCTTACCGGCGGGACGAGGCAGCGCGGGCGGGCTCCGGGGTCCTGGGGGAGGGCGCGGGGCGATCTGGCCCCGGGGGGGTGCCCCCACGGTGGCCTGGCCCGCGATCGGGGCCCACCGTTTGGCGGGTGGGCCTGTGCCGTGGGGGCACTCTTTTCCTTCCGCCTTCGCCACGGTCTCCACCATGGCGGAGGCGGAAGAGACTCCCTCCACAGCACATGCACAGGGATGCCGTGAGCGGCCGCTAACGCTCCCACGCATGCGCCGCCCGGCAATGTCATTTCTGCGCCAGCTGGCAGGGTGGAAATCAGTCCGGCGTGGGCCTAGCCCCTCAAGGTTAGGGCTCAGCCCCCCAAGATGCGGAGGATTCCGCACCTTTGGGGCGGCGTGATACCCGGCTGATTTGCGCCGTTTTTGGCGCCGGTCGGCGGACATCGCGCGATACCGGAGAATTTCGCCCCAGGTGACTTTACCTTTACTCAGTCACTTATGATGGTCTGGAATTCACTGCCTCAATGGTTGAATGATAACTTTCAACGGGGAAGTGGATATTTTCATGAATAGGAGAAGTGTGCAGGGCCATAAGAAATGAGGTGGGAAGTGGAACTATCTGGATAGCTCTTTCCATGAACCAGCACAAACATGACCAGTTCAATGGCCTCCTTCATTGCTGCATTATTCTCTGATTCTAAAGCCATCCAGGACTTTCTTGACTGTAGAATCCCTTACAGTGCAGAAGGCCATTTGGGCCCATTCCCCCTGCCCCATCCCCATAACCTCAACTAATCTGCACATCTTTCGACTGTGGGAGGAGCCAGAGCACCCGGAAGAAACCCACAAACACATTGGGAGAATAAGCAAACTCCACACATACAGCCTCCCAAGATCGGAATCGAACCCGGGTCCCTGGTGCTGTGAGGCAGCAGTGCTAACCACTGTGCCACCGAGCTGCCCCGGGTCCCTGGTGCTGTGAGGCAGCAATGCTAACCACTGTGCCACCGTGCTGCCCCGGGTCCCTGGCGCTGCGAGGCAGCAATGCTAACCACTGTGCCACCGCGCTGCCCCGGGTCCCTGGTGCTGTGAGGCAGCAATGCTAACCACTGTGCCACCGAGCTGCCCCAGCGACTTGTTCAATCAAACGGCCTGTTAATCAAATGCAGCGGTGCAGCATTTTATATTGACTGTGGAGGATTACATAGGATGTACAGCAGAGAAACAGGCCATTAGACCGAATCAGTGCACAACAGCATTTATGTTCCATTCAAACCGTTATATGTCTTTGTTGCCACAAAGAGAAAAGGTCTGGAGGTTCCCACACTCTGGATTCTTGAAAAACATGGGGGGCGATTCTCCGACATTGAGGCCAAGTGTTCATGGCGTCGTGAACGCCGTCGCGTTTCATGAAGGCGCAAAAAGGGCCCGGAAACGACCTATTGTGGCCCCCGTAGGGGGCCAGCACGGCGCTGGAGCCGGTTCACGCCGCTCCAGCGTCCTTACGCGGTGCCAAATGGGCACCGCGCCAACCTGCGCATGCGTAGATGGGGCAGCCCAATCCTCGTTTGGGAGGTGTGGGGTAGTGTCCATGTGTGTGGGGAGTGACATTGCCCATGGGTAGGGGGTGTGGGTGACCCACAAGCTCACTTAGAGATTGGGGCACCCTTTCAAAATGGCGGCCTGATCTCAGAGTTCAACTCCCCAGTCCTAAAAGAAATTCTAAGTGTGGGCTACTCTGGTGAGAAACTCTCCAGGGCCCAAATTCTTAATGCAATCACGCAGAGTCAACATGGTTTTGTAAAAGGAAATCGCGTTGGAGGTAATAAGAAAAGAAAAGCAAAACATTATTTCAATCAAGTGCTGCAGACATCTCTGGCTCGGGGATTAAGTTGCTGAACCTGCTACAGGTCTTTGACTTAGTTTCAAATGTTCAAGCCCATAAATTCTAAGACATTGTGTACAACTTGTACCAGTTTGCTATTTATTTGGCACTTTTTCTTACACAACTCTCCTTGTCTGAAGGCATTGACTCTTACCAGAGTTTGGCTTAATGATTTCTGAACAGGCTGTTCTATTGTTGTCTTGGTGTAACCATCATAGTGCCTCGCCTGACATAAATTGGATTTGGCCAATGCGTAGTTCTCAGGAGTAGGAAGATAATTAGAGTGTTATATATTTGAGGAGCTCCGAAGTGGTGAGTCAAAAGTAGTTTATTTCCTAAGCAGTTAAAAAAAAATTTTTTTTTAAATTTAGAGTACCCAATTATTTTTTTTCCAATTAAGGGGCAATTTAGCGTGGCCAATCCACCTATCCTGCACATCTTTGGGTTGTGGGGGTGCAACCCACGCAGACACGGGGAGAATGTGCAAACTCCACACGGACAGTGACCAGAGCCGGGATTTGAACCCAGATCCTCAGCGCTGTAGGCAGCAGTGCTAACCATTGTGCCACGTTCTGCCCCTTTCCTAAGCACGGGAATACCGTTTTTGCACCAATCGTCTAGGGAGCACCATCGGTGACCGTTCTCTGGCGATGTCATCGTCTGGGAACTCGGATGACTGAGTCTCCATGTTGGGCCCCGAGGGGGATGTCCCCAGGTCCCCTTGTGCTGGGCCGGCGGGTCTGGAAGACGGTTCCTCTGCTGGGGTTTTCCCTGACGCTGGCTCTCTACGCTAGAGGTGGTCTAGGTGTTTCCGCACTGTTCATTACTGCGTTTTTATCGAGTACGATAACGGTCCAGTCTGTTTCACCCCGGTCCTGGAATTCACCGGGCACAGTCTCTGAGTTTCGGACATGTCCGGGCGCTATTCTCCCCCCCCCACGCCGGGTGGGAGAATCGCCGGGGCGCCGCACGAAACATGCCACGCCGCCCCGACCCCCGCACGCGATTCTCCCACCCCCCCTGGAAACCAGCGGCGCGCGATTCGCACCGGGCCGCTCAGAGAACCGGCGAGCGGTGATTTCCGACCGGATGGGCCGAGCGGCCGCTACGACACGAAAGGTTCCCGCCAGCGCCGTCCACATCTGGTCGCTGCTGGCGGGAACTCTGCGGGCACGCTGGGGATGCGGCCGGTGGGAGGGAGGGGGCTCCTTCACCGGGGTGGCCTCCGATGGGGTCTGGCTCGGGGTCGGGCCCACCGATCGGCGGAATCGGTGAGCTTCCCCAGAACACCGGCGCCATGTTGGTGAGGGGCCGGCGTGCGTAAGGCGTTCCCCGTGCATGCGCAGGATTGGGCTGCCCCAAGTGCGCATGCGTGGTTTGGCGCGGCACCCATTTGGCACCGTGTAAGGACGCTGGAGCGGCGTGAACCTCTCCAGCGCCGTGCTGGCCCCCCGTCGTGTCTGGGCCCTGTTTGCGCCGTCATGAAACGCAACGGCGTTCATGACGGCGCGAACACTTGGCCTCAATATCGGAGAATCGGCCCCATACTGTGTTCACCGGTCGGAAACATCTGGCCTGCGCCCGTTTACTTTTGGGAGGAAACCGGAGCACCCGGAGGAAGCCCACAGACACAGGGAGAATGTGCAGACTCCATACAGACAGTGACTCAAGCTGGGAATTGGACCTGGGACCCTGGTGTTGTGAAGAAACAGTGCTTACCACTGTGGTACTGTGCTGCCCACAAAGTCTGTACTGATCGTCAAGCCAGACCATTTGAGAAATAGTGGTGTGGGGCCATCCAGGTGTGCTTCATCCCATTTGTCTTCACGAAGCATGCAAACTCCTCGCTGGTGAATGGGGATCTGATGTCTGTGACGAATATCTCTGGGATGCCATGTTACTGAAGGAGAGTCGTAGCCTCTTGACGGTGGCCTTTGAAGTGGTGGACCACATTCGATGGATGTCAGTCCATTTGGATTGGGCATCCACTATCAGCAATAACATTGTGCCTTGAAATGGTCGGAAAAATCTGCATGTAGGCGCACCCAAAGCCGGTCCAGCCGTGTCCATGGGTAGAGGCTGGCCCTCTGGGCCCCCTTGCCTGCCTCATTCACAGTCACCCTCCCCTGCCCAAATCAGAAGACTCGATCCTCAGGAGTGCGACTGCCTCCCGGTACAAAACATCCAGGTAACATCCCCCCTCCCTGATGTGTCGCAATGTGTGCAGCTCAGCCTCCAGCTCAATGTCTGAGCTGAAGCTCCTCGCGCTGCACCTGCAGACATGTCTGCCCTGGACCACACTGGCATTCTGGAGCTCCCACATGCAGTAGCCTTGACAAATCACCTGTCCTGTCATAGAATCATAGAATTTACAGTGCACAAGGAGGCCATTCAGCCCATCGAGTCTACACTGGCCCCTGAAAGAGCACCATACTAACCCATACCTCCACCTTATCCCCGTAACCCAACAGCCTCACCTAACTTTGGACACTAAGGGGCAATTTAGCGTGACCTATTCACCTAACAGCACCTCTTTGGACTTGTGGAAGGAAACCGGAGCACCCGGAGGAAACCCACGCAGACACGGGGAGAACGTGCAGACTCCGCACAGACAGTAACCCAAGCCGGGAATTGAACCCGGGTCCCTGGCACTGTGAAGCAACAGTGCTAACCATTGTGCTACCGTGCCGCCCCTTAACGTGTTTTGATACACGACTGTTTAAAAACCAATTTAGAGTACCCAATTATTTATTTATTTTTTCAATTAAGGGGCAATTTAGCGCGGCCAATCCACCTAGCCTGCACATTTCTGGTTTGTGGGGGTGAAACCCACGCAGACATGAGGAGAATGTGCAAGCTCCACACGACTGTGACACAGGGCCGGTAATCGAACCCGGGTCCTCAGCGCCGTAGGAAGCAGCGGGCAGCATAGTGGTTAGCACTGTTGCTTGACTGTGCTAGAGTGAGCAACATGGATAGGCTCCTGGTTTTGACAGGAGTTCAGTTTACTGATAAGGATACCTTATTCGAACAGATGACAAAAGTTTTACAAAAGTTTCTGGGGAAACATTCGATTCTGATGGCTCTGATGATCCAAATAGGTCAGTCTGCAATAAGGCAGAATATGGAAGATACACTAGTAACAGAATGGTGAAATCGTATGGCTACGGACAGGGCTCAAGACTATAGACGGAGACCGAAACAAGGAAATTATGAAGACAGAAACCCAGTTAGAACCTACATTAGGACGATGAACCCCAGAAATGCACGGGGCATGATAAATCGATGTGACTCTCAATACCATTATGCTTTCAACTGTCCAACTCGTTATGATAGAGTGTTTGAAGCGACACATGACACGGAAGAGTCAGAAGAGGAAAAAGATAGTGACCAGAAAGAAGGCATTGTCCTATTGACAAGCAGTTTTACGCCGGTAATGAGGGTGTTGGTTGCAGAATCCTTCAACTGTGCTGTATTGGACAGTGGCTTCACATCTACTGTGTGTGGAATTGACTGGTCAAAATGTTACCTGGACTCTTTGATTGCTGAAAATCGTAACAAGGTTAAGGAATTTGAAAGTTCCACAAGTTTCAGGTTTGGGGATGATAATACTCTGAAGTCGCTGAAAAGATGGTGATCCCTTGCAATATTGCCAGAGTGAATCATTTCATTAGCACGGATGTTGTATCAAGTGAGATACCTTTACTTCTGAGCAGATGAAGAAAGCACACATGAAACTGGATATGGAACAGGATAAGGCAACAGTTTTTGGAAAGACGGTGGACTTACAATTTACACAGTCGGGACACTATTGTATTCCATTACTGACAAGTAATTTTTCAAGTAGAGTAGTTAAGGATGTGTTAATGGCAGTTGAAAATGGGACTTTAGCTGATAAAAAGCTTGTGGTATTAAAACTGCATAGGCAATTTGCACATCCGTCTCCTCGGAGGCTGAAAAATTTATTAAAGGATGCAGGGGTAAGGGATGACGACTATACTAAACTGATAGAACAGGTTAGTGACCGCTGTGAAGTTTGTAGGAAGTACAGAAGGACACCAGCACGACCGATAGTAACCCTATCTTTGGCCAGGGATTTTAACGACATTGTGGCCATGGACCTTAAGATTTGGGATAAAGCAAATAATATATTTATTTTGCATTTTGTAGATTTAGCAACCAGGTTTAGTCAACGATTGTACGAAGTAAAGAAAAGAGAGTAATTCTGGATCAAATCGTGGAAAAATGGATAGGGACAGGAATGGGTCCACTGGCAAAATTCCTTACGGACAGTGGGGGAGAATTTGCTAATGATGAGTTTAGGGATATGTGTGAAAACATGAATATCAGAGTTATGAATACGGCTGCAGAAAGCCCATTTAGTAATGGTGTCTGTGAAAGAAATCATGCTGTCATCGATGACATGCTTCGGAAGATTTTGGCAGATCGACCAGATTGCAGGCTAAATTCAGCTTTAGCATGGGCAGTACATGCAAAGAATTCATTGCAGATGGTTGGGCGCTATAGTCCTTATCAATTAGTGTTTGGTAGAAATCCTAAAATTCCATCCATTTTGGATGACCAGCCTCCAGCTTGGGAGGGGACTACAATTAGCTCTGGTTTTGCTGAACATTTAAATGCATTACATAGCAGTAGAACAGCTTTTTTGGAAGCAGAAGTCTCTGAAAGAATTCGCAGAGCTTTAAGACATAATGTACGGCCATCAGATGCCGTTTTTCAGCAAGGAGGCATGGTATACTATAAGAGAGACAATTCTAATGAATGGAAAGGCCCAGGGAAGATCATAGGCATAGATGGCAAAACAATTATTTTGCAACATGGTAATCAAACTGTTAGGGTCCATTCATCAAGGATAATGGGTACAGATTACAAATTTTCAAATTTTGACAGAGCAGACAGACATGACGAGGAACCAGAGTCATCTGGTACGCATGTGTTACAGAACTATGAGGACCAATTAACTGATATAGACAGGGTTTCTGTGGAGGAACACAACACTTCTGGTGAATTAGAACAGGCCATTTTTCTGAAAGGGCAACTGCCAAATGTTGGTACAAAAGTGACATACTTGCCTGAAGGGTCTAGTCAATGGAAGGATGCAACTGTTATTAGTAGAGCAGGGAAGGCCACTAGAAAGTATAAACATTGGTTGAATGTACAGCATTCAGGGGAAGGAGTCAAGACAATGGACTGGGAAAACGAAGTTCAAAAATGGAGGGCACAGAAACGCAGTGCCAGTTCAGATAGTACATCGGATAGTGAACAGGTCCGCAGGAAAAGGTCGAACTATTGAAAGGACATCCCACAGCAGAAGGGAAAGATCAAGCAGTAGCAGTACAGAATGAGATACCAGGCGGGAGAGGGGACGTAGTTTGTCAAGATCTCGGAACATGAGTAAGACTGCGAATACTAATAGAAGTAGAAGCCCACATGCACGTGAGATTTTGGTGGCTTCAAATAAATTAGATGAAAAAGTTATCAAAGAAGCTAAACAGCAAGAATTGCATAGTTGGAGTGAATTTGGGGTGGACACGGAAGTACCAGATAGGGGACAAACAGCTCTATCCCACAGATGGATTTGCACGGAAAAGATTCTTCCGGATGGAACTTATAAGGCAAAGGCCAGGCTTGTGGCAAGGGGATTTGAAGAAAACTTAGAAGATCAGGATTTAAGGGTAGATTCACCTACAGCAGGAAAGGTTATTTTAAAGATCTTCTTGGCTCTATTAGCCACAAAGGCATGGGAATGCAAATCTATAGATATAAAAGCTGCCTTTTTGCAGGGGCATCAGCTCCAGAGAGACATTTTTCTCCGTCCTCCTAAAGAAGCAGCTAATGCAGAAAGGGTACTCTGGAAGTTGAACAAATGTGTATATGGATTAAATGATGCATCTAGAGTCTGGTATTTTTCGGTAAGGTCAGTTTTGTTAAAGTTAGGCTGTTGCCAGTTGAAAGCAGATTCTGCAATATTTTACTGGCACTATAAAGGAAATCTTTCTGACATTTTTATGATGCATGTCGATGATTTTTTGTGGGGTGAGACTAGTGATTTTGAAGCTATTGTAATCTCTGGTTTGAGGAAAGAATTCAGGGTTGGGAGTCAGGCTTCCGGTGCATTTAAATATATTGGACTGGAAATTGGACAGACTAAGTTAGGGGCAACTTTATGTCAGCAATCTTATTTGGAAAGCATCACCCCAATAGCAATTAGTCGTGGCCGAGTTTCACAAAAAGAAGCAATGGTTTCAAAGATAGAAAAAGAGCAACTGCGAAGATTAATTGGGCAACTGAACTGGTTAGGTAGACAGACTAGACCGGACGTGAGTTTTGATGTCTTAGAGTTGAGTACAAAAATGAATGATCCCAAAGTGGAAGACATAATAAGAGCAAATAAAGCGTTGGCCAAACTAAAAATGCAGGAGTGTGTTTTGAAGTTTCTGGTTTTAGGTGACCGTAAGCACTTGAAACTCATAGTTTATAGTGATGCGTCCTATGCAAATTTATGTGATGGGGTTTCAAGCGCAGGAGGTTTTATAATTTTCCTTTTGGGGAACAATGGTAAATGTTTCCCGCTTGTGTGGGAAACAAAGAAAATAAGGAGAGTGGTAAAAAGCACTTTGGCTGCTGAGACGTTAAGCCTTGTAGAGGCGGTGGATATAGCCTTTTATATAAGTATGATATTGACAGAAATTTTGGGATTAGGGGATTTGGGTAATATACCTATTGACTGTCACATTGACAATAAATCCCTGTGGGAAAGTGTGCACTCTACAAAAAGTGTCAATGAAAAGTGGTTACGGATAGACATCGCAAGTTTGAAGCAGACGTTGGACAGAGGGGAAATAGCAAAAATTAAATGGGTCGACGGGAGCTATAAACTGTCAGACTGTTTTACGAAAAGAGGGGCGAGTTCACAGAAACTTTTGGATATTGTTAATGAAGGGCGCTTGTTTCTGTGACTGTTTTTTTTTCTTTCTCGTTCAAACAAAAAAACAACAAAAGGGGGGTAAAATCATGTGTGTGTTCTTGAGTTTCTTGAAATTTTGTTTTCATCTAATTATTATTTTTTCTCCAAGCAAGGGGAGACTGTTAAGTAATGGGTTAAGAGACATTGCAATTAGTTGTCTCATTTATGTTAAGTATCCATTAATTGACACTGATATGTAAAGGGGCTTCAGGTGGCCTTTGTCAGGTGGTGTGTTGTTAAGAGGTTTGTGCAGAGGCTGTGGAAGTGAAATGAATGGTGTTTGGTGAAAAGGAACAAGAACTTTAGACTCTTCATATCACAGTAACTAAAACAGCTAACAACGCTAAATTGCCCCTTAATTGGAAAAATGAATTGGGTACTCTAAAATTAATTTTAAAAAAACCTCCATCCCCCAAACCCACTACCGACAGCACCCCATCCCCTCAAACCCACCACCTCTCGACCCCATCCCCACCACCTCCATCCTCATTCCCTCAAACCAATCACCTCCATCCCCTCAAACACCCCCATGGACAGCACCCCATCCCCTCAAACCCACCACCTCCATCCTCTCAAACCCCCCCACCAACTCCACCCCATCCCCTCAAACCCACCACCTCCATCCTCATCCCCTCAAACCCCCCACCTCCATACCCTCAAACCCCCCACCTCCATCCCCTCAAACCCCCCACCAACTCCACCCCCATTCCCTCAAACCAATCACCTCCATCCCCTCAAACCCACCACGTCCATCCCCTCAAACCCACCACCTCCATCCCCTCAAACCCCCACCACCTCCACCCCCCCTCCCCTCAAACCCACCACCTCCATCCCCTCAAACCCCCACCACCTCCACCCCCCCCCTCCCCTCAAACCCACCACCTCCATCCTCATCCCCTCAAACCAATCACCCCGCATCCCCTCAAACCCCCACCAACTCCACCCCCATTCCCTCAAACCAATCACCTCCATCCCCTCAAACCCACCACCTCCATCCTCATCCCCTCAAACCAATCACCCCGCATCCCCTCAAACCCCCCACCAACTCCACCCCCATCCCCTCAAACCCCCACCAACTCCACCCCATTCCCTCAAAACCCCCACCAACTCCACCCCCATTCCCTCAAAACCCCCACCAACTCCACCCCCATTCCCTCAAACCCCCCACTAACTCCACCCCCATTCCCTCAAACCCCCCACTAACTCCACCCCCATTCCCTCAAACCCCCCACTAACTCCACCCCCATTCCCTCAAACCCCCCACTAACTCCACTCCCATTCCCTCAAAACCCCCACCAACTCCACCCCCATCCCCTCAAAACCCCCAACTCCACCCCCATTCCCTCAAAACCCCCCACCAACTCCACCCCCATTCCCTCAAAACCCCCCACCAACTCCACCCCCATTCCCTCAAAACCCCCAACTCCACCCCCATTCCCTCAAACCCCCCACCAACTCCACCCCCATCCCCTCAAAACCCCCACCAACTCCACTCCCATTCCCTCAAAACCCCCAACTCCACCCCCATTCCCTCAAAACCCCCACCAACTCCACCCCCATTCCCTCAAAACCCCCAACTCCACCCCCATTCCCTCAAAACCCCCAACTCCACCCCCATTCCCTCAAAACCCCCACCAACTCCACCCCCATTCCCTCAAAACCCCCACCAACTCCACCCCCATTCCCTCAAACCCCCCACCAACTCCACCCCCATTCCCTCAAAACCCCCAACTCCACCCCCATTCCCTCAAAACCCCCACCAACTCCACCCCCATCCCCTCAAAACCCCCCACCAACTCCACCCCCATTCCCTCAAAACCCCCACCAACTCCACCCCCATTCCCTCAAAACCCCCACCAACTCCACCCCCATTCCCTCAAACCCCCCACCAACTCCACCCCCATTCCCTCAAAACCCCCAACTCCACCCCCATTCCCTCAAAACCCCCACCAACTCCACCCCCATCCCCTCAAAACCCCCCACCAACTCCACCCCCATTCCCTCAAAACCCCCACCAACTCCACCCCCATTCCCTCAAACCCCCCACCAACTCCACCCCCATTCCCTCAAAACCCCCACCAACTCCACCCCCATTCCCTCAAAACCCCCCACCAACTCCACCCCCATTCCCTCAAACCCCCCACCAACTCCACCCCCATTCCCTCAAAACCCCCCACCAACTCCACCCCCATTCCCTCAAAACCCCCTATCCCTTCAAACTCCTCCCCGACTCTCATGTCCTGCCAGCTTCTCCCTCAGCCCCCTGCCCAGCAACCTCAATCTCTCGGTGCTCCATCTAAACCCACCTCAGCGCCACCATCACCCCTCTCCCCCTCAACACCCCCATTGGCCCCAACTCGCCTCCCCCTCCCCGGTTGCCCGGTAACGCTCCCCCTCCCCCGGTAACGCTCCCCCTCCCCCGGTAACGCTCGCGCCCCGGCCGTGGCTGGGCTGCTGCTGACGTGTCACCCTGGCCAGTGCGCCTGCGCCGCCAGCCTCTGGTATTCAACATGGCTGCATTGCTGAAGCGAGTATGTGTGTCAGTGTTACTGATTACAGCAATCAGCGGGAAGAAAGACCAACCACCACCACAACAACAACAACTCTTCTCCAACTACAAACGGTGTATGGATGAAGAATGTAGCAGTAAGTAACAGCCACTCATTGGGCTGTTTTTTTAAGGTGCAAGGCTGACTGGTGATGGGAGGGAGGAGGAGGAATATTGTCCATGGTGACCAGTTGGCAGTTCAGTTCTGTTCATTAGGGCGAGTTCATTGTCACAATGTTTTTCTCCGAAAGTGGGGCAAACTTTGAGCCGCATAAAGGAGCCAAATTTGAAAAACGTTTTTTTAAATCACTAATTGTAAGATAGCAGTGCTGTGGTAATCTTCCCCACACAGTCAACTTTTATTCCCTCTTCGCTAATTGTTTATAAATTCAGACCTCTCCCACTTTTGGTTGCAATTTCCTTGCACAGATGCAGAATATTCTCAGTTTGGACGTGCCGATTTCTAAATACAGGCTCGTTTTAGAAGACAATCCAATTCAGGAGAGGGAAAAATAAGCAATTGTTCATCTTCTCCATCCTTCAACGTGGAGGGGCATGGAGTGAACCTTCCTCCACTTCATGGTCCCTTTTCTGTACCTCTCTTTTAGTTTAATTCCTGCAAATTTCTATTGTAGGGAAAGTTAACTTTTCCTGTTCCCTGTGATGAACAAAATTGACGTAATTGCATTTTGTTGCAGAGTAACGTCTTTGTTTTTATACAAAAATACAAAATAACAAAATATTGTGTTATCTCTAATTGTGGCACAAGCTGGAAGATTGGTACTTGGAGAGATCAGTCTGTTATATCTACTGCCTTTAATGTTCAACTCAGAGTGATATTTCTTTGGCAGTTTTAAGACTGTATTAGTGACCTTGGCTTCCTGCCATGTGTATGTTCGTTCTAATATTGGTGCCAATCTTGGCCCTAACCCCAAATTATTTCTGACCTTTCTGGCAGTTTCCTCTGCTTTGCAAGATTGCTCACTACCGCTAACTCTTTCTACTCATCCCAATTCTACGGTTTACTTTTAACCCCCAGTTGAAATGCTACATTAACTTTCTATAGGTTTGATTTTAGGTGAGAACACTTGTGGAATGCTCTCACGTTTGGGCCCCTCATTCAAAATAATGCTGGGATTCAGGAAGGTGAAAAGTAAATTTTGTGACTTGGCAAAACTCATTTGTAGAGAAATATATGGCGTGGGCATCAGTAGACAGTCGTGGGATTTATGGGGCACAGGGTTAAAACCAGCATCCTCAACAGAAACCAAAAATAAGAGACATTTCACTCCTCCTTCCCAGAAAATGTAACAAAAAGACTACAACAGAATCAGCTGAGTATTTTTTCAAAGCGTGATAAATATTTGGTTTGGGGCAGTAATACAGAGTTCAGGATTGGAATAAAACCATCAAGTAATCTATGATGTATTCTATACTAGGGTAGGCCAATGTTATGAAGAACATTCGGTTAGATTACATACGTGCAGTATGTATGGTAGCATAGGGAATTACAAGGTGAGAGAGCGGGGGGGGGGGGGGAAATGGGGCGATTGGGGGGAACAAGGCACCTGGGTGAGAGAGCGGGAGGGAAACAGGGCACCTGGGTGAGAGAGGGGGTGGGAACAGGGCACCTGGGTGAGAGAGGGTGTGGGAACGGGGCACCTGGGTGAGCGAGGGGGGTGGGAACAGGACACCACGGTGAGAGAGGGGGTGGGAACAGGGCACCAGGTTAAGGGGGGGGGGAGAGAACAGGGCACCTGGGTGAGAGGGGGGGGGAAACCGGGCACCTGGGTGAGGGGAAACAGGGCACCTGGGGGGGGGGGGAGAAACAGGGCACCTGGGTGAGAGGGGGGGGAAACTGGGCACCTGGGTGAGGGGGGGGGGGGAACCGGGCACCTGGGTGAGGGGAAACAGGGCACCTGGGGGGGGGGAAACCGGGCACCTGGTTGAGGGTTAACAGGGCACCTGGGGGGGGGGGGAGAAACAGGGCACCTGGGTGAGGGGGGGGGAAACAGGGCACCTGGGTGAGGGGGGGGGAAACAGGGCACCTGGGTGAGGGGGGGGGGAAACAGGGCACCTGGGTGAGGGGGGGGGGGAAACAGGGCACCTGGGTGAGGGGGGGGGGAAACAGGGCACCTGGGTGAGGGGGGGAGAAATAGGGCACCTGGGTGAGGGGGGGGGAGAAACAGGGCACCTGGGTGAGGGGGGGGGGGAGAAACAGGGCACCTGGGTGAGAGAGCGGGAGGGAAACAGGGCACCTGGGTGAGAGAGGGGGTGGGAACAGGGCACCTGGGTGAGAGAGGGTGTGGGAACGGGGCACCTGGGTGAGCGAGGGGGGTGGGAACAGGACACCACGGTGAGAGAGGGGGTGGGAACAGGGCACCAGGTTAAGGGGGGGGGGAGAGAGAACAGGGCACCTGGGTGAGAGGGGGGGGGAAACCGGGCACCTGGGTGAGGGGAAACAGGGCACCTGGGGGGGGGGGAGAAACAGGGCACCTGGGTGAGAGGGGGGGGAAACTGGGCACCTGGGTGAGGGGGGGGGGGGAAAACCGGGCACCTGGGTGAGGGGAAACAGGGCACCTGGGGGGGGGAAACCGGGCACCTGGTTGAGGGTTAACAGGGCACCTGGGGGGGGGGGAAGAAACAGGGCACCTGGGTGAGGGGGGGGGGAAACAGGGCACCTGGGTGAGGGGGGGGAAACAGGGCACCTGGGTGAGGGGGGGGGAAACAGGGCACCTGGGTGAGGGGGGGGGAAACAGGGCACCTGGGTGAGGGGGGGGAAACAGGGCACCTGGGTGAGGGGGGGGAGAAATAGGGCACCTGGGTGAGGGGGGGGGGAGAAACAGGGCACCTGGGTGAGGGGGGGGAATGGGGCCCCTGGGTGAGAGGGGGGAATGGGGCCCCTGGGTGAGAGGGGGGAATGGGGCCCCTGGGTGAGAGGGGGGAATGGGGCCCCTGGGTGAGAGGGGGGAATGGGGCCCCTGGGTGAGAGGGGGGAATGGGGCCCCTGGGTGAGAGGGGGGAATGGGGCCCCTGGGTGAGAGGGGGGAATGGGGCCCCTGGGTGAGAGGGGGGAATGGGGCCCCTGGGTGAGAGGGGGGGAATGGGGCCCCTGGGTGAGAGGGGGGAATGGGGCCCCTGGGTGAGAGGGGGGAATGGGGCCCCTGGGTGAGAGGGGGGAATGGGGCCCCTGGGTGAGAGGGGGGAATGGGGCCCCTGGGTGAGAGGGGGGAATGGGGCCCCTGGGTGAGAGGGGGGAATGGGGCCCCTGGGTGAGAGGGGGGAATGGGGCCCCTGGGTGAGAGGGGGGAATGGGGCCCCTGGGTGAGAGGGGGCAATGGGGCCCCTGGGTGAGAGGGGGCAATGGGGCCCCTGGGTGAGAGGGGGGAATGGGGCCCCTGGTTGAGAGGGGGGAATGGGGCCCCTGGCTGAGAGGGGGGAATGGGGCCCCTGGGTGAGAGGGGGGAATGGGGCCCCTGGGTGAGAGGGGGGAATGGGGCCCCTGGGTGAGGGGGAAATGGGGCCCCTGGGTGAGAGGGGGGAATGCGGCCCCTGGGTGAGAGGGGGGAATGCGGCCCCTGGGTGAGAGGGGGGAATGGGGCGCCTGGGCGAGAGGGGGGGAATGGGGCGCCTGGGCGAGAGGGGGGAATGGGGCGCCTGGGCGAGAGGGAGGAATGGGGCGCCTGGGCGAGAGGGAGGAATGGGGCGCCTGGGCGAGAGGGAGGAATGGGGCGCCTGGGCGAGAGGGAGGAATGGGGCGCCTGGGCGAGAGGGAGGAATGGGGCGCCTGGGCGAGAGGGAGGAATGGGGCGCCTGGGCGAGAGGAAGGAATGGGGCGCCTGGGCGAGAGGGAGGAATGGGGCGCCTGGGCGAGAGGGAGGAATGTGGCGCCTGGGCGAGAGGGAGGAATGGGGCGCCTGGGCGAGAGGGAGGAATGGGGCGCCTGGGCGAGAGGGAGGAATGGGGCGCCTGGGTGTTAGGGGGAGGGAGGAATGGGACGCCTGGGTGAGAGAGGGGGGGGGAGAGGAATGGGGCCCCTGGGTGAGAGGGGGGGGGAATGGGGCCCCTGGGTGAGAGGGGGGGGGAATGGGGCCTCTGGGTGAGAGGGGGGGGAATGGGGCCCCTGGGTGAGAGGGGGGGGGAATGGGGCCCCTGGGTGAGAGGGGGGAGGAATGGGTCACCTGGGTGAGAGGGGGGGGGATGGGGCCCCTGGGTGAGAGAGGGGAGGAATGGGTCGCCTGGGTTGGAGGAGGGGGTAGAGAATGGGGCGCCTGGATGAGTCTGGGGTGATGGTGTGTGGGATAGAAATGTGTGAAGGTGGGCGAGTGTGTAGGAGCACAGTGCTAACTGTCTCTTTGATGTCTTGTATCTTTCAGTGTTGATGTGTCGAGGCAAAGCTGTGCAGGATTTCACTGGTCCCGACTGCCGCTTTCTGAAGTTTAAAAAGGGTGAAACAATTTATGTTTATTATAAATTAGCAGGAGAAAGGAACGATCTTTGGGCTGGAAGTGTGAGTAACTTTTTATTTGTATGTTACCCCGAATGTTCCTTTAAAAGGGCGTAGATTTTTCTGAAGTCAAATAAATTGCTATTCAATAATTGGTGCTCACTCTGAATCAGAGATTTGGGGGTTTAGGCTCTGATCCAGGACTTGGGCATGATTGAGGTGGCATGGTGGCACATTGGTGCCTCACAGCACCAGGACCCGGGTTCGATTCCGACCTTGGGTGACTGCATGGAGTTTGCACATTCTCCCCGTGTCTGCGGGGGTTTCCTTTGGGTGCTCCGGTTTCCTCCCCAGTCCAGAGATGTGCTGTTTAGCTGGATTGGCCATGATAAACTGTTCCTTGCTGTCCAGGTGTTATGGAGATAGATGGGGGATTGGGCCTAGGTAGGGTGATCTTTTGAAAGGCCAGTGCAGTCTTGATGGGCTGAATAGCTTCCTGCACTATAGGGATTCTATGATTCTAGGGATACGAGCTGAGTCGTGAGGATGTTTTGTGTTATTCGATGCAGCGGGTTTTAATCTAAATCGAAGCTCTATGTGCCTGTTGAGCAGGTTTTAACATAGGAATTGTTAAATGAAGATAGACTAATATCCATCTCCTTCACATTCTAACATCCTGGAAGTTGCAGGATACAATGATAATGCGATTGTTGCCTAATCAGGGCATTGATAATCGTGATGCTATTTAAAAACAAGCATGAAATGTTCTGAGGTGTGACTCATTCAATACCATCACAGCCTGTGGTGTAAATAGCTCCACGTGGACATAGTGAACTGTTATATCCTTGTTGGGAGGCAGCAGACAGGAACTATAATTTCTGTACTTGTTTAACCAGCTTTTGCCAAACTCCAAAGTGCCTCATATTGGGAGCGAGAGGGAAAGATATGAGCACTGGCATTAATCGTGAAGGAAAAGCAGGAAATATTGAATTCTCAGTGACACATTCGGAGGAATGATATGCTTGTGTTTCTGTGCACGCCTTTTACAATCCAGCCCTGATTATTATCGCAGTGTTACTGGGCAGGCCCTCGCCGCTGTCGCACCTCAATTACAATAATTTTCATTGGTACACATCTAACGTGGTGCGCAGAGGCTGTAAAAAGGATGTGTATCGAGAAAGGTGTTTCAGAGAGAGGAGGAAGCAGGGTGAAAATTGTTTTTATTTGAAAAAAAAACCTGCAGACCAGGCCAATAATTTTAGGTTTAAGGTTGCAGCAGACACCAGTGGCTGTGACGTTCCTGGATAATGCAGTCCGGTTTCTCACTGAGATGCTTCGCTTCGTGCCTCTTGTCAGGAGACATTCCTGTGAGACCATCCATTGACCACCAGCAAGCTAAATCCCACCTTTATCTAGAGCCCCCACATACTCCAGACAGGGCGTCACTGGGTAGTGATCAGGAGCAGGAATTCTTGCTAAATTGTGGCATTTCAAGTGCTGGGATTATGTAACTTGACCTGAGTGCCTCAGTTCCACCCTGCCGTAATACTCAGTAATCGGGATGGGGTGGGAGTGCTTTTTAAACAACTTTTGAAGCACTGGTCTCACTTTTGATTCTGAAAAGCATCTTCTAATTCTCTGAATCCACATCCAGTGAAGGATCCTGGATAGAACCACCAACATCACTGAGTATTTATTTAGGATGAATTGCAAACAGCTGAATGTGTAATCTAATCTGGGACAGTAAATGTTCACAGGAGCTTTGAACTGTCAATAAATTGAGGGTGCCTCAGATAGGTGGCCTGTGGCGCACCTTAAGATAGGTTTATTGCCCATGCTATCTCTACATATTAATCAGCAGAGTGATAAGGGGATGTGTTTATCTTGGAGTGACAGACGTGTTTACTTTGTGACGTTTTTGAGGCGGCTACACTGTGTATTGTACCATTTCACAGCAAGGGGATTTAGGAATTCATGATATCGGAGTCAATTAATCCTGTTCACATTTTCACTTTACTTTTTTAAAAAAATGCATTTTATTCCATACATATTCAAACAGTTCCAAAGCATAAATATGATGTGGAGTTACAGTTACAAAACAGAAATAAACCAGGGAACATGCTCCCCAACTCACAGTTACAGGTTTTTCCCCATTTTCACTGAAATTTATCTTTTTCCAATTTGGTCAATGAAGGCCCAAATCACAATGTCCCATCAAGTCACCTCAGCTGATTTTAACCCAGGGCTTATCATAAACAGGAATAAATAAACCTTCAGTTTAAAATTCAGTAGTAAGATCAGTTGTGGCATTTCAGTTCATTTTTGTTCATTAGCAAGACAAAGTAAGGATTTTGCAGGATTAAAATTCAGAAACAAAACCTATTTTGATACATGTGGGCGAGTGTTATTTTTGCAGCATTTGTTTTTGTATCTGTCTCTTTAATTCCTGTATTGAAAGGAAGACCCGCTCCTGGGCTTCTGTTTTGTTCTGTTCTTCTAAAGATGCTGCCCCTCTTTACATTAACCAGGTAGTCTATTTACTTCCTTCATATCTGTAACATTCCTTGATCTCCAAATTCTTTCTCTCACAGGTAGGGAGTCAGTTTGGATATTTCCCCAAAGACCTTATTGAAATCAATCGAATATACTCAAATGCAGAGGTGGAATTACCTGCTGAGGTAGGTGTGCATTTTTGTGTCATTTAAATCTAAAAGGACCACATCATTTAATGGTACAGTCAATCCTATAAACCATAGGTTCAAACTTGGTTCTTTGGGGCTATCTTAGGATGTGTCGTCGTGATCAGATTAGTGTTTTTCTGCATCTGTTGAGTTATTGGCTCGTTTCTTTTGTCACTGAATACTAACAAATCATTGTTTCTGCAGTGGAATCACAGCATTTCTTTGTGAAGCTAACTGCGTCATTTATTTCCTCCCACAGTCCAAAGATGTGCTGGTTAGGTGGATTAGTAACATTGCCCCTTAGTGCCCAAAGATGTGCAGGTTAGGTGGGGTTACGGGGATAGAGTGGGGGAGTGGACCTCGGTAGGTGCTCTTTCTGAGTGTCGGTGCAGACCTGATGGGTCAAATGGATTCTATGGGGTGGCCAAAAGCATGGGTGGTGAGGGTGGTCTGCCAGTGTGCCTGTTTTTGTGGGCGTTGTCTCTGGGAGTTTTGTCTTTCTGCCAAGGCTAGCATATATTGCCTGCACATTCCTAATTGCCCTTGAGAATGTGGTGATGAACCACCTTCTTACGGACATAGATGCATAGAAGATAGGAGCAGGAGGAGGCCTTTTGGCCCTTTGAGCCTGCTCCGCCATTCATCACGATCATGGCTGATCATCTAACTCAATAGCCTAATCCTACTTTCTCCCCATAGTCTTTGATCCCATTCTCCCCATAGTCTTTGATCCCATTCTCCCCAAGTGCTATATCCAGCCGTCTCTTGAATATATTCAAAGTTTTAGCATCAACTACTTCCTGTGGCAATGAATTCCACAGGCTCAACACTCTGTGTGAAGAAATGTCTCCTTATCTCTGTCCAAAATGGTTTACCCTGAATCCTCAGACTGTGACCTCTGGTTCTGGTCGCACCCATCATTGGTAACATCTTCCCTGCATCTAGTCCTGTTAGAATTTTATGTCTCTATGAGATCCCCCCCCTCATTCTTCTGAACTCCAGTGAGAACAACCCAACCTAGTCAATCTCTCCTCATCTGACAGTTCTGCCATCCCTGGAATCAGTCTGGTAAACCTTCGCTGCACTCCCTCGAGAGCAAGAACATCCTTCCTCAGAGAAGGAGACCAAAACTGCACACAATACTCCAAGTGTGGCCTCACCAAGGCCCTGTATAATTGCAGCAACAAATCCCTGCTTCTATACTCGAAACCACTTGCAATGAAGGCCAACATACCATTAGCCTTCTTTACCAGCTGCTGCACCTGCATGCTTACCTTCAGCAAATGGTGCACAAGGACACCCAGGTCCCGCTGCACACTCCCCTCTCCCAATTTACAACTATTCAGATAGTAATCTGCCTTCCTGTTTTTGCTTCCATAGTGAATAACCTCACACTTATCCAAATTATACTGCTGTCCAGGTGGTGTAGGTACAATCCACAGTCCGTAACGTTTTGATGTAACTGAGTGGAATGCTGCCGCATTTCGGAGGATAGTTAAGAGGCGACCCTGTTGCTGTGGTATTCGAGTCACATATCAGCCAGAATGGGTAAAGAAGGCAGATAACCTCTCCTGAAGGTCGTAAGTGAACCAGATAGATTTTAAAAATCTAGTAGTTTCATAACCATTAGTAAAGAGATCAGCATTTATTCTATTTTAATTAATTATGGTAATTGAATTTGAAATTGTTGCCCTTTCTCGGGTAATGTCCGTTGATACCTTCTTGTATATTGCCCATTCTTCATAATGCAAGCTTAGCCAATTAGACATCTCTTTAAAACCTCATTGATAAAACATTTCTTCCTTTATCCTCATGTCTGTTGTTCCAACACCATGAGAAATCTTTGTACTTTAAAACGCACGACAAAATACAAATTATTGTTGTCAAAACAATAATGTAGTTCGAGTCAAGAACTTAGCAGAGTGAGGTGAGCAAACCTGAATCTTCAACTCCACCCTTTTCCTTCATTTGTATCTCAATTAGGTTAATGAAAATTTAAAAAAAAAAAAAAAATGTTTTCTTTCATGGGGTGTGGGTGTCATGAGTAAGGCCAACATTTGTTTCCCACCCCGAATTGCCCTTGAACTGACTGCAGAGTGCAGTTAAGAGTCAGCCACCTTGCTGTGGACGAGGCAAGGGTGGCAGATTTATTTCTCTAAAGGACATTACTGAACTAGAAATGTCTTTCTGACGATCATTGATAGTTGGCATGGTCACCACAGTACTGAGAATCGCTTTATATTCCAGAATTATTCATTGAATTTAAATTCTACCAGCTGCCATGCTGCGATTTGAACTCGCGTCTGCAGATTATTAGCCTAGGCATCTGGGTTACAAGTCCCGTGACATTGCCACTGTGCTACCGACTCACCTACATTTGCAATGTTGTCACTGGGGTTGTTTCGTCTATTGATACTAATACAGTTTAAATGTGTGCTGTTAATACTTTTTGTATGTTACTGTTAATTTGTCAACTCAAATGGTCCTACCACTGCACCCACTGGTTACAAATATGTAAACTCTGCACCCTAATGGTATGTAGCTGTTAAATGCAGTCTGCTGTGGGAAAGTTTACATTGGCCTGTGTTTACTTCAAACTCTGCTTTCTCCTGTTTTACAGGAGACCGATTTTGTTTGTTTTGACGGAGGACCTGATGAATTTGATTATGTAGACCTTGATCACTTGCTACAAGCAAACGGAAAAACTGAATTTATCAAAGGCACGATTGAATCACATATCGCAACAGAAGCAAGTGAGAGGGAGAAAATAAACAAAGATACTGGGCAGGAAATTCTAGATTCTGAGTTTAAAACTGCTCCCAAAGTGCCTGAAAATAAATTGGGAGAAAATAACGCAAGATATGATAAAGAGGCAGTTCAGTTTGTAGAACCATCACGGATTGAAGATAAAGGAGATGAACTTGTAGATAGTATAATAAATGGTGAACAAATTCTTCATGTTGAAGATGGAGAATCTGAAGAGAAACCTGCTAATGTGGGTGAAAATGTTTCCTCTTTGGAAGAGCATCCAACAGAAGAGGATGGTAGTAGCCACGTTAAAGTGAGCGCACATTTGGAAACTCAGGAGCTCCGAACCTCCCCTCCAAAAGTCATAGACCATGAGGAGTTTAGTGAAGACACCAAAGGCACTAGAGTTACTCGGGGTGAAGTTGAGTCATTGGATAGAGTGGAACAGGGATCTCAAGAAGATAAACGGGAGGACGTTTTTGAACTTGTGGGGTCTTCAAAATTAGAAACTACATTTGGGTCAACAATAGATGTGATTGTGGGAGATGATGACGTGACGAGCAAAGTGACCGTATTAGATGAAGATCCTGTGTTTGATTCTGAGCTGCAGAAAGAAGAATTAGTTGAGTCACCCGAGAAAGTACCTCTGCTCATGTATTCTGATCCTAAATTGCAGCAGCAGCCAGAGCTCCCAGCGAAAGACAATCTCCCAGAAGAGGATTTTGGTGAAGACCATGCTGCAAAATTCAATGAGACTGACACTAAGATTACTGCTCAGGATGCTCATCTTCCAGTGACTCCTGTCAATTCAGAAAAGGGACAATCGTTGGGTGGGATAACTGAAGAACTTGTCAATATCGGAGATCAGGAGAAATTTCAAGCAGGAACTTCGGATGATGAGAACAGTCAAAAGGAAAGATTGTTGACGACTCTTGGTGACACTTTCGCTTCCGGTTACAACTGCATAGAAACAACATCAAAGGTCACAGATGCTTACAGTTCTGATTCTGGAGAGGTTCAGGAAGATGTGAAGGCCGGAAGCGTTAAAGATTCAGGGGATAAAGACAGGGTATATTTGTTGAGTATGCCAGAAAAAGAGGTTGAAGATGAACTTGCGAATACAGCTGGTAAAGCAGTAGAAAACGATGATATGAAGGAGAGAGCTGGCATAGGGATGGAAGATTACAAAATTGGTACTAATTTAGAAATGTCCTATAAAGAAAATGAAAGGACAGAGGAGGATCAAGGCATTCAATCCAAAGCAACGCATGAAATTCCTGGGCTAGAAAAAGAGAGGGAATCGGAAACAAATGGCCCAACTTTTAATGAGGAAGTTGGCAATGATGAAGTGCCAGAAATAGATGACCAGAGCAGAGAAATTGAGCAGCAAACTCTAAATTCTCCAAGTACTGAAAATAAATCAGGAACTGGGACAAATCAAAGTTCACAAGTATTTAATCAGTTAGAACAAGAAACTGAAATAGAAAAAATGATTGATTCCGAGTTGAGATTGTCCAGAAATTTGTCTACTGAGGTCTTAGATGCTGAAAGTGAGAAGTTGAAATCACAAAACAAAACCCGAGCAGTCACACATGACCAGTTTTCTATGGAGGACCCCAATGCCAAACGATCACATGATGCAGATGATGCCAACGAAAATCTTACAAACTCCAGTGCAAGTGGTGAAGAAGTCAAGGGAGATAAAGAGTACAAAGAACCTAAGGAATATGATTTGGCAAAGAATAACCAGGGGGAAAAAGGTCCATCTTCTGGAGATGATGTTGCAGATCAATTACAGGAAGAAATGAATGATGAGAACATTCTGGAAGAGATTGACACTGATCAGCCAGAAAAGCTATTAGAAGATGAAAATGCTGCAGAAGCCAGAATAGCGCAGAACAGCAATTCTAACGCCACTGATGATCAAGAAGAAGCTATAGATGATCAAGATTTAGATGTTGAAGCTGAGAACTTCGAAGAGGCGAGGAATACAGTGGAGCTAAATGATCTAGAAGATCAAGGCGAAAACACTAATGGGCAAAGTGAAATGCTTGTAAAGATGGACCGTGAAGTTGAAGAACCCAGCGAGCTTGCTCAGAATATTCAAGAACTGTCAAACAAGACTGAAGGCCAAAGAGAGTCAGAACAGCACGACCTCAAGCCTGTGCGTAAGAATGCTCTGGACACCGTTAATGAAGACCAAGTTCAGCATCTGAAATACCTCTCTGAGGCGTCACAGAAGGATAAGGGCAATTTCAATGAGGGCAAGGGTCACAAAGCTGAAGAGAGCAGGTCGTCAGAGATAGAATCCAGTATTGAAAATACATCAAACCTGTCTGAGGTTGAAGAAAATCATGAAGAACCTGCCCATCATAGAAAAGGCATTGGATCAGAGGAAGAAAGGAAAATATTTGCAGGTCAAAAATATAGTGAGGCAGTGGAACAACTTACTATTTTGAAAAGTTACCTTGATAAAAAGAGCATTGAACGCTTGAATAGATACCTTGGTTTGCGGCAAGTTCTAGATCTAGAGGCTGTGCTTCATGATTTGAAAGAGAAACTTAGCCGTGGCAAGTCATCCAGAACTAACGAGGAGGATATTGAAGCTCTGGACTATATATTGGAGGAGTCTGAGACCAGGATTTTAGATATGGTGGAGAATATTTTGGATGAAAGATCTGAAGAAAACCCCTGGAAGACTGAGGAAAATTCACCAGAGTCCGATGAAGAAACAGTGCTTTTGAATGATATCCAGGAACTTCTATTTCAATTAAGGGAGAAGGTCTTAATCAGCAAGGAAAGTGATGCACTCACTCCTGGAAAGAAAATATCACCAGAAAGTGAACATTTACCCCATGGTAAGAGTTTAAGCCTAATTTTTGTTGTGTTGTGTATTTTTAGAAAAAGGTTTATTGTCACCTCCCACCTCCTCTTGATCCTGCATTCTTCATTACGGGAAGTATGCCAGTATCATCTATCAAGAATATCCCCCTGAATTCTATTTTTATTTTGTACCTCCCTAGCTCCACCATGAGAAAGTTCTTAGTCTCCTTTTGTAAACCTCCCCACACACACGGCTGGGCTTAGGAATTCTGTTACAGGAACAATTGCAGGTGCAAATTAATGTTCTATTGCTCTGTTACTACGGTGTATATTACTTCTGTAAAGTCATTTCCATTTATAGCTTTATCCTCCTTGGGACTTGCACATCATACACCATCCTTGCTCGAGAAGAACCCCCATTACCAGCTTTGTTCTGTGTCACTGTATAACCAGGTGTAGGTATGGCATGTTAGATAGCAAACGCACTCTGTAATTCAGGCGTAACCCATGATCCTGAATATAGGATCCAGTGTAGGCCATTCAGCCGTGAACCTGTTTTGCTGTTCAATTGGATCAGTGGCTAATTGGATTAATCAACTCTAATTCTGTTCCACATCCATTGATACACTTATCTGTCAATCAATCTTAAAAATTTCAATTGGCCAATTCACAGCCTCTTGCGGGAGTCAGTTCCATGTTTCCATTGCCCTTTTGTGTGGAAAAAGTGCTTCCTGATTTCATTCCTGAGTGGTCCAGCTCTAATTTTAAACTTATCCTCTTGTTCTGGATTTCCCCACCAGAGAAAATAGTTTCTCTGTATCCTTATTGAACTCTTTAATTATTTTAATGTCCTCAATTAGACCCTTGTTCTACCTTCTAAACTTAGAAATCAATCTATGTTTACAGAATCTGTCCTTGTAATTTAACAATATCATTCTCAAGAATCTGTGCTGTGACACCTCCCCATATCCTCTCAACTTCCCAACATCAAAATAATAATCTTTATTGTCACAAGTAGGCTTACATTAACACTGCAATGAGGTTACTGTGAAAAGCCCCTAGTCGCCACATTCCGGCGCCTGTTCGGGAACACAGAGGGAGAATTCAGAATGTCCAATTCACCTAACCGCACGTCTTTCAGGACTCGTGGGAGGAAGCCGGAGCACCTGGAGGAAACCCACACAGACACAGGGAGAATGTTCAGATTCCTCACAGACAGTGACCCAAGCTGGGAATCGAACTTGGGACCCTGGAGCTGTGAAGCAACAATGCTAGCCATTGTGCTACTGTGCCGTATATCCTCCTTCAGGTGTGCTGTCCAAAACTGAATGCAGTATTTGGGATATTACCAAGGTTTCATAGATTTCACAGCGCAGAAGGAGGCCATTCGGCCCATCGAGTCTGCACCGGCTCTTGGAAAGAGCACCCTACCCAAGATCCACACCTCCACCCTATCCCCATAACCCAGTAACCCCACCCTACACAAAGGGCAATTTTGGACACTATGGGCAATTTAGCATGGCCAATCCACCTAACCTGCACATCTTTGGACTGTGGGAGGAAACCGGAGCACCCGGAGGAAACCCACGCACACACTGGGAGGATGTGCAGACTCCGCACAGACAGTGACCCAAGCCGGAATCGAACCTGGGACCCTGGAGCTGTGAAGCAATTGTGCTATCCACGATGCTACCGTGCTGCCCCTGTATATCTGTATATCTGAAATACAATTTCCTTAATTTTATATATGAGAGGAAGTCAAATATTCCATTACTTTTTTGTATTTCTTCAGTGTATTTTCGTGATTTGTGGATATGAACACACAAATTCCTTTGCTGCTCCATAGGTTCCAGTCTCTCCTCATTTGGAAAATTTCCTGTTGTCGTCCTCAGACCTGAGGTGGACGAGCTCATACTTCCCCAGAGCAAGTAGGGTTGTGATGATTGGGATTTCAATTACCCTACCCTAAGGTACTGGGAAACGGGTAGAATGTGGGGCACAGAAGGGGAGAAATTCCTATAGTGTGTGCAGGAGAACTTTCTGGAACAGTTCATTTCCAGTCCTATTAGGGAGCAAGCTGTGCTGGATCTGGTCCGAGGAAATGAGGCAGGGCAGATGGAGAACTTCAGGGTGGGGGGGGCTGTTTGGAAGTAGCGACCATAATATAATACAATTCAATATTAAGTTGTAAAAAGATAAAAATCAGTCATAGATTAAGATTCCAGACTGGAAAAGGGCAAATTTGAGGGGTCTAAAAGTTGAACTGGAGCAGGTTGATTGAAAACACAATTTGGAGATAAAACAGTGGATGAAAAATGGGAGACTTTCAAAGGAGATACGAATAGGGTGCAATCTGGGTACATACCTATGAGAAATAAATACCGGGTATCCAAAGCTAATGTACCCTGGACGAAATGAAATGAATGAAATAATAAGAACATAAGAACTAGGAGCAGGAGTAGGCCATCTGGCCCCTCGAGCTTGCTCCTCCATTCAATGAGATCATGGGTGATCCTTTGTGGACTCAGCTCCACTTTCCGGCCCGAACACCATAACCCTTAATCCCCTTATTCTTCAAAAAACTATCTATCTTTATCTTAAAAACATTCAATGAAGGAGCCTCTACAGCTTCACTGGACAAGGAATTCCATAGATTCACAACCCTTTGGGTGAAGAAGTTCCTCCTAAACTCAGTCCTAAATCTACTTCCCCTTATTTTGAGGCTATGCCCCCTCGTTCTGCTTTCACCCGCCAGTGGAAACAACCTGCCCGCATCTATCCTATCTATTCCCTTCATAATTTTATATGTTCTGTAAGATCCCTCCTCATCCTTCTAAATTCCAACGAGTACAGTCCCAGTCTACTGAAGCTCTCCTCGTAATCCAACCCATTCAGCTCTGGGATTAACCTAGTGAATCTCCTCTGCACACCCTCCAGTGCCAGTACGTCCTTTCTCAAGTAAGGAGACCAAAACTGAACACAACACAGGTGTGGCCTCATTAACACCTTTATACAATTGCAGCATAACCTCCCTAGTTTTAAACTCCATCCCTCTACCAATGAAGGACAAAATTTCATTTGCCTTCTTAATCACCTGTAAACCAACTTTTTGCGACTCATGCACTAGCACATCCAGGTCTCTGCACAGCAGCATGTTTTAATATTTTATCATTTAAATAATCCCTTTTGCTGTTATTCCTACCAAAATGGATAACCTCACATTTGTCCACATTGTATTCCATCTGCCAGACCCTAGCCCATTCACTTAGCCTATCCAAATCCCTCTGCAGACTTCCAGTATCTTCTGCACTTTTTGCTTTACCACTCATCTTATTGTCATCTGCAAACTTGGACACATTGCCCTTGGTCCCCAACTCCAAATCATCTATGTAAATTGTGAACAATTGTAGGCCCAACACTGATCCCTGAGGGACACCTTTGAGATCACCTTTGCCACTCCCCTCCAGTACTCATCCAGTGCCGGACACGACCAGAACATATGTGTGTGGTTCGCCGGGCTTCCCAAGCACCTCCTGCACCTGTCCTCCACTCCGAAGAACCTGCTCAGTCTTGCTCCCGTCATGTGTGCTCTATGTAGAACCTTGAATTGTATCAGGCTAAGCCTGGCACACGAGGAAGAGGAATTTACCCTACTTAGGGCATCAGCCCACAGCCCCTCCTCAATCTCCTCCCCGAGCTCTTCCCATTTTTCCTTCAGCTCCTCTACCAGCGCCTCCCCCTCGTCTCTCATCTCCTGATATATTTCGGACACTTTGCCCTCCCCGACCCATACCCCGGAAATCACTCTATCCTGGATCCCCTGTGTCGGGAGCAGCGGAAATTCCCTCACCTGTTGCCTCGTAAACGCCCTCGCTTGCATGTATCTAAAGATATTCCCCGGGGGCAACTCCTACTTTTCCTCCAGTGCTTGCAAACTCCCCGTCAATAAACAAGTCTCTCAGTCTCCTAATTCCTGCCCGATGCCAGCTCTGGAACCCTCCGTCCATCCTTCCTGGGACAAACCTATGGTTATTCCTGATCGGGGACCACACCGAGGCACCCGTCACCCCCCCTGTATCGCCTCCATTGCCCCAGATCCTTAAGGTTGCCACCACCACTGGGTTTGTGGTATACCTTCTCGGGGAAAGCGGCAGCGGCGCCGTCACCAGCGCCTTTAGGCTCGTTCCCTTACAGGACGCCATCTCCAGCCTCTTCCACGCCGCCCCCTCTCTCTCCCTCATCCACTTACAAACCATCGCCACATTGGCAGCCCAGTAGTAGTCGTCCAGATTCGGCAACGCCAGTCCCCCTCTGTCCCTGCTACGCTGCAGGAACCCCCTCCTTACCCTCGGGGTCTTCCCTGCCCACACAAAACTCATAACGCTCCTGTTTATTTTCTTGAAAAAGGCCTTCGTGGTCAGAATGGGGAGACATTGAAACACGAAAAGAAACCTCGGGAGGACCATCATTTTTACCGCCTGCCCTCTGCCCGCCAGTGAGAGCGGCAGCATATCCACCTCTTGAAATCCTCCTCCACCTGCTCCACCAGCCGCATCAGATTGAGTTTGTGTAGAGTTCCCCAGCTCCTAGCTACCTGAATCCCCAAATATTGGAAGCTCCTTTCCACTCTCCTTAACGGCAGGGCATCTATTCCTCTTCCCTGATCCCCAGGATGTACTACGAAAAGCTCACTCTTCCCCATATTTAGCCTATATCCCGAAAAATCTCCAAACTCCCTCAATATCTGCATAACCTCTGTCATCCCCTCTACAGGATCCGCCACATATAGCAGTAGGTCATCTGCGTAGAGTGACACTCGATGTTCCTCTCCCCCTCTAACCACCCCCCTCCATTTCTTAGAGTCTCTCAACGCTATGGCCAGTGGTTCAATTGCCAACACGAACAGTAATGGGGACAGGGGGCACCCCTGCCTTGTTCCCCTATGTAACCGAAAATACTCCGATATTTGCCGATTTGTGACTACACTTGCCACTGGGGCCCCGTATAGGAGTTTGACCCAACTGACAAACCCCTCCCCGAACCCAAACCTCCTCAACACCTCCCATAGATACTCCTACCTAATCTAATGCCTTCTCTGCATCCATCGCCACCACTATCTCTGCCTCCCCCCTCCGCTGGGGGCATCATTATCACCTCCAACAGCCGTCGCACGTTGACATTCCGTTGTCTCCCCTTTACAAACCCTGTCTGGTCTTCATGCACCACCCCCGGCACACAATCCTCGATCCTCGTCGCCAGCGCTTTTGCCAGCAGCTTGGCGTCAACATTCAGGAGTGAGATAGGCCTATATGACCCGCATTGCAGCGGATCTTTATCCCGCTTCAGGATTAGTGATATCGTCGCCTCCGACATTGTCGGGGGTAGAGTCCCCCCTTCTCTGGCCTCGTTAAAGGTTCTCACCAGCAGCGGGGCCAACAAGGCCACATCTTTCCTGTAAAATTCCACCGGGAACCCGTCTGGTTCCGGGGCCTTCCCTGCCTGCATGTTCCCCAGCCCTTTAGTCACCTCATCCACCTCAATTGGCGCCCCCAGACCTGCCACCTCCTGCTCCTCCACCCTCGGGAACCTTAGTTGGTCCAGAAACTGTTGCATTCCCTCTTTTCCCTCCGGGGGTTGGGACCTATATAGCCTCTCATAAAAGGTCTTAAACGCCTCATTTACGTTCCCTGCTCTCCGCTCCATAGTTCCCGTTTCATCCCTGACTCCCCCAATTTCCCTCGCCGCTATCCTCTTGCGAAGTTGGTGGGCCAGCAGCTGGCTCGCCTTTTCCCATATTCGTATCTCATCCCCTGTGCCTTCCTCCACTGTGCCTCTGCCTTTCCTGTGGTCAGCAGGTCAAACGCCGTCTGAAGTCTTCGCCTCTCTCTATATAGTCCTGCGTCCGGGGCCTCCGCATATCTTTTGTCCACCCTCAAAATCTCCCCCACTAATCTCTCCCTTTCTTAGCCCTTTTTTTTTTCTCCTTGTAAGCCCTAATGGAGACCAACTCTCCCCTGACCACCGCCTTCAACGCTTCCCATACTACCCCCACCCGGATCTCACCATCATCATTGGCCTCCAGGTACCTCTCAATACAGCCCCGCACCCTTCCACAGACCCCCTCATCAGCCAATAATCCCACATCCAGTTGCCAGAGTGGGCGCTGCTCCCTCTCCTCTCCTAATTCCAGATCCACCAAGTGCGGGGCATGGTCTGAAACGGCTATGGCCGAATACGCCGTTCCTGCCACCTTCGAGATCAGTGCCCTGCTCAAAACAAAGAAATCTATTCGAGAGTATACCTTGTGGACATGGGAGAAAAAGGAGAACTCTTTGGCCAACGGCCTAGCAAATCTCCACGGATCCACTCCCCCCATTTGCTCCATAAACCTCCTAAGCACCTTGGCAGCTGCTGGCCTTCTTCCGGTTCTGGATCTAGACCGGTCTAGCCCTGGATCCAGCACAGTATTGAAATCCCCCCCCCCCCCCATTACCAGGCTTCCCACCTCTAGGTCCGGGATACATCCCAGCATCCGCTTCATAAACCGCGTCATCCCAGTTCGGGGCATATACATTTACCAGCACGACCTCCTTTCCCTGCAATCTACCACTCACCATCACATATCTAGCCTTGTTATCCACTACTATATTCCTAGCCTCGAACGACACCCGTTTCCCCACCAATATTGCCACCCCTCTATTTTTCGCATCCAACCCTGAGTGGAACACCTGTCCCACCCATTCTTTCCTTAACCTGATCCGCCACCTTCAGATGCGTCTCCTGAAGCATGACCACATCTGCCTTCAGTCTTTTTAAGTGCGTGAAGGTTTGGGCCCTCTTGATCGGCCCATTTAGGCCTCTCACATTCCACGTGATCAGCTGGATTGCCCCCCCCCCCCCCCAAACCAGCCATCCCCTATTCTAGGCCAGTCCCCCGTCCGGGTCCTGCGCACCCACGCCAGGCGGCGCCCTCCCGTCCCGACCACCTCTTCTCTTGCCAGCTCCCTCTCGCTCCCAGCAGCAGCAACCCAGTTGATCCCCCCCCCCCCCCCGCTAGATCCCCATCTAGCATAGTTACTCCCCCCATGATGCTTCCGAAAGTCAGCTGACTCTAACTGACCCTGGCTTCCCCCGCTCTCTCCTTGACCCCTGTGCGTGGAACTCTCTTCCTTCCTGCGCCTATCTTCCTGCCATCATCACCCTAGCGCGAGAAAAAAACCGTGCTTTCCTGGATCGGCCCCGCCCCCTATGGCGCAGCTCCCCCATTCCCCATCCCCCCTCTCAGTCCCTTTTTCCACCGGCGCCCACATTTCTGTGTCCCCCCCGTCAAGAGGAGAAAAAATCCCCGTCTATCGTCTCGATACTGTGAACCTCCCATTCCCTAATTTACATTTCTATGCATCGACCTCGTCATCTCCCCCCCCCCCCCCCCCCCAGCATCAGTCCCTCAGTTCTGGTCCAGTTTCTCTTCTTGGATGAAGGTCCATGCCTCATCTGATGTTTCAAAGTAGTAGTGTTTGCCTTGGTGCGTGACCCACAATCGCGCTGGCTGCAGCATCCCAAACTTTATTTTCTTCTTGTGAAGCACCGCCTTGGCCCGATTAAAGCTCGCCCTCCTTCTCGCCACCTCCGCGCTCCAGTCCTGATACACTCGTATCACCGCATTCTCCCACCTGCTACTCTCTACCTTCTTGGCCCAGCTCAAGACAGCCTCTCTGTCAGTGAAGCGGTGAAATCTCACCACTATTGCCCTTGGTAGTTCTCCAGCCTTTGGTCTTCTCACGAGGACCCGGTGAGCCCCTTCCACCTCCAGGGGGCCCGAGGGGGCCTCAGCTCCCATTAGCGTATGGAGCATCGTGCTCACATAAGCCCCAATGTCAGCTCCCTCCACTCCTTCGGGGAGACCCAGAAACCGGAGGTTCTTCCTCCTCGAGCTGTTCTCCAGGACTTCGAGCCTTTCGATACACCTCCTATGTAGCGCCTCGTGCATCTCCATTTTTACCACAAGGCCCTGTATCTCATCCTCGTTTTCGGATGCCTTTGCCTTCACCCCACGGAGCTCCATCGCCTGAGCCTTTTGTGTTTCTTTTAGCCCTTCGATTGCAATAACATCGGCGCCAGCACCTCCTTTAATTCCTCCACACACCGTCGGAGGAATTCCTGCTGGTCCTGGCCCCATGTCGTCTGGGCTCCATCCGCCGCCATCTTGCTTCTTCCTTCTCTTCTCTGCCGCTGCTCCAGAGATCCTTCGCAATCTGGCCACTATCACCGATCCTTTCCATACACACCCGGGGGGACACCTTCCTTCGTCACCCCACACTGGGTTTGGTCCGAAAAAATTTCCGTTGGGGCTCCCGAAAAGAGCCCAAAAGTCCGTTAGAATGGGAGCTGCCGAAACGTGCAGCTTAGCAGTGCATCGCTGCAACCGGAAGTTTCCTGTAGCTCTTTTTTAATAAACATTTTTCTTAGGGTTTTTCTTTATATACCGAACAAAGATGAAAATGAACATACACAAAAACTGTAGAGATCAGTTACCATTCACACTACACATCGGTTACAGTTCATATATTTCTCTGTCAATGCCTAGCTTTGACTTGGCCTTCTGATCCCAACTCTCTCTCTTCCTCCCCCCCCCCCCCCCCTCCCCTCTCTTGTGTCTGCCGTCTTTTCTTTGTTTGTTGGCTCTTCCAATCTGGACCTGTTGGGGTGGCATGATGATGATGCTATATATGCTGTTTTGTGTTGGGTATGGTGGGGTTCTGTGCCTCTTCTTTCCCTCCCTCCCCCCAAATTCCTTTTGGTTTGTGTCTGTGGTTCTTCTGTGGATCCCCCCTCCCCCTGGCTTATTTGCTGCTGGTGACAAACCGGTCTTGGAACAGATTGTCTGCACCCTGCCCACCAGGGAGAGTGGGAGTGTGTCGCACCTTTTTAACATTCTCCACCAGGCTGGTCAGGTTCCACTTGTGGATCCATGTTCAGTCATGGCCGATTTGGATCCCCAGGTAGCGGAAATTGTTTTGGGCCTGTTTAAATGGCAGCCCCTCCAGCTCTGCCCCTCTCCCTTGCAGATTCACCAGGAAGATCTCGCTTTTGCTCAGGTTAAGTTTGTAGCCCGAGAAGGTTCCAAACTCTTTCAAGAGCGCCACGATTCCGTCCATGCTGCTTGGGGTCTGCGAAGTAGAGGAGCAGGTCATCTGCATAGAGTGAGACTCTGTGCTCTCGGTCTCCTCTCCGGACTCCCTTCCAATTCTTTGCCGCTCTGAGCGCGATCTCTTGTGGTTCGATCACAGCAGGGACAACTGGCACCTTACCTTGTGTCTCTGTGCAGCTGGAAGTACTTAGAACTGGTGGGTATTCATCCATATGCTCGCCATGGGAGTGCTGTACAGGAGTTTCACCCAGGCAGTCAACCCTGTTCCGAACCTGAACTGTTCTACTACCTCTAAGAGGCAGTCCTGTTCGCCTCTGTCGAATGCCTTTTCTGCATCCAGGGAGATGATCGCCTCCGGTGTTCTCTCCCTGAATGGGGCCATTATCAAGTTAAGAAGGAGCCTGATGTTAGCTGTCTACCCTTAAAGCCCATTAGGTCTTCTGCTATCACCCTGGTGCGCTGTTCTCCAGCCACCTGGCCAGTATTTTCACCTCTACGTTGAGCAGCCAAATAGATCTGCAGGACTCTCATTCTGTTGGATCCTTGTCTGTTTTGGACATCAGCGCGGCAGGGTGACACTAACTCTTTCAGGTCATTCTGACTTTCCTACTGAAGGTAACTTAGTAATTCATCCAAATTTCCTATTACTTCCTCATTGTCCAATCTAATTTGAGTTATGTCAAATTCTAAATCATGTGGATTTATCACTTCTGAGTTATAATGACTAACAGATGTGAAATGTTTTAGTTACTGTTGTATGAAGAGTCTAAAGTTCTTCCTTTTCACCAAACACCATTTATTTCACTTCCACAGCCTCTGCACAAACCTCTGAACAACACACCACCTGACAAAGGCCACCTGAAGTCCCTTTACATATCAGTGTCAATTAATGGATACTTAACATAAATGAGACAACTAATTGCAATGTCTCTTAACCCATTACTTAACAACAGATCCTCCTTTCCTTCTCTCCCGATCAAAATACTCTTTGAGCAGATTAACATGACACATTGTGAGTTTTCCTTCTACCTGGCGTTCTTATTAAATAATTCACGTCGTTCAATTTCCTTTTGATTTGATAAGGCCCACTAAATCGTGCTTTTAACGATTCAGCTATCATTGGTAATAAGACTAAACTTCTCTCCATTAAAACTACACATTTTTGATTTCTTATACATCTCTTTTGTTTCAATACACGCTGTGACAATTTTAAATACTTTGTAACCAACTCACCAGCCCTATTTATCTCTCCCTAAAACTTTACACCTAGTCCAGCAATGTAGTCTCGGAACGCTGACGCACCAGTTCTCCTTAATTCAAATGGCCGTAGGCGGCATGGTGATGCAGTGGTTAGCACTGCTGCCTCACGGGGCAGCACGGTGGCGCAGTGGGTTAGCACTGCGGCCTCACGGCGCCGAGGTCCCAGGTTCGATCCCGGCTCTGGGTCACTGTCCGTGTGGAGTTAGCACATTCTCCCCGTGTTTGCGTGGGTTTTGCCCCCACAACCCAAAAATGTGCAAGCTAGGTGGATTGAACATGCTAAATTGCCCCTTAATTGGAAAAAATGAATTGGGTACTCTAAATTTATATATTTTTAAAAAGCACTGTTGCCTCACATAAGACCATAAGACATCAGAGCAGAATTAGGCCACTCGGCCCATCGAGTCTCCTCCGCCATTCAATCATGGCTGAGATTTTTAGCATCCCCATTCTCTTGCCTTCTCCCCATAACCCCTGATCCCCTTATTAATCAAGAACCTATCTATCTCTGTCTTAAAAACACTCAGTGATTTGGCCTCCACAGTCCTCTGCGGCAAAGTGTTCCACAGATTCACCACCCTCTGGCTGAAGAAATTCCTCCTCATCTCTGTTTTAAAGGGTTGTCCCTTTAGTCTGAGATTGTGTCCTCTGGTTCTAGTTTTTCCTACAAGTGGAAACATCCTCTCCATGTCCACTCTATCCAGGCCTCGCAATATCCTATAAGTTTCAATAAGATCCTCCCTCATACTTCTGAACCCCAACGAGAACAGACCCAGAGTCCTCAACCGTTCCTCATTCCACAAGCTGGTAGCACAGAGCACTGTTGCTTCACAGCGCCAGGGTCCCAAGTTCGATTCCCGGCTTGGGTCACTGTCTGTGTGGAGTCTGCACGTTCTCTCTGCGTGGGTTTCCTCCGGTGCTCCGGTTTCCTCCCACAAGGCCAGAAAAAGGTGCTGTTAGGTAATTTGGATATTCTGAATTCTCCCTCTGTGTACCTGAACAGGTGCTGGAATGTGGCGACTAGGGGCTTTTCACAGTAACTTCATTGCAGTGTTAATGTAAGCCTACTTGTGACAATAATGATTATTAAAAAAGCTCTTCATTCCAGGGATCATTCTTGTGAACCTCCTCTGGACCCTTTCCAAGGTCAGCACATCATTCCTTGGATACGGGGCCCAAAACTGCTCATAATACTCCAAATGGGGTCTGACCAGAGCCTTATACAAGTAGGGCATTCAAATGGTCATTGGATAGACACATGGACGATAAGGGAATAGTGTAGATGGGCTTTAGAGTGATTTCACAGGTCGGTGCAACATCGAGGACCGAAGGGCCTGCACTGCGCTGTAATGTTCTATGTTCTATCTCTGCTCTCATATTTTAGCCCTCTCAACATGAATGCTAACATCACATTTGCCTTCCTAACTGTCGACTGTACCACATGAACCTTATGAGAATCTTGAACTAGCACTCCTAAGTCCCTTTGTGCTTCAGATTCCCGAAGCTTTTTGCCATTTAGAAAATAGTCTGTGCCTCCATTCTTCCTACCAAAGTGCATAACCTCACACTTTTCCAAATTGTATTCCATCTGCCACTTCTTTGCCCACTCTCCTAGCCTGTCCAAGTCCTTCTGCAGCCCGCCTGCTTCCTCAATACTACTTGTCCCTCTGCATATCTTTGTATCATTTGCAAACTTAGCAGCAGTGCCCTCAGTTCCTTCTTCCAGATCATTAATGTATGTTATGAAAAGTTGTGGTCCCAACACCGACCCCTGAGGCACACCACTAGTTACCGGCTGCCATCCTGAAAAAGATCCCTTCATCCCCACTCTGCCTTCTGCCAGTTAGCCAATCCTCTATCCATGCCAGTATCTTACCCTTAACACCATGGGCTCTTACGTATTTAACAACTTCCTATACATTTGTGACATGTACGGCGAATTTCCAGTCCAGGCCAATAAAAATGTTTTTTATTTTTGCTTGAATTTTCCTACTCCTAAAAGACCCCCTACTGCAACCTCATGCGCTACCTGTAAAATCTCCTTTCTCTAGCTCACTGGTAATATCACTTGATGAACCTCTGCCCATTTCTCAACTGCCTGAATATGCTAAGGTCTTCATTTCCTCATTAATATTATTTCTTTTTTTCTTTGTAAATATTTTTATTGAAGTATTTGTAAAATTTTATAACAAAAACAGAAAAATAACAATAAACATTAACATGGAGCAAAAATAGACTGTCCCTCAAACGGCTTTGTCTTCACAGACCACCTAAAATAACATAACCCCCCCCCCCCCGGGAAGCTGCTACTGCTGTCATTTTAAATTTCCCCAAGAAAGTCGACGAAGGACTCCGGAAGAACCCTAACATTGATCCTCTTAAGGCAAACTTTATTTTCTCGAGGCTGAGAAACCCAGCCATGTCACGAACCCAGGTCTCTACACTCTGGGTCTTCAAGTCCCTCCACATTAACAAGATCCGTCTCCGGGCTACCAGGGAGGCAATGGCCAGAACGTCGGCCTCTTTCACTCCCTGCACTCCCGGGTCTTCTGACACCCCAAAGATCGCCACCTCTGGACTCGGCACCACCCGTGTACCTAGCACCTTGGACATTGCCCTAGCAAACCCCTGCCAGAACCCTCCAAGCTTCGGGCATGCCCAAAATATATGGACATGGTTTGCTGGGCTTCTCGCACATCTGTCTTCCACCCCAAAAAACTTGCTCATCCTCGCTGCCGTCATGTGTGCCCGGTGGACCACCTTAAACTGTAGCAGACTGAGCCTGGCACATGATGAGGAGGAATTGACCCTACTTAGGGCTTCCGCCCACAGACCCGGCTCTAACTCTCCTCCTAACTCCTCCTCCCATTTGCCCTTAAGCTCCTCCACCAGAGTTTGCTCCGCCTCCGACAGCTCCTGGTAGATATCCGACACCTTCCCCATACCTACCCAGGTACCGGACACTACTCTATCTTGTGTTCCCCATGGCGGCAGCAGCGGGAAGGCCACCACCTGCTTCCTCAGGAAGGCCCGCACCTGTAGATACCTAAAGCCATTCCCTGGCGGCAGTTTAAATTTGTCCTCCAGCGCCTGCAGGCTGGGAAAGCTCCCATCTATAAACAGGTCACCCATCCTTTCGATACCCGCCCTCTGCCAGCTCTGGAACCCGCCATCCATCCTGCCCGGTAGGAACCTGTGTTTATTACATATCGGGGTCCAGACCGCACTCCTTCCACCCTCTTGTGTCTCCTCCACTGCCCCCAGATCTTCAGTGCCGCCACCACCACCGGACCTGTGGAGTAGCGGGCCGGCGAGAACGGCAGAGGTGCTGTTACCAGCGCTCCCAAACTGGTGCCTTTGCATGACGCTGCCTCCAACCGCTCCCATGCCGGACCCCAATACCCACTTCCTGATCATGGCAATGTTGGCCGCCCAATAGTAGTTGCAAAAGTTCGGCAGCGCCAGCCCACCCTTCCCCGGCTGCGTTCCAGCAGCTCTCTTTACTCGCGGGGTCTTGTTCGCCCACACAAATCCCGAGACGATCTTATTAACTCGCTTGAAAAAGACCTTTGGGATGAAGATGGGAAGGCACTGGAATACAAATAGAAACCTGGGGAGGACCGTCGTTTTTGCGGTCTGTACCCTCCCCGCCAGAGACAGCGGGAGCATGTCCCATCTATTAAAGTCCCCTTCCATTTGTTCCACCTGCTGGGTCAGATTAAGCTTATGCAACAAATCCCACTTCCGGGCCACTTGTATACCCAGGAAACAAAAACTCTTCTCTACCCTCCTCAGCGGCAGCTCACTCAGTCTCTTCTCCTGTCCTTTAGCCTGGATCACAAACAGCTCGCTCTAACCCACATTCAATTTATACCCCGAGAAACTGCCAAATTCCCTCAAGATCCGCATGACCTCCCCATCCCCTCCAGTGGGTCCGAAATATACAGGAGGCGATCATCCGCGTAAAGCAAGACCCGATGCTCCACCCCCTCCCCGGACCAGCCCCCGCCAGTTCCTTGAAGCTCTCAGCGCTATGGCCAGCGGCTCAATGGCTAGAGCAAATAGTAACGGGGAAAGGGGACACCCTTGTCTCGTCTCCCGGTGCAATTTAAAATACCCCGACCTAAGCCGGTTCGTACGCATGCTTGCGACAGGCGCCTGGTACAGCAATCACACCCACCGGACAAAGCACTCACCAAACCCAAACCTATCCACCACCTCACACAGGGACTCCCACTCCACCCGATCGAAAGCTTTCTCTGCATCCATCGCTGCCACAACCTCTGCTTCCTCTCCTTCCGAGGGCATCATAACAATATTTAAAAGCCTCTGCACATTAGCATTCAGTTGCCTACCCTTAATGAATCCAGTCTGGTCCTCCCCATCACCCCCGGGACACAATCCTCTATCCTCGTGGCCAAGATCTTAGCCAATAGCCACATTTAGTAACGAGATTGGCCTGCAAGACCCACACTGTTCAGGGTCCTTCTCCTGTTTCAGAATGAGTGAGATCGAGGCCTGCATCATTGTAGGGGGGAGAATTCCCTTCTCTTTCGCCTCAATAAAGGTCCTCATCAGCAGTGGGCTCAACACCTCTGGAAAATCTTTTTTTAAATTCCACCGGAAAGCCATCCGGCCATGGAGCTTTGCCCGACTGCATGCCCTCTAGCCCCTTAATAATTTCTTCTATCTCCTCCACCGGACCCTCCTCCACCCTCTGGAACCTCAACTGGTCCAGAAATTGCCTCATCCCTTCCGCACCCGCCGGAGGTTCCGACTCATATAGTTTGCTGCAGAATTCCTTAAAGACTTCATTCACCCCCTCTGGGTCTAAGACCAAGTTACCCTCCTTATTCTTTACTCCCCCAATCTCCCTGGCCGCCTCTCTCTTCCTAAGCTGGTGCGCCAGCATCCTGCTCGCCTTCTCCCCATATTCATACACCGCACCGTTAGCCTTCCTCAGCTGTTCTACCGCTTTCCCTGTGGTCAACAATTCAAACTCCGCTTGAAGTTTGCACCGCTCCCTCAGGAGTCCCGCGTCCGGGGCCTCCGCATACTTCCTAGCCACCCGGAGTATCTCCTCCACCAATCACTCCCTCTCCGCCCTTTCCCTCTTTTCTCTATGGGACCGGATCGATACAAGTTCCCCTCGAATAACTGCCTTCAGGGCTTTACAGACCGTCGCTGCCGATACCTCTCCCGTGTCGTTTGATTCCAAATAGTTCTGGATACTCTTATTCACCCGCCCGCAAACCACCTCGTCCGTTAACAACCCCACATCCAGTCTCCACAGCGGGCGCTGTCCTCTCTCCTCCCCAAGCCGCAAATCCACCCTGTGCGGGGCATGGTCCGACACTGTAATCGCTGAGTATTCCGTCCCCATCACCTTTCGGATCAACGCCCTGCCCAGAACAAAAAAAAGTAAAAAAGTCAATACGGGAATAGACTTTGTGGACATGGGAGAAGAAGGAAAACTCCTTTACCCTCCCATCTGTTCCATAAAGCCCTTCAGCTCCCTTGCCGCCGCCGGCCTCTTCCCTGTCCTGGATTTTGAGCGATCCAATTCGGGTTCAATGACCGTATTAAAGTCCCCTCCCATGACCATGTTTTGTGACTCAAGGTCCGGGATTTTGCCAAACATATGCCTCATAAAATCCACATCGTCCCAGTTTGGGGCGTAGACATTCACGAGCACCACTCGGACCCCCTCCAGCTTCCCACTCACCATGATCTACCCACCCCCTCTATCAGCCGCTATTCTCCCAGCCCCCCCCCCCCCGGGGCCGACTAGCCATCACCATTTTTAGGCCAGCCCTGAGCCCGCAACCCCCCCTTCCCCGGGCACCCACTTAAGGAGCAGTCGCCCCCGGCCTCCCTTTTATTCCCTGAAGAAAATTTCTCCCTTGCCCGCAGAGCAGCCAAACCCCCCCCAACACCAGAAACCTAATCTCCCAAATCAAACACCAACTCAACACTAACTCACCCCCCACCACGCTTCCGAAAGTCAGCTGATCCATGGCCCCTGGCACCGGTCAGACTATCGTCCTATTGTTCGGACCCCTCTCCCCACATAGAGAAAAACTATTTACAAGATCACATTCCCCAGAAAGTAAACATCAGCTCTCCCAAAGCCATTAGCAGAACCATAAAGTCAAGCAGACACACTCACTTAAAACAAAACCCAGTCCCCCGAAGGGTAATGCTAGCTTCAGGCCCCTCCCCGTATCAGCCACCTTCTGAACAAAGCGCCCTCCAACCGTCCCTCCAACACACTCTCTCGCCCACGACTAACCGCAGTCTTGTTTAAAACAGAACACAATTACAATCCACCTCCTCCTCCCATCTTCGAAGCATTAAGTGTCTCTTAACTCGAGTCCAACTTCTCTTTAACAAATGTCCAAACATCATCCGGCGACTCGAAATAATAGTGTGGGTCCTCATGCGTTACCCACAGTCTCGCTGGGTATAACACCCCAAACTTCACCCCCTTCTTAAAGAGGGTAGCCTTTGCCCAGTTGAACCCCGCACGTCTCTTGGCCAGCTCCGCTCCCAGGTCCTGATAGATGCGCACCTCATTATTCTCCTACTTGCTGCTCCATTCCTTCTTGGCCCATCGCAGGACACGCTCCTTGTCTGAAAATCGGTGAAAACGGACCACCATGGCCCTTGGCGGGTCATTCGCCTTGGGTTTCCTTGCGAGGGTTCTGTGCGCTCCATCCAGCTCCAGGGGTTGAGGGAAGGCCTCCGCTCCCATCAATGACTCCAACATACCCGCCACATATGCTCCCGCATCTGATCCCTCAATACCTTCAGGAAGGCCAATGATTCTTAAATTCTGCCTCCTGGTTCTGTTCTCCAGCTCCTCCAGCTTCTCCTGCATCTGCTTGTGGCGGTCCTCTAGCACCTCCTCCTTGTGCTCCATTACAGTTATCTCGACCTCTTGGTTGGAGAGTTTTAATTTGATCTCCTGGATCGCTTTCCCCTGGGCTGCCTGAGTCGCGATCATTTTGTCGATCGATACTTTCACCGGGTCAAGCGTATCCCTTTTTAGCTCGGCAAAGCAACTCTTTTAAAGAACTCTATCTGCTGCTCCTTTGGCCAGTGAGCCGCCGCTCCCTGGTCCTTGCCGGCTGCCATGCTTCGCCGCACTGCCAGCTCCCCTCGCTTCCCTCTGTTGGGACTAATTTGTTTTCACACGGCCACTTCTGGTCCAGCTATCCATACATCGGGAGGGGGAGGGGGGGGCGGGGGGGGGGGGGAGGGGGGGAATCCTCCTTACTATTGCCAACATGCACCGACGCCCACATTTCTCAATGTCCCGTCCCCCCCTCCCCAATTTACATCTCTATATACATCAGCATTGTCGTTTCCCCATCAACATCAGTCCCTCCGTTCTGATCCAGTTTCTCGTTTTTAATGAAGGTCCATGCTTCTTCCACCGTTTCGAAGTAGTGATGCCTCTCCTGGTGCGTGACCCACAGTCGCGCCGGCTGCAACATCCCGAACTTCACCTTCTTGTGTAGCACCTCCTTGGCTCGATTAAAACTCGCCCTCCTTCTCGCCACCTCCGCACTCCAATCCTGGTACACCCGTACCACCGCATTCTCCCATCTGCTACTCCGTACCTTCTTGGCCCATCTCCGAACCACCTCTCTGTCATTGAAGCGATGAAATCGCACGATCGTCGCCCTAGGTGGTTCTCCCGCCTTTGGTCTCCTCGCAGGGACCTGATGGGCCCCTTCCACTTCCAAGGGGCCCGAGGGGGCCTCAGCTCCCATTAGCGAGCGTAGCACCGTGCTCACGTAAGCCCCGCCGTCCGCTCCTTCCACTCCCTCGGGGAGACCCAGGATCCGAAGATTCTTTCTCCGTGATCTGTTTTCTAGGACTTCAATCCTTTCAATGCACTTTTTGTGGAGCGCCTCGTGCGTCTGCATTTTGACCGCCAGGCCCAGGATCTCGTCCTCGTTGTCCGTCACCTTCTGCTCCACCACGCGGAGCTCTGTCTCCTGGGTCTTTTGTGTCTCCTTAAGCCCCTCAATTGCTTGTAGCATCGGGGCCAGCAGCTCCACACACCGTCTCAAAAATTCGTCTTGGTCTGGCCCCCATGTCGCCTGGGCTCCCTCCGCCGCCAGCTTGCTCCTTTTTTCCTTCTGCCCCTGTCCTCGAGGATTCTTCGCGATCTGGCTGCAGCCGCCGATATTTTTCTTTTTCGTTGGGGGGGACACCCTGTTGTCTCACCCCACACCGAGTTTCGTCCCGAAAAGATTCCCCGTTGGGGCTCTTAAAAGAGCCCGAAGGTCCGTTCGAGCTGGAGCCGCCGAAACGTGCGGCTTAGCTGGTCATCGCCGCAACCGGAAGTCCTCATCTCTGGCAAATCTAAATGCTGAGCTATCACTTTAAATTATCTCCACCTTCCTCACGTCTGCAGGTAAAGTCAACTACAGCATGTCTGCCAAATCTGAAAGCTTTGTTTTGACCACCCAGTGTGTGCTCTTCCACACTCTTAGCCACTGAACAAGTATTTCACAAATCACCCCCTATTTAAACTGATAGAATTCAATGTCTGAAAGAAAGCACCAGTTCCACACAGGAAAATTCAATAAGCCCAAACCAAACCAGGAAGTATACTTTTTAATCCCAACAAAGAGCCCCCAATTTTTGTTAGGGTACAGGACGAGTTGAACATTCTCCATGTCTGTGTGGGTTTCGCCCCCACAACCCAAAGATGTGCAGGGTAGGTGGATTGGTCCCTTCATTGAGAAAAAAATAATTGGGAACTCTAATTTAAAAAAAAAAATGGACACTAGACGAGAAACTCCCAACAATTTGTTAAAACTGAGGAAAAGATACTTCACCAGTAGGTATACTTTGACCAGTAGGTATATTTTATGTTACAACCAACTTTAATTTAAACACAGAACTTAATATTATTTTTTATTAGTGTCACAAGTAGGCTTACATTAACGCTGCAATGAAGTTACTGTGAAAATCCCCTAGTTGCCACATTCTGGCGCGCCTGTTCGGGTACACAGAGGGAGAATTCAGAATGTCCAAATTACCTAACAGCACGTTTTTCGGGATTTATGGGAGGAAATTGGAGCATGCGGAGGAAACCCACACAGACACGGGGAGAACGTGCAGACTCCGCACAGACAGTGACCCAAGCCAGGAATTGAACCTGGGTTCCTGGCGCTGTGAAGCAACCGTGGTAACCACCGTGCTACTGTGTCTTCCAAGATCTTCATAACTCGGACTAAAAACAATCCCTGAAATTATCTCCCCCAGGGAACTGTCCAAATATAAAGAATATTCCATTATGCATCTATATGTAAACAAAGAAATGGTTAGAGTCAATAATTACGTCACTTTTACAGCACCTTAATTAAAACTTTAGTAGACCCACTGTCTGCATGTATTTTAACTCGGGGTTTTCAAATAACATTATTCCGACGAAATACAAAATATAGTGTATAACAATGTCCTAAGTTCATCACAGGTGACTCTTCTGTTTTTGATTTACCTGTGCTCTTACCACTACCACAGGCACAGGATAGTGCATCTCACAATGCAACTGTCTGCATACAGTGCTGGAGTGAGAGCCTGGATGAGGAGCTCAAAACCCATGTGTTGCTTGAACCCATAAGCTTCTGTTCTATGGGTGAAAATGTTACTGAATGGGCCACAAGGAGTCGGCAACTCTGACCTGCCCTAGACAATACCAACCAGGGCCAAAGCTGGGACCATCCCCATCTCTTTCTGATGGGATAAATCCATGGCCCTCATCTTGTGATTACCTCCTTCTCCAAGACCAAGTTTGGGGACTTGCTGCACACAACCTGGACATTCATCTACAGTATTAGGTGGGGAGATTGTGGTGTAGTCCTCATGTGACATAGTTGTCAAGGCTAATCTTCCAGAAGCCCAGGCTAATGTTCTGGGGACAAAGGTTCAAATCCCTTTTCACAGCAGCTGATGAAATTAAAATATATATATATATTTTATTAAAGTTTTCAAACAGAATTTTTCCACTTTACAAATCAACATAAAAATAGCACGGTAACTGATAAATAACATTATTTAAATAAAATAGTGAACTAACAAAGTAACAAAAAAAATGTAATGCCCCCCGGGCTGCTGCTGCTGACGATCTATTTTCCCTTAACGTTTCGCGAGATAGTCAAGGAACGGTTGCCACCGCCTGGAGAACCCCTGAGCCGATCCTCTCAGCGCAAATTTCATTCGTTCCAGTTTTATGAACCCTGCCATATCGTTTATCCGGGCCTCCACGCCGGGGGGTTTCGCTTCCTTCCACATGAGTAAGATCCTTCGCCGGGCTATCAGGGACGCAAAGGCCAGAATATCGGCCTCTTTCGCCTCCTGCACTCCCGGCTCTTCCACTACCCCAAATATAGCTAGCCCCCAGCCTGGCTTGACCCGGACCTTCACCACCTTTGAAATCACCTTTGCCACTCCCCTCCAGTACTCATCCAGTGCCGGACATGACCAGAACATGTGTGTGTGGTTCGCCGGGCTTCCAAAGCACCTCCCGCAGCTGTCCTCCACTCCGAAGAACCTGCTCAGTCTTGCTCCCGTCATGTGTGCTCTGTGTAGAACCTTGAATTGTATTAGGCTAAGCCTGGCACACGAGGAAGAGGAATTTACCCTACTTAGGGCATCAGCCCACAGCCCCTCCTCAATCTCCTCCCCCAGCTCTTCTTCCCATTTTCCCTTCAGCTCCTCGACTAGCGCCTCCCCCTCGTCTCTCATCTCCTGATATATTTCGGACACTTTGCCCTCCCCGACCCATACCCCGGAAATCACTCTATCCTGGATCCCCTGTGTCGGGAGCAGTGGAAATTCCCTCACCTGTTGCCTCGTAAACGCCCTCACTTGCATGTATCTAAAATTATTCCCCGGGGGCAGCTCATACTTTTCCTCCAGCGCTCCCAGGCTCGCGAACGTCCCGTCAATAAACAAATCTCTCAATCTCCTAATTCCTGCCCGATGCCAGCTCTGGAACCCTCCGTCCATCCTTCCTGGGACAAACCTATGGTTGTTCCTGATCGGGGACCACACCGAGGCACCCATCACCCCCCTGTGTCGATTCCACTGCCCCCAGATCCTTAGGGTTGCCACCATCACTGGGTTTGTGGTATACCTTTTCGGGGAGAGCGGCAGCGGCGCCGTCACCAGCGTCTTTAGGCTCGTTCCCTTACAGGACGCCATCTCCAGCCTCTTCCACGCCGCCCCCTCTCCCTCCCTCATCCACTTACAAAACATTGCCACATTGGCGGCCCAGTAGTAGTCGTCCAGGTTCGACAACGCCAGTCCCCCTCTGTCCCTGCTATGCTGCAGGAACCCCCTCCTTACCCTCGGGGTCTTCCCTGCCCACACGAAACTCATAACGCTCCTGTCTATTTTCTTGAAAAAGGCCTTCGTGATCAGAATGGGGTGACATTGAAACACGAAAAGAAACCTTGGGAGAACCATCATTTTTACCGCCTGCACTCTGCCCGCCAGTGAGAGCGGCAGCATATCCCACCTCTTGAAATCCTCCTCCATCTGCTCCACCAGCCGCGTCAGATTGAGTTTGTGTAGAGTTCCCCAGCTCCTGGTTACCTGAATCCCCAAATATCGGAAGCTCCTTTCCACTCTCCTTAACGGCAGGGCGTCTATTCCTCTTCCCTGGTCCCTAGGGTGTATTACGAAAAGCTCACTCTTCCCCATATTTAGCCTATATCCCGAAAAATCTCCAAACTCCCTCAATATCTTTATAACCTCTGTCATCCCCTCCACAGGATCCGCCACATATAGCAATAGGTCATCTGCGTAGAGTAACACTCGATGTTCCCCTCCCCCTCTAACCACACCCCTCCATTTCTTAGAGTCTCTCAACGCTATGGCCAGTGGTTCAATTGCCAACGCGAACAGTACTGGGGACAGGGGGCACCCCTGCCTTGTTCCCCTATGTAACCGAAAATACTCCGATCTTTGCCGATTTGTGACTACACTTGCCATTGGGGCCCCATTTTGGAGTCTGACCCAACTGACAAACCCCTCCCCGAACCCAAACCTCCTCAACACCTCCCATAGATACTCCCACTCTACCCTATCTAATGCCTTCTCTGCATCCATCGCCACCACTATCTCTGCCTCCCCCTCCGCTGGGGGCATCATTATCACCCCCAGCAGCCGTCGCACGTTGACATTCAGTTGTCTCCCCTTTACAAACCCTGTCTGGTCTTCATGCACCACCCCCGGCACACAATCCTCCATCTTCGTCGCCAGCACTTTTGCCAGCAGCTTGGCGTCTACATTCAGGAGCGAGATAGGCCTATATGACCCGCATTGCAGCGGATCTTTATCCCGCTTCAGGACTAGTGATATTGTCGCCTCCGACATTGTCGGGGGTAGAGTCTGGCCTCGTTAAAGGTTCTCACCAGCAGTGGGGCCAACAAGTCCGCATATTTCCTGTAAAATTCCACTGGGAACCCATCTGGTCCCGGGACCTTCCCTGCCTGCATGTTCCCCAGCCCGTTAGTCACCTCTTCCACCTCAATTGGCGCCCCCAGACCTACCACCTCCTGCTCCTCCACCCTCGGGAACCTTAATTGGTTCAGAAACTGTTGCATTCCCTCTTTTCCCTCCGGGGGTTGGGACCTATATAGCCTCTCATAAAAGGTCCTAAACACCTCATTTATCTTCCCTGCTCTCCGCTCCGTAGTTCCCGTTTCATCCCCAACTCCCCCAATTTCCCTCGCCGCTATCCTCCTGCGAAGTTGGTGGGTCAGCAGCCGGCTCGCCTTTTCCCATATTCGTATCTCATCCCCTGTGCCTTCCTCCACTGTGCCTCTGCCTTTCCTGTGGTCAGCAAACTCCATCTGAAGTCTTCGCCTCTCTCTATATAGTCCTTCGTCTGGGGCCTCCGCATATCTTTTATCCACCCTCAAAATCTCCCCCCGCTAATCTCTCCATTTCTTTGCCCTCTTGTTTCTCCTTGTAAGCTCTAATGGAGATCAACTTTCCCCTAACCACTGCCTTCAGCGCTTCCCATACTACCCCCACCTGGATCTCACCATCGTCATTGGCCTCCAGGTACCTCTCAATACATCCCCGCACCCTTCCACAGACCCCCTCATCCGCCAATAGTCCCACATCAAGTCGCCAGAGTGGGCGCTGCTCCCTCTCCTCTCCTAATTCCAGATCCACCCAGTGCGGGACATGGTCTGAAACGGCTATGGCCGAGTACTCCGTTCCTGCCACCTTCGAGATCAGTGCCCTGCTCAAAACAAAGAAATCTATTCGGGAGTATACCTTGTGGACGTGAGAGGAAAAGGAGAACTCTTTGGCCAACGGCCTGGCAAATCTCCACTGATCCACTCCCCCCATTTGCTCCATGAACCCCCTAAGCACCTTGGCCGCTGCCGGCCTTCTTCCGGTCCTGGATGAAATTTAAATTTGATGAATAAATCTGGAGTATAAAGCCAGTCTCCCAAATGTGGGCGTGACGACTATCATCGATTGTCATAACCCATCGGTTCACTAATGTCCTTTCGAGAAAGAAATCTGCTGTCCTTAACGGGTCTGGCCCACATGTGACTCCAGACCATGGCGGTATGGTTGACTCTTAACTGCCCTCTGAAATGGCCTACAAGCTACTCAATTCAGAGGCAATTAGGGATGGGCAATAAATGCTGGCCTTGCCAATGACACCCATAAAAGAATTAAGAAAACAGACCGATTCTGTGTGCCAACCTCCTTTTCCATTTTATACTGTAAGTTCCACATACAAATATTGCAGCATAATGAAAAGAAGCTTGCTCCCCTGGTGCCAGTAATGAACCAATACTGAAGCATCTGGGACAAAGCAGCCTGTTTAAGTGGTCCCCATTCACTTAAACATTCACTCTCTCCCCCACTGACACACAATAATAGCAGTGTGTACCGCAACTCACCAAGGCTTCTTTGACAGCACTTTCCAAGCCTGCAACTTCTACCACCACGAAGCTGAAGGGCAGCAGACACATGGGAACACCACCACCTGCAATGTCCCTTCCAAGCCTCTCACCCCTCCTGTCTTGGAAATATATCACCATTTCTTCACTGTCGCTGGGTCAAAATCCTGGAACTCCCTAACAACACTGCGGATGTTGATACACCACAGGGTCTGCAGCGCTTCAAGAAAGCATCTCAACACCACCTTCTCGAGGGCATTTAAGGATGGGCAATAAATGCTGGCCTAACCAGCGACGCCCACATCCAGTGACTGCTTAATAAAAAAGAATTCACTAAATGGAACTAGTCTTGGCCTCAATACCCTCAAGGTGGAGTAGTAAAAATAAAAACATTTTAAGTTTCTTCTGTCCTGATGGGTTGAAAATGAAGCTGGATGCGTTCTATCTAGAGCAGAAGAGCTTAGATAGAGATGTTCAAAATGAAAAATATTTTTGGCAAGGTGAAGAAGGAGAAGTTATTTCCTGTTATGGAAACCAGAGGATATTGACTCAAGGTGGCTGGCAAAAAACCAAAGACAATGTGAGGAGAAAATTGTTTCCACCATACCACCTCTGGTTCTTTTGTCAATCACTTAAACCACAGAAAGCGCTGTACACTGCCCAAAGTGGGGTGGGAGCAGATTGAATGGTAACATTTTCAGAGAGTTGTTAAAGAGGAAAACATTTGCAGAGCTATGGGGAAAAAGCACTTGAGTAGGACTAATATTCTCGCTCCCTGTAAAGGGACGATGGGCCGAATGACCACTTGTGCTGTATCATTCGATCACTCCCATGCTCACTGTCATGTTCACACATGAAAAAGACCAAATACAGAGTGTGGAACTTTAGCCCAGCCTGAATCACGACGTTTAGTATGCAAAGAGGCAACATTTGCAAAGAGGGCCAAAATAAAGAACAGTGCTTATTAAATGCTTGCGATAGCCTCAGTGTCATTCAGTAAAGGCCCAGGATTTGTACTGATGTGGGCCGAGTTAAACCTTGGTTGAGCTTGTGGTGAGAAGTGAGAACTCGTTTAAAACTGAGAAATCCAGGTAAATGGTGATGATCCATAGTATTGGCATCAAGGTTGAAAAGAGTAAGCGAGAAGGCCAGATGAATCAGTCACTCACGGTTAATGACATAAGAAATAGGAGCAGGAACAGGCCATTTGGCCCCTCAGGCCAGCTTGCTATTCAATAAGATCATGGCTGATCAGGTTATGGCCGTAACTCCAGTTTGCAGGAAAGAGCAACATAATTGATTGCCACCCCGTCCACCAGCTTAAACATTCACTGTCTCCACCACTGACGCAGAGTGGCAACAGTGTCTACACATTGCACTGTAGCAACTCCCCAAGACTTCATTCAAAGCACTTTCTGAACCTGCGATCCCGTACCACCTAGAAGGACAAGAACAGCAGATGCATGGGAACACCACCAACTGCAAGTCCCCTCCAAGCCACACACCCAACCTGAGTTGGAACTATATTGTTGTTCCTTCACTATCGCTGGATCAAAATCCTGGAATTGTCTTCCTAACAGCATTGTGGGTGTACCTACACCACATGGACTGCAGCGGTTCAAGAAGGCAGCTACTCCATAAACTCTTGACTCCCTTGTGAATCAAAAAGCTGTCTAACTCAGCCTTGAATATATTCAATGACCCAGCCTCCACTGCTCTCTGGGGAAGAGAACTTCAATGACTAACAACCCTGTGACAGAAGAAATGTCTTCTTATCAGTGTCTCAACTAGGATACCCTTTAGTTTTAAACTGTGCCTCTGAGTTCTAGATTCCTCCACGAGAAGAAACATCCTCTCAGCACTTACTCTATCACTGGGGCTGTTTAGCACAGGGCTAAATCGCTGGCTTTGAAAGCAGACCAAGGCAGGCCAGTAGCACGGCTCGATTCCCGTAACAGCCTCCACGAATAGGCGCCGGAATGTGGTGACTAGGGGCTTTTCACAGTAACTTCATTTGAAGCCTACTTGTGACAATAAGTCATTTTCATTTCATTTCATTCATTCAAAGCTCCTCAGAATTGACACCAAAGTGGTGGCCTTAAATGGCTTTGATGAGCAGAATTTCTGTTCACTTATTCAGTCCCCAGCCATCAACTCTATCCTTTTCCTTGGCAATTGTCTGAGACTGAACCACACGGTTTGCAGCCTTAGTGTCATACTTGACCACACAATGAGCTTCTGACCCCATATTCATGTTACCACTAAGATGGCCAATTTCTATATCTAAAATTTTTATCTCTGTACCTGCACTTCAAAGGCACGCACTGAACACCAGCAAGAGTGGGGAAGAGCTGCAGAAGAAACCTCATGTAGCAATTTGTGAAGTGACATAAATGTTAGAATTTGACATCAAAACAGATTACAATGGCCAAAACATTTCTGGGTTTGAAAAGCTCGAGTGTGGGGATGACACAGCAGAGTTCCCACTCTTGGTGAATTGTGCACTGGCGATTGAGCTGTGTCGTGATGCTTCCAGTGGTTCCTTAGCAGCCTTTCTAGCTAGAAATGGTTGTTTTGTAAGTTAATGAAGGTAGCCAATGTTGATTGAACTGTACAGAAGGAGTGGTTTTCTTCAGGATCGAAATATTTTATTTGTTAATTTAAAGAAAGGTTACATCTTTGCTCATTTTTATTCTGTAGAATTGTTGGACGGCAGCAAACAGGAAGAGCAAAAAGAGGATGAAGCACAAGAAGGAGAGGAGAAGGAGATGAACGATCAACCAATGAGAGGATTGCCTTCTCCAACCTTAACCACGGACACACTACATTCCGAGAGAAAGCAGGAGGAAGATGGGGGCCTAGAGTCACAGGGAAAGACACGATCAGGATACCTCACAGAGAGTGCAGCATTTCAAAAGACAAAGGTGGAGGGTGAAGAAAGAGTGAGAGGAACAGGTTTTCCAGGGACTTTGAAAGAGCGTCTCATTTCTGAGTTCGCAACAAGTCAAAAGAAGGAGGAAGCAGCAATAGAACTGTCTTCCTCAAATCTTACAGAGATCGAAGGACATCCAAAGAGCAAATGGGAGGAAATGAGGGGCAATGGAGAGGCCACAGGGACATCACCTGCAAATGTCACAGGGCGGGCAGAAGAGACTGCGGAAGAAACTCCAGCTCTGGTGAGTGACAGACTTAAAGAGGACGAGAAAACAGCACCCGCCCCAAATGTTGGAGGGAGATTGGACAAACAGGAGGCTTGGGGAGAACTGCATATTCTGAACACCAGTGAGCAAAGAGAAGAAGCACAGAACGAACCTTCTGTTGTGACTTTTACAGAGAACGCGGCAGAGTCTGATGGAAGACACACTGCAGAGGAGAGTTTGATGAAAGGAAAGCATCAGGAGGCGGAAGTTCCAACAGGGGATGGTGATGAATTTGCCCATTCGGAGGTGGAAATAGGTGAGTGAAAAGTAACTGCTGGTTGCATTGAGATAAGTCCTGAAGTAACAGATTATGAATTGTATGGGCAGCATGGTAGCACAGTGGTTAGCACTGTTGCTTCACAGCTCCAGGGACCCCGTTTCGAGTCCAACTGTGTTTCACTGTCTGTGTGGAGTTTCCACTTTCTTCCCGCGTCTGCGTGGGTTTCCTCCGGATGCTCTGGTTTCCTCTCACAGTCCAAAAAGGTGGATTGGCCACGGTAAATTGTCCCTTAATTGAAAGGTTAGGTGGGGTTACGGGGATAGGGCAGGGGAGTGTGCCTAGGAAGGTGCAGTCTTGATGGACCGTAAGGCCTCTCTGCATTGTAGAGAGGATTTCTAGACAAGGAGAGTGGGTGGAAAATACATCTGGTGCTTATACAATCAGATTTTATCCTCTCTCAGAAATACCCCAAAGTGCTTTACCAGAAATGAAGTATTTGGAAATGCCATCGGTATTTGTTCTGCAGACAGAAATGGCAGCCATTTTACACACACAATTCCACTACACTAACAGCAGATGGGACAAATACCCAGTTTATCTAAACTCTGTTGGTTGATACAGGAATCCTGGTTAGGAGACTGGGAGAAATCCCTGTTCGTCTCGAATTAGTGCCATGGGATCTTTTGTGTTTGTCCGAACAGGTGGTGGGGTCTCTGTTCAATGCCAGATTCACAAAAAGGCAGCCTCTTACACTGAAGCAACTTTTCAGCACTCCACCGCGATTGTGGCCTCAAGCCTCTGGAATTGAACTTGTACCCACAAGCGTTTGACTCCCTGACAACATTTGAATGAAAAATGAATGAAAATCGCTTATTGTCACAAGTAGGCTTCAAATGAAGTTACTGTGAAAAGCCCCTAGTCGCCACATTCCGGCGCCTGGGAGGCGGTACGGGAGACTTAGTCCATCAGGCTAAGTGAACCAGCTATATAAATACTGTGTTCCAAGAGCACGTCAGAAGCTGGGAATTATGCTGTGAGCAACTCCCCTCCCGTCTCCCCATCTACAAGGCACAAGTCAGGAGTGTAATGGAGCACTCGCCACTTGCCTGGATGTGGATGAGTGCAGCTCCAACAACACTCCAGAATCTCGACACCATCCAGGACAAAGCAGCCCATTTGATTGCTCCTCCTTCCACAAACATTCAAACCCTCCACCACCGGCGAACAATGGCAGCCGTGTGTACCATCCACATTCACTTTGTCCACCACCCACATACAGGGGCAGCCGTATGTACCATCTACAAGATGCACTGCAAACATACCTGCAAATTCCCCTCCAAGTCACCCACAATCCTGACTTGGAACTCTATCACTGCCATTCCTTCACTGTCGCTGGGTCAGAATTTTGGAACTCTCTTCCTAACAGCACTGCAGGAGTACCTACACCAAATGGTTTAAGAAGGTAACTCAGCACTACATTCTCAAAAGCAAATTGGGATGGGAGACAAATATTGGCCTTGCTAGCGATGCCCACAGCCTGTGAAAGAATGAAAAAAAAACATCCGGTTCATCTCGCTTATGTCATTCCAGCATATCGACTGCCCCGAATCTAGTGAGGATATTCCTCCATCAACACAGTACGTTCCCTTCACCCCTTCAGTGTTGCTGTGAGGATTAATGCCACTTCCACATGACTTTCATTGGAGCAAGAGAATGTACACAGTTGCTTTCTGAGGAATCCAAAGAACCAAAGAGCTCTGCATCTACAAGTCAAAAGGCTATTATTTGTATGGACTTCCAAAGCCTTTTGATAAAGTAACATATATTAAGAATGTTCGCAAGATTTGAATGTGACAAGTGGCACAAGTGAATAGATAACAAATTGGCTGAGGAATAGGAATTTGAGAGCTGTTGTGAACGGCTGTTTTTTCAACTGGAGGGAGGTATACAATGGAGTTCCCCAATGTTTTGGATAAGGACCACTGCTGTTTTCGATATATATTCATGACTTGGACTTGGGGACACAGGAAGAGTTAAATTTGCCGAAGACATGAAACTTGGAAGTGTGAGCATTGAGGAAGTTAGTAATAGACTTCAAGAGGATGTTTACGGGCTGCTGGAATGGGCCAACAGGGGGCAGATGAAATTCAATACAGAAAAGTGTGAGGTGTTGCACTTTGGTAGGAAAAATGGTACAATTTTAAAAAGGGGTGCTAGAACAGTGACCGGGGCTGGGGTGGGGTGGGTTGTTTATGCAGTGACAGATTAAAAAAACATATGGAATCCTGGGCTTTAAAAATAGAAGCGCAGGAATTATGCTAAACCAATATCAAACACGACTTCACCTCAACTAGCATATTATGCCTAGTTCTTGGCATCACATTTTAGAATGATGTGAAAGCTTTAAAGAAGGTACAGGAGGAATTTGAGTGGTCCCATGGATGGGGGATTACAGTTACAGGACAGGCTGGAGAAGCTGAGCTTGATCTGTTTCGAACGGACAATGCTAAAATGAGATTTGATACAATGCTTAAAATCCATGATAGGTTTGTATAGAGTAAAAAAAGGTTTCTCCCAACAGCTGAAATGTCAGAGAATCTCTACAGTGCAGAGTAGGCCAATTGCCCATCGAGTCTGCTCCGACCCTTGGAAAGAGCACCCTACTTCATGCCTCCACCCTCTCCCTGTAACTCCCATCTAACCTATTGGGCAATTTAGCATGGCCAATCCACCTAACCTGCATATCTTTGGACTGTGGGAGGAAATTGGAGCACCCGGAGGAAATCCACACAGACATGGGGAGAAAGTGCAAACTCCACACAGACAGTCACCCGAGGCCGGAATTGAACCCGAGTCCCTGGAGCTGTGAGGCAGCAGTGCTAACCACTGTGCCGCCCAGAGAACAATTCCCTGGCTGGGAAACGACCAGTCAATGACGGACGGCACAGGCATCAAGGTGATTGGCACAAGGATGTGTCATGAAGAAAGTCTTTCTTATGCAGTGAGTAGTTTGGATTTGGAATCTACTACTTGATAGATGGTGGGTACACATCGAATAGTCGACTTCAAAAGGGAATTGCTTTAACACAAGGAAGCAAATTGAAGGGATGTGAGAACGTGCAGGGATTTGGAACTAACTGGATTGTGTGTTGAAGGATCTGGCCCAGATCTGATGGGCTGAACGGCGCTTTCTTTGCTGTACAGTTCTATGATCCTATGATGGGGAGGGTTCATGGATAGGGTGAATTCAGTTTCTCGGACACAACTTGGAGGTGATCATGCTGAACCGAGACTAGCAACCCCACAGTGCCGGAGGAGAATCAACAGTACAGTTACTCCAGACTAATTTCAGGAATTTCTAGTCAGAGACCATGGAAAAGCACACGAGGTCAGGGAAAGTGTATAAGTGGGAAATTTGGAGAATTTATTTCACTGAAGCTACAACAGAATCTAGAAACATTTTCTGTCTGAATGATTGAAATGGGTTGGTTTGTTGAACAGCAACTGATACCAGATCAATTGTTAATTTTAAATCTGATATTGATTGATAGATTTTCATTCGCCACACATTTGAATGGATATTGGGCAGAGGTGGGATTTAGGTCACAAATCACCAATTCAGTAGTAGGACAATTTTAAGGGGGCTGAATGACCACCCGTTCCCATGTTCCATTATTTGGATGAGTGTGTGACGGAAACATTCACTCTTTGTGCTATGTTGCTGTTTACATTCTGATTGCAGCCCCAGAGACCCCTTCCATCCTGGACAACAACATGGACAGAAGTCAGCTGCAGGAGCAAAGCTGGTTCCTCCCATGGATTGTCACAGTGCTGAATGCTGCTGTCCTGCTGATCAAGCGCAATGTGGGGCCTGTTGCTGAGTCACTCTTGGAGTATGTAAGTTATTTTATTCTTTTCTTCCCTTCTCCTCCTCCTCCTGAGGTGCTGTGATTCCACAAGCGCCAATTACCATTTAACATTTGGATCAAGTTGACAGTTCTTAATGTCTAAAGGGCCATACCTGTGCTATTGCATTTTCAGGTGCTAGCAGGGATGCAGCAAGGTCTTCCTGATTTATTTCCCCTCCTTGCATGCATTTCCGTGCACCTTCCAATGATATGTAGAACATTGTCGTGCCATTTTGTGACCTACCACTTGGTGGCGCCACTGTGCCATTCCTGATTGTAAAATAACAATGAAGAAATGACTCGTGAAGTTTGTAGCTTTGAAATGAAAATTGCTTATTGTCACAAGTAGGCTTCAAATGAAGTTACTGTGAAAAGCCCCTAGTCGCCACTTTCCCTGCCTGTTCGGGTATGGGAATTGAACCGTGCTGCTGGCCTGCCTTGGCCTGCTTTAAAAACCAGCTGTTTAGCCCTGTGCTAAACCAGCTGCTTTTTCTGTTAAGGTGAAACTAGTGATGGTTCAGTGGTGTTAGGCAGCATCTGGTGTCATACTGATGGAGTAAGGTTTATTTCACCTGTGAATGCAATGGGGCAACAAGATTATTAGCTCAGGGGTTTCGGGTATGAAAATCAACCAGAGCTGCCACTCTGGATTGCTGTTGCGATGCCCTCTGTAGTTGAATAACGAATGAGCTGGTAAATATCAGCGAAGAATGGTCCTTGGAAGGAATTTCAGTGGGAGGCAGGGGGCTGATGCTCATGAAGCCCACCCAGCCGGTTTTTAAAACAGCAGAGCAGAGTAAACGGAGTGTGAAATTTTCTGCCACGTGAAAAGAATAATTTAAAATATATTTCTGAATCAGTAATAGATGACCAATAAAAACAAACTTGTGGAAATATTCAGCAAGTCAGGCAGGCTAAACTGTTGCTCTTTCTGCAGATGTTGCCTGATTTCCTGAGTATTTCCATCGTTTCCAGGGTCTTTTCAGACATCTGCAGGAGTTTGCTTTCTATTTGAGGTTGCTCTGAGGCATTTTTTGGAAGTGTAAGTTTTGGATGTCACTGGACTGGGAGAGTGAGGTGAGCGACCGATAGTCCTCCAGCGCTGGTGGCGCTGTCGGGGGAGGTGGAGCAGGAAGCGGTCCCTTTGGCAGCGGCCGGCGAGCCGCGCATGCGCGCGCCCCTTGTGTTGACGTGTTTTTCAGCGGTGGTTGTTCCGGGCGCCGGCAGCGTCTGTCGTGGGCCCGTCCTCGGAGCCTCCCTCCCTCCCGATGGGGCTGAGGCCCTGACCCCGGTCCCCGCCTCCAATACCGGACAAACTTCATTGAAGCCCTGCCCCGGCTCCGCCATGGAGCAGGAGTCGCCGCCCCGCCAGACGCAGCCCCCGCCGGCCGGGGCCGGAGTCGCTGCTCTCGCCTACTCGGCTGTGGTGGACCGGATCGGCCAGGTCAGTGTGTGTGTGTGAGGGAGGGAGACCCACCTCCCGGCCGCGGCTCTGACCAGGGGATGTGACTGCACCATCATTACATTCACAAATGTCCAACACGGTGCTCATGTTATTGAGCTGGTAATCCAGAGAGATGGACTACTGATCTGGAGGCACGGGTTCAAATCCCACCACAGCAGCAGCTGGGAAACTCAAAGTTGCTGAACTACATCTGGAACAGTAATAGTCACCGTGAAACGGCCAGATTGCCGTAGGACCCCCCCCCCCCCCCCCCCCCAAATCTGGCTCACTAATGTTCTTTTTAAGGAACGGGATCTGCTGACCGAACAGGGTCTGGCCGTCGTGCGAATCCAGACCCACAGCAATTTGGTTGGCTGTAACCCATCCTCTGAAATAGACTAGCAAGCCACTCAGTTGTGCCAAACCACCTCAAGGACACTTCGGGACGGGCAACAAATGCTGGCCTTGCCCTGTGAACAAATTTAACCAAGTAAATTGAATCCTAGTATTACCATGCATGGGACTAATATAGATGACATTGTAAATATATCATCTCTACCCAATTTGTGTAAATGCAGCATAGGTAACTTTATACATGCACTGACATAGTGCCATGCATATGTGTGCAGGAAAATAGCACTAGTAATACTTTGTATAAACTCGTCCAAAGACTGCTTTATAAATGCAAAGCACTTGGCTGCTGATCCAGCAGCACATCAATTTTATAACTCATCTTTGACTTCCGATCCCCAGTTGCTCCACCCGTTGCTACCTCTGACCTCCTGCAACTCTCCAAGAACTGTTCCTCTAATTTTGGCCTGAATAGAGTATAGGGTTTTACAGCACAGAAAGAGGCCCTTGGGTCCATTGTGTCTCTGCCAACCATCAAGCACCTATCCTATTCTCGGGGCAGGTTTAGCTCACTTGGCTAGACAGCTAGTTTGTGATGCAGAGTGGGCCAGCAGCGCAGTTCCTGTACCGGCTGAGGTTATCCATGGGGCATCTGAGGTGTGGTGATCCTCCGGTTAAATCACCACTTGTCAGCTCTCCCTCAAGGGGAAAGCAGCCTACGGTCATGTGGGACTTTACTGTACCTATTCTAATCCCATTTTAGAGCACTTGCTCCGTTGCCTTGTCTGCTATGGTGTTCCAAGTGCTCATCTAAATGCTTCTAAAATGTTGTGAGGACCACCCTTTCAGGCAGCGAGTTCCAGATTTCCACCACCCCCTGGGTGAAAAAGCTTTTCCTCAAATCCCCTCTAAATCTCCTACCCCTTACTTAAATCTTTGCCCTTGACCCTTCAACTAAGAGGCAACGTTTCTTCCTATCTACCAGATATATGTCCTTCATAATTTTGTACACCTCAATCAGGTTCCCCTCCCCCTCAGCTCTCTCTGCTCTAAGGAAACCACAGCCTATCCAGCCTCTCCTGGCTGAAACGCTCCAACCAGAGAGCATCCTGATGAATCTCCTCTGCACCATTAAACATAGGAGCAGAGTTAGCCTATTCGGCCTATCGAGTCTGCTTCGTCATTCAATCATGGCTAATATGTTTCTCATCCCCATTTTCCGCCTTCTCCCCATAACCCTTGATCCCTTTTTAAAAATAATTTTAGAATACCCAATTATTTTCCCCCAATTAAGGAGCAATTTAGCGTGGCCAATCCACCTAACCTGCACATCTTTGGGTTGTGGGGGTGAAACCCACACAGACATGGGGAGAATGTGCAAACTCCACACGGACAGTGACCAGGGCTGGGATTCGAACCCGGGTCCTCAGCGGCGCAGTCCCAGTGCTAACCACTGCGCCACATGCCACCCCTTGATCCCCTTATTAATCAAAAACCTGTCTATCTCTGTCTTAAAGACACTCCGTGATTTGACCTCCGTAGCCTTCTGCAGCAAAGAGTTCCACAGATTCACCACCCTCTGGCTTAAGAAATTCCTCCTCATCTCTGTATTAAAGGATTGTCGCTTCAGTCTTGAGGGTGTGTCCTCGGGTTCTAGTTTTTCCTACCAGTGGAAACATCCTCTCCACGTCCACTCTATCCAGGCCTCTCAGTATTCTGTAAGTTTCAGTGAGATCTCCCTTCATCTGTCTAAACTCCCAAGAGTACAGACCCAGAGCCCTCAACCTTTCCTCATATAACAAATCCTTCATTCCAGGCCTCATTCTTGTAAACCTCCTCTGCACCCTCTCTAGCGCAATCACATCCTTGTGCACCGTCTGCATCCTTTATCCATCAACAGTTGTTCCATTAGCTAAGATCTGGAATTGCTTCCATATACCCCTCTGCCTTGAAGGACTTCTTTAAAACCTACCCTTTAACCAAACATTTGACCACCTGACGTAATTTCCCCATCTCTGGCTTGGTGTCAGTTTTTCTGATTAAGTATTATGTATAACTTATGATTTTAACATTCAGCTTTATTTTAAAAAAAATCCAATTTAGGGGTAATTTAGCGTGGCCAAGCCACCTACCCTGCACATCTTTGGGTTGTGGGGGTGAGACCCACGCAGACACGGGGCGAATGTGCAAACTCCACACGGCCAGTGACCCCAGGGCAGGGATCGAACCTGGGACCTCGGTGCCGTGAGGCAGCAATGCTAGCCACTGCGCCAGCCGCCCCTACATTTAGCTTTATAAGTGTGTGTAAGTAATGTTACATTAGAAGCTTGAGTGTCGGAATGTAATTTTTATCATTTTTGATACATTGTGTTCTTCGGTTGTAGATGAAACTGGTGAGATATATTTTTTGATAATGCCCAGTTACTCTGAAGTGGTGGATCTTTAGTAGCAATTGCTTTGTCATTGAATAGCTAGTTTGGTGTCTTCGGAGGACAAGAAATGTCAGCTAGTCATTTTATGTCATTTTATGACAAGAAATGTCAGCTATGTAGTGTGATATTAGAAAGAAGTCTAGCCCAGGCTGGATGGGGCTGGCAGATTTCAGACCCAAAAAGAGTGATCTAGATTGCTTTCTTGATGTGACAGCTTTTATAAACGTGTATAGTCGTGCATGTGTGCAGTTTATTACTGAATTTTATAACCGTGTATTATGACCTCCTGTGACATTATACAGAAGTTGAGGGAAAGTGTGGTCTTCAGGTGAAGTAGGAAACGATGGTGAGAAATATTGGGGCCAGCGTGTACAAATTTAAACCCCATTTTCACTTAAAGTGAATTACTCTGTTTATAATTGCATATTTCCGTTTAGGTCCTAAAATGTTTCTATGTTCAAGGTTAAGTTAGATAGATTATTGTTAGACAAGGGAGTAGTAGGTAATGGGGGGCAGAAGGAAAGTGGAGTTGAGACCACAGCCAGACCTGCCATGATCTTATCCAATAGTGGAGCAGCTCAAAGAGCCAAATGGCCTGTTGCTGCTGAGTTCGACGTTGCCAGAAATGTTTGTGCCCTTATGAAAGCTGCCTATCTAAATGGGTCATGCTTCAGCAATGCAAATACGTAGTGGTTAAGTTTCTGGCCTAGTAATCTAGCACCATGTGTCGCAACCTGAATAGACATATAAAACAAAATCCTGTTCAGAAATCAATTCTAATTTAAATCTTGCTACCATGGTCACTTCAGGAGGTTGAACAGTTTGCTCTGTCAGTTGGCACCAAACTTTGTAGTTAAAGAATATAAATTTAAACCAGTGCCGTAGTTAATTCACAATCTCATCATTCAATTGACCAGTTGGCTGATGGTCACGTTCAGCTCTGGTATAAATGTTCAGCTCTGGTATAAATGTTGCCATATTGAGAGTTTGAGTTTTTCCCTTTCACAGAAAAGTTGAGAAACAGAGTTTTTAATCAAACCGCTTTTCTTATCCAAAAGCAAAATACTGTGGAAGCTGGAAATCTGTTAAAAAGCAGAAAGATGTTTGAAATACTCAGACGTCTAGCAGCAGAGAGAGAAACAGAGTTAAGGTTTCAGGTGATTGGTCTTTTATCAGCCTTTTCTGATCACTGACCCACTTATTCATCCAGTTGAAATGCCCTGGATGTGAAAATAAAGGTATTTTGGGCTTTAAAAAAAGCACGCAGATGATTTAACTTCATAAATTGATGAAGGAGGGGGCGGCACGGTAGCACAGTGGTTAGCACTGTTGCTTCACAGTGCTAGGGACACGGGTTCGATTCCCGGCTTGGGTCACTGTCTGTGTGGAGTCTGCATGTTCTCTCTGTGTCTGTGTGGGTTTCCTCCGGGTGCTCTGGTTTCCTCCCACAAGTCCCGAAAGACGTGCTGTTAGGTGAATTGGACATTCTGAATTCTCCCTCTGTGCATCCGAACAGGCGCCGGAGTGTGGCAACTAGGGGATTTTCACAGTAACTTCATTGCAGTGTTAATGTAAGCCTACTTGTGACACATACAGATTATTATTATCTTGACTGATAGATAAGCTCTATTGTGCTGGTTGTTGTGCTTCATTTAGAAAAAATGTTTTGTAATTTATCAAAGTTACTCAGTTGAGCTTGATTTATAACTGAGCTGTACAGACCAGGGTGACCATTGTTTGTGCTGAGTTAACTGGTCTCAGTCAGTAACAGCACAGCTGAATTCACTGGCTTAGCTGGAGTAGGCACGTTGGCTCCCTCACTTCTGTCAAGTCCTATACTGGAAGTATGTGTATATCTTCATTGTTGCAGGTCCAATTGGTATGTTGGTATCTGTAGCTGTATAAACATGTACAATAACTTTTTTTAAAGTAATAATCCCAAAACGCTTAAAGATGTGTTATCAAATAATTTTGATCCTGAACCACACAAGGGAGATGTTTGGGTAGGAGGCCTCAAGCTTGGTCAAAGAGATGGGGTCTAGGAGCATGTTAAAATGAAAGGGGAGAGGTTGAAGGTGGAAATTCTGCCACTTTGGGCCTTGCTGTCGAAGGCAGAGTTGCCATTGGTGGAGTGATTGGGGCGGCACGGTGGCATAGTGGTTAGTACTGGTGCCTCACAGAGCCGAGGTCCCAGGTTCGATCCTGGCTCTGGGTTGCTGTCTGTGTGGAGTTTGCACATTCTCTCTGTGTTTGCGTGGGTTTCGCCCCCACACTCAACTCAAAAGATGTGCACAGTAGGTGGATTGGCCACGCTAAATTGCCCCTTAATTGGAAAAAATGAATTACGTACTCGCAATATTAAAAAAATTGGTGGAGTGATTGAAATCGGGCCACTCGAGGCTAGAAGCACCGACATCTGAGAGGGTTGTAGGACTGGAAGAGATTATAACTCTTAAGTTGGGGTGAGATTTAGAGAGGGCTTTGGAAACGAGGTGAGTAATTTAAAATCAAGTTGTTGGTTAACTGGTGCCAGTGTAGATCTGCAATAGATGCAAGTGTAGATTTTTATTAAGTCTACACATACTGTATTATAGTGTATACACAGGAAATGTGTGCATCACATTTATACACTGCTCTATATAGACAGTACATTCATACTTAATTTTGTATTATGTTTGTTTATGCATCTCACCAGTTTGTGCATGTCTGTGCCCTGTATAATATGCAATTGCAGACAAAAACAGAAAATGCTGGATAATCTCAGCAGGCCTGACTGCATAGAAACATAGAAAAATACAGCACAGAACAGGCCCTTTGGCCCACGATGTTGTGCTGAACCTTTGTCCTAGATTAATCATAGATTATCATTGAATTTACAGTGCAGAAGGAGGCCATTCGGCCCATTGAGTCTACACCGGCTCTTGGAAAGAGCACCCTACCCAAAGTCAACACCTCCACCCAACACTAAGGGCAATTTTGGACACTAAGGGCAATTTATCATGGCCAATCCACCTAACCTGCACATCTTTGGACTGTGGGAGGAAACCGGAGCACCCGGAGGAAACCCACGCAGACACGGGGAGGATGTGCAGACTCCGCACAGACAGTGACCCAAGCCGAAATCGAACCTTGGACCCTGGATCTGTGAAGCAATTGTGCTATCCACAATGCTCCCGTGCTGCCCTTAAGAACAAATAAATCTACACTATATCATTTTACCGTAATCCATGTACCTATCCAATAGCTGCTTAAAGGTCCCTAATGTTTCTGACTCAACTACTTCCACAGGCAGTGCCTTCCATGCCCCCACTACTCTCTGGGTAAAGAACCTACCTCTGACATCCCCCCTATATCTTCCACCATTCACCTTAAATTTATGTCTCCTTGTAATGGTTTGTTTCACCCGGGGAAAAAGTCTCTGACTGTCTACTCTATCTATTCCCCTGATCATCTTATAAACCTCTATCAAATCACCCCTCATCCTTCTCCGTTCTAATGAGAAAAGGCCTAGCACCCTCAACCTTTCCTCACATCTGTGGCGAGAGAACAGAACTAAATTTTGAAGTTTGACTCTTGTTAAAGTCATCCTGACTGGAAATGTTCTCTCTCTTCTCTCTCTGCAGATGCCATCAGACCTGCTGAGATTTTCCAGCATTTTGGATTTAGTTTCTTATTCCAGCATTTGCAGTAATTTGCATTTATCTTAATGCAATTGCAGGCTAATTTGTTTTCCTATTCGACTGGTTTGATGGCTGGTATCTTGTGATCAGCCATCGGGGTAGTAGAGGTGTAGTTGAACGACATTGTCCTGTTTTGAGTAGGATATGGTAACAGTTTACATATGGGTGAGTTGCAGAATGCAAACAGATTATTGTTAAGTTGGTAAACGTCAGGACCCACAACTGGATCCTTGTTCGTTTTCTCCCTCCATAACATTATGAATTTTGGACTGAAATCTTAACCATAAGGTAATAAACTGGATTTCTAAGTCAAAACGGTTAGGGTGGGGTGAAATGTGACTTGGTAGCTTAAGTTTCAGCTTTGAAGCTAACAAATTTTACTTCTATCTTCAAAAATAGAGGCGAAGGGGCGGGCCTGCGAAGGGGCGGGCCTGCGAAGGGGCGACGAGGGCGGGGACGGGGCGAGGCTATCATAAAAGTCCATCTGGCTCATGCATGTTCTTTGAGGAAGGAAATCTTCCATCCTTTTGTGGTCTGGATATCTCTACATGATTGAATGTTTTGTATTATGTAGCAGTAACACAGTCTAAATATTCGGTTATTTTAAAATTTGACTGAGTTTTTATTTCCTGGTTTTCAAATGTCCACTGAGCCTCTGGATCTAGATCACAAGTTTGTAAACTGCTCCAAGATAGCATCATTCATATTTAGTTCAGTCAAGTTCACGATTTGTTGACCTGTCATTAAGCCAGTTGGCAGGAGAATGGTACAGAGATTGCTTGGTGCATCCTTTCGATCTACTTGTTTAGATCCTGTTCCTGTTATATACAAACAATCTGCATCTTGGGTTTTCTCCCAGTGTCCTAGACAATAGCTCCATTAAATAAGCTGTTGTATATTAAGCATAATCTGTGTGTGTGTGTACCAGCATTTAGCTGTACTCAAAGTTCTCTCTTTATCTATGTCAATAGTACAGCACTGCGTGTGTGTACCAGCAAGGTTAGTGGTGTCTGGAGTCAACATGCTATGCGTACACAGTCCTCATAGGTTTTTATGTGGGATTGCTGCATTGCACTTTATTAATTCCTGGGGTTTAGCTCCGTTGGCTGGACAGCAGGTTTGTGATGTAGAGCAAGGCCAACAGTATGGGTTCAATTCCCGGCTGAGGTTATTCCCTGGTGTTGGGGTCAAGGATGTTTCGGAGTGGTTACAGGACATTCTGGAGAGGGAGGGTGAACAGTCAGTTGTAGAAAAAGACAGCAATTGATTAAGAAAAGTGATCGGCAGAGAAATCAAAGGCCAGAATCAAATAAAGACGCAGTAAAAAATAGTAGAGACGGAACAAGGAACATTAAACGGGCTAGCCTTAAGGTTTTGTACCTGAACCAGCGGAGCATTCAAAACAAAAGGGATGAATTAGTTGCGTGGATAGATGCAAGGGGTTATAAGAACATAAGAACTAGGAGCAGGAGTAGGCCATCTGGCCCTTCGAGCCTGCTCCACCATTCAATGAGATCATGGCTGATCTTTTGTGGACTCAGCTCCACTTTCCGGCCCGAACACCATAACCCTTAATCCCTTTATTCTTCAAAAAACTGTCTATCTTTTTCTTAAAAACATTTAATGAAGGAGCCTCTACTGCTTCACTGGGCAAGGAATTCCATAGATTCACAACCCTTTGGGTGAAGAAGTTCCTCCTAAACTCAGTCCTAAATCTACTTCCCCTTATTTTGAGGCTGTGCCCCCTAGTTCTGCTTTCACCCACCAGTGGAAACAGCCTGCCCGCATCTATCCTATCTATTCCCTTCATAATCTTATATGTTTCTATGAGATCCCCCCCTCATCCTTCCTTCTAAATTCCAACGAGTACAGTCCCAGTCTACTCAACCTCTCCTCGTAATCCAACCCCTTCAGCTCTGGGATTAACCTAGTGAATCTCCTCTGCACACCCTCCAGTGCCAGTACGTCCTTTCTCAAGTAAGGAGACCAAAACTGAACACAATACTCCAGGTGTGGCCTCACTAACACCTTATACAATTGCAGCAGAACCTCCCTAGTCTTAAACTCCATCCCTCTAGCAATGAAGGACAAAATTCCATTTGCCTTCTTAATCACCTGTTGCACCTAAAAACCAACTTTCTGCGACTCATGCACGAGCACACCCAGGTCTCTCTGCACAGCAGCATGTTTTAATATTTTATCATTTAAATAATAATCCCTTTTGCTGTTATTCCTACCAAAATGGATAACCTCACATTTGTCAACATTGTATTCCATCTGCCAGACCCTAGCCCATTCACTTAGCCTATCCAAATCCCTCTGCAGACTTCCAGTATCTTCTGCACTTTTTGCTTTACCACTTATCTTAGTGTCGTCTGCAAACTTGGACACATTGATATAGTTATGATATAGTTGGGATTACGGCTCCAAGGTGACCAAGGATGGGAACAAAATATTGAGGGCTATTCAGTTTTTAGGAAGGACAGACAGAGGAAATGATGGTGGTGTTGAATTGTTGATAAAAGAAGATATTGATAAAATATTGAGGAAAGATATTAATACAGATGATGTGGAATCTGTCTGGGTCGAGTTAAGGAACATCAAGGAGCAAAATATATTTGTAGGGGTGGTATACAGACCACCAAACTGCAGTGGTAATGTTGGCAATAGCATTCGACAGGAAATCAGAGAGGCATGTGATAAAGGAACCTCTGTGATTATGGGTGACTTTAATCTGTATATAGATTGGGTGAGTAAAATTAGTCACAGTACAATCGAGGAGGAATTTCTGGAATGTGTATAGGATGGTTTTCTGGGCCAGTATGTTGAGGAACTGTCAAGGGAACAGGCCATCTTGGACTGGGTGTTGTGCAATGACAACGGATTAGTTGGCAATGTGGTTGTGAGAGAACCCTTGGGGATGAGTGACCAGAATATGGTAGAATTATTTATCAAGGTGAATAGTGAGGTAGTTGATTGTGAGACCAAGGTCCTGAATCTCAATAAAGGTAACTATGATGGTATGAGGCATGAGCTGGCAATGACGGATTGGGAAACATTACTGAACGGAAGGATCGTGGACAGGCAATAGCAGGCAGTCAAAGAACGAATAGGTGAACTCCAAAAGTTGTTTATTTCTATTCCATGGCTTAAAAGGGAAATTAGAAATAGTATTAAATTCAAAGAGGAAAGATACAAATTAGCTAGAAAAAGCAATAAACCTGAGGATTGGGAACCGTTTAAAATTTAGCAAAGGCAGACTGAGGGATTGATTAAGAAGGAGAAACTACAATTTGAAAAGTAAACTAGCAGGGAACATAAAAATGACTGTAAAAGTTTCTATAGGTATGTCAAGAGAAAAAGATTAATAAAAATGAATGTAGGCCCCTTACAATCAGAAAAGGGAGAATTCAAAACAGGGAACAAAGAAATGGCTGAGGAACTCAATTCGTACTTTGCTTTCGTCTTCACAAAGGAAGACATGAATAATGTACCGGAAGTTCTGAGAAGCACCAGTTTTAGTGAGGAGCTGAAGGAAATCAGTATTAGTAAAGAAATGGTTTTGGGGAAATTAATGGGATTGAAGGTGGGCAAATTTCCAGGGCCTGATAATCTTCATCCCAGAGTACTTGAGAAAGTGGCCCAAGAAGTAATAGATTAATTGGAGAACATTTTCCAAAATTCTTTGGATTCTGGCATGGGACCTACAGATTGGAGGGTAGTGAATGTAACTCTGTTCTTCAAAAAGGGAGATAGTTCCTCTGTTTTCTCTCTATCAACCAGTGAGCCAAATGTCGTTAATACGGAAGTTGCTCGAGTCAATTATCAAGGATTTCATAGCACAGCATTTGGAAAGCAAGTGGTATAATCGGACAAAGTCAGCATGGATTTAAGAAAGGAAAATCATGCTTGACAAATCTACTAGAATTATTTGAAGAAACAACTGGTAGAGTTGACCAGGGGGAACCGGTGATGTGGCTTATTGAGACTTTCAGAAGGTGTTCGACAACATCTCACGTAGCAGATTAATATGTAAAGCTAAAGCTTTATGGGATTATGGGTAGTGTCTTGAGATGGATAAAAAGCTGGCTAGCAGACAGGAAGCAAAGTGTTGGAATAAATGGGTCTTTTTCTGATTGACCGGCAGTAACTAGTGGGGTACCACAGGGATCTGTGCTGGGACCCTAACTGTTCACATTATATATTAATGGACAATGGAACTAAATGTATTATCTTGAAATTTGCAGATGATAGAAAGTTAGGTGGGAAGGTGAGCTGTGAGAAGGATGCAGATTTGGACAGGCTGAGTGAATGGGCACATGCATGGCAGATGCAGTATAATGTGGATAAATGAGATTTTCTGCTAGGACCCAATATGCCCCATCCAGCTCCAGGGGCCTCGGGAAAGCTCCCGTGCTCATCAGCGAATTGAGCATATATGCCCCGGCATCGGGCCCCTCCACTCCTTCAGGAGACCCAGAATCTGAAGATTCTTCCTCCTCGACCTTTTCTCCAGGTCCTCAAATTTTTCCGCCCACCTCTTGTGCAGTGCCTCGTGCGCCTCCACCTTCACTGCCAGGCACAAGATCTCATCCTCGTTCTCCGAGGCTTTTTGCCGTACCTCCCGGATCGCCGCCCCTTGGGCCTTCTGGGTCTCCACCAGCTTCTCAATCGCCGCCTTCATTGGTGCCAGCATTTCTGTCCTCAGCTCCTCGAAGCAGCGTTTAAGAAGCTCCTGCGACCACTGCGCCTGCCGTCTCCACCCGCCGCCATCTTGCTTTTCCTCCCTCGCACTTTCCGCTGCACCAGGATCACTTTTTTAACCGCTCCACTCCTGGTCCATTCCATATAATGTCAGGGGGACCTTGCTGTCACCTTCCGACACTGGAAGCTGTCGAACAATTGCCGTTGGGGCCCCTCTGAAGAGCCCAAAAGTCCGTTCCCGGCGGGAGCTGCCGAACGTGCGACCTACCTAGGCATAGCCACAACCGGAAGTTAACAAACATTTTATTAAGGCATTTATGGTTTTATAACAACAAAAAATACAAATAAATGTAAACATAATTCAGTGCGTAACACTTCCCCCCCCCCCCCCCCCCCCCCAACCAACAACCATACCCTGCCAACTTGGCCTATACACACACTCCAAGTCCCTCCATCTCTTCTTGCATTTCCTGCCTGAACTAAACAAATTTCCCCTACCCCCTTTATACCCTAACCCCCCCCCTTGTTGTATCTGCTAAGTTTAGTTTACCCCGAAGAAGTCGATAAACGGCTGCCAACTTCCCTTAGGGCGAACTTGATTTTCTCTAGCCTGAGAAACCCAGCCATGTTGCTCACCCATACCCCCCGATTTCAGGGACTCCGAGTCCCTCCACGCCAATAAGATCTGTCTCCGGGCTACTAAGGAGGCAAAGGCCAAAGCTCCAAAAATCGGCACCTTTGGACTCGGCTCCACCCTCGTTTTTAGCACCGTAGACATGACATCCGCAAATTGCTGCCAGAATCCCCTAAGTTTCGGACATGCCCAAAACATGTGGACATGATTTGCGGGCCCTCGCGCACACCTCACACACCTGTCCTCTACACCAAAAAATCTGTTCATCTGGGCCACCGTCTTGTGTGCCCGGTGAACCACCTTAAATTGTACCAGGCTGAGCCTGGCACATGATGAGGATGTGTTGACTCTGCTCAGGGCATCCTCCCATAGACCCGCCTCTAACTTCTTTCCCAACTCATCCTCCCTTTTACGCTTTAACTCCCCTGATGCATGATCAATTGCACAAAGACTAAAGTTGGGTACAACTGTGGCTTTATTACAGTCAGATGCGTGGCCTCCTGCTGCAGCTGGCGAAATGGCAGGGCAATGGAGGTCACGCATATTTATACAGTTCTCCGTGGGCGGAGCCAGCTGGCAGGAGCTACCGGCGAACCTGGAGTGCAGGTCCTACCTTACATCCCCTAATACAGTGGTTCAGCACATCGCCTATCTTAGTTCCTTCCCACTCATAAGTTCTTTATAGATTGCCGATACCTTTCCCTTCCTGACGCCCATAATGTAACCTTTATAAACATCTTTAATAGTGTCACATTAACACTGCAATTAAGTTACTGTGAAAATCTCCGAGTCGCCACATTCCGGCGCCTGTTCGGATACACTGAGGGAGAATTCAGAATGTCAAATTTACCTAACAGCGCGTCTTTCGGGACTTGTGGGAGGAAACCGGAGCGTCCGAAGAAAACCCACGCAGACAAGGGGAGAATGTGCAGACTTAGTGACCCAAGCCAGAAATCGAACCTGGGACCCTGGCGCTGTGAAGCAACAATGCTAACCACTGTGCTTAACACCTTTAATGTGGAAAATATGCTTAAAATTCTTTATATCTGGGTGAAGAGAAACAGACAATATGAACTAAGCCTTGTGTAAGTAATCCCTTTTTGAAAATGTTTTTTTCTTCATTCCTAGCTTGTATCTTCCTTGCCTGAAGAAATGAGACCAGGTCCTGATTTCCGTGGGGTGCCCTGGGAGCCCATCGTGATAACTGCTGTTCTAGGAATCATTACTTTTGTCGTCTTTTTATGGAGAACTTGCCTTTCAGTAAGTCAGATTGATTTACTTGTATTCAAATTGCTTTCTTCACCAATAATAGAGTTACCAGCCCGCTGAGCAGTAAAATGTGTATTTTATGCTGCAGTTTCAAGCCACATGTGGTGTTTTGCGGGGTTGTGGTTGGAGCAGTGGTGGAGTCTGCCGTCAGGAGTAGGAATAAAACAGCCCGTGGGCCTGGGTTCTGCCTGTAGTATATTCTCCTGATTTTGCATGGCTGAATGAGCACGGCTGTGGTACCTTGTTACAGCCCTGTTTCTGTTGATATCAGAGCGTTTCACCGTTACTAATTGCTTTTGAATTTGTTTTTCAGGTGAAGAGTAGAAGATATCAAAGTAAGTTTCCAACATCTACCTAATACACAAGACGGCATCTTAAAATGACCGTTGCAATGAATCGCGCAAACATTTTTTCAGAAAAAATATTGCTTAGTGTCTCCTGCCCCCCATCACAAAGATAGTCTGTTCCTGAGTCATTTGGGCCAAGTAGGCCCTAAGCTTGGCTGCTGATCTGTGTTATTAATCAGCCGTGGTTGCTGTAATTGAGCTCGTGCTCCTGGAATCCTGTCAGTACCTCTCCGTTATCTTGACTGAGTTGACATTTGTTATGGTGAGCACTTATTCATCGGTGTTGCAAGTGAACCATCTTGTTGTTTCCCACAGTGTCCTACAATGGGTACATTCCAATAGAGGTCAGGAGCAGAACATATACTCTGCTTCCTTGCCCAGCAATGCTCATGAAACCATTGGTTCTCAATTGGTTGAGAACTGTTGGACTTAAATTCTGTTGGCCTTTGTGACTCAATGCAGCACAGGATAATGCTTTTATCCAACTATACCAACATTGGGACGGGTCCTTCAGTTTTGGAGAACATCTGTGTCCTGACGACATGAAACATGTCCATAAGACTCCATAAGATTAAGGGTACAGATTATTTAAACTAATTTCAGCTGTCTGTGAAAATATTTAAAATTACATATGTTGAAATCATTGCCTGTTCCCAGTGACTGAAAAACAGCTATCTGAGAAAATCAAACAGCTTATTCAGGAGAAGACGGAGGTCTTGGAGAAAGTTTCCACTTTTGAAAAGAAGGTACAAATCTAATATTTGCTGCTAAGAAAGTTACGGAGGGGAAAATTGTTATGGTTGATGTATCGGAAGGCTTTTATTGAAAACAAGCTGCATACAGCTCATGTAAACCTCTTGCCTCTTGTTTACCCCTACAAAGTCAGTGAAGCCTAAAATGTCTGGAGAGCTTCCTTTATTTTTAGAATGCAGGTAAACAGTTTGATGAGGTCAGTGGAAGGAAAATGGAAAACTAATCGTCCTCCCAAGACAAAATATTTGAAGGAAACTTTTACAAAGTGAGAAATACATTAACTGTGCTGTACATTGTCTTGGGTGACTGATGGTCATTGAATGTTTTCACACATACATGTTCCTGACCCTACAGTGCTAGATCAGGCCACCAGCATTCTTTGTTTGGCTACCCTGTGCATTCAGGAGGCCACCTTCCCAATAGCTATTTTATTCCCTCAAGAGGGTGGGACAAGAAGGAGTGTGTTTGCTACATCTCATGTGGTCAGAGAATCCTGCTGATTTGTGATTTATTACCATTTCACGTTAAAGGACCAAGGTGAAGGACAGGGCACCAATGTTGCAATCGGGAGGGGAGGAGATACATCAAATCACAATTCGACCAGTTTAGTTTTTAGAAGTTGGAATATTGAGGGGCGATATAAACTTCCATATCGCAAAACCCTGGACAAGAATACGCTAGATTAGGAATTTGTGATGAATTTTGATTTCAGCAATTGGGGATATAAGGAGGACAGAAGGACTCTGTACTTGGAACATAAGAGGAATGAGTGACAAATGTTCAAAGAAGCACAGACCATTTAAGTAAAAATGAAACGTTTTTGATGGCGGTGGAGAGATGTGAAGCTGGAGATAGGAGAGAAGGCTGATCAGGCAGCAACCACTTCCTTGTCTCCTGTCCTGGGGTGTGAGAGAAATGATCAAAGAAACTCCATAAGATTAAGGGTCAGTCTGGAATGGACTTGAGCTAGAGTGGAAAATATGAATTAATATTACTGCAGTATGTTTGAAATGTACTCTTTCTTTCTCGTCTTTCTCTCCCTCCTCATCATCCCTGATCCATTAGCTGGAAGAAGCCAAAACTGTCATTGATGAAGCACAGAATGTGAAATCAACAATGTCAGATGAAACCACAGAAATTAAGGTGAGAGAGTAATGTGAACCAATGTGAATATAAATAGTTGGCTGAAACTTTATATTCAAATTTTACAAGTTATCTGTTCCTAAAGGAGGCCTGCAGGGAGCTCGAACAGGTGAACCTTCATTTGGAGACACGTGTGAAAAATCTTCAGGCATTGTTAGAAAAAGAGAAGAAGGAGACGGCTAAACAGCAGAATCTGGTAAGGAAGGACTAGACATTTTTGGAAAGAGATACTTTTGTTTATTACCCTAATATTGATTTATATAGAATATAGACCATAGAACATTACAGCGCAGTGCAGGCCCTTCGGTCCTCGATGTTGCGCCAACCTGTGAAACCAATCTAAAGCCCATCTACACTAATAGTGCAGGGTTTTTTATACTGCGGGTAATGACTCGCGGGTGGGTGTTAGAAATGTTGAGGAGCAATCTGTCGCAGGGTTCCCGATCGCGGGGGAAGCTTCTAACAGTGACAACCGGCTTTTAAGTGGAGAATGCCACCTGCGACCGGCCTTTAAATGCAAACTATACAGTCATAGAATTTACAGTGCAGAAGGAGGTCATTCGGCCCATCGAATCTGCACCAGCCCTAGAAAAAAGCACCCCATTTAAGCCCACACTTCCAACCTGTGCCCAAATCCAGTAACCCCACCTATCCTTTTTGGACACTAAGGATAATTTTGCATGGCCAATTCACCTAACCTGCTTATCTTTGGACTGTGGGAGGAAACCGGAGCACCCAGAGAAAACCCACGCAGACACGGGGAGAATGTGCAGACTCCGCACAGATAGTGACCCAGCGAGGAATCGAAACTGGGACCCTGGTGCTGTGAAGCAACTGTGATAACCACTGTGCTGCCCAGGCAGAAGTGGCGACAGAGAGCGGGTAACGCGTCTGGCATGTTCACTGACATCACGCACCCTGCACGCCCGTGCTTTTGGCATGAAATCACGGGGGAAAGATTCCACCATTTTCTAACTGCCAGTAAACAACGCAACAGGACTATGAAGAACTGAAGATGGATAGTTATGATATAAGGAAGAGAGGATCAGAGACACAAACAGGCCAGGGTCTCACAACTGAATCTGCTGGAGAGAGCTGCTTAGGAGAGAAGACAGCAGGACAAAGCTGTGCTCGTGTGAGCTGTATGCAGAGCTCCAGGGCCTCTGCTGAACAGCCTACTAAGAAGAAACTGAAATCGGGAACAAAGCAATATAAAGATGATTTCTTGAGGGGTGACTTGTTAATTGCGCCGATGCAAAGCTCATGTTTGTTATATGCAGGGACGTACTGGCAAATGAGAGTTGGATGCTAACTGTGTCTTACCTTGCAGACATATTTTCAATTCTAAACAAATTGAACCTCAAATTGCAAGAGAAGGATGATGATTGCTTTGGCACTGTGCAGAAATAGATGCTTTCCAAAAGTCATTGAAAGTTTGGCAAGTGCAAGTACAAAGCCCAAACTACTACATGTTCCCCACACTGATATGGCACATCAAAGAAAACAGTGTTAGTAAGGGAACTGTCAATAGACTGGCAAACCGTATTCAGTTGCATCTGGCTGCACCGATCAACAGTTTTTGCCACTACTTCCCAGAGAAGAAGTTTCAGATTTTGAAAGAGAAGAGATGGGTGAAAAATCCTTTTGAGTTTGAGACCCCAGAGTCAATTGTTAACTTACAGCTGACTCTAAATGAAGAGACTGAACTTCTGCGAATCACCTCTAATAGCACATTAAAAACATGCCACAAGTCCATGAGGCTGTCAGCATTCTGGAGTAGTGTCTCCGAGGAGTATCCAGTGCTGAGTAAAACATGCATTTTGTTGCAATTGCCCTTCACAATAACCTACATGGGGGTAGCTTGATCTTGATTTCGGACAATGCTCGGCACAACATCGAGGGCCGAAGGGCCTGTTCTGTGATGTACTGTTCTATGTGCACGGTTGGATTTTCCATCCTCACAAAGATGAAGACAGCACCTGATATGCACTTTGCCCTCTCCTCCTGTGAACCTGATTGGAGTGAGATTGTGAGGACCAAGCAGGCTCCCCTGTCACATTAAAGGTAAGCAAAAATGGTGTGTTGCAAAGGTCTGCTGGTTGGTAAAAGTGGGTCCCGGGGGGGCAAAAGAAGTTTGGAAAACACTGATATAGAGAATGGAACAACAATGACAAATTTCACTGTTGCCCAGCTGTCACGTGGTTCCATTTTTATCTTTCTAATCTTAGCAAGAGAGCAACTTGCAATGGCCTCTCTTCCTGCTTTTGTGCAGTTACCTCTGGTGCCCTCTCCTAGATAGATCATTGGCCACCTTTTATTTCTCAGCTGCTGTCCGTTGGCGACATTAAACTGAAGTATGCCATTAGTTTTCACATGTACAGCTGCGATAGCCAGCTCTACCTCAGCGTCACTTCTTTCGACTCCTCCATTGGTGCTAAATTATCAGACTGCTTACCCAATTTCCAGTACTGGATGAGCAGAAATTTGTACCAATTAAATATTGGCAAATGTAAAGTCATTGTTTTTGGTCCCTTCTCCAAACTTTGTTCACTCCATGTTTCTCCCTGAGAAAAATTTGGGAATAAGCCAGGCTGTTCGCAACCTTCATGTCAATCGATGCCGAGAAGAGCTCCTGACCTCGTACACTTATTTCCACCTCTGTAACGTCACTTGTTACCGTTGTGGTCTCTAGACCTGACTATTCCAATGCACTCCTGGTTGGTCTCCCACATTTGCCGTAAACCAAAACTACTCTGTGTCTTAGGAAGCAGGAGCATGAGTAGACCATTCAGCACCTCGGGCCTGCACCTTTATTTAATAAGGCCATGGCATATCTGGTAGTAACTTAAATCCCACCTACCTCGGAAAACCTAACACCCCCTTGTTTACCAAGAATCTATCTACCTCTGCCTTGAAAATGCTCAAATACTCCGCTTCCACCACCTTTTCAGGAAGAGAGTTCCAGAGACTCACGATCCTCTGAGTGAAATGAATTTGCCTCATAGAAAGGTTACAGCACAGAAGGGGGTCATTTGGCCCATCTTGTCCATGCCAGCCTTTTCTAATCCCACCTTCCTGCACCAGTCCATAGCCCTGTAGCTTACTGCACTTAAGGTGCAGGTCCAGGTTCATTTTAAAAGAGTTTAGGGCCTGTGCCTCCACCACCAACTCGGGCAGCGAATTCCAGACTCTCACTACCCTCTGCATTAAAAAAAGTTCTTCCTCATGTCTCCGCTACACCATCTGCCATTTATCTTCAATCTATGTCCCCTGGTTCTAGAATTCTCCACCAAGGGAAATAATTTCATTCTGTCCACTATCACTTTCCCTCATAATTTTATACACAAAAATCATCTTTTTCAAATTGGCGACCAGTTATATTTAGACAGTGACCATTGACTTGCAGCAAATCCTGTTCCTTTACCACTGCTGTGGTCAGTGACCCATTTGGCACCCAGTCAGCAATGGTTTGATTTAAAAAATCTTATTTGTGTTTTCAAATCCCCCTCTGACCTTGTCACTCCTGATGCCGTAATTTCCTCCAACCTCATAACGCTACAAGATATGAGCTCCTCTATTCCTGGCCTTTGTGGATTCCCAGTTGTATTTCCTGTATCATTGGTGGCTGTCCTCAGTTGCCTAGGCCCAAGCTCTGGAATTCCCTATCTACGCCTCTCTGCTCCTCTAGCTTACTTTCCTCTTTTAAGACCAAGTCATCTCCCTATGGGGCTTGGTGTTCTATTTTGTTTTCTGCTTGTTAAGTGCCTTGGGACGTTTCCTTGCATTAAAGATGCCATGTAAATATAAATTGCTGTTGAATGTAGGAGACCAGCCAGGAGTGTATTGGAGTAGTTGAATCTAGAGTTGACGGAGTCATGGGTGATGGTTTCAGCAGCAGATGAGCTGAGGCGGGTGAAATCTTTCTGCCCTCCATAAATTTGCAGTCACCCAAACCTATGCTACCCATGTCACAGCAAGTCATGTTCCATAACCCTCCAGGCACGCTGACTTATATTGGTTCCTGGTCAAGCAACAACTTGATTTTAATATTCTCATTCTTTATTCAAATCTCTCCATGGCCTTACCCCTCCCTGTTTCTGTAATCTCTTCCAAATGTACAACCACCTGAGATATCTGCACTTCTCTAATTCTGATCTCTTGTGCATTCCCAATGTAAATTAGGGGGCAGGGAGTGGCATAGTAGTATTGTCAGTGGGCTAGTAATCTAGAGACCCAGGGGTACTCTGGGGGTCCCACACTTTACAGACTTAGGAGCACAGATGTCAGTAATTACATTGGAATACACCATGACTATTTTATACCATTTTTGAATTGAAGGATACTTGTCACTGATCCAGGAGCAGTAGCTATCACAATTTCTATTAATGATTTAGGTAAGGGAACAAAATGTCATACTTCCAGATTTACAGATGACACCAAGTTGGGTGGGAGGGTGAGCTGTGAGGAGGATGCAGGGATCCTTCACTGAGGTTTGGACAAGTTGAGTGAGTGGACAAATGAATGGCAGTTGCAGTATAATTGGGGTAAATGTGAGGTTATCCACTTTGGTAGCAAAAACAAGATTATCTGAATGGCTATAAATGAGACCTGGATGTCCTGGTACACCAGACACTGAAGGTAAGCATGCAGATACAACAGGTGGTAAAGAAGGCAAAATAGTATGCTGGCCTTTATTGAAAGAGGATTCAAGCAGGAGCTGGAATGCCTTGCTGCAGTTCTACAGGGCCTTGGTGAGACCACACATGGAATATTGTGTACAGTTTTGGTCTCCTGTTCTTGCTATACAGGGAGTGCAGCGAAGGTTTACCAGACTGATTCCTGGGATGGCAGGACTGACGTATGAGGTGAGATTGAATCGGTTAGGATTGTATTCGCTGGAGTCCAGAAGAATGAGGGGGGACCTCTTAGAAATCTATAAAAGTCTAACAGGACTTGACAGGGTAGATGCAGGAAGGATGTTCCCTATGGTGGGTGTATCCAGAACCAAGGGCCTCAGTCGGGGGGTGCGGGGTATACCATTTAGGACTGAGATGAGGAGGAATCTCTTCACCCGGAGAGTGGTGAGCCTTTGGAATTCATTACCACAGGAAGTAGTTGAGCCCAAAACATTGTATGGTTTCAAGACGCAGTTAGATATAGCACTTGAGGTAAAGGGGATCAAAGGATATGGGGGAAAGCAAGATTAGACAATTGAGCTGGATGATCAGCCATGATCATAATGAATGGCGGAGCGGGCTTGAAGGGCCGAATGGCCTCCTTGTCCTATTTTTTCCATGTTTCTAAACAAGAAGATCTGCAAAGGATATGCCGACTGGTCTGCTTCAGTATCAAGCCAAACTGAGGTAGGGTCCTTTCTAACCCAGTCCTTCATAAACCTAAGATGAGAGGCTAATTGGTACAGTCTAATATGTGGGATTCCCAAACCTCCCTTAGAACCTGGGAGCTGCTACTTGATGAACTGGGCTTTTTATTCCCTATAAATGAACTGATCATTCCATTGATCTCCTTTCAATGGAGATTCATTGCAGTCTCCTTTCTGACCTTGTGTAGTAAAGTTTGTTTTAGTTTGTTCAAAACCCATGGAATCCTGTGGCTTTGTTCTCTTAGTAAGTGTTTTGAATTTCAAACTTTGTCCACTGCAGACATTATTGATCCTTAACCAGATCTTACCCAAAGCTTGAGGGTTTGGTCCAGGATCATAACACTGTGCACAGAACAATGCTCTTATCTATTTTTGTCAGCACATTAATTTTACTCCCTTTGTTTTAAAACTCAGATTGTCAATGCTCAGAAATCTGTGAAAAAGTTACAAGATGTTATTTCGACTCATTCAACAGAAAACTCACAGGTAAGACAGCCTTGAGGAAGTATAATTGGATGAGTGTGTAGTATTGTCATTGTACAATGTGAATGTGACAGCAGTGTGATCTGGAGTATTGTCATTGTACAGTGACTGTTACAGCAGTATGATGTGGAGTATTGTCATTGTAAAGTGACTGTTACAGCAGTGTGATGTGGAGCATTGTCATTATACAGTGAATGTTACAGCAGTGTGTTGTGGAGTATTGTCATTATACAGTGAATGTTACAGCAGTGTGATCTGGAGTATTGTCATTATACAGTGAATGTTACGGCAGTGTGATGTGGAGTATTGTCATTGCACAGTGAATGATACAGCAGTGTGATGTGGAGTATTGTCATTGCACAGTGAATGATACAGCAGTGTGATCTGGAGTATTGTCATTATACAGTGAATGTTACGGCAGTGTGACGTGGAGTATTGTCATTGTACCGTCACTTACAGCAGTGTGATGTGGAGTATTGTCATTGCACAGTGAATGTTACAGCAATGTGATCTGGAGTATTGTCATTATACAGTGAACGTTACAGCAGTGTGATCTGGAGTATTGTCATTGTAAAGTGACTGTTACAGCTTTGTGATGTGGAGTATTGTCATTGTACAGTGACTGTTACGGCAGTGTGATGTGGAGTAATGTCATTGTACAGTGAATGTTACAGCAGTGTGATGTGGAGTAATGTCATTGTACAGTGAATGTTACAGCAGTGTGATGTGGAGTATTGTCATTGTAAAGTGACTGTTGCAGCAGTGTGATGTGGCGTATTGTCATTATACAGTGAATGTTACAGCAGTGTGATCTGGAGTATTGTCATTGTACAGTGAATGTTACAGCAGTGTGATGTGGAGTATTGTCATTATACAGTGAATGTTACGGCAATGTGATGTGGAGTATTGTCATTGCACAGTGAATGTTACAGCAGTGTGATCTGGAGTATTGTCATTATACAGTGAATGTTACGGCAGTGTGACGTGGAGTATTGTCATTGTACCGTGACTTAGAGCAGTGTGATGTGGAGTATTGTCATTGCACAGTGAATGTTACAGCAATGTGATCTGGAGTATTGTCATTATACAGTGAATGTTACGGCAGTGTGATGTGGAGTATTGTCATTGCACCGTGACTTACAGCAGTGTGATGTGGAGCATTGTCATTGTACAGTGACTGTTACGGCAGTGTGATGTGGAGTATTGTCATTATACAGTGAATGTTACAGCAGTGTGATCTGGAGTATTGTCATTATACAGTGAATGTTACGGCAATGTGACGTGGAGTATTGTCATTGTACCGTGACTTACAGCAATGTGATCTGGAGTATTGTCATTATACAGTGAATGTTACGGCAGTGTGATGTGGAGTATTGTCATTGTAAAGTGACTGTTACAGCTTTGTGATGTGGAGTATTGTCATTATACAGTGAATGTTACAGCAGTGTGATCTGGAGTATTGTCATTGTCCAGTGACTGTTACGGCAGTGTGATGTGGAGTAATGTCATTGTACAGTGAATGTTACAGCAGTGTGATGTGGAGTATTGTCATTGTACAGTGAATGTTACAGCAGTGTGATGTGGAGTATTGTCATTGTACAGTGAACGTTACAGCAGTGTGATGTGGAGTATTGTCATTGCACAGTGAATGTTACAGCAGTGTGACGTGGAGTATTGTCATTGTACCGTGACTTACAGCAGTGTGATGTGGAGTATTGTCATTGCACAGTGAATGTTACAGCAATGTGATCTGGAGTATTGTCATTATACAGTGAATGTTACGGCAGTGTGATGTGGAGTATTGTCATTGTAAAGTGAATGTTACAGCAGTGTGATGTGGAGTATTGTCATTGTACAGTGACTGTTACGGCAGTGTGATGTGAAGTATTGTCATTATACAGTGAACGTTACAGCAGTGTGATGTGGAGTATTGTCATTGTACAGTGACTGTTACGGCAGTGTGATGTGGAGTATTGTCATTGCACAGTGAATGTTACAGCAGTGTGATGTGGAGTATTGTCATTGCACAGTGAATGTTACAGCAGTGTGATGTGGAGTATTGTCATTGTAAAGTGACTGTTACAGCTTTGTGATGTGGAGTATTGTCATTGTAAAGTGACTGTTACAGCAGTGTGATGTGGAGTATTGTCATTGTACAGTGACTGTTACAGCAGTGTGATGTGGAGTATTGCCATTGTAAAGTGACTGTTACAGCGTCATGATGTGGAGCATTGTCATTGTAAAGTGAATGTTACAGCAGTGTGATGTGGAGTATTGTCATTGTAAAGTGACTGCTACAGCAGTGTGATGTGGAGTATTGTCATTGCACAGTGAATGTTACAGCAGTGTGATGTGGAGTATTGTCATTGCACAGTGAATGTTACAGCAGTGTGATGTGGAGTATTGTCATTGTACCGTGACTTACAGCAGTGTGATGTGGAGTATTGTCATTGCACAGTGAATGTTAGAGCAGTGTGATGTGGAGTATTGTTATTGCACAGTGAATGTTACAGCAGTGTGATGTGGAGCATTGTCATTGTAAAGTGACTGTTACAGCAGTGTGATGTGGAGTATTGTCATTGTACAGTGACTGTTACAGCAGTGTGATGTGGAGTATTGTCATTGTAAAGTGACTGTTACAGCTTCATGATGTGGAGCATTGTCATTGTAAAGTGAATGTTACAGCTTTGTGATGTGGAGTATTGTCATTGCACAGTGAATGTTACAGCAGTGTGATGTGGAGCATTGTCATTGTAAAGTGACTGTTACAGCTTCATGATCTGGAGCATTGTCATTGTAAAGTGACTGTTACAGCTTCATGATGTGGAGTAATGTCATTGTACAGTGAATGTTACAGCAGTGTGATGTGGAGTATTGTCATTGTAAAGTGACTGTTACAGCAGTGTGATGTGGAGTATTGTCATTATACAGTGAATGTTACCGCGGCGTGATGTGGAGTATTGTCATTGTACAGTGACTGTTACGGCAGTGTGATGTGGAGTATTGTCATTGTAAAGTGACTGTTACAGCTCTGATGTGGAGTATTGTCATTGTAAAGTGACTGTTACAGCAGTGTGATGTGGAGCATTGTCATTGTAAAGTGAATGTTACAGCAGTGTGATGTGGAGTATTGTCATTGTTAAGTGACTGTTACAGCTTTGTGATGTGGAGTATTGTCATTGTACCGTGACTTACAGCAGTGTGATGTGGAGTATTGTCATTGCACAGTGAATGTTACAGCAGTGTGATGTGGAGTATTGTCATTGCACAGTGAATGTTACAGCAGTGTGATGTGGAGTATTGTCATTGCACAGTGAATGTTACAGCAGTGTGATGTGGAGTATTGTTATTGCACAGTGAATGTTACAGCAGTGTGATGTGGAGTATTGTCATTGCACAGTGAATGTTACAGCAGTGTGATGTGGAGTATTGTCATTGTAAAGTGAATGTTACAGCAGTGTGATCTGGAGCATTGTCATTGCACAGTGAATGTTACAGCAGTGTGATGTGGAGTATTGTTATTGCACAGTGAATGTTACAGCAGTGTGATGTGGAGTATTGTCATTGCACAGTTAATGTTACAGCAGTGTGATCTGGAGCATTGTCATTGCAAAGTGAATGTTACAGCAGTGTGATGTGGAATATTGTCATTGTAAAGTGACTGTTACAGCAGTGTGAGGTGGAGTATTGTCATTGCACAGTGAATGTTACAGCAGTGTGACCTGGAGTATTGTCATTGCACAGTGAATGTTACAGCAGTGTGATGTGGTGTATTGTCATTGTACCGTGACTTACAGCAGTGTGATGTGGATTATTGTCATTGCACAGTGAATGTTACAGCAGTGTGATGTGGAGTATTGTCATTGCACAGTGAATGTTACAGCAGTGTGATGTGGAGTATTGTCATTGCACAGTGAATGTTACAGCAGTGTGATGTGGAGTATTGTCATTGTACCGTGAGTTACAGCAGTCTGATGAGGAGTATTGTCATTGCACAGTGAATGTTACAGCAGTGTGATGTGGAGTATTGTTATTGCACAGTGAATGTTACAGCAGTGTGATGTGGAGCATTGTCATTGTAAAGTGACTGTTACAGCAGTGTGATGTGGAGTATTGTCATTGTACAGTGACTGTTACAGCAGTGTGATGTGGAGTATTGTCATTGCACAGTGAATGTTACAGCAGTGTGATGTGGAGTATTGTCATTGTAAAGTGACTGTTACAGCTTCATGATGTGGAGTATTGTCATTGCACAGTGAATGTTACAGCAGTGTGATGTGGAGCATTGTCATTGTAAAGTGACTGTTACAGCTTCATGATGTGGAGCATTGTCATTGTAAAGTGACTGTTACAGCTTCATGATGTGGAGCATTGTCATTGTAAAGTGAATGTTACAGCAGTGTGATGTGGAGTATTGTCATTGTAAAGTGACTGTTACCGCTTTGTGATGTGGAGTATTGTCATTGTAAAGTGACTGTTACCGCTTTGTGATGTGGAGTATTGTCATTGTAAAGTGACTGTTACCGCTTTGTGATGTGGAGTATTGTCATTGTAAAGTGACTGTTGCAGCAGTGTGATGTGGAGTATTGTCATTGCACAGTGACTGTTACAGCAGTGTGATGTGGAGTATTGTCATTGTAAAGTGACTGTTACAACAGTGTGATGTGGGGCATTTGTCACTCAGCTAATTTCTTATCCAAGTGCCTACCTTACCTTTTATTCTATGAGCTAGAATTTTGTTCACAAGCCGGTTGTGTTGCACTGCGTTTTGAAAATCCATATACACCATAGCAACAGTCTTTCCCTCATCAACCGTCTCTGTCTCCTCCGAAAAACCCCAGCAAGAGTTTGAAAATGTGTGGTATTAGTGACTATTGTCATGTGAGAGGAGAGTACCTTTCAGAAATGGGGGTTTATAAAATAGCTGTAGTGGATGTACCTTTAAGAAATGTGGGGTGATGTCAGAGTGTGGGTGGAGCTGGGCTGTCTGTCTGCTTTTACTTTCGTTTTGGATTTGCAGCTACAGGGCGTGTTTAGTTTTGTTTTAGATTTGGAGAAGCTGCAGTCACAGCAAGATGTGTATGAATGTTCATTTGGTGATTTTGAAGTGGTAACTGTTCTCAGTAGTGAAGTTAAACCGTGTGTCTTTCTGTAAAAAGGGTTCTTTTTGTTTTCTGGATGTTGCAAGGAAAGACCAAGGGTTACTTAGAGTACTGTATCCTTTGGGGGATTTATTGGTGTTGATCGTTGTTAAAATGTTTACTGTGGGTTTATAAAGTGTTAACTGGTTTCATAAATAAGTGTTTTAATTTAAAAGTACTGTAGATTTCTGTTGCATCACACCTGTAGAATGGGACGTGTGCTCCCCATAACCACAATCTATTAAAAGTTGTGGGTCAGGTGAACTCCATGATGCATTTTGGGGTTCTCAAAACCATTCAATAGGGTGGCATGGTGGTGCAGTGGTTAGCACTACGGCCTCACAGCGCCAGGGATCCTGATTCAATTTTGGCTTCAGGTGACTGTGTGGAGTTTGTACCTTCTCCCCCTGTCCCCCAGGGTTTTCTCCTGGTGCTCAGGTTTCCTCCCACAGTCCAAAGATGTGCAGATTAGGTGGGTTGGATGTGATCAATTGTCCCTTGGTGTCCAGGGATGTGCAGGTTAGGTTACGGGGTTGTTGGGCTTTCAGAGGGGTGGTGCAGACGTGATGGTCCAAATGGCCCCCTTCTGCACTGTAGGGATTCTATGATTCCATGAAGTCAGTCTGCTTAAGCATCCTCAATGTGAACTTTGGTGAAACCCCCTATTTAAATGCTTCCTTATTGGTCCCCGGTGGCTTTGATTAACCAGATAGCATAATTTTCTCTTCAAAACCACTTGTGGTGAGTGTGTTTGTGGAAAAAAATTTGAGGTTTTCAGAAGTGAAAAAAGGGAGGAAGAACTGAAAATGCTGGCATGAAGAAACTTCCATCTAAAAAGCAACTTTTCTGTTGTATAGCAAAGCACTTCATGTCCTACAGCCACTTTTGACATGCGGTTACTGTTAAGTGATGGGAGGAGCAATATAGACTCCTGGCACAGCTCTGGAGAGTGTATAGTGACAGAAGGATCTTGGGGTTCATGTGCCTGGATCTTTGAAGTTGGCAAGGATATGTTGAATGAGCAGTTGCCAAAATATGTAAGATCTTTGGCTTCATAATTGGAGGTAGTGAGTTTGAAAACAGCATTATAAAGCTCTGGTTGGGCCACAACTCGAATATTGCATCCAATTCTGGTCACTACACCATGGGAAGATGTGAACTTCCTGCAGAGGAAATTTATAAATTTTGTTCCAAAGTGGAGGAGTTGTAGCTACTGTAAGAGTCCTTCCGGTTTGTTCCCTGTTTATTCCCTTATTTTCTCTTTCTTTTGTTTTGCCGTTACATTTTTCCATGGATGATTGGTGGACCTATGACTTCATGGCAATGCAGCTTGTATGTGGCCTGTGCTGTTAAATTCAAGGAGAGATTGCAGCAGCAGGAGACATCAGTGATAACAGGTGGTGAATGGATATTACTCATGGAATGTTTCTCAAAGGATCGGGGTTCCATTGTAGTTTCACTTTCAATTCTGCAAGCTGGAAGGAGGAATCTAACCACCTCACTTCAGAACTATCGGTTAATTCTCACCAAAAGGCCACGGTGAGAATCTGATCATTTGGGGCAGCACGGTAGCATTGTGGATAGCACAATTGCTTCACAGCTCCAGGGTCCCAGGTTCGATTCCGGCTTGGGTCATTGTCTGTGTGGAGTCTGCACATCCTCCCCGTGTGTGCGTGGGTTTCCTCCGGGTGCTCCGGTTTCCTCCCACAGTCCAAAGATGTGCAGGTTAGGTGGATTGGCTATGATAAATTGCCCTTAGTGTCCAAAATTGCCCTTCGTGTTGGGTGGGGTTACTGGGTTATGGGGATAGGGTGGAGGTGTTGACCTTGGGTAGGATGCTCTTGCCAAGAGCCGGTGCAGACTCGATGGGCCGAATGGCCTCCTTCTGCACTGTAAATTCTATGATAACTCTCCAGAAAAGGTTGTGCAAGCTGAATCCAGAATCTGATAACTCTCTCTGCAAAAAGGCTAATGTGAAGTAGAGACCAGAGTCTGATAACTCTAAGATCATAATGATGTGAAGCCCTCAGTACCTCCTGGAAACGCTGTGAGTAAGACATACTGCTGAACTGCAAAGAAGACCGTTACAAGCCATAGGCCAGAGACTTTAAACCACACTCATTCTGTGAAGAGAGTGCACTGAAGAACTTGTCATCTGAAGCAAGGACTCTCATCTTTTGACCTTAATCCTTATTATTTTTCTCCCTTTCCTTCCCCTCTGTGTTTGTCTGCCATATGTGTGTGGGTAGAGGGTGGGGCAATTAAGGGGGAGTCGGGTGTTAAAGGACATTTAAACAACTGTATTCACTGCATATTTCATATTTGTTCTAGTTACCGATGAGCACTAATTGTGTTTAAACTTACAAACCTGGTTACTGTAATGATTGGATTGGTTTATTGTTACGTGTACCGAGGTGCATTGAAAAGTATTTTTCTGCTAGCAGCTCAAACAGATCATTTAGTACATGAAATAAAATAAAAAGAAAATACGTAACAGGGCAACACAAGGTACACAATGTGAATACATAGACACCGGCATCGGGTGAAGCATACAGGAGTGTAGTATTAATCGGGTCAGTCCATAAGAGGGTCGTTTAGGAGTCTGGTAACAGCGGGGAAGAAGCTGTTTTTGAATCGGTGTGTGTTCTCAGACTTCTGTATTTCCTGACCGATGGAAGAAGTTGAAAGAGTGAGCAAGCCTGGTGGGAGGGGTCTTTGAATATGCTGCCCGCTTTCACGGGGTGTAATCCGAGTCAATGGATGGGAGGCAGGTTCGTGTGATGGACTGGGCTGAGTTCACGACTTTCTGAAGTTTCTTGCGGTCTTGGGCCGAGCAGTTGCCATACCAGGCTGTGATGCAGCCAGTTAGGATACTTTCTATGATGCATCTGTAAAAGTTGGTAAGAGTCACTGTGGACATGCCAAATTTCCTTAGTTTCCTGAGGAAGTATAGTTTCTATTTTGCTTTCTTGGTGGTAATGTCGACGTGAGTGGACCAGGACAGAATTTTGGTGATGTGCACCCCTAGGAATTTGAAACTGCTAACCATCTCCACCTCGGCCCTGTTGATGCTGACAGGGGTGTGTACAGTACTTTGCTTCCTGAAGTCAAAGACCAGCTCTTTAGTTTTGCTGGCATTGAGGGAGAGACTGTTGTCGCTGCACCACTCCACTAGGTTCTCTATCTCCCTCCTGTATTCTGACCCGTTGTTGTTCGAGATCTGACCCCCGATGGTAGCAAACTTGTCGATGGAGTTGGAACCAGATTTTGCCACGCAGTTGTGTATGTACAGGGAGTATAGTCGGGCGCTATGTACGCAGCCTTGTGGGGCCCCAGTATCGTGGAGTTGTTGGGCAGCAAAGGGCCAAAGATATCGGAAATTTTTATAAGAATTATTGGTTAATTCACTTGTGTTGTGACTCCAGGGTCTGTGGGACTGGAATTGACCGTGCGTTAACCTAGGATGTCATAACATTTCGAGATTAGGTTAGGTAAGTTGGAGTTGTCACCTTGGAGCAGAGGTGTACAAGATTGTATAGCAGGTTTAGATAAGGTAGTCAAAAGCTGTTCCATTATGGGGCAGTGCAGTGGGTAGCACTGTTGCCTCACGGCACCGAGGTCCCAGATTTGATCCCGGTTCTGGGTCACTGTCCGTGTGGAGTTTGCACATTCTCCCCGTGTTTGCGTGGGTTTTGCCCCACAACCCAAAGGTATGCAGGGTAGGTGGATAGGCCATGCTAAATTGCCCCTTAAGTGGAAAAAAATTGGGAAATCAAAATTTATTTAAAAAAAGAGCTGGTCCACTATTTACACAGTGAGTGGCAATCACCTGGAACTTGCCGTCTGAGGGTAGTGGGAACAAGATGATGAGCCATTTTGGAAAACAATGGACATGTACTTGATGAAGAGCTTTGGGGATAAAACAAGGAGGTAGGTCTGATTGATTCCTCAACAGAGCCACATGGACTCGATGGGCCAAATAGCTTCTTTCATTCCTGTACTGACTAGTACTTTCATATGCCACATTTCCAGAAACAGGAAATCAGATGATGGACTAGTTGTTCCATTTTTGCTCCATATTGCCTTTTTGAAAAGTGCTATAGGATCTTTTTATGTCCACCAGATCAGACAGAAGGGACCCAAGTTTAACCTTTTGTTTGAAGGGCATCACCTCTGAAAATGTAGCAGTGCTTCACTGCTCCACTGAAGTGTCAGCCTGATTAAATCCTGGAGGATCTAGAGCTCCTAATGAGGCAGGAAATAAATAGCAGGGGTGGTAGAATCTTTCAAGCATAAGACCATTTGTGGATCGCTTCGAGGAGAAAAGAAACTGATGGATTTGCAATGAATCTGAGGTGGAGACATGCATAACTTTATGTAGATTTGTATTTCTTGTAGTTACAGGAAGCCCTTTCTGGTGCCAAAGCAAATGAAAAAAGATTGCTCGCAGATGTCCAATCCGTACAAGAAGAAAATGCTATGCTTAAGCAGAGCAAAAGTCAGGTGAATATACTTTGCTGATCAGAATCTAGGGACTCGTGTAGAATATCTGTAGGTCATTTACAAAGATCTTCTTTTGCGGGTTTACAGCTTCTGCAAGAGGCGGAGGGCTGGAGTGAGCGGCACAGTGAGCTTAACGAGCAGATCCGACTCTGCCAGAAAGCTCAGAGAGACCTGGAAGGAATGCTGGCTTACAAGGACAATGAAATCGAGGTAAGTCAAAACAGATAGCAACTGATCTTTTTAATGAATTTGGTATAATCGATGCATGTAATCTTCAACTCAATTTCTTCATGAGTAAAAACTAATGGACCAAAACCTGTAATGCATGATCCGATCAAGGTTGAAAAGTTGAGATTAGCTGGCGCAAGCTTGAATATTAAAATTGCAGATTATAATATGAAGCACTGAATATGAGGGAAATTAGGTTTTTGCAGTATTGAGGTTCTGGAAAAAGGTTGAGGGACGAAGTCTGCAATAAATCATTTTGGAGCATAGTTTCATGTATTCAAATGTAAGTACCCAGCTGTTCACTTTTTCTTTGGACCTCTTTCTGTCTCTCTGTGCCTGTCTGCCTCGCTCTCTGTGCCTGTCTGCCTCGCTCTCTGTGCCTGTCTGCCTCGCTCTCTGTGCCTGTCTGCCTCGCTCTCTGTGCCTGTCTGCCTCGCTCTCTGTGCCTGTCTGCCTCGCTCTCTGTGCCTGTCTGCCTCGCTCTCTGTGCCTGTCTGCCTCGCTCTCTGTGCCTGTCTGCCTCGCTCTCTGTGCCTGTCTGCCTCGCTCTCTGTGCCTGTCTGCCTCGCTCTCTGTGCCTGTCTGCCTCGCTCTCTGTGCCTGTCTGCCTCGCTCTCTGTGCCTGTCTGCCTCGCTCTCTGTGCCTGTCTGCCTCGCTCTCTGTGCCTGTCTGCCTCGCTCTCTGTGCCTGTCTGCCTCGCTCTCTGTGCCTGTCTGCCTCGCTCTCTGTGCCTGTCTGCCTCGCTCTCTGTGCCTGTCTGCCTCGCTCTCTGTGCCTGTCTGCCTCGCTCTCTGTGCCTGTCTGCCTCGCTCTCTGTGCCTGTCTGCCTCGCTCTCTGTGCCTGTCTGCCTCGCTCTCTGTGCCTGTCTGCCTCGCTCTCTGTGCCTGTCTGCCTCGCTCTCTGTGCCTGTCTGCCTCGCTCTCTGTGCCTGTCTGCCTCGCTCTCTGTGCCTGTCTGCCTCGCTCTCTGTGCCTGTCTGCCTCGCTCTCTGTGCCTGTCTGCCTCGCTCTCTGTGCCTGTCTGCCTCGCTCTCTGTGCCTGTCTGCCTCGCTCTCTGTGCCTGTCTGCCTCGCTCTCTGTGCCTGTCTGCCTCGCTCTCTGTGCCCGTCTGCCTCGCTCTCTGTGCCTGTCTGCCTCGCTCTCTGTGCCTGTCTGCCTCGCTCTCTGTGCCTGTCTGCCTCGCTCTCTGTGCCTGTCTGCCTCGCTCTCTGTGCCTGTCTGCCTCGCTCTCTGTGCCTGTCTGCCTCGCTCTCTGTGCCTGTCTGCCTCGCTCTCTGTGCCTGTCTGCCTCGCTCTCTGTGCCTGTCTGCCTCGCTCTCTGTGCCTGTCTGCCTCGCTCTCTGTGCCTGTCTGCCTCGCTCTCTGTGCCTGTCTGCCTCGCTCTCTGTGCCTGTCTGCCTCGCTCTCTGTGCCTGTCTGCCTCGCTCTCTGTGCCTGTCTGCCTCGCTCTCTGTGCCTGTCTGCCTCGCTCTCTGTGCCTGTCTGCCTCGCTCTCTGTGCCTGTCTGCCTCGCTCTCTGTGCCTGTCTGCCTCGCTCTCTGTGCCTGTCTGCCTCGCTCTCTGTGCCTGTCTGCCTCGCTCTCTGTGCCTGTCTGCCTCGCTCTCTGTGCCTGTCTGCCTCGCTCTCTGTGCCTGTCTGCCTCGCTCTCTGTGCCTGTCTGCCTCGCTCTCTGTGCCTGTCTGCCTCGCTCTCTGTGCCTGTCTGCCTCGCTCTCTGTGCCTGTCTGCCTCGCTCTATCCCCCTGGTGTGCTCCCGCCATGGCACGCACCCGTGCTCCTCCCCGTGCCCCCCCCCCCCCCCCCCCCCAAAAGTTGTAGCTCAGTCAGTAGCACTTTTGCTGAGTTAGAAGTTTGAGAGTTCAAGTTCTATCATATCAGTCTAACGCACTAGTGGGTGAACTGCACTGTTGTAATACAGTAGTGACCAGACCGGGAAATGGAATCGATGATGTGCTAACGTTTTTATCCCAGGTGGAATAGTCCAGTGATTGCTGGATGTGCGTCCATTGAGAAATATAATAAATATCAGTTTATAATTAATCTTTTAATGACTTTTTCAGAGTTACAAAGCCTGAGCTCAGTGTGGACGGGGCAAACCCCTAATCCAGCTCCTTGCCTGCTCCAAAAAACAATTCAAATTGAATCCAATTCATGGTCCTCAAGGGAGACATACCAGATCTGAGTCAAAAGGCTGAGCAGATACTACACTTGATCTTAGCCAAAAAGCCAAGAAACGATGTAAAATTAATCTTTTAAAGCCTTTTTATCTGTAATGGGAATTTTATAATTGCATTTCCAGAAGGAAATTGATGTGTGCAGCCAGTTTTTGTTAAATGTGCTTCCCAGCTGCCTTAATAAATCAAAAGTATTCGGAAATGCTGGTGTTATCAGACAAAGTATTTATTTTAATTTCATTTCACATCTTGATTGACCAAAAAGGATTGGCACAGGTATTTATTAAAACTTTGATAAATGTTCTGGTTTATCAAGATGGTGCTGAGGAATGGACTATTTCCTCCTATTTTGGGTGCCCAATATCTATTCTGAGGTTCAGTCATGTACAAGATCATTAGTTACTAAATATTGCTCCCTCTTCTGTCTAGCAATGTGCTGCAACTTCCAAGCTTAGCAGAGTTACCTTCCCCTTTCCCCACTGTTGCAATATGACTTGTGTGGAGCATTAAAGAGACGTGGATCGTTTTGGGCTATTTCTGTGCTGTAATTACTTTATAACACACTAACTACTTCCTTTAGGATAATGTTAAAAGGCATTTCACTTAGGATCCTTCAAACCAAAAGACAGCAATTTGTTTCCTTTTGGTCTGAACTTGGATCGATAAGGTGATAAATGCGTCTATAACCCACCTTTTAGGGATTTTAACCGGCACCCGTCTTGCTGTTGTTTTCTCCTGGTGATGTAACCTTTCTCATTCTTCCCCAACATCCAGGTATTGACAGACTGTGTGATGCAGCTTAGGCAGCTTGACACGGAGTCTGACATTGAAGATAATGGGTGGGGTAAAGAAGTGGATGGTGAAGTGGCTAATGGAGAGCTGCCAGGTAAAAGCAGTGATCTATTTTTACTCGAGTGTCCTGATAAAATAATGTCCTGAATTTTAGTGTGTCTTCGGGGCAGCACGGTGGCGCAGTGGTTAATATTGTTGCCTCACGGCGCCGAGGTCCCAAGTTTGATCCCGGCTTTGGGTCACTGTCCGTGTGGAGTTTGCACATTCTCCCTGTGTTTGCGTGGGTTTGGTTGGCCACGCTAAATTGCCCCTTAATTGGAAAAATGAATTGGGTACTCTAAATTTCAAAAAAAACATTTTTTTAGTGTGTCTTCAGATTTGAAAATCGGGTTTGAACAAGCCAACTCTTCACCATTCTAATATAGACTGGGATAGTAATAGTGCAAGAGGCAGAATTTCTGAATGTGTTCAGGAGATTGTTCTCAATGCGTATGTCCCAGTGAGGCAGGAAGCGTTGCTGGATCTGGTTCTAGTGAATGAGGTGGATCAGGTGTCAGTAGGGGAACATTCAGGGATAGTGAGGGGATAGTAATCATAGTATTATAAGGTTTAGGTTAGAAATGGAAATGATAAAGGTGGGTGAAAATTATAATCAAAGATTAGCAGGCAGAACTATTTGAACAAAGGGCTGCTTTTACAGAAGAGATACAGTATTGGGTACAGTCCTGGTACATTCTCCTGAATGAAACAAAGCCAGAGCTCCCTGGATGACAAAAGAAAGAGAATAAGATGAAGTAGTAAAGGAGTGTGACAAATGTTGGGTTGATCATACAAATGGAAACTAGGTTGAATATAGAAAATTCAGAGGGGAAGCAAAGAGAGTGTGAGAAGAGACTGGCAGCTAATATAAAAGAGAATCCCAAAATCTTTGTTGGCATACAGAAAGTAAAAATGATAAAAGGAAGAGTGTGATTGATTAGGGACCAAAACAGGGGATTTATGCATGGAGGCGGAGGGCATGGCTGAGATACTAAATGAATATTTTGCATTGGACGTTATCAAGAAAGGTGCTGCTGTCCATGTTATACTGAAAGGAGAGATTGTTGAGACACAGATAGTTAATAAAGGGGATGTATTAGAAAGGCTGGCTATAGTTAAAATTGTAAAGACACTAGGACTGGATGAGCTGCATAAAAGGATATGGAGGGAAGTAATGATGGAAATTATGGAGGGGCTGCCATAATCTTCCAATTTTACTTAGATACAGGGATGGTGCCCGATGACTAGAGAATTTTGGATGTTACATTCCCCTCCACCCCACACCCCGATGGTGTCAGGATAAGCCCTGCAACTACAGGTCAGGCAATTTCACCTCTACCATTGGAAAGCTTTTAGAAATGATAATCTGTAAGAAAATTAAGTCACTTGGACAAATGTAAATTAATTAAAGAAAGCCAGCACCAATTTGTTACGGGCAAATGGTATTTAGTTAACTTGATTGTGTTTTGAGGCAAGAGTTGACAGGGGTCATACATCTGAAGCGGTGTACATGGACTTTCAAAAGGTGTTTTTGTTAAAATTTAGAGTACCCAATTCTTTTTTTTCAATTAAGGGGCAATTTAGCGTGGCCAATCCACCTACCCTACATATCTTTGGGTTGTGGGAGTGAGACCCACGCAGACACGGGGAGAATGTGCAAACTCCACACGGACAGTGACCTGGGGCCGGGATTGAATCTGGGTCCTCAGCACAGTGAGGCAGCAGTGCTAACCACTAGACCACCATGCTGCCCTCAAAAGGTGTTTTTATAGTGGCTTGTCAGCAAAGCTGAAGCCCATGGAATAAAAAGGAAAATGGAGTAGTGGTGAACAGTTGTTATTCGGATTGGGGAAACTAGGTAGTGGGATTCCCAATGGGCTGGTATGAGGAACACTGCTTTTCTCCATCTGTGTTCATGTTCAAGGCATAGTTTCAAAACTTGAGGATGACAAAGCATGGAAGTATTGTGAACTACGAGGAGGCTAGTGATCGACTTAAAGGGGACGTGGGCTGGTGGAATGAGTAGATGAATTTTAATATAGAGAAATGCATAGTGAGAAGAATGAAGAGAGGCAATCTAAAATAAAATGCGCACTTCTCAAAGAGGTGCAGGACAGGGACCCAGGGGTGTATGTGCATAAATCATTGAAGGTGGCAGGCAGGTTGAGAAAGTGGTGAATAAAGCATTACTTGACTTAATAGATAGGGGACAGAATGCAAAACCAAAGTGGGTTCAGCCTCAGTTGTATTATTGTGTCCAGTTCTGGGCACCACACTGTGAACATAGAACATTACAGCGCAGTACAGGCCCTTCGGCCCTCGATGTTGCACCGACCTGTGAAGCCATTCTCAAGCCCATCTACACTATTCCCTTATCGTCCATATGTCTATCCAATGACCATTTGAATGCCCTTAGTGTTGGCGAGTCCACTACTGTTGCAGGCAGGTCATTCCACGCCCTTACTACTCTCTGAGTAAAGAACCTACCTCTGACATCTGTCCTTTATCTATCTCCCCTCAATTTAAAGCTATGTACCCTCGTGCTGGACATCACCATTCGAGGAAAAAGGCTCTCACTGTCCCTATCTAATCCTCTGATCATCTTCTTGTATGCCTCAATTAAGTCACTTCTTAACCTTCTCTCTAACGAAAACAGCCTCAAGTCCCTCAGCCTTCCCTCATAAGATCTTCCCTCCATACCAGGCAACATTCTGGTAAATCTCCTCTGCACCCTTTCCAATGCTTCCACATCCTTCTTATAATGCGGCAACCAGAATTGCACGCAGTATTCCAAATGCGGCTGCACCAGAGTTTTGTACAGCTGCAACATGACCTCATGGCTCCTAAACTCAATCCCTCGACCAATGAAACCGTGCGCCTTTTTAACAATCCTCTCAACCTGGGTGGCAACTTTCAGGGATCTATGTACATGGACACCGAGATCTCTCTGCTCATCCACACTACCAAGAATCTTACCATTAGCCCAGTACTCTGAATTCCTGTTATTCCTTCCAAAATTAATCACTTTTCTGCATTAAACTCCATTTGCCACCTCTCAGCCCTGCGCTGCAGCTTATCTATGTCCCTCTGTAACTTGTAACATCCTTCCGCACTGTCCACAACTCCACCGACTTTAGTGTCATCTGCAAATTTACTCACCCATCCTTCTACGCCCTCCTCCAGGTCATTTATAAAAATGACCAACAGCAGTGGCCCCAAAACAGATCCTTTTGGTACACCACTAGTAACTGGACTCCAATCTGAACATTTCCCATTAACCACCACCCTTTGTCTTCTTCCAGCTAGCCAATTTCTGATCCAAACTGCTAAATCACCCTGAATCCCACCTCCGTATTTTCTGCAGTAGCCTACCGTGGGGAACCTTATCAAACGCTTTACTGAAATCCATATACACCACATCAACTGCTTTACCCTCATCCACGTGTTTGGTCACCTTCTCAAAGAACTCAATAAGGTTTGTGAGGCAGGACCTACCCTTCACAAAACCGTGTTGACTATCTCTAATCAAATTATTCCTTTCCAGGTGATTATACAGGCGTTAGAGTGGGTGCAGAAAGTATTTACAATACTGGTTCCAGGGATCAACGACTTCAGCTTTTTGGCTGATTGGGGAAATTTGATTGGTGTCCCTGGTGAAGAGGTTGAGAGGAAATTTGATGGATGTGTTCAAAATCATGGGGGGAGGGGGGGCGGGCGGGGGGGGGGGGTTCTGGACAGAGGAGACCTCTGTGTTCTCTCCGTGTCTGCGTGGGTCTCACTCCCACAACCCAAAGATATGCAGGGTAGGTGAATTGGCCAGGCTAAATTGCCCCTTAATTGAAAAAAAAGAATTGGGTGCTCTAAATTTCCCATTGGTGGAAGGGAGGGGAACCAAAAGCCCAAGGAAAAGCTCTGTCTGTACAACTGTCAAAAGACATTGTGGGCTGTGACCACTATGTAACTCTAGGGTAAAGTAGTGCAGCCAACTCGTGTATGGAAATGCCTTGCATGTAACAACTGACTGTGTAAATTTGCTAATTTAAAAAAAATCTAAATTCAGGAAATGTGTTGCAGACTGTTGATATCTGAAAACAGAACTGACAAATTAGCGTTTTAGTTAAAAATCCTGTGGCAAGTTTGACAGTTTGGCTGTCAAAACAAAGATTGCCTTTCAGTCAAAAAGGTATGCCTTCAAGCCACAATTCAAGGCCTTGATTCCATAATCTAGACTGGCACTCGTACTGTCCTGAGGGAGTGCTGAATACTCCGAGGTGCCATCCCTCCAACCATCCTTTTAGGCTGAGATATCCTATGTCTGTTCTGATGGGTCAGACAGGGAATTGAAGATCCAGTGGGAAGAAGAACAGAGAGCTCCGGCTGTTCAATGATTTCAGTCAACCAGAGACACCCAAAAAACAGATGTAGTTGTTGATCTTCAACTGTTTGAGAAATCTTTCAGTGTACAAGGTGGTATTGCATTGCTTAGCTCAGTGGTTCCCAAACATTATTTTGCCACTCACAACACGATTCTAGGAGAGTGGAAAGCAGCCAAGTGTTCAAAAGATGGAAGCTGCGAGCCAGTGGATGTGGAGGTCTCTGGATGATGTAGCACGTGGGTAGAAAGCTCAATGGTACAACTTTGAGGGGAGTTCAGGAGCAGAGGGATCTTGGGGTTCAAGTGCATAATTCTCTGAAGGTGGCCAGGCAAGTTGAAACAGTTAAGAAGGCTTATAGGATCCTTGGGTTTATAAATAGAGGCATAGAGTATATTGGAGCAGAGAAGATTAAGAGGCGATCTTATTGAGGTGTTCAAAATTCTGAACAATTTTGACAGGGTAAAAAAGGATATTCCGTTTCCACTAGGTTGGTATGTCAGTGACTATGGGTCACATTTCATGATGGTCAGCAAGAGAGCTAGGAGTGAGATGAGGAGAAACTTCTTTACTCAAGAGAGTTGTTGGGGTTTGGAATGCGCTGCCTGGGGGAGTGATGGAGGTGGATTCCATAGGAGGCTACAAAAGAGAGCTGGATGTATATTTGAAAGTGGTTAATTTAGAGGGCTATGGAGATAGGGTTGGGGAATGGGACTAGCTAGGTAACTCATTTAGGAGCGGTGAAGACATGATGGGCCGAATGGCCTCACTCTGCTGTAAATAACAAATAAAGTAGAATGGGACAGCAAGCGAGTGGATAGGGAAAAGTGGTGAGTAGGAGGGTTAGGGGAAGCAGCAAGGAGGAGAATTCGAGGAGGGAAGAGGTGAATGAGGGAGGAGGAGGGTAAAGTAACAAAAAGGAGAATTGGAGGAAGGAAGTGGTGAATGGGGGAGGATAAAGTAACAAAGGCGAATTGGAGGAGGGGAAGCGTAGTTTTTAAAAGATTGAACATGCACAGTAACCACGCTACAATGAAAATGGTGGCAGCACTATTCGAGGCTTGATCCTCATTTACAAGTACTGAAACAAAAATGTGCTATTGAATGTGCTTTAAAGGGGGATACATTTGTGTTAAAACCCACCATTACATCATTGTTTTTGGGCACCACTTCCCTAGAAACATCTGCCTTCCACAGGGGTACACGTGCCCAACTTGGGAACCACTGGGCTGGCTAATAACTCCGGCACTTCAAAGTAAGTGTTTGCACACGATACAGTGAGAAGTTTGAGATAAGAGCTACTGAATGAACAATATTTTAGCCACTTCCAGTTTTACTGTTTGAAATATGTTTTCTCTTTAGATAAAAGCAAAAAGATAAAAATGAAAATTCAGCAAATGATGGATGTTTCAAGGGTAAGTTGTGGGTGTGTGTGTGTGTTTATATTTAGAATGGCAGTATTTTGTTGGGTGTATGGGAATGTCATTCTCTTTGATCTTTCTCTCAAGGTGCAGACCACCTTGAAAATCATTGAAGAAGAAAAAGACCATTTTCAAGCCAAACTAACAGATGAAATAAAAGCTAGGCATGAGCTGGAAGGTAACATTTTGTTTTTGTGTTAATGTGAAAGTTTGACCTGCAAACAATGAAAAAAAAAGAGCAGATATTGAATTTGCATAATATTTTCTCCTTTATCAGGCAGGGGGTACTGAGGCTAGTTATAATCTCACTGCTGAGATAGACTTATTCAGCAGCGAATCAAACCTGGGTTCTTTCTGTTCTGCACACAGTGTGGAGCTACAGAGTTGTTGAGAGAGCCATGTCTCTTGTTGTTGCTTTCTTGTTTTAAGGGTTGTTTCACACTGATGGAGGGAAAGCTTGCCAGTATGTGTGAAAATGCTCGAAGTTCAAGGCCCTATTTTTTAAACCAGTATTTTGGGGGATAGTTTCTATAATTCTCTCCATTTTCTGTTAGCTTTGTTAATCAGTGGAACTGTTTGTCATTCCCCGATGAGTATGGATAGATTACATGCCTATCAGCATAAAAACAACTAGTCTGTGGGAACCAGTTGCAATTGGGGGCAGCACAGTAGCATAGTGGTTAGTACTGTGGCTGGGTCCCAAGTTCGATTCCCTGCTGGGTCACTGTCTGTGCAGAGTCTGCACGTTCGCCCCGTATCTGCGTGGGTTTCCTCCCACCGTCCAAAGTCGTACAGGGTAGGTGGATTGGCCATGCTAGTGTCCAAAAAAAGGTTAGATGGGGTTATTGGGTTATGGGGATAGGATGGAAGTGAGGATTTACGTGGGTCGGTGCAGATTCGATGGGCCGAATGGCTTCCTTCTGCACTGTATGTTCTATGAGACCAATAGACTGATCACTACTGTGATGATTGTGTAATGTTGATGAAACACAATGTAATCAGCAACCTGTCATGACCCTAATTCAAGCTATGCCTGTCCATCACCCAATTGTCAGTTATAAAACTGTTTAATCTTGGGATTAAACAGGCAAAACAGTCTACAATTTTTTTTTTGTTCATGTGGGCATCGCAGACTGTGCCAGCATTTATTGCCCATAATTACCCTTAAGGGGGAAGGTAAGAGTCAACCACATTGCTGTAGGTCTGGAATCACATTTAGGCCAGACCAGGTAAATATGGCAGATTTCTTTCCCAAAAGGACATTAGTGAACCAGAGGGGTTTTTACAACAATCGACAATGGTTCCATGGTCATCATTAGACTTTTAATTTCAGATATTTTTAAAATTTAGAGTATCCTATTATTTTTTCCAATTAAGTGGCAATTTAGCGTGGTCAATCCACCTATCCGGCACATCTTTTGGGTTGTGGGGGTGAAATCCACACAGACATGGGGAGAATGTGCAAACTCCACACGGACAGTGACCCAGGGCTGGGATTCGAACCCGGGTCCTCAGCGCCGCAGTCCCAGTGCTAACCACTGCGTCACATGCCGCCCCTCAATTCCAGATATTTAATTGAGTTTAAATTCCATCACCTGCCGTGGTGAGATTCTAACCTGGGCCCCCAGATCATTATCCTGGGTTTCTGGATTACTAGTCCAGTGACAATACCATTATGTCACCGCCTTCCAATATCCACATTTGGATAATGATGGACAGCAAAGGAGCCCCTGGGCCATCCAGCTTGTTTCATATAATTGTGATATGTTATGTGTCACAATATGCACAATACAAACGTCCTCATTCTAAGCATGTAATCTCTCAGGAGAGGAGCAAAAATCAAAATTTAAATCCCCAGGCCAATTGGAGGAGGTGGGGGGAATCTTTTTTTAAAAAAACAAACTCCTTTCTGACCCCCCTGATCATTGGAGCTTGGCTCTACTCTGGCCTTGCTAAGTACTATTCATTCTGTGAAGAGGCTGGGATAATGAAAGAGAAGAACGGAAATAACTTGTCAAAAAGAACCCCACTCATTTTCATTTAACCTTCTTCACCCAGAGCAAATTAAGCAGCTTGAACACAACTCTGTAGCCACTGAAACGGAGAAGTCGAGGCTTGAGAATGAATTTAAAACCATGCAGCAGAAGCTGGAGATTCTGACCGAGCTCTACCACCAGAAGGAGATGGCCCTGCAGAAGTAAGTCTGAGTCATTCACAGGACCTTAGAGTAACCGTGAAGAATGAGAGCAAGTTAGGAATATTTTCATACCAGGCTATTTGAATGTTTGCTGTGTCAGAGAATATAATTTAAATGAGGGCTGGATAAATGTTTAAAAAGGAAGGATATAGAAGGATGCAGGGGGGTGGAATTAGATGAGTTAGCTGAAATTGAAGAGCTAGAACCCACCTGCTGAATAGTTGCTTTCTGTATTATCTCTGCACTCTTAAATCGTCATCTACAATCACCAAGGATTAAAAGTTTGAGAAGCCTTGTTTATGGGGAGTGGCAGAGCTCGTTGGCTTTCTTACCATTTCTGCCCATGAACGACCTCTGGCAATAGCCCACACAGTTCAGAGGGAGGTTTGAGAGTTCTGACCATTTAGGACTGAGATGAGGAAACATTTCTTCACTCAATGGGTAGTGAATCTGTGGAATTCTCCACCACAGAAGGCTGTGGAGACCAAATTACTGAATGAATCCAAGAAAGAGAGATTTTAGGTTTTAATGGTATCAAGGGGTATGGGGAGAAAGTGGGAATATGGCATTGAGATAGAGGATCAGCCATGATCCTACTGAATGGCGGAGCAGGCTCAAAGGGCAGAATGGCCTCCTCCTGCTCATAGTTTCTATGTTAACATGACACAGCTTCTTTTCCCCTCCGGTCTGGTTTGTTGATTACATAGCTTATCTCCCCGATTCTCGTTGCTACCCTGTCTAAGCCACTGAACTGGTCTTTCAGGGGCTCACCCTTTATCAGTAGGAGCACTAGCATAGCGTACTTGTTCGAGGATCCAGGCCTTGCCATGTTTGTCTGTCTGTGTTTTCGTTGCTGTTCGGGAGTTTTTTAAGTGCTCCTGAGCTGTTCATATAACACAGAGACATAGTCTAATGTGGAGACCTCTTTCTTTAGTTTAAAAAAAATGTCTTTATTAGTTTCAGGGGACCTCTCACCCATTGCCAGTAATCTAATTCAAAGGGGGTAAACCTGATAGAGTAATTGAGTGAGTTCCTTATAGTCCCAAAAGAAAACCCAGCCCTTCATCCCAGTTATGGGCTACTCGTCATTTGTTTTTAGGGTCTGGTGGTACCATTCAAAAGTGCCTTGTGACTGTGGTAATATACTGAGGACTTTAGCTTCTTTGTGCCCTGGTTACCCACAAGTTCCTGAACATTTAAGCTTGTGAGGCGGGGGTGGATTGACTAATGGGCCTAGTTTTAGAAGTACCAGTGAGAGAAGATTGGGAATAGGGAAAAGGATGTTCGGGAACGCTCGAGTGTTGACAGTGAACAAAGAAATGGTCACCTCCCAAAGGGCAAGAAAGAGATAAGGGCAGGGTTAAATTGTATGTATGTAAACGCATGGAGTATAGTGAATAGAATTGGGGAACTGGAAGCAGAAATTGCTCTCAGCACTTTTGACATAGTAGCATCGACAGAAACATGGTTGAATCCAGAACAGGACTGGATACTTTACGTCCCGGGCTATAATGTTTTTAGTAGAAGCAGGGTGGGTAAAAAGGGAGGAGGTGTAGCAGTCTTGGTCAAAGATGGTATCACAGCTCTTGAATGAGATGCAGTTCCTGAATTAGAATCTATATGGTTGGAGGTGAGAAACAGGAAGGGAGTGGTGACCTTGTTTGGTATTTATTATAGACCTCCAAATAGTGGGGAGGAAGTGGAAAAGAGCATTTGTAGGCAGATTATGGAAACCTGCAGGGCAAATCGGGTTGTGATAGTTGGGAATTTGGTAGGGTAGAGTGTAGGGCTTGGAAGGGGAGAAATTCCTGCAGTGTGTGTACAAGACCGTTTTGGAACAGTGCATTTCCAGTCCGACCAGGGTGCAAGCTGGTCCTAGAAAATGAGGCAGGATAGGTGGAGAACCTCATAGTGGGGGAAGTAGCAATCATAATATAATACGATCCAATATTAAGTTGGAAAAAGATAAAATCAGTCACGGATTAAGATCCCAGACTGGAAAAGGGCAAATTTTAGGGGTCTAAAAGTTGAACTGGAGCAGGTTGACTAGAAACGCAATTTGTGGATAAAACAGTGGATGAAAAATGGAAGAGGTTCAAAGGAGAGATGATAGGATGCAATCTGGGTACGTACCCATGAGAAATAAATCCGGGGTATCCAAAGCTAGTGTACCCTGGATGACCAAGGATATTGATGCTAAAATAAGGAAGAAAAAAGAAGCATATAATGCACCCTTGAATAATAACAGTAGAAATTAGGAAGTGTATCTCAAATGCTAAGGGAGGGTAAGGCTGGAATAAGGAAGGCTAAGAGGAAGCATGAGGAAAGGATGGCAGGCTGTGCTAAAACAAACAGCAAAATGTTCATCAAACATTTTAATTATACAAAAAAGGCAGTATTTTACAAACTTTTTTGCTTGGGGCCCATTTTTACCAACTGGCCATCCTTCGCGACCCATGCCAGCCGGCCTTCACAAACCACCATTTTCACTTATCTTTAATGTGACAGGTGAGCCTGCTTGGCTCACAGCGACACGGTAGCACAGTGGGTAGCACTGTTGCTTCACACGCCAGGGTCCCAGGTTCAATTCCCAGCTTGGGTCACTGTGCGGAGTCTGCACATTTTCCCTGTGTCTGAGTGGGTTTCCTCTGGGTGCTCAGGTTTCCTCCCACAAGTCCCGAAAGACGTGCTTGTTAGGTGAATTGGACATTCTTAATTCTCCCTCTTGTGTACCTGAACAGGCGCCGGAATGTGGTGACTTTCACAGTAACTTTGTTGCCTACTTGTGACACTAATAAAGATTATATTATTGGTCCTCAATTTCTCACTTGCTTTGTTACTGACCGTTACATTTTTGATGACTTCAGCTGATGATTTAAGATCACACTGCATCCTTTGAAAACAATCAAGAGGTTTGTCCTCTAACTCGCCATGCTTAATCTTAAAATACCTTTGAAGTTTTGAGGGTTTTAAACTTTCATTTGCCAGTGCTTCTCTACATCTAACACACATGAACTTTGAATCCTGCTTTGCGGTGGCACAATTAATAACCCCACACTTCAAGAAATCATCTTTATGCTGCTTTGTTCCTGTTTTCAGCTTCTTCATGGGGTGTTCACCAGAGGCCCCGGAGTTCACACCAGCACTGCTGGCAGCTGCAAAATGGAGGATTTAAAAAAAAAAAAAAGGTCTGTTCCTGGGTTAGCAAGCTGGCGTCAGGAGGAGCGTTCTGCTTCGCTGGGCTCTTGGCCTGTGTACTGCTGAGGGGTTGCGCGTGCACGGGATGGCCAGCATTCTGAAAGCCAGTCGCGACCCTGGGTTTGAAAATGACGGCCATAATTGACAAAGCAGGGTAAACTGCTCACTGAAGCAGAGGATATGGCAGTGATACTTGGCTTCTGTCTTTACCAAATTAGAAGATGGTGACAGTGGCCCAGTTGAAAATGATGTGCAACTGAACAGTATAGTGATAGATAAAGAAAAGGTGTTAAAAAGGCTGGCAGCACTCCAGATAACCCAGGAAACTACAGACCTGTCAGCTTGACATCAATAGTGGGAAAACTGATGGGCGGTCATAATATAGGATGACTTAAATATACACTTAGAGAAAAATAAGTTAATACGAGACAGTCAACATGGCTCTGTCAAGGGCAGATCATGTCTGACAAATTTAAGTTCCTTGACGAGGTGACACAGGCAGTGGATAAAGGGAGTCCCATGGATGTTCTATATTTGGACTTTCAGGAAACATTTGATACGGTGCCACATGGCAGGTTGGTTCGCAAATTAAAAAAATTTGGGATCAATGGGTGCTTGGCAGCATAGATTGGAAGTTGGCTGAGAATGGGAAATAGAGGTTAGGTATAGATGGGCATTTCTCAGATCGAAGACGAGTTGAAAGTTGTGTTCCCCAGGGCTCAGTGTTGCGACCCTTGCTTTTTCTGATTTATATAAATGATTTGGAAGTGGATGTTGAGGGTAAAATCTCTAAATTTGCAGATGATACTAAGCTACGGAGAATAGTGAATTGTGAGGATGACGCTGAGCGATTTCAGAGGGACATTGAGAAGCTGGCCAAATAGCATGGGGTTGGTTTAGCACAGTGGTCTAAACAGCTGGCTTGTAATGCAGAACAAGGCCAGCAGCGCGGGTTCAATTCCCGTACCGGCCTCTCCGAACAGGCGCCGGAATGTGGCGACTAGGGGCTTTTCACAGTAGCTTCATTGAAGCTACTTGTGACAATAAGCGATTATTATTGTTATTATGGGCAGACACCTGGCAGATGAACTTCAATGCAGCAAAATGAGGAAATGCATTTTGGTAGAAGAAACATGGGGGGAGAATTTTTGAGGGGATTACAGGAGCAGAGGGATCTCTCTATAATTCTCTGAACGTGGCCAGGCAAGTTGAAACAGCTGTTAAGAAGGCTTCTAGGATCCTTGGGTTTATAAATAGAGGCATAGAGTATTTTGTTTTATTCACAGGATGTGGGCACTTGTTGACTAGGCCAGCAATTATTGCCCATCCCTATTTGCCCTTCAGAAGGTGGTGGTGAGCTGCCTTCTTGAACCGTTGCAGTCCTTGAGACGCAGGTGCCCCCTGTGCTGTTAGGGAGCGAGTTCCAGGGCGTTGCCCCAGCGAGAGTGAAGGACCGGTGAAATATTTCCAAGTCAGGGTGATGAGTGACTTGGAGGGGAACCTCCAGGTGATGGGGTTCCCAGGTATCTGCTGCTCTTGTCCTTCTAGATGGTAGTGGTCGTGGGTTTGGAAGGTGCTGTCTAAGGAGTTACTGCAGTGCATTTTATGGATGGTACACATGGCTGCCACTGTTCGTCGGTGGTGAAGGGTTTGAAGTGGGCAACACGGTAGCACTGTGGATAGCACAATTGCTTCACAGCTCCAGGGTCCCAGGTTCGATTCCGGCTTGGGTCACTGTCTGTGCGGAGTCTGCACATCCTCCCCGTGTGTGTGTGGGTTTCCTTCGGGTGCTCCGGTTTCCTCCCACAGTCCAAAGATGTGCAGGTTAGGTGGATTGGCTATGATAAATTGCCCTTAGTGTCCAAAATTACCCTTAGTGTTGGGTGGGGTTACTGGGTTATGGGGATAGGGTGGAGGTGTTGACCTTGGGTAGGATGCTCTTTCCAAGATGGGCCGAATGGCCTCCTTCTGCACTGTAAATTCTATGAATGTTTGTAGAAGGGGAAACAATCAAGTGGGCTGCTTTGTCCTGGTTGGTGTCGAGCTTCTTGAGTGTTGTTGGAGCTGTACTCATCCAGGAAAGTGGAGAGTCTTCCATTACAGTCCTGACTTGTGCCTTGTAAATGGTGGATAGGCTTTGGGAGGGGTCAGGAGGTGAGGATTCCTAGCCTTTTACCTTCCCTGATAGCCACAGTCTTAATATGGCTAGACCAGTTCAGTTTCTGATCAATGGTAACTCCCAGCATGTTGATTGCGGGAGATTCAGCGATGGTAATGCCATTGAATGTCACGGGGTGGTGGTTAGACCCTCTCTTGTGGGAGATGGTCATTGCCTGGCATTTGTGTGATGCAAATATAACTTGCTACTTGTCAGCCCAAGCCTGGATACTGTCCAGGTCTTGTTGCATTTGGACATGGACTGCTTCATTATCTGAGGAGTCGTGAATGGTGCTGAACATTGCACAGTCATCTGCAAACATCCCCACTTCTGACCTTATGATGGAGCAGCTGAAGATGGTTGAGCCTAGGACACTGCCCTGAGGGACTCCTGCAGTGATGTCCTGGAGCTGAGATGATTGACCTCCGACCACCACAACTATCTTCCTTTGTGCCAGGTATGACTCCAACCAGCGGAGAGTTTCCCCCTGATTCCCATTGATTCCGGTTTAGCTCGGGCTCCTTGATGCCATACTCGGTCAAATGCTGTCTTGATGTCCAGGGCAGTCACTCTCACCTCACCTCTGGCATTCAGCTCATTTGTCCATGTTTGAACTAAGGCTGAAATGAGGTCAGGAACTGAGTGACCCTGGCGGAACCCAAACTGAGCAGCTGAGAGTAGAGTATTGCTGAGTAAAAGTGCTGCTTGATAGCACTGTTGATAACTCCTTCCATCACTTTGCTGATGATGGTGAGTAGAGTAATAAGGCAGTAATTGGCTGGGTTGCATGTGTCCTGTTTCTTGTACAGGACACACCTGGGCAATTTTCCACATTGCCAGTATTGTAGCTGCACTGGAACGACTTGGCTAGGGATGAGGCAAGTTCTGGAGCACAAGTCTTCGGTACTATTGCCGGAATATTGTCACGGCTCATAGCCTTCAGCCGTTTCTTCCTATCGCGTGGAATGAATTGTATTGGCTGAAGACTGACATCGGTGATGTTGGGGACCTCCGGAGGATACCGAGAAGGATCATCCACTCGGCACATCTGGCTGAAGTATAAAAGCAAGGAAGTGATGCTACACCTCTGCAAATCATTCGTCAGACCATATTTGAAGTTTTGTGTTCAGTTCTGGGCACCTTATTTTTTATTTTTATTTTTAAATTTAGAGTATCCAATTACTTTTTTCCAATTAAGGGGCAATTTAGCGTGGCCAATCCACCTAGCCTGCACATCTTTGGGTTGTTGGGGCAAAACCCACGCAAACACGAGGAGAATGTGCAAACTCCACATGGACAATGACCCAGAGCCGGGATCGAACCTGGGGCCTCGGCGCCGTGAGGCAGCAGGGCTAACCCACTGAGCCACCGTGTTGCCCTCTGGGCACCTTATTTAAGGAAAGATGTTAAAGCCCTGTAGAGAGCGCAGAGAAGATTTACTGGAACGATACCAGGAATGAGGAATTTTAGATACAAGGAAAGATTGGAGAAATTAGGCTTGTTTTACTTGGAGCAGAGAAGATTAAGAGGTGACTTTTCTGAGGTGTTCAAAATTCAGAACAATTCTGACAGCATAAAGGAGGATATTCTGTTTCCACTAGTTGGCATGTCAGTGACTAAGGGTCACATTTCAAGATGGTCAGCAAGAGGGCTAGGAGTGAGATGAGGAGAAACTTCTTTACTCAAGAGAGTTGTTGGGGTTTGGAATGTGCTGCCTGGGGGAGTGGTGGAGGTGGATTCCATAGGAGGTTTCAAAAGTGAACTGCAGATATATTTGAAAGTGATTAATTCAGAGGGCCAAGGAGATGAGACTGGGGAATGGGACTAGCTTGGTTGCTCTTTTGGGAGCTGGTGCAGACATGATGGGCCGAATGGCCTCCTGTGCTGTACCGGCAGCATGGTAGCACAGTGGGTAGCACTGTTGCTTCACGGCTCCAGGGTCCCAGGTTAGATTCCCGGCTTGGGTCACTGTCTGCACGTTCTCCCCGTGTCTGCGTGGGTTTCCTCCGGGTGCTCCGGTTTCCTCCCACTAGTCCCGAAAGACGTGCTGTTAGGTGAATGGGACATTCTGAATTATCCCTCTGTGTACCCGAACAGGTGCCGGAGTGTGGTGACTAGGGGATTTTCACAGAAACCTCATTGCAGTGTTAATGTAAGCCGACTTGTAACAATAAAGATTATTACCATTATTATTATGAAGACTTCCTCAAACATGGGGCCTAAATGGAGAAACCTGAATACCTCTGTACATAGACCTGAACTAGGAGTGTCTTCAGTGGGCAGTTCATGTATTCTCATCTCCCTGGCAGTTCCCTTTGGAAAGATCATCCTTGTTCCTTAACGTGGAATTTTAGTTCCGTCATAGAGGTCTATAGCACAGAAAAGGTCCTTTGGCCCATCTCGACTGCGCCGGTCCAAAACAATCACCTAAATATTCAAATCCCATTTTCTAGCTCCAGCCCTTTCTGATCTAGTTGTGATTTTGTTAAAACTCGGCTGACTCCAGGTTCATAATCCAATTCTCTGGCCACTAGTTTTAAATATCATGTTTCCTGGCTTAAGTGGGAAATTTTATCTCCAACTCCTTAGCGATATTTTTTAACTCCTTGAGGGTCAGTACCATTAAATTATCAAAAGTAATCTCCCAAGGATGTGGAGGTGGATATTTTTGCACTTTAGTAACACAAGAAAAACCTGTACAGCAGTTTTCTTTTCCAATTGCTTCCAGATTACAAACTACTTGCCTCACTCCAATTCTCTCGTACATCTGTGGGTTCAATCCTGGACTCAGGCCCCCAAATTTCTGTTACAATTATGTGAGGGGGGATGAAACGACTCCCACTTTCTATCATTGCAGGTCTGAATTTAATGGGATTTCATGTGAATCTGGTAGATGGGCTTTGCCAGTACTGCAGGATTCCCACTGTTTCTTTTTAAAATAAATTTAGAGTTCCCAATTATTTTTTTTCAAATTAAGGGGCACTTTTAGCGTGGCCAATCCACCTAACCTGCTCCTCTTATGGGCTGTGGGAGTAAAACCCACACAGACATGGCGAGAATGTGCAAACTCCACAGGGACAGTGACCTAGGGCAGGGATTGAACCGGGGTCCTGAGCGCCATAGGCAGCAGTGCTAACCACTGTGCCACCGTGCCGACCTAAGGATTCCCAATGTTTACGCTTGTAGATTGTAAAGAACTAGACAGGTTTTCTTGGGTTAAACACAACAGAAAAAAGTAGGTTTATTGAAACTATTTCCTGAATTAAAAGAAAACTAGGTAAATCGTAATTTACCATTCACAAGTCAGACACATTCCTTCGGCTCGCGCATTCACAAGTACAGATGTGAGAATAAGAGGGTACCGTAAGGATCTTTTATAGTTCGCGGAGAAGAAAAAAATAAAAGGCATGTACAGTTAGCAGTTCTTTTGCTGGTCGCAATGCACTGATTCTATGTTGTGGCCATTTTGTTCAGTTGTCTTCCTGGGTTCGTTGAATGGAGCAGATTTCCACATTTTACTCCCAAAAGAACTTGGTTTGCAGTAACTTTCTTTTCTCAGGATGATTACTTTGCAAATCCGGGTGAGAGAGAGCGCAAGCAGCTTTTGCAGTCTGTTTCAGTACGGTATCCTGGTCTTTCTCGCCTGTTTGATTAAACAGTCCCTAAATACTCAGTTGATGATATCTTCCAGAGGAGTTCTATTAGTCTATATGTATTGCAGTTTGTTTTTAGATGTCTCATCTCAAACTTTTGAACCAATGTATTATGGACCAGGGTTTAGAGAACCCCAAAGTATATCATGGAGTTCACCTGACCCACAACTTTAAATAGATTTGGGTTATGGGGAGCACAAGGGCTCACTTTACAGGTGTGATGCAACAGAGATCTAAAAGTATTTAAAAAACAAAACAATGTTTATTCTATGAATTCAGTTAACACTTTATAAACACACAGTAAACATCTTATCAACTACAAACACTGATACTTTCCCAAATACAATATTCTACAGGTAACCCGCAATACCTTTCCAGCAACATCCATAAGTTAAACCCTTTTTACAAAGGCAGCAGGTTTAAATTATCTACAGAAACAGGTATTACTTTGAAATCATCAATGAGCTGAAGACAATCTTTAGCTTGTAGAGAGAAAGATCAATACACACATCTGCTTGGTTCACATGCAGCTCTCCAACTGAAAACAAACTAAACACAGAGCCCAAACCAGCTTTCAGCACAAAACAAAGTAAAAAGCAGAGCCCAGCTCCACCCACACACTGACATCACTGCAGCTATTTGATAAACACCCATTTCTTAAAGGTATATCCACCTGACAAATGGAAGATGGAGTCTTTCACACTCCCCTTATTGAGTATCTTTTCTTAAAGGCTTTTTGTTGTACCCATTTTGCAAATTGAGGGGTTTTGTTTCCAAAATTCAGACAGAAAAGAAAAATTAGCATTTGTAAGTATCTCCTTGTAACATTAGTTTATACTGAAATCTGACTTGTTTTCTGTTGTTGGTTCTGAGGAGTTCTGTTGATGGAGGCTACTGATGATTCGCTGAAAATTAAGTATGTGAGAAACCGTTTAGAATCAGTGACGGTCTACTGCCCTTGTTACAGCAGGTTCCAACTTGCGTTTACTGGTTTGGCGATTTTACTTTTTCCCTTTGTAGGAAGCTGACCCAAGAAGAGTGTCAGCGTCAAGAGAAGGAACTGAAACTGTCTGTGGCTGATGAAAAAGCACTCCAGGCTGTTGAGGAAGTGAAGATGTACAAGTGAGTTTCACTCTTTTCACATTATTGGGGCATCCCATAGTGCTATAGAAACACAGAAAATAGGAGCAGGAAGAGGCCATATTGGGCTGGTTTAGCACACCGGGCTAAATAGCTGGCCATTGACCAGTCACGATCAATGTTGGTTTGTGTTGCTGGGTGACCCGGGCAGGATGCAGAGGTGAAGAGAGCGATTTGAACTTGGGGCTTAACTCTTATAGTCCCCAGGGGCTTCCTGCCTTTCGGGGCGGACCCTGTACGTGGTCCCAAGTGATTGAACTTTGTCCCAATCGCTTGGTTCGATTTCTCCAATACTGGAGCGGTTCCCTGATCGATGGGCAGTCTTGAGGTGCTCGTTCACCTCCTTTATGTTGGCTCCCGCTGGCGCCGAGGAGTCTGGCTTTGCTTTGTGTGCTCAAAATGTTACTTATTGTTCCCGGGGATTGCTCATCAGTATGCAGATGGCTGCTACATTGTTATGCTGATGGTCGCTGGTATCGATGTTGTCTGGCCTTTGCAGAGGTAAATACACAGCAAACCTGCAGCTGCTGGTTTCTGTCTATGTTGGCTGACTTTCCCATCAGCCTTTGCCGTTCGCCATTTTACATCGGGAGCTGGCCAATTTAGGTGGCTACACTCCCCACCCCGCACCAACCCCCTCCAGTTCCTCGACTCCCTCAGGGCCATAGCCAGGCGTTCAATCGCCAATGCGAAGAGCAGGGGAGACAGGGGACACCCCTGCCTCGTCCCTCGGTGCAGCCGAAAGTACTCGGACCTCCTCCTGTTTGTGGCCACACTTGCCATTGGGACCTCATACAACAGCCTAACCCACTTGGCAAACCCCTCCCCAAACCCAAACTTCTTCAGCACCTCCCACAGGTACCCCCTCTCTACCCTATCGAAGGCCTTCTCAGCGTCCATCGCCACCACAATCTCCGCCTCCCCCTCCCTCGCCGGCATCATAATAATGTTCAGGCGCCTCCTCACATTCGCGTTCAGCTGCCCCCCCCTTCACGAACCCCGTCTGGTCTTCGTGGATGATATGCGGCACACAATCCTCGTGGCTAAGACCTTCGCCAGCACCTTGGCATCTACATTTAGCAACGAAATCGGCCTGTAAGACCCACACTGCAGGGGATCCTTGTCCCGCTTCAGGATCAAGGAGATCAGTGCCCGGGACATCGTCGGGGGCAAAGCCCCCCCCCCCCCCAATGCCTCATTGAAGGTCCTAACTAGCAACGGGCCCAACAGGTCCATATATTTTTTTTATAGAATTCGACCGGGTAACCGTCCGGCCCCGGTGCCTTCCCCCCCTGCATGCTTCCTATCCCTTTGGTCAGCTCCTCCAGCCCAATCCCGCCACCAGTCCCTCCTCCACCTTCGGAAACCTCAATTGGTCCAGGAAGCGGCCCATCCCTCCCTCCTCCCGTGGGGGCTCGGACCGGTACAATTCCTCATAAAAGTCCCCGAGGACCCCATTGATGCCAACCCCACTCCCTCCCCTGTCCTTAACTCCCCCGATCTCCCTAGCTACGTCCCGCTTCCGAAGCTGATGCGCCAGCATCCAGCTTGCCTTTTCCCCATACTCGTAACTCGCCCCCTGGGCCTTCCTCCACTGCACCTCTGCCTTCTTGGTGGTCACCAGTTCGAATTCGGCCTGGAGGCTGCGCCTCTTCCTCAACAATCCTTCCTCGGGCACCTCCGCATACCTCCTGTCTACCCTCACCATCTCCCCCACCAGCCTCTTTCCCCCCCCCCCCCCCCCCCCCGCTCCCTCCTCTCCTTGTGGGCCCTAATGGAGATCAGCTCTCCCCTAACCACCGCCTTCAGCGCCTCCCATACCATCCCCAGTCGGGCCTCCCCGTTATAGTTGACCTCCAGGTACCTCTCTATACTTCCTCGGACCCGCTCGCTCACCTCCTCGTCCGCCAACAGCCCCACCTCCAAGCGCCACAACGGGCGCTGGTTCTCTCCTCCCCCAGCTCAAAGTCCACCCAATGCGGGGCGTGGTCCGAAATGGCTATCGTCGAATACTCTGTATCCTCTACTCTCGCTATCAGCGCCCTGCTCAAAATAAAAAAGTCGATTCGGGAATAAGCCTTATGGACATATGAGAAGAATGAAAATTCCCTAGCCCCCGGCCTTGCAAATCTCCAAGGGTCCACCCCTCCTATCTAGTCCATAAACCTCCTCAGCACTCTAGCCGCTGCCGGCTTCCTACCCGTCCTAGACCTGGAGCGATCGAGTGCCGGATCCAGCACGGTGTTAAAGTCTCCCCCCATTATCAGGCTCCCCACTTCCAAGTCTGGGATTCGACCAAACATGCGCCGCATAAAACCCGCATCGTCCCAGATCGGGGCATACACATTGACCAGTACCACCCTCTCTCCCTGCAGCTTACCACTAACCATTACGTACCTACCGCCATTGTCTGCCACAATGCTCGACGCCTCGAATGACACCTTCTTTCCCACCAAGATCGCCACTCCTCGATTTTTGGCATCCAGCCCCGAATGAAACACCTGACCTACCCACCCTTTCCTCAATCTTTCCTGGTCTGCCACCTTCAGGTGTGTCTCCTGGAGCATAACCACATCCGCCTTGAGCCCCTTCAGGTGCGCGAACACGCGGGCCTGCTTGACCGGCCCATTCAGTCCCCTTACATTCCAGGTTATCAGCCGGATAAGGGGGCTACCCGCCCCCCTCCCCCGCCGACTAGCCAAAACGCCTCCTCGGCCAGCCCCGCACCCCACGCCCGGCCCGTTCCCCACGGCGGCAGACCCCTGTCTCGATGACCCCCCCCCCCCCCCCACTCGCTCCAGCTCCCCATTGACCATAGCAGCAGCAACTCGATTCTCTCTCTTCCCCCCCCCCCCCATTGCACTTCCGCAAACCAGCTGACCCCGGCCACTCCCGCCTCTCCTTCGACTCCTCCCATTGTGTGACACACCCTCCTCGTCCGTTCCCCATCCACAGGCTCTCCCTCTCCCCCTTCCATCCTGAGCGCGGGAAACAACCCTCGCTTCCCCGCCCACTCCAGTCTTCAACGCGGGAAAAAGCCCGCGCTTTCCACCTACCTGGCCCCGCCACCTCTGACGGAGCTCCTTTTTCAGGCCCAGTCCCCTCAGCCCCGACTCTGGCCTCCCGTCCCCCGCGGGGCCCCATCTCACCGCCAGCCATCCACCCCGTTCCATTTGCTTACCCCCCCGACCAACCCAACCAAAACAGTGCCCAACCCGCCCTAACCTCCCTCACCGACCAGAAAGAGAAAAACACAAAGAAAAAGAAACCAAGAGCAAAGGACCCCCCTCAAAAAGTAACATATCAACCGCAGTCCCCAAACCCCCATCCCGACCCTCGATCTGTGTCCAACTTCTCGGCCTGAACAAAAGCTCATGCCTCCGGTGACTCACAATAATGGTGCCGGTCCTTGTAGGTGACCCACAGTCGCGCCGGCTGCAACATGCCAAACTTCACCCCGTTCCTGTGCAGCACCGCCTTCGCTCGATTGTACCCGGCCCTCCTCTTCGCCACCTCCGCACTCCAGTCCTGGTATATTCGAACCTCCGCGTTCTCCCACCTGCTGCTCCTCTCCTCCTTGGCCCACCTGAGCACACACCCCCGATCAACGAACCGATGAAACTGCACCAGCACCGCCCACGGAGGCTCGTTAGCCTTGGGCCTCCTCGCCGGCACTCTATGGGCCCCTTCCAGCTCCAGAGGCGCCTGGAAGGACCCCGCTCCCATCAGCGAGTTCAACATGGTGACCACATAGGCCCCCACGTCCAGCCCCTCCGGGAGGCCCAGAATCCGCAGATTCTTCCGCCTCGACCGATTCTCCATCTCCTCGAATCGCTCCTGCCATTTCTTGTGGAGCGCCTCGTACGCCTCCACCTTTACCGCCAGGCCTAAGATCTCGTCCTCGTTGTCGGAGATCTTTTTTTGGGCCTCGCGCATCGCCACCCCCTGGGCCGTCTGTGTCTCCAGCAGCTTATCAATAGAAGCCTTCATCGGCTCCAGCAGGTCCGCTTTAATCTCCCTGAAGCAGCGCTGGATACCCTCCTGTTGCTCCTGCGCCCACTGCATCCACGCTGCCTGGTCCCCACCCGCCGCCATTTTGTTCTTCTTCCCTCGCACCTTCTTCGGGTCCTCCACCACCTTTTTAGTCGCCCCGCTCCTGGTAAAAGCCATACACTATCGGGCAATTGTTGTAATCTCCTTCCCACGCCGGGAAACGTCGAAAAAGTGCCGTTGGGGCCCTGAAAAGAGCCCAAAAGTCCGTTTTTGCGGGAGCCGCCGAATGTGCGACTTAGCTACGCATAGCCGCACCCGGAAGTCCCATTAGCTTTCTTCCTCGTTTGCTGTACCTGTATCCTAACCTTCTGTCGTCCATGTACTCTGTACCCAGACCCCTCTGCAATCTCCCATGATTTAGATCATGTACTTTTTAATTCTTCCTGCCAAGTTAAAATTTTTCCACATTATACTTCATGTCACAGATCTTTGCCCACTCACGTAGCCTATCACTATCCTGTTATTGCCTTCTTATTTCCTCTTCGACAACCTGCCTATCTTAGTGCCATCAGCAAATTTCACAACTATACCTTGGAAACATTTGTGGGAGCGTGAGAGACTCACGTTTGGTATATTGCCTCCCAGGTGCAAGGGTACGTGATGTCTCGGATCGTGTTTTCCGGGTCCTTAGGGGGGAGGGGGAGCAGCCCCAAGTCGTGGTCCACATTGGCACTAACGACATAGGTAGGAAAGGGGACAAGGATGTCAGGCAGGCTTTCAGGGAGCTAGGATGGAAGCTCAGAACTAGAACAAACAGAGTTGTTATCTCTGGGTTGTTGCCCGTGCCACGTGATAGTGAGATGAGGAATAGGGAGAGAGAGCAATTAAACACGTGGCTACAAGGATGGTGCAGGCGGGAGGGATTCAGATTTCTGGATAACTGGGGCTCTTTCTGGGGAAGGTGGGACCTCTACAGACAGGATGGTCTACATCTGAACCTGAGGGGCACAAATATCCTGGGGGGGGGGAGATTTGTTAGTGCTCTTTGGGGGGGTTTAAACTTATGCAGCAGGGGCATGGGAAACTGGATTGTAGTTTTAGGGTAAGGGAGAATGAGAGTATAGAGGTCAGGAGCACAGATTTGACATCGCAGGAGGGGGCCAGTGTTCAGGTAGGTGGTTTGAAGTGTGTCTACTTCAATGCCAGGAGTATACGAAACAAGGTAGGGGAACTGGCAGCTTGGGTTGGTACCTGGGACTTCGATGTTGTGGCCATTTCGGAGACATGGATAGAGCAGGGACAGGAATGGATGTTGCAGGTTCCGGGGTTTAGGTGTTTTAGTAAGCTCAGAGAAGGAGGCAAAAGAGGGGGAGGTGTGGCGCTGCTAGTCAAGAGCAGTATTACGGTGGCGGAGAGGATGCTAGATGGGGACTCATCTTCCGAGGTAGTATGGGCTGAAGTTAGAAACAGGAAAGGAGAGGTCACCCTGTTGGGAGTTTTTTATAGGCCTCCTAATAGTTCTAGGGATGTAGAGGAAAGGATGGCGAAGATGATTCTGGATATGAGCGAAAGTAACAGGGTAGTTATTATGGGAGACTTTAACTTTCCAAATATTGACTGGAAAAGATATAGTTCGAGTACAATAGATGGGTCGTTTTTTTGTACAGTGTGTGCAGGAGGGTTTCCTGAAACAATATGTTGACAGGCCAACAAGAGGCGAGGCCACGTTGGATTTGGTTTTGGGTAATGAACCAGGCCAGGTGTTGGATTTGGAGGTAGGAGAGCACTTTGGGGACAGTGACCACAATTCGGTGACGTTTACGTTAGTGATGGAAAGGGATAAGTATACACCACAGGGCAAGAGTTATAGCTGGGGGAAGGGCAATTATGATGCCATTAGACGTGACTTGGGGGGGATAAGGTGGAGAAGTAGGCTGCAAGTGTTGGGCACACTGGATAAGTGGGGCTTGTTCAAGGATCAGCTACTGCGTGTTCTTGATAAGTATGTACCGGTCAGACAGGGAGGAAGGCGTCGAGCGAGGGAACCGTGGTTTACCAAGGAAGTGGAATCTCTTGTTAAGAGGAAGAAGGAGGCCTATGTGAAGATGAGGTGTGAAGTTTCAGTTGGGGCGATGGATAGTTACAAGGTAGCGAGGAAGGATCTAAAGAGAGAGCTAAGACGTGCAAGGAGGGGACACGAGAAGTATTGTGACAGGAAGGATCAAGGAAAACCCAAAAGCTTTCGATAGGTATGTCAGGAATAAGCGAATGACTAGGGAAAGAGTAGGACCAGTCAAGGACAGGGATGGGAAATTGTGTGTGGAGTCTGAAGAGATAGGCGAGATACTAAATGAATATTTTTTGTCAGTATTCACTCAGGAAAAAGATAATGTTGTGGAGGAGAATGCTGAGCCCCAGGCTAATAGAATAGATGGCATTGAGGTACGTAGGGAAGAGGTGTTGGCAATTCTGGACAGGCTGAAAATAGATAAGTCCCCGAGACCTGATGGGATTTATCCTAGGATTCTCTGGGAGGCCAGGGAAGAGATTGCTGGACCTTTGGCTTTGATTTTTATGTCATCATTGGCTACAGGAATAGTGCCAGAGGACTGGAGGACAGCAAATGTGGTCCCTTTGTTCAAAAAGGGGAGCAGAGACAACCCCGGCAACTATAGACCGGTGAGCCTCACGTCTGTAGTGGATAAAGTCTTGGAGGGGATTATAAGAGACAAGATTTATAATCATCTAGATAGGAATAATATGATCAGGGATAGTCAGCATGGCTTTGTGAAGGGTAGGTCATGCCTCACAAACCTTATTGAGTTCTTTGAGAAGGTGACTGAACAGGTAGACGAGGGTAGAGCAGTTGATGTGGTGTATATGGATTTCAGCAAAGCGTTTGATAAGGTTCCCCACGGTAGGCTATTGCAAAAAATACGGAGGCTGGGGATTGAGGGTGATTTAGAGATGTGGATCAGAAATTGGCTAGCTGAAAGAAGACAGAGGGTGGTGGTTGATGGGAAATGTTCAGAATGGAGTACAGTCACAAGTGGAGTACCACAAGGATCTGTTCTGGGGCCCGTTGCTGTTTGTCATTTTTATCAATGACCTAGAGGAAGGCGCAGAAGGGTGGGTGAGTAAATTTGCAGACGATACTAAAGTCGGTGGTGTTGTCGATAGTGTGGAAGGATGTAGCAGGTTACAGAGGGATATAGATAAGCTGCAGAGCTGGGCTGAGAGGTGGCAAATGGAGTTTAATGTAGAGAAGTGTGAGGTGATTCACTTTGGAAGGAATAACAGGAATGCGGAATATTTGGCTAATGGTAAAGTTCTTGAAAGTGTGGATGAGCAGAGGGATCTAGGTGTCCATGTACATAGATCCCTGAAAGTTGCCACCCAGGTTGATAGGGTTGTGAAGAAGGCCTATGGTGTGTTGGCCTTTATTGGTAGAGGGATTGAGTTCCGGAGTCGGGAGGTCATGTTGCAGCTGTACAGAACTCTGGTACGTCCGCATTTGGAGTATTGCGTACAGTTCTGGTCACCGCATTATAGGAGCGGGTGCAGAGGAGATTTACCAGGATGTTGCCTGGTATGGAGGGAAAATCTTATGAGGAAAGGCTGATGGACTTGAGGTTGTTTTCGTTGGAGAGAACAAGGTTAAGAGGAGACTTAATAGAGGCATACAAAATGATCAGGGGATTGGATAGGGTGGACAGTGAGAGCCTTCTCCCGCGGATGGATATGGCTGGCACGAGGGGACATAACTTTAAACTGAGGGGTAATAGATATAGGACAGAGGTCAGAGGTAGGTTCTTTACGCAAAGAGTAGTGAGGCCGTGGAATGCCCTACCTGCTACAGTAGTGAACTCGCCAACATTGAGGGCATTTAAAAGTTTATTGGATAAACCTATGGATGACAATGGCATAGTGTAGGTTAGATGGCTTTTGTTTCGGTGCAACATCGTGGGCCGAAGGGCCTGTACTGCGCTGTATTGTTCTATGTTCTATTAGATACGTAGAAAGTAGGCTCAGGAGTGGCCATTTGCCCTTCGAGCCTGTTCTGCCATTTAGTATGATAATGGCTGGTCCTTTAACTCAATACCATACTCCAACACTCTCTCCATACCTCTTGACACCTAGAGTCCAGAAATCTATCTATTTCCTTCTTAAATATATTCTGTAACTTGACCTCCACAGCCTCTGTGGTAGAGAATTCCACAGGTTCACCACCCTCTGAGTGAAGAAGTTCCTCACACCGTCCTAAATGACCTACCCCGCATTCTGAGACTGTGACCGCTTGTTCTAGTCCTCGCAGCCAGAAGAAACAACATCCCTGCATCCAGTCTGTCCAGCCCTGTCAGAATTTTACATGTTTCAATTAGGTCCCCTCCCATTCGTCTAAATTCTAGTGAATTTGTTATAATTTGTGCATGGTGGGTGGGGAATTGCAGGGTCAGCACTGATGAGGGAAGTTATTTGACTCAAGGAAGAAGAACAAAGAAAATTACAGTGCAGGAAAGGCCCTTTGGCCCTCCCAGCCTGCGCCGATCCAGATCCTTTATCTAAACCTGTCGCCTATTTTCCAAGGATCTACTTCCCTCTGTTCCCCCCCCGTTCATATATCTGCTTAGATGCATCTTAAATGATGCTATCGTGCCCGCCTCTACCACCTCCGCTGGCAAAGCGTTCCAGGCACCCACCACCCTCTGCGTAAAACATTTTCCACGCAATCTCCCTTAAACCTTCCCCCTCTCACCTTGAATTGTGACCCCTTGTAATTGACACCCCCACTCTTGGAAAAAGCTTGTTGCTATCTACCCTGTCCATACCTCTCAATTTTGTAGACCTCAATTAGGTCCCCCCTCAACCTCCGTCTTTACAAAGAAACTGATCCTCATCTACTCAACCTTTCTTCATAGCTAGCACCCTGTATACCAGGCAACATCCTGGTGAACCTCCCCTGCACCCTCTCTAAATCATCCACATCCTTTTGGTAATGTGGTGACCAGAACTGCACGCAGTATTCCAAATGTGGCCTAACCAAAGTCCGATACAACTGTAACGTGACTTGCTGACTCTTGTACTCAATACCCCGTCCGATGAAGGCAAGCATGCTGTATACCTTCTTGACCACTCTATCGACTTGTGTTGCCACCTTCAGGGTACAATGGACCTGAACTCCCAGATCTCTCTCTACATCAATTTTCCCCAGGACTTTTCCATTGACCGTATAGTCCGCTCTTGAATTGGATCTTCCAAAATGCATCGCCTCGCATTTGCCTGGATTGAACTCCATCTGCCATTTCTCTGCGCAACTCTCCAATCTATCTATATTTTGCTGTATTCTCTGACAGTCCCCATCGCTATCTGCAACTCCACCAATCTTAGTATCATCTGCAAACTTGCTAATCAGACCACCTATACCGTCGTCCAGATCATTCATGTATATCACAAACAACAGTGGTCCGAGCACGGATCCCTGAGGAGCACCATTAGTCACCTTTCTCCATTTTGAGACACTCTCTTCCACCACTACTCTCTGTCTTTTGGTGCCCAGCCTGTTCTTTATCCATCTAGCTAGTACACCCTGAACCCCATGCGACTTCACTTTTTCCATTCAGCCTGCCAGGGGAAACTTTATCAAATGCCTTACTGAGGTCCATGTATATGACATCTACAGCCCATCCCTCATCAATTAACATTGTCACTTCCTCAAAGAATTCTATTAGGTTTGTAAGACATGACCCTCCCTGCACAAAACCATGCTGCCTATCACTGACAAGTCTATTTTCTTCCAAATGTGAATAGATCCTATCCCTCAGTATCTTCTCCAACAGTTTGCCTACCACTGACGTCAAGCTCACAGGTCTATAATTCCTGGATTATCCCTGCTACCCTTCTTAAACAAAGGGTCAACATTAGCAATTCTCCAGTGCTCCGAGACCTCACCTATGCTCAAGGATGCTGCAAAGATGTCTGTTAAGGCCCCAGCTATTTCGTCCCTCGCTTCCCTCAGTAACCTAGGATAGATCCCATCCGGACCTGGGGACTTGTCCACCTTAATGCCTTTTAAAATACCCAAAACTTCCCCCTTCCTTATGCCGACTTGACCTAGAGTAATTAAACATCCATCCCTAACCCCACCATCCGTCATGTCCCTCTCCTTGGTGAATACCGATGCAAAGTACTCATTAAGAATCTCACCCATTTCCTCTGACTCCACGCATAAATTCCCTCTTTTGTCTTTGAGTGGGCCAATCCTTTCTCTAGTTACTCTCTTGCTCCTTATATACGATTAAAAGGCTTTGGGATTTTTCTTAACGCTAGCCAAAGATATTTCATGACCCCTTTTAGCCCTCTTTATTGCACGTTTGAGATTTGTCCAACTTTCCCAATATTCCTCCAAAGCTTTAACAGTTTTAAGTCGCCTAGATCTTATGTATGCTTCCTTTTTCATCTTGGCTAGTCTCACAATTCCACCCATCATCCATGGTTCCCTAATCTTGCCATTTCTATCCCTCATTTTCACAGGGACATGTCTGTCCTGCATTCTAATCAACCTTTCCTTAAAAGACTCCCACATTTCAAATGTGGATTTACCCTTAAACAGCTGCTCCCAATCCACATTCCCTAGCTCCTGCCGAATTTTGTTATACTTGACCTTTCCCCAATTTCGCACTCTTCCTTTCGGACCACTCTCGTCTTTGTCCATGAGTATTCTAAAACTTAAGGAATTGTGATCGCAATTCCCAAAGTAATCACCGACTGAAACTTCAACCACCTGGCTGGAATCATTCCCCAATACCAGGTCCAGTATGGCCTCTTCCAGAGTTGGACTATTTACATACTGCTCTAAAAAAAACTCTCCTGGATGCTCCTTACAAATTCTGCTCCATCTACGCCTCCAACACTACATGAGTCCCATTCAATGTTGGGGAAGTTAAAATCTCCCATCACGGCCATCCTATTGCTCCTACATTTTTCTATAATCTGTCCACATATTTGTACCTCTACTTCATGCTCGCTTTTGGGAGGCTTGTAGTAAAGTCCCAACAATGTTACTGCACCCTTCCTATTTCTTAGCTCTACCCATATTACCTCAGTGCTCGAATCCTCCATAGTGCCCTCCATAATCATAGCTGTGATATCATCTCTGACCAGTAATGCAACTCCTCCACCCCTTTTACCTCCCTCTCTATCCCTCCTGAAGCATCTATACCCTGGGATATTTAGTTGCCAATCTTGCCCTTCCCTCAACCAAGTCTCAGTAATACCAATAACATCATATTCCCAGGTACTAATCCAAGCCCTGAGTTCATCTGCCTTACCTGCTACACTTCTCGCATTAAAACAAATGCACCTCAGACCACCTGTCCCTTTGCGTTCATCATCTCTTCCCTGTCTACTCTTCCCCATAGTCACAATGAGTTTATTATCTAGTACCTATTTATTATTTATTATATTATTTATTATCTATAATCTATGATAAATCTAGGACAAAGGTTCGGCACAACATCGTGGGCCGAAGGGCCTGTTCTGTGCTGTATTTTCTATGTTCTATGTACCTTACTGGCTTTACTTGCTGCCTCATTACTGACCTCTAACTTCCTAATCTGGTTCCCATCCACCTGCCACATTAGTTTAAAACCTCCCCAACAGTGTTAGCAACATTGGTTCCAGTCCTGCTCAGGTGTAGACCATCCGATTTGCAATGGTCCCACCGCCCCCAGAACCGGTTCCAATGTCCCAGAAATCTGAGCCCCTCCCTCCTGCACCATCTCTCAAGCCATGTATTTATTCTGACTATTCTTGAATTTCTACTCTTGACTGTCTCGTGGCACTGGTAGCAATCCTAAGATTACTACCTTTGAGGTCCTACTTTTTAACTTGGCTCCTAACTCCCTAAATTCTGATTGTAGGACCTCATCCCGTTTTTTACCTATATTGTTGGTGCCTATATGCACAACGACAACTGGCTGTTCACCCTCCCCCTTCAGTATGTCCTGCAGCCGATCTGAGACATCCCTGACCCGTGACCCGAGAGGCAACATACCATTCGGGAGTCTCTTTTTCGACCACAGAAACCCCTGTCTACCCCCCTTACGATTGAATCCCCTATGACTATAGCCCTGCCAGTCTTTTTCCCGCACCTTCTGTCCAGCAGAGCCAGCCACGGTGCCATGAGCCTGGCTACTACTGCCTTCCCCTGGTGAGTCATCTCCCCCAACAGTATCCAAAACGGTATACCTGTTTTGGAGGGAGATGACCGCAGGGGACACCTGCACTGCTTTCCTGCTCTTTCTCTGCCTTTTGGTCACCCATTCCCTGTCTCCCTCACCAATCCTAATCTGCGGTGTGACCAACTCACTGAACGTGCTATCCACGACCTCCTCAGCATCGCGGATGCTCCAAAGTGAGTCCATCCGCAGTTCCAGAGCCGTCATGCGGTCTAACAGGAGCTGCAGCTGGACGCACTTCCCGTACATGAAGGAGTCAGGGGCATCGGCCGAATCCCTGAACTCTCACATTGAGCGCGAGGAGCATAACACGGGTCTGGGATCTCCTGCCATTTAAAAAAAATAAATATATATATATATTTTTTTTTTTATTCAAACTTTTCAACAGATTTTCAACAACCCCCCCCCCCCAACAAAAAGAAAGAAACAAGAACACAACAATCAAACATTATACAAAAATTATACATTGGATTTCCCCCATATACGATAACCCCCCAAATGACATTTAAAAGCACCAGTAGGGAAGCCCCCCCCCCTCCCCTGGGCTGCTGCTGCTGCTGATCTCCCTCTAACGCTCCGCGAGATAGTCTAGGAACAGTTGTCACTGCCTGAGGAACCCCTGCACAGACCCTCGCAAGGCAAACTTTATCCTCTCCAGCTTGGTGAACCATGCCATGTCACCGATCCAAGCTTCCACACTAGTGGCCTTCGCATCTTTCCATAATAGCAAAATCCTCCGCCGGGCTACCAGGGAAGCAAAGGCCAGAATACTGGCCTCTTTCGCCTCCTGCACTCCCGGCTCGTCCGTTACCCCAAATAATGCCAACCCCCAGCTCGGCTTGACCAGGGCGTTCACCACCTTGGACATAGTCCTCGCAAAACCCCTCCAAAACCCATCCAGTGCCGGGCACGACCAGAACATATGGACGTGATTTGCCGGGCTTCCCGAGCACCTCCCACATCTGTCCTCCACTCCAAAGAACCTACTCAATCTCGCCCCTGTCATATGGGCTCTGTGAGTAACTTTGAACTGAATTAGGCTGAGCCTGGCGCAAGAGGAGAAAGAATTAACCCTACTCAGGGCATCAGCCCACAGACCCTCTTCTATCTCCTCCCCCAGCTCCTCCTCCCACTTGCCCTTTAACCTCTCCACTGAGGCCTCCTCCTCTTCCTTCAGCTCCTGGTAAATCGCCGAAACCTTGCCTTCTCCAACCCATACACCCGAAATCACCCTGTCCTGAATCCCCTGTGCCGGGAGCAGCGGGAATTCCCTCACCTGCCACCTCCCAAACGCCCTCACTTGCATGTACCTGAACATGTTACCAGGGGTAACCCAAACTTCTCCTCCAGCGCCCCTAGGCTCGCAAACGTCCCATCGATGAACAGGTCCCCCATTCTTCTAATCCCTTTCCGATGCCAGCTCCGAAACCCCCCATCCATCCTTCCCAGGATGAACCGATGATTCTCCCGCCTCGCCCCTGTGTCGCATCCACTGCCCCCAGATCTTCAACGTCGCCGCCACCACCGTGGTGTACCTTGTCGGCGAGAGCGACAGCGGTGCCGTCGCCAGCGCCCTCAGGCTCGCGCCCACACAGGACGCCATCTCTAATCTCTCCCTCCATTACCCACTTATGGATCATCGCCACATTGGCTGCCCAATAATAGCCGCACAAATTCGGCAGCGCCAGCCCCCCACTGTCCTGCTACGCTCCAGAAACACACTCTTCACCCTCGGGGTCTTATTCGCCCACACAAAACCCATGATGCTCCTACTTGCCCGTTTGAAAAAGGCCTTGGGGATCATAATGGGAAGGCACTGGAACACAAAGAGAAACCTCGGGAGGACCGTCATTTTGACCGACTGCACCCTACCCGCTAGTGAGAGTGGCAGCATGTCCCACCTTTTAAAATCCTCCTCCATCTGCTCCACCAACCGCGTCAAATTGAGCTTGTGCAGGGCCCCCCAACTCCTAGCTACTTGGATCCCTAGGTACCGAAAGCTCCTTTCCGCCCTCTTCAGTGGTAGCTCGTCTATGCCCCCTTCCCTGGTCCCCTGAATGCACCACAAAGAGCTCACTCTTCCCTACGTTGAATTTATACCCCGAAAAGTCCCCAAACTCCCTTAGGATCCGCATGACCTCCGCCATCCCCTCCACTGGATCTGCCACATACAGCAACAGGTCGTCAGCATACAATGACACCCGGTGTTCCTCTTTCCCCCCCCCCCCCCTGCCCCCCCCCCCCGGACCAGTCCCCTCCATTTCCTGGGCTCCCTTTGTGCCATGGCCAGAGGCTCAATTGCCAGTGCAAACAACAAGGGGGACAGGGGGCACCCCTGCCTCGTCCCCCAGTACAACCGAAAGTACTCCGACCTCCGCCGATTCGTAGCCACACTCGCCACCAGGGCTCTATACAGCAGCCTGACCCAGCTGATGAACCCCTACCCGAACCCAAACCTCCGCCGCACTTCCCAAAGATACTCCCACTCCACCCGGTCAAAGGCCTTCTCCGTGTCCATAGCTGCCACTACCTCCGCTTCCCCCTTCACCGGGAGCATCATAATCACATTGAGGAGCCTCCGCACATTTGTATTTAATTGCCCACCCTTCACAAATCCCGTCTGGTCCTCATGAATCACCCCCGGGACACAGTCCTCAATTCTCGTAGCCAGCACCTTTGCCAGCAACTTAGCATCAACATTGAGGAGCGAGATCGGTCTATACCACCCACATTGCAGTGGATTCTTGTCCGGCTTCAGGATCAAAGAAATCAGCGCCTTAGACATTGTCGGGGGCAAGGTCTTCCCCCCCCCCCCCCCCTCGCCTTATTGAAAGTCCTCACTAGCAACGGGCCCGGCAGGTCCACGTATTTCCTGTAGAATTCAACCGGGAACCCATTCGGCCCCGGGGTCTTACCCGCCTGCATGCTCCCCAATCCTTTAACCAGCTCCTCCAGCCCAATCGGCGCCCCAAACCAGCCACCTCCTCCACCCTCGGGAAACTCAGCTGATCTAAGAATCATCGTATCCCCTCCTCCCCCGCTGGGGGCTCAGACCTATACAGATCCCCATAGAAGTAACTAAATACCCTGTTTATCCTCACCGCACTCCGCACCGTATTTCCCCCCTCTATCCTTAACTCCACCAATCTCCCTCGCTATCTCCCTCGCTGCCTCCCTCTTACGAAGCTGGTGTGCCAGCATCCGACTCGCCTTCTCCCCATATTCATACGCCTGCGCTTTCCTCCACTGTGCCTCTGCTTTCCCTGTGGTCAACAGGTCGAACTCCGTCTGGACCCAGCATGTGTTTAATGAATCCGACATCATCCCAATTCGGGGCATATACGTTCACCAGTACCATCCGCACCCTCTGCAACCTACCGCTCACCATCACAAATCGACCTCCATTATCCACTACAATATTCATTGCCTCAAACGACACCCAGCTTCCCCACCAGTATTTCAACCCCTCTGTTCTTCGCATGCAGCCCTGAATGAAAGACCTGCCCTACCTATCCCTTTCTCAGCCTAACCTGATCTGCCGCCTTCAGATGTGTCTCCTGGAGCATAACCACGTCTGCCTTCAGTCCCTCTAAGTGCGCGAACACCCGGACCCTCTTGACCAGCCCGTTCAGGCCCCTCACATTCCAAGTTATCAGCCGGATTGTGGGGCTACTCTTCCCCCCCCCCCCCCCTCCCCCGCCCCCTGCCGACTAGCCATCTCCTTTTCTAGGCCAGCCACGTGCCCGCGCCTCCCACACCCTCCAGTCCCCCAGGCGGCGGACCCCCGCCCCGACTACCTCTCCTACTTCCAGCTCCCTTTTGGCCAATGCAGCAGCAACCCTGTTTCCCCCCCCCCTTCCACCCGCTAGATCCACATCTAGCCATTTTGCTCCCCCCATGATACTCCCGTAAGTCAGCTGACTCCTGCAGACCCCGGCCTCTCCCGCCATTCCATCGACCCCCCAGTGTGAGAATCCCCCCATACCTTGGCAGTCAGTGTGCGCTCCTCTCCAGCACCGCCCCCCCATCCTTCCCTACCACAGGAAAAAGCCCGCGCTTTCCTGAGCCGGCCCCGCCCCCTCTGGCGCAGCTCCTTTTTGCGGCCTTACCCCAACTCCCCATCCCCGCGCCTCCACTCCCCCTCTTCCTCTGTGGGGCCCTGCCCCTCCAACACCGATGCCCACACTCTCCCACAGCCCCCACATCAAATCCATTCACCCATCCCCCCCAGCACTCAAACCCAGAACATTCCCCATACGCAATAAACACAGTAAACATCCCCCCACGACCAACCCTCAATTTGAGTCCAACTTTTCAGTTTGTATAAAGTTCCATGCCTCATCGGGCGTTTCAAAATAGTGGTGCCGATCTTGGAACGTGACCCACAATCGCGCTGGCTGCAGCATACCGAACTTCACCCCCTTCCGATGGAGCTCCGCCTTAGCCCGTTTAATACCAGCCCTCTTAGCCACCTCCGCACTCCAGTCCTGGTAAATTCGGATCTCCGTGTTCTCCCACCGGCTGCTCCGCTCTTTCTTGGCCCATCTCAGGACACACTCTCTGTCCATAAAGCGGTGGAACCTCACCACTACAGCTCGTGGCGGCTCATTGGCTTTGGGTGTCCATGCCAGGACCCGATGAGCCCCATCTAGCTCCAGGGGCCTCGGAAAAGCTCCCGCGCCCATCAGCGAATTGAGCATCGTGCTCATATATGCCCCGGCATCGGGCCCCTCCACTCCTTCAGGGAGACCCAGAATCCGAAGATTCTTCCACCTCTACCTATTCTCCAGGTCCTCAAATTTTTCCGCCCACCTCTTGTGCAGCGCCTCCACCTTCACCGCCAGGCCCAAGATCTCATCCTCGTTCTCCGAGGCTTTTTGCCGCACCTCCCGGATTGCTGCCCCTTGGGTCTTCTGGGTCTCCACAAGCTTCTCAATCGCCGCCTTCATTGGCGCCAGCATTTCTGTCTTCAGCTCGTCAAAGCAGCGTTTAAGAAACTCCTGCTGCTGCTCCTGCGACCACTGCGCCCATGCTGCTTGGTCTCCACCCGCCGCCATCTTGCTTTTCCTCCCTCTCACTTTTCGCTGCCTCAAGATCACTTTTTTCACCGCTCCTCTCCTGGTCCAATCCATATCATGTCGGGGGAACCTTGCTGTCACCTTCCCACACTGGAAGCCGTCGAACAATTGCCGTTGGGGCCCCTCTGGCGAACCCAAAAGTCCGTTCCCGGCGGGAGCTGCCAAACGTGCGACCTACCTAGGCATAGCCGTACCCGGAAGGCATCTCTTGCCAATTTTACACTTTACCGTAACTGATTACAAATATAATATCAAATAATGAATAAATGAAAGGAAGAAAATTTTTTCTTACCAATCACAATACTTACCAACACACGAAGAGTTAAATTTCTCCCAACTACTAATTGGAGCACTTTCCTTACCAGCCGGTCAGGTCACTGCTTTGCTGCGATGTCACTCTTCAAATTTATCCCCAAAGACCCTGTGGCCGCTGTTTAAGCCGCGAAGCAGCTCCGCCCACTCCAACAACTAAATTCCCGCCAAGATTCAAATCCACGAAGCAGCTAGTTTAAATACTCACCGCTCTACTCTGTACCTCCGCCCACTCCAACAGCTGAATTCCCGCCGAAAAGACTCAAATCCGCGAAGCAGCTGGTTTAAATACTCACCGCTCTACTCTGTAGCTCCGCCCACCCCAACAGCTGAATTCCCGCCGAAAAGACTCGAATCCGCGAAGCAGCTGGTTTAAATACTCACCGCTCTACTCTGTAGCTCCGCCCACTCCAACAGCTGAATTCCCGCCGAAAAGACTCGAATCCGCGAAGCAGCTGGTTTAAATACTCACCGCTCTACTCTGTAGCTCCGCCCACTCCAACAGCTGAATTCCCGCCGAAAAGACTCGAATCCGCGAAGCAGCTGGTTTAAATACTCACCGCTCTACTCTGTAGCTCCGCCCACTCCAACAGCTGAATTCCCGCCGAAAAGACTCGAATCCGCGAAGCAGCTGGTTTAAATACTCACCGCTCTACTCTGTACCTCCGCCCACTCCAACAGCTGAATTCCCGCCGAAAAGACTCAAATCCGCGAAGCAGCTAGTTTAAATACTCACCGCTCTACTCTGTAGCTCCGCCCACTCCAACAGCTGAATTCCCGCCGAAAAGACTCGAATCCACGAAGCAGCTGGTTTAAATACTCACCGCTCGACTCTGTAGCTCCGCCCACTCCAACAGCTGAATTCCCGCCGAAAAGACTCGAATCCGCGAAGCAGCGAGTTTAAATACTCACCGCTCGACTCTGTAGCTCCGCCCACTCCAACAGCTGAATTCCCGCCGAAAAGACTCGAATCCGCGAAGCAGCTAGTTTAAATACTCACCGCTCGACTCTGTAGCTCCGCCCTCCCCAACAGCTGAATTCCCGCCGAAAAGACTCAAATCCACAAAGCAGCCAGTTTAAATACTCACCGCTCGACTCTGTAGCTCCGCCCACTCCAACAGCTGAATTCCCGCCGAAAAGACTCAAATCCGCGAAGCAGCTAGTTTAAATACCGCTCGACTCTGTAGCTCCGCCCACCCCAACAGCTGAATTCCCGCTGAAAAGACTCAAATCCGCGAAGCAGCTAGTTTAAATACCGCTCGACTCTGTAGCTCCGCCCACCCCAACAGCTGAATTCCCGCCGAAAAGACTCAAATCCACGAAGCAGCTAGTTTAAATACTCAGTGCTCGACTCTGTAGCTCCGCCCACTCCAACAGCTGAATTCCCGCCGAAAAGACTCAAATCCCCGAAGCAGCTAGTTTAAATACTCACCGCTCGACTCTGTAGCTCCGCCCACTCCAACAGCTGAATTCCCGCCGAAAAGACTCAAATCCACGAAGCAGCTAGTTTAAATACTCACCGCTCTACTCTGTAGCTCCGCCCACTCCAACAGCTGAATTCCCGCCGAAAAGACTCGAATCCACGAAGCAGCTAGTTTAAATACAGCTCGACTCTGTAGCTCCGCCCACTCCAACAGCTGAATTCCCGCTGAAAAGTCTCGGATCCGCGAAGCAGCTGGTTTAAATACCGCTCGACTCTGTACCTCCGCCCACCCCAACAGCTGAATTCCCGCCGAAAAGACTCAAATCCACAAAGCAGCCAGTTTAAATACTCACCGCTCGACTCTGTAGCTCCGCCCTCCCCAACAGCTGAATTCCCGCTGAAAAGACTCAAATCCACGAAGCAGCTAGTTTAAATACTCACCGCTCGACTCTGTAGCTCCGCCCACTCCAACAGCTGAATTCCCGCCGAAAAGACTCAAATCCACGAAGCAGCTAGTTTAAATACTCACCGCTCGACTCTGTAGCTCCGCCCTCCCCAACAGCTGAATTCCCGCCGAAAAGACTCAAATCCACGAAGCAGCTAGTTTAAATACCGCTCGACTCTGTAGCTCCGCCCACTCCAACAGCTGAATTCCCGCTGAAAAGTCTCAGATCCGCGAAGCAGCTAGTTTAAATACCGCTCGACTCTGTACCTCCGCCCACCCCAACAGCTGAATTCCCGCCGAAAAGACTCAAATCCACGAAGCAGCTAGTTTAAATACTCACCGCTCGACTCTGTACCTCCGCCCTCCCCAACAGCTGAATTCCCGCCGAAAAGATTCAAATCCATGAAGCAGCTAGTTTAAATACAGCTCGACTCTGTAGCTCCGCCCACTCCAACAGCTGAATTCCCGCCGAAAAGACTCAAATCCACGAAGCAGCTAGTTTAAATACTCACCGCTCGACTCTGTAGCTCCGCCCACTCCAACAGCTGAATTCCCGCTGAAAAGACTCAAATCCACGAAGCAGCTAGTTTAAATACTCACCGCTCGACTCTGTAGCTCCGCCCACTCCAACAGCTGAATTCCCGCCGAAAAGACTCGAATCCGTGAAGCAGCTGGTTTAAATACTCACCGCTCTACTCTGTAGCTCCGCCCACTCCAACAGCTGAATTCCCACCGAAAAGACTCTAACCCGCGAAACAGCTAGTTTAAATACTCACCGCTCTACTCTGTAGCTCCGCCCACTCCAACAGCTGAATTCCCGCTGAAAAGACTCAAATCCACGAAGCAGCTAGTTTAAATACAGCTCGACTCTGTACCTCCGCCCACCCCAACAGCTGAATTCCCGCCGAAAAGACTCAAATCCACGAAGCAGCTAGTTTAAATACTCACCGCTCGACTCTGTACCTCCGCCCTCCCCAACAGCTGAATTCCCGCCGAAAAGATTCAAATCCATGAAGCAGCTAGTTTAAATACAGCTCGACTCTGTAGCTCCGCCCACTCCAACAGCTGAATTCCCGCCGAAAAGACTCAAATCCGCGAAGCAGCTAGTTTAAATACTCACCGCCCGACTCTGTAGCTCCGCCCTCCCCAACAGCTGAATTCCCGCTGAAAAGACTCAAATCCGCGAAGCAGCTGGTTTAAATACTCACCGCTCGACTCTGTAGCTCCGCCCACTCCAACAGCTGAATTCCCGCTGAAAAGATTCAAATCCGCGAAGCAGCTAGTTTAAATACCGCTCGACTCTGTAGCTCCGCCCACTCCAACAGCTGAATTCCCGCTGAAAAGACTCAAATCCACGAAGCAGCTGGTTTAAATACTCACCGCTCTACTCTGTAGCTCCGCCCACTCCAACAGCTGAATTCCCGCCGAAAAGACTCAAATCCGCGAAGCAGCTAGTTTAAATACCGCTCGACTCTGTAGCTCCGCCCTCCCCAACAGCTGAATTCCCGCCGAAAAGACTCAAATCCACGAAGCAGCTAGTTTAAATACTCACCGCCCGACTCTGTAGCTCCGCCCACTCCAACAGCTGAATTCCCGCCGAAAAGACTCAAATCCACAAAGCAGCTGGTTTAAATACTCACCGCCCGACTCTGTAGCTCCGCCCTCCCCAACAGCTGAATTCCCGCTGAAAAGACTCAAATCCACGAAGCAGCTAGTTTAAATGCCGCTCGACTCTGTACCTCCGCCCACCCCAACAGCTGAATTCCCGCCGAAAAGACTCAAATCCGCGAAGCAGCTAGTTTAAATACTCACCGCTCGACTCTGTAGCTCCGCCCACCCCAACAGCTGAATTCCCGCTGAAAAGACTCAAATCCGCGAAGCAGCTGGTTTAAATACTCACCGCTCGACTCTGTAGCTCCGCCCTCCCCAACAGCTGAATTCCCGCTGAAAAGACTCAAATCCACGAAGCAGCTAGTTTAAATGCCGCTCGACTCTGTACCTCCGCCCACCACAACAGCTGAATTCCCACCGAAAAGACTCAAATCCGCGAAGCAGCCAGTTTAAATACAGCTCGACTCTGTAGCTCCGCCCTCCCCAACAGCTGAATTCCCACCGAAAAGACTCAAATCCACGAAGCAGCCAGTTTAAATACAGCTCGACTCTGTAGCTCCGCCCACTCCAACAGCTGAATTCCCACCGAAAAGACTCAAATCCACGAAGCAGCTGGTTTAAATACAGCTCGACTCTGTACCTCCGCCCACCACAACAGCTGAATTCCCACCGAAAAGACTCAAATCCACGAAGCAGCTGGTTTAAATACTCACCGCTCGACTCTGTAGCTCCGCCCACTCCAACAGCTGAATTCCCGCCGAAAAGACTCAAATCCACGAAGCAGCTGGTTTAAATACTCACCGCTCGACTCTGTAGCTCCGCCCACTCCAACAGCTGAATTCCCGCCGAAAAGACTCAAATCCACGAAGCAGCTAGTTTAAATACTCACCGCTCGACTCTGTAGCTCCGCCCTCCCCAACAGCTGAATTCCCGCTGAAAAGATTCAAATCCGCGAAGCAGCTAGTTTAAATGCCGCTCGACTCTGTAGCTCCGCCCACTCCAACAGCTGAATTCCCGCTGAAAAGACTCAAATCCACGAAGCAGCTGGTTTAAATACTCACCGCTCTACTCTGTAGCTCCGCCCACTCCAACAGCTGAATTCCCGCTGAAAAGTCTCAAATCCGCGAAGCAGCTAGTTTAAATACTCACCGCCCGACTCTGTAGCTCCGCCCACTCCAACAGCTGAATTCCCGCCGAAAAGACTCAAATCCACAAAGCAGCTGGTTTAAATACTCACCGCCCGACTCTGTAGCTCCGCCCTCCCCAACAGCTGAATTCCCGCTGAAAAGACTCAAATCCACGAAGCAGCTAGTTTAAATGCCGCTCGACTCTGTACCTCCGCCCACTCCAACAGCTGAATTCCCGCTGAAAAGACTCAAATCCGCGAAGCAGCTAGTTTAAATACTCACCGCTCGACTCTGTAGCTCCGCCCACCCCAACAGCTGAATTCCCGCCGAAAAGACTCAAATCCACGAAGCAGCTAGTTTAAATACTCACCGCCCGACTCTGTAGCTCCGCCCACTCCAACAGCTGAATTCCCGCTGAAAAGACTCAAATCCGCGAAGCAGCTGGTTTAAATACTCACCGCCCGACTCTGTAGCTCCGCCCACTCCAACAGCTGAATTCCCGCTGAAAAGACTCAAATCCACGAAGCAGCCAGTTTAAATACTCACCGCTCGACTCTGTAGCTCCGCCCACTCCAACAGCTGAATTCCCGCTGAAAAGACTCAAATCCGCGAAGCAGCTGGTTTAAATACTCACCGCTCGACTCTGTAGCTCCGCCCTCCCCAACAGCTGAATTCCCGCTGAAAAGACTCAAATCCACGAAGCAGCTAGTTTAAATGCCGCTCGACTCTGTACCTCCGCCCACCACAACAGCTGAATTCCCACCGAAAAGACTCAAATCCGCGAAGCAGCCAGTTTAAATACAGCTCGACTCTGTAGCTCCGCCCTCCCCAACAGCTGAATTCCCACCGAAAAGACTCAAATCCACGAAGCAGCTGGTTTAAATACTCACCGCTCGACTCTGTAGCTCCGCCCTCCCCAACAGCTGAATTCCCACCGAAAAGACTCAAATCCACGAAGCAGCTAGTTTAAATACCGCTCGACTCTGTACCTCCGCCCACCACAACAGCTGAATTCCCACCGAAAAGACTCAAATCCACGAAGCAGCTGGTTTAAATACTCACCGCTCGACTCTGTAGCTCCGCCCACTCCAACAGCTGAATTCCCGCCGAAAAGACTCGAATCCGCGAAGCAGCTAGTTTAAATACTCACCGCTCTACTCTGTAGCTCCGCCCACTCCAACAGCTGAATTCCCGCCGAAAAGACTCAAATCCACGAAGCAGCTGGTTTAAATACTCACCGCTCGACTCTGTAGCTCCGCCCACTCCAACAGCTGAATTCCCGCCGAAAAGACTCAAATCCACGAAGCAGCTAGTTTAAATACTCACCGCTCGACTCTGTAGCTCCGCCCTCCCCAACAGCTGAATTCCCGCCGAAAAGACTCGAATCTGTGAAGCAGCGAGTTTAAATACTGCTCGACTCTGTAGCTCCGCCCTCCCCAACAGCTGAATTCCCGCTGAAAAGACTCAAATCCACGAAGCAGCTAGTTTAAATACTCACCGCTCGACTCTGTAGCTCCGCCCTCCCCAACAGCTGAATTCCCGCTGAAAAGACTCAAATCCACGAAGCAGCTAGTTTAAATACTCACCGCTCGACTCTGTAGCTCCGCCCTCCCCAACAGCTGAATTCCCGCCGAAAAGACTCAAATCCGCGAAGCAGCTAGTTTAAATACTCACCGCTCGACTCTGTAGCTCCGCCCACTCCAACAGCTGAATTCCCACCGAAAAGACTCGAATCCACGAAGCAGCTAGTTTAAATACCGCTCGACTCTGTAGCTCCGCCCACTCCAACAGCTGAATTCCCGCTGAAAAGACTCAAATCCGCGAAGCAGCTGGTTTAAATACTCACCGCTCGACTCTGTAGCTCCGCCCACTCCAACAGCTGAATTCCCGCTGAAAAGACTCAAATCCACGAAGCAGCTAGTTTAAATACCGCTCGACTCTGTAGCTCCGCCCACTCCAACAGCTGAATTCCCGCTGAAAAGACTCAAATCCGCGAAGCAGCTGGTTTAAATACTCACCGCTCGACTCTGTAGCTCCGCCCACCCCAACAGCTGAATTCCCGCCGAAAAGACTCAAATCCACAAAGCAGCTAGTTTAAATACTCACCGCTCGACTCTGTAGCTCCGCCCTCCCCAACAGCTGAATTCCCGCCGAAAAGACTCAAATCCACGAAGCAGCCAGTTTAAATACAGCTCGACTCTGTAGCTCCGCCCACTCCAACAGCTGAATTCCCGCCGAAAAGACTAGAACCCGCGAAGCAGCTAGTTTAAATACTCACCGCTCGACTCTGTAGCTCCGCCCACTCCAACAGCTGAATTCCCGCTGAAAAGACTCAAATCCACGAAGCAGCTAGTTTAAATACTCACCGCTCGACTCTGTAGCTCCGCCCACTCCAACAGCTGAATTCCCGCTGAAAAGTCTCGGATCCGCGAAGCAGCTAGTTTAAATACTCACCGCTCGACTCTGTAGCTCCGCCCACTCCAACAGCTGAATTCCCGCCGAAAAGACTCAAATCCGCGAAGCAGCTAGTTTAAATACTCACCGCTCGACTCTGTAGCTCCGCCCACTCCAACAGCTGAATTCCCGCTGAAAAGACTCAAATCCACGAAGCAGCTGGTTTAAATACTCACCGCTCGACTCTGTAGCTCCGCCCACTCCAACAGCTGAATTCCCGCTGAAAAGTCTCGGATCCGCGAAGCAGCTAGTTTAAATACCGCTCGACTCTGTACCTCCGCCCTCCCCAACAGCTGAATTCCCGCCGAAAAGACTCAAATCCACGAAGCAGCTGGTTTAAATACTCACCGCTCGACTCTGTAGCTCCGCCCACTCCAACAGCTGAATTCCCGCCGAAAAGACTCGAATCCACGAAGCAGCTGGTTTAAATACTCACCGCTCTACTCTGTAGCTCCGCCCACTCCAACAGCTGAATTCCCGCCGAAAAGACTCTAACCCGCGAAACAGCTAGTTTAAATACCGCACGACTCTGTAGCTCCGCTCACTCCAACAGCTGAATTCCCGCCGAAAAGACTCAAATCCACGAAGCAGCCAGTTTAAATACAGCTCGACTCTGTAGCTCCGCCCACTCCAACAGCTGAATTCCCGCCGAAAAGACTAGAACCCGCGAAGCAGCTAGTTTAAATACTCACCGCTCGACTCTGTAGCTCCGCCCACTCCAACAGCTGAATTCCCGCCGAAAAGACTTAAATCCACGAAGCAGCTAGTTTAAATACTCACCGCCCGACTCTGTAGCTCCGCCCACTCCAACAGCTGAATTCCCGCTGAAAAGTCTCAAATCCGCGAAGCAGCTAGTTTAAATACCGCTCGACTCTGTAGCTCCGCCCACTCCAACAGCTGAATTCCCGCCGAAAAGATTCAAATCCACGAAGCAGCCAGTTTAAATACAGCTCGACTCTGTAGCTCCGCCCTCCCCAACAGCTGAATTCCCGCCGAAAAGACTCGAATCCGCGAAGCAGCTGGTTTAAATACTCACCGCTCGACTCTGTAGCTCCGCCCACCCCAACAGCTGAATTCCCGCCGAAAAGACTTAAATCCACGAAGCAGCTAGTTTAAATACTGCTCGACTCTGTAGCTCCGCCCTCCCCAACAGCTGAATTCCCACCGAAAAGACTCAAATCCGCGAAGCAGCGAGTTTAAATACTCACCGCTCGACTCTGTAGCTCCGCCCACCCCAACAGCTGAATTCCCGCCGAAAAGACTCAAATCCGCGAAGCAGCTAGTTTAAATACTCAGTGCTCGACTCTGTAGCTCCGCCCACTCCAACAGCTGAATTCCCGCCGAAAAGTCTCGGATCCGCGAAGCAGCTAGTTTAAATACTCACCGCTCGACTTTGTAGCTCCGCCCACTCCAACAGCTGAATTTCCGCTGAAAAGACTCAAATCCGCGAAGCAGCTAGTTTAAATACCGCTCGACTCTGTAGCTCCGCCCACTCCAACAGCTGAATTCCCGCCGAAAAGACTCAAATCCGCGAAGCAGCTAGTTTAAATACTCAGTGCTCGACTCTGTAGCTCCGCCCACCCCAACAGCTGAATTCCCGCCGAAAAGACTCAAATCCGCGAAGCAGCTGGTTTAAATACTCACCGCTCGACTCTGTAGCTCCGCCCACTCCAACAGCTGAATTCCCGCCGAAAAAGTCATCCTACTTCATCCATTCAGGTAAAACCACCTGCTCCCTTTATCTCTCGCCCAGTACGATCTGTCTTGATTCTGAATTTATTCCAAGGTTTTTGCCCCCACTACACAATCTGGAAATCCATTCCACGTGTGGGTTGCTCCATGTGAAAGTTTGAATCCTGGCGCATCCAGTTTAGTTTAGAATGAAGCACTAGATTTACCATTTTGTGTACCGTTGCAATATTGTATACCTCTGAGCTCTACTGTGAGTCATCAGCCCAAGTTTCTCCAACCTTTCCTCATTTCAGATCCTTGGCACCGGGGATAGGTTCTGCCAAGCCTTCCACCGTCTAAATTTGAAGTCCTCCAGAACTCTGCTGTCTGTATCCTACCTCACACCAAGGCTCATTTACCTATGACCCCAGTGCTCGAAGACTTTGATTGACTTCTCATGAATCAGCAGCTTGATTTTAAAATTCTCAATGATTTGCAAACTCCTTCATGGACCTTACGATTCACTATCTAACCTCCTCCAATCCCACATCCCTTAGATCTCTGTGATCTTCCAACTCTGATCTTCTTCTCATTGTTGATTTTAATCACTCTACCATTAGCGGCCATGCTTCCAGCTGCCAAGGCTGTAAACTCAGATTCCTTCCTTGAGCCTCTCCACCTCTGAGCCTCTCCTTTTAAGGGCTCCTAAAAAGCTACATCTTTGAACAAGCTTTTGGTCATCTTCCCAAATATCTCATGTGGCTTGAAGTCATATTTTGGTCATCTCACTACATCAAGAATGTTGTATAAAGTTGTCGTCTCCTGGACTGCGTCCCTTCCACCTCCTGGAGTCTAATTGCTTCTTTTGTACATTCATGTCCAAAATTAGACATGATATTTCACTTGTGTGGTCTGTTAATGAAACCTTATTCTCCAAATATGATGGATGATTCTCTAAGTCTGAATAAAGATTGTAGACTTCCAGTTATACTTTACTCAAGGGTTTGTTCTGTTTCCAGAGCTTAACTAGATATAATACAGTCAAGAGGTATGACCAGTGAAGCTAAGGTAAACTGCCTATGCTGAGCTGTCTCTGTCTGCTGCTGCTCACCAGCCCTGTGCTTCTGAAAGAGGCAGATCTTACCTTGGGCTGGACCCTTTATACCCGTCTCTGATGCCCTCTAGTGATGCTGTGGTTGTTACATCTCTCTGCAGTCCCTGGTGTATGTGCAGGTGTATGTACAGATGTACAGATCACTACACACTTCATTAATCTCTCAGCATCTTTTGTAAACGGTCATTCTCTCTGTACATTGTAGCTTTTCATACACCTGTACTCCTTCCAAAACCACCATAGTTTTTTTCTGGTATATGTTCTAAGCCATGGTCCTTGCGTACGCTGGAAGAATTCCTTTTGTTTTGCTAATGGTCTTTTTGCCTCAACAGGCAAAGAATTCAGGAAATGGAAGGAGAACTGCAGAAGACTGAGAGATCATTCAAAAATCAGGTAACTGGGAAGGTGTTCTCTAATGCTCAATTATAGCATTGAGTCTTTGAGGAATCAGGGAGTAGGGTAGATTTTGCTTTTTGTTTCTAACCTGAAGTTGGTGACTCCTGGCCCCAAACCTGTACTTTCTTAACACGGCCACAGTACTGATGAATCCAGAGGTCATGACACAAAAGCAGGTTGAGTTGAATATAGAGCAGGTTGAGTTGAATATAGAGCAGGTTGAGTTGAATATAGAGCAGGTTGAGTTGAATATAGAGCAGGTTGAGTTGAATATAGAGCAGGTTGAGTTGAATATAGAGCAGGTTGAGTTGAATATAGAGCAGGTTGAGTCGAATATAGAGCAGGTTGAGTCGAATATAGAGCAGGTCGAGTCGAATGTTGAGCAGGTCGAGTCGAATGTTGAGCAGGTCGAGTCGAATGTTGAGCAGGTCGAGTTGAATGTTGAGCAGGTCGAGTTGAATGTTGAGCAGGTCGAGTTGAATGTTGAGCAGGTCGAGTTGAATGTTGAGCAGGTCGAGTTGAATGTTGAGCAGGTAGAGTTGAATGTAGAGCAGGTCGAGTTGAATGTAGAGCAGATCGAGCCGAATGTAGAGCAGATCGAGCCGAATGTAGAGCAGATCGAGCCGAATGTAGAGCAGATCGAGCCGAATGTAGAGCAGATCGAGCCGAATGTAGAGCAGATCGAGCCGAATGTAGAGCAGATCGAGCCGAATGTAGAGCAGATCGAGCCGAATGTAGAGCAGATCGAGCCGAATGTAGAGCAGATCGAGCCGAATGTAGAGCAGATCGAGCCGAATGTAGAGCAGATCGAGCCGAATGTAGAGCAGATCGAGCCTGAATATAGAGTGCATGAAAAAGATAGAAATCCATGCCTTTGTCGCTCGGCTATTCCAGTGCTGCCCTGGTCAGAATGTTGCCTGGTATGGAGGGAAGATCTTATGAGGAAAGGCTGAGGGACTTAAGGCTGTTTTCGTTAGAGAGAAGAAGGTTAAGAGGTGACTTAATTGAGGCATACAAGATGATCAGAGGATTGGATAGGGTGGACAGTGAGAGCCTTTTTCCTCGGATGGTGATGTCTAGGACAAGGGGACATAGCTTTAAATTGAGGGAAGATAGATATAGGACAGATGTCAGAGGAAGGTTCTTTACTCAGAGTAGTAAGGGCGTGGAATGCCCTGCCTGCAACAGTAGTGGACTCGCCAACACTAAGGGCATTCAAATGGTCATTGGATAGACATATGGACGATAAGGGAATAGTGTCGATGGGCTTTAGAGTGGTTTCACAGGTCGGCGCAACATCGAGGGCCGAAGGGCCTGTACTGCGCTGTTATGTTCTATGTTCTATCTTCCATCCTCTGTTAATTGCTAAAGATCTGAAGGGTGACATGTGGCGCAGTGGTTAGCACTGGGACTGCGGCGCTGAGGACCTGGGTTTGAATCCCGGCCCTGGGTCAATGTCCGTGTGGAGTTTGCACATTCTCCCCATGTCTGCGTGGGTTTCACCACCACAACCCAAAGATATGCTGGTTAGCTGGATTGGCCACACTAAATTGCCCCTTAATTGGAGAAAAAATAATTGGGAACTCTAAATTAAAAAAAAAAAAAGATCTGCTTCCCTTCCTCACACACCAAATTCCCTTTCTGAGATACAGTGGCTGCTGGCCTCCTGATGCCTCATTTGAAATTCTCAACCTCCCTGTTTAAATCTACGATGACCTTGTTCCTCTGTATCCCCATAACCTTCAGTGCTACAGCCTCATCCACACAACCTACCTGAAACATTACGTTCCTCTGATTCTGACTTTGTGCATTTGCCATCACACATGCTGGTCTAGCCAGCAGCACTCCAATCCAACAAATGAATAAAAACAAAGTGGTCAAGGTTTGGTGCTGTGGAATTCCCTTCCTAAACCCCTCTACTTCTTCACCTCCAACTGTTCCTATCCCTCCTTAAAGCACAAGCTTTTCAATCAAGACTTTGTTTATGCCTCTTAATATCTCCTTTGGTTGATATACATTTTTTTTCTCTTACATTTCTGATTAGCAAATTGAGTGCTATATAAACTCCAGTTATTATTGAAGAAAGACTGGATGTCTATGAAAATTGTAAAAACTATTTCATAGGAAGTGGGCATCAGTGGCTAGGCTAAATTGTCCATGAGAATCTTGAACTGCAGTAGTCCCATGTAGCATAAATACCACTCAATGCTGTTAGGAAGGGAATTCCAGGATTTTGATCCAGCAACAGGGAAAGAAAGGTAATATCGTCCCAAGTCGGATGGCATGTGGCTTGGAGGGGAACGTGCAGGTGGTAATGTTCCCATCCATATGCTGCCCGTGCCCTTCTAGTCGGTGAGGGTCATTGGCTTGGAAGGTGCTGTTAAAGAAGTCGAGGTGTTGCTGCAATGCATCTTGTACATTGTATAAACTGTGTGTTGGTGGTGGATGGGGTGAAATTCAGGTGGGCTGCTTTGTCCTGGATGATAAGCTTCTGAGTGTTAATGAAGCTACATTCACCCAGGCAAGTGGAGAGTATTTCACCATACTCCCAATTTGTTCCTTGTGAATGGTGGTTCCCGGAGTCTGCTCTGCCATTCAATAAGATCGTGGCTGAACTGATTGTAATCTCTACCCCACATTCCTGCCTACCCCCAATACCTTTCACCCCTTTGTTAATCAAGAATCTATCGAGCACTGCCTTAAAAATGTTCAAGAATCCACGTGCGCAAGGCTCAGCCTGACGCAGCTAAAAGTGGTACACAGAGCCCACTTAACAAGAACCCGTATGAGTAGGTTCTTCCCGGAGATGGAGGATAGATGTGAACGGTGCCAAGGAGGCCCGGCCAACCACGCCCACATGTTCTGGTCTTGCCCCAGACTTACGGGATACTGGACAGCCTTCTTCGAGGCAATGTCCAAAGTGATGGGGATGAGGGTGGAGCCATGCCCGAAAGTGGCGGTCTTCGGGGTTTCGGACCAGCCAGATCTATTCCTGGGGAGGAGAGTGGCTTTGCCTCCCGGATTGCCCGCCGTAGAATCCTGTTCGGCTGGCGGTCAGCAGCACCACCCAAAGCTGCAGACTGGCTGTCCGACCTCTCGGAATCTCTCCAAATGGAAAAAATCAAATTCGCCACCCAAGGGTCAGACGACGGCTTCCACAGAACGTGGGAGCCATTCACCCGATTGTTCCGGGACCTGTTTGTGACCAACGAACAAGAGGAAGAATAGCCAGGTAGCCAAGAAACAGGGGAAAGTAGCCAAAGCATGAGAGGGAGAGATAGACCGGGAAGGGTGGGGGGGGGAGACAGCTAAACCTACGAGGAAAGAAAAGCGAACCACGGGAGAGGGGTAAGGGCGGGGAGAGGGAAGAGACAGGGAACAAGAGAGGAGAACCAGGGAGGTGGGGGGGGAGGCAGGGAAATGTGAGCCGGAAGGAAAGCACGGGATACAATAACGAACATGGCATCTCCAGGAGTAGGGAACGAGGAGAATGAAGACGAAAGACTGGAGGAATGGCAGAAGCGGCGGTGAGCGCGAGACGGCAGCGAGATCCGTCCGGGATAAGCAAGCGACAACAACACCAAACCCATTCGAGTATTGCCCACTGTAATTGTCTCTCCGGCACCCAAATGTATATTTACCTCCCTGGTCTCCACCAACCCCCCCCCCCCCCCCCTCCCGCAAACAGTCGCCTACATATGTGTTGTAAATAATTTTGCCAGTTGTACATAGTTGCTGCTGTTGAGCGAGTGCACAATACCCTAACAGTTATCCTATTTTATTTTTTATTGTATTTTTTTTTTTTACTATTGACTATTTTATTTTCTTTGGTATGCTTGGGTGTGCCCTTCTCTTCTATACAAGTGTGTGTGTGTGTATATATATAAATATATATATATGTATATATAATATATATATATGTTTCTTATCCTGTGCACATAACGGTAAATATACTTTGTTCAAAAACCCAATGAAAAACATTTATAAAAAAAAAATCAAGAATTCTGTACCACTGCCTTTTAAGGAAGAGAGTTCTAAATATTCAGACTCTGAAAGGACAATTGCTTTTCATCTCTGACTTAAATGAGTGACTCCTTATTTTTAAACTGGATTTGAAACCTGTTCCATTTACCACAGTGATAGTGCCACACAAAGTGACAAAGGGTATTCTCAATCTGATATGAACTTTGTCTTCACAAGGACTGTGCGATGGTAACACACCCAACGGTACTGTCATGGACATAAATTTGTGGAAGGTAGATTTCTGCGGATGTAGTCAAGTGGGTTTTCCCCTTTTGGTTCCCTCTCCACCTGTTGCAGACCCAATTTAGCAGCTACGTCCTTTAGGACTAAGCCAGTAATGGTGCTGCTGAGCCACTCTGGACGTTAAAGTCCTGAGTACATTCTGTGCTTTTGCCACCTATGGTACTTCCACCAGGGTTGTTCTACATGCAGGATTCCTTGCCCAAGTTTGACCTGATGGCATGAAACTTCATGGGGTCCAGACTTGATGTTGAGAGCTCCCAAGGCACTTCTTTCCTGACAGGTCACCCCCAGGTACGGCAGTGATGGTGCCTGGGACTTTGCAAGATATGATTCTGTGAGTGTGACTATGTTAGGCTGTTGCTTGACTGGTCTGTACTATAGCTCTCAATTCTGACACAAGCCAACATATGTTAGTCAGGAGGACTTTGCAGGGTCAACAGGGCTGGGTTTGCTGTTGTCATTTCCATTGCCTCGGTCGATGCTTGTGATTCACTTGGATTCATTCCATTTTTTAGACTTTGTAGTGGTTTGATACAACTGAGTGGCTTGCTGGCCATTTCAGAGGGCATTTAAGAGTCAGCCACATTGCTGGGAGTCTGGAGTCACATGTAGGCCAGGCCAGGAAAGGACAGCAGAATTCTTTTGATATAAAGGGAAATGGTAAAATATGATTGGATAATGAAAACCTAAAAAAAATAACATTGCCTTTTTTGCTCACAGAAGAACATGGTGATGGAAATGGAAGATGAAAGTGCAGCAGTTAGATGGGCATAGATACAGAAATGTGGAAGTAGGGAAAAAATACTAGAACTCCAGATGGGAAAAGCTGGGGCCTTAGTGGTATTTATCTTAGAATGTGAGGAAAATTTGAGAGGAAAGAGCAAAGTTCTTATCACAATCTAATCATCCTCCTAGCTAGAAGCTGCACCTGCCGATTGTCAATGTAGCAAATCTGCCCAAAAAGGGAGAGAGATAAACTGGAAGAGAGAGATAAACTATATTAGTCAGCCTCATCTTGGCAATATGCCAGCCACTTTGAATCAAAAAATGGGATAAACTGATATTGTCTGAAAATTACCACTTAATGAAGAGTAGCCAGCATGGATTTATGAAAGGCAATTTATGTCAGACAAACTTGGTTTTCTGAGGAAATTGGGGAGCATGTTGCATTGGGAACAAATTTCCCAGAGAGGTTCTCAATCGTCTACTGGTTTTTGGTTTTAACTTTGTTTTTTCCCTCCCTCCGAGTTAGTATTACTTACAAACATGCAACATCCTCTAACAGTGCGTTTGGAAGGGCTGAGCTAAGGCCTCCTTTTCATTTATTCATATGGATCAAGTGCCTTTTAGTCTCGAGGCATCGTTTCGATATATAATAAACGTGGTTTACTGATTAGTCACTAGTGCAGTGGACAATCATTGCTTTTATTTTTTCTCTCCCTTCAATGTAATCTTCTATTGTGAACCCCAAATGGATATTTCATAGATTAATGCTTTTACAGTTACTGCACTGTTAAACAGATATTTTCTACATTTGTTTTGCAGATTGCCACACATGAGAAGAAGGCTCATGAAAACTGGGTGAGTTTGAATTGTTGGCCCAGATCAGAACCATTGTGTATAGATTTAATCTGCAGTTTTAGGTTAATATATTTTTTTCTTCTCACAAAAAGGATGAGTAATCTGCAATAGCAGCTTGATTAAAGAGATGTTCATCTACTTGGATAGCATTTAATTGCAGTCTGGTGTTTTCTATGACCAATGTTATCAAAATGTGTGCTTATTCATTTACTAATAAATTTTACTGTGTCACCCCTCCCCAATTTTCTTCCTTTATTAAATACAGTGTCTGTGCTTCATTTCTCACTTTATAGAACAAAAATATGCCATTTGGTCCATCATGTCAGTACCATTTGTTTGCTCAAAGTCTAATCCTGTTATCTGGCAAATCATTTCTGCCATGCTCTGCGTTAAATATTTATTGGAAGTTTTCCTTCCAAGATGAAGTGGGCAGCACAGTAGCATTGTGGATAGCACAATTGCTTCACAGCTCCAGGGTCCCAGGTTCGATTCCGGCTTGGGTCTCTGTCTGTACGGAGTCTGTACATCCTCCCCGTGTGTGCGTGGGTTTCCTCCGGGTGCTCCGGTTTCCTCCCACAGTCCAAAGATGTGCAGATTAGGTGGATTGGCCATGATAAATTGCCCTTAGTGTCCAAAATTGCCCTTCGTGTTGGGTGGGGTTGCTGGGATAGGGTGGAGCTGTTGACCTTGGGTAGGGTGCTCTTTCGAAGAGCCGGTGCAGACTCGATGGGCCGAATGGCCTCCTTCTGCACTGTAAATTCTATGAAAAATGGTCTTAGCATCAAGTAATTGTGGCCAAGAATTTCATGTTCCAGCAACCATCTGTGGAGATAAATTCCACCGTAACCCCTCCTCACTGCTGGTGGTAACACGTTTAACTTCATGTTTCCTCTTCCAGAAGAAATAGAGTATTTTCCAACTTCATCAAAACTTTTATATCTAAAAACTTCAGTTAAATTCCCTCAACTTAGGGCAGCACGGTGGTGCAGTGGTTAGCACTGGGACTGTGGTGCTGAGGACCCGGGTTCGAATCCCGGCCCTGGGTTACTGTCCCCATGTCTGCGTGTATTTCAACCCCCAAAATGTGCAGGTTAGGTGGATTGGCCATGCTAAATTGTCCCTTAATTGGGAAAAAAAATAATTGGGCACTCTAAATTTATATATATTTTTTAAAATTCCCTCAACTTTCCTTGCTCCAGTGAAAACTAGAGTATCCCATGAACCTCCTCAAAACTGCAGATTCCTGTCCTTGGCCTCCTCTTGATGAACCTTCACTGTACTCTCTCTATGGCTTTATTATCTTTTTCTATAATGGGGAACCTAAAACTACATAATATTTTGTCTATTCATTGAATTGTACACATTTATCTTGCATCTTTATTCTTGTACTTTTATGCCCCTGTTTATAAAAGCAATTGGAAATTTCCCTTTTATTTATTTTTCTACCTTTCACAGAATGATTTATTTAATTTTTTATATTCCGTTCATACAATCTGCGAGCTTTTGTATAATCCCTTTCCGTTCTTAAAGTTTTATTTTTAACCTCCCGCTACACTTTTATGTTCTTCAATATTTATCATTCATAAAGATGCCACTCAAACTTGACTCCCAATTTTTTTTTTTAGAATGTTGACTCGTTTCCTACTTTAATCTTTTCAACCCCTGCTGGTAATGTTTTTGTCCCTTACCACCTCAAAACCTCTCTTCCTTTCTCCACTGGCAGTATTTTCTCCCCTTTTCAGCTAAGCCGTCTGCTTTATTCCAGGTTTGGTCATTTTTGCCCTTTTCCTCTTTAGCTTTAGACCTCGTATTTCTCTACTCGGTGATAATAGAATATAGAAAAATACAGCACAGAACAGGCCCTTCGGCCCACGATGTTGGGCCGAACCTTTGTCCTAGATTAATCATAGATTATCATTGAATTTACAGTGCAGAAGGAGGCCATTCGGCCCATTGAGTCTGCACCGGCTCTTGGAAAGAGCACCCTACCCAAAGTCAACACCTCCACCTAACACTAAGGGCAATTTTAGACACTAAGGGCAATTTATCAAGGCCAATCCACCTAACCTGCACATCTTTGGACTGTGGGAGGAAACCGGAGCACCCAGAGGAAACCCACGCAGACACGGGGAGGATGTGCAGACTCCGCACAGACAGTGACCCAGCCAGGAATCGAACCTGGGACCCTGGAGCTATGAAGCAATTGTGCTATCCGCAATGCTACCGTGCTGCCCTTAAGAACAAATAAATCTACACTATATCATTTTACCGTAATCCATGTACCTATCCAATAGCTGCTTGAAGGTCCCTAATGTTTCCGACTCAACTACTTCCACAGGCAGTGCATTCCATGCCTCCACTACTCTCTGGGTAAAGAACCTACCTCTGACATCCCCCGTATATCTTCCACCATTCACCTTAGGTTTATGTCCCCTTGTAATGGTTTGTTCCACCCGGGGAAAAAAGTCTCTGACTGTCTACTCTATCTATTCCCCTGATCATCTTATAAACCTCTATCAATGGCGGGCAGGGTGCAAGCAATTAAGATGATGGCCCTCCCGAGGTTCTTATTTGTATTTCAATGTCTCCCTATACTAATCACCAAGACCATTTTTAATAAAATAGACAGGAGCATCACGAGCTTCGTGTGGGCAGGGAAAGTTCCGAGAGTAAGGAGGGGGTTCCTTCAGCGTAGTAGGGACAGAGGAGGATTGGCACTACCGAACTTGGGCGATTACTATTGGGCCGCAAATGTGGCAATGATACGTAAATGGATGATGGAGGGTGAGGGAGCGGCGTGGAAAAGACTGGAGAGAAAGTCCTGTAAAGGGACGAGTTTAGAGGCGCTGGTGACGGCGCCGCTACCGATCTCACCTAAAAAGTTTACCACGAACCCGGTGGTGGCGGCAACATTGAATATCTGGGGACAGTGGAGGCGACAGAGAGGGGTGCGGGGAGCCCTGGTGGGGTCCCCAATCAGGAACAACCATAGGTTCGCCCCAGGAAGAATGGATGGAGGATTTCAGAGCTGGTACCAGTTGGGAATTAGGAGGGTGGGAGATTTATTTATAGATGGGACTTTTGCGAGCTTGGGAGCATTGGAGGAAAAGTATAAGTTGCCCCGGGGAAATTTCTTGAGATATATGCAGGTGAGGGCGTTTACTAGACAACAGGTGAGGGAATTTCCGTTGCTCCCGACACAGGGGATACAGGACAGGGTGCTTTCAGGGGTGTGGGTCGGAGAGGGCAAGGTGTCAGAGATTTACCGAGAGATGAGGGAAGAGGGAGAGGAGTCGGTGGGCGAACTAAAAGGAAAGTGGGAAGAAGAACTAGGGGAGGAGATAGAGGAAGGTATGTGGGCTGATGCCCTAAGCAGGGTAAATTCCTCTTCCTCATGCGCCAGGCTTAGCCTGATTCAATTTAATACATAGAGCACACATAACGGGAGCAAGATTGAGCAGGTTCTTCGGAGTGGAGGACAAATGTGGGAGGTGTGGCGGGAGCCCGGCAAACCACGCACATATGTTTTGGGCGTGCCCGGCACTGGAAGGGTATTGGAAGGGAGTGACGGGAGTGATTTCGCGGGTGGTGAAGGCCCGGGTCAAACCAGGCTGGGGGTTAGCTCTATTTGGAGTTGCGGAAGAGCCGGGAGTGCAGGAGGCGAAAGAGGCCGACGTTGTGGCCTTTGCGTCCCTAGAAGCCCGGCGCAGGATCCGTCTCGTGGAAGGAGGCAAAACCCCCCGGACTGGAGGCCTGGGTAAATGATATGGCGGGGTTCATTAAACTGGAGCAGATAAAGTTTGCCCTGAGAGGATCAGCTCAAGGGTTCACCAGGCGGTGGCAGCCATTTCTCGACTACCTAGGGAAACGTTAGAGGGAAGACAGATGACCAGCAGCAGCAACCCAGGGGGAAGGGGGGGGAGGGGGTTAGTTTAGTTTAGGTCAAAGATAAAGGGGTTTTGTTACTTGTGTATTGTTAAAAATTTCTGTATTATTGTTACGTTTGCTTTGTAAGAGGGGAAAAATTGTTGTTTGGGAAAAATTTTTTAATAAAACATATTTAAAAAATAATAAACCTCTATCAAGTCGCCCCTCATCCTTCTCCGTTCTAATGAGAAAAGGCCTAGCACCCTCAACCTTTCCTCGTAAGACCTACTCTCCATTCCAGGCAACATCCTGGTAAATCTCCTTTGCACCTTTTCCAAAGCTTCCACATCCTTCCTAAAATGAGGCGACCAGAACTGTACATAGTACTCCAAATGTGGCCTTACCAAAGTTTTGTACAGCTGCATATCACCTCACGGCTCTTAAATTCAATCCCTTTGTTAATGAACGCTAGCACACCATAGGCCTTCTTCACAGCTCTATCCACTTGAGTGGCAACTTTCAAAGATGTATGAACATAGACCCCAAGATCTCTCTGCTCCTCCACATTGCCAAGAACGCTACCGTTAACCGTGTATTCCGCATTCATATTTGTCCTTCCAAAATAGACAACCTCACACTTTTCAGGGTTAAACTCCATCTGCCACTTCTCAGCCCAGCTCTGCATCCTATCTATGTCTCTTTGCAGCCGACAACAGCCCTCCTCACTATCCACAACTCCACCAATCTTCGTATCGTTTGCAAATTTACTGACCCACCCTTCAACTCCCTCATCCAAGTCATTAATGAAAATCACAAACAGCAGAGGACCCAGAACTGATCCCTGCGGTACGCCACTGGTAACTGGGATCCAGGCTGAATATTTGCCATCCACCACCACTCTCTGACTTCTATCGGTTAGCCAGTTCGTCATCCAACTGGCCAAATTTCCCACTATCCCATACCTCTTTACTTTCTGCATAAGCCTACCATGGGGAACTTTATCAAATGCCTTACTAAAACCCATGTACACTACATCCACTGTTTTACCTTCATCCACATGCTTGGTCACCTCCTCAAAGAATTCAATAAGACTTGTAAGGCAAGACCTACCCCTCACAAATCCGTGCTGACTATCCCTAATCAAGCAGTGTCTTTCCAGATGCTCAGAAATCCTATCCTTCAGTACCCTTTCCATGACTTTGCCTACCACCGAAGTAAGACTAACTGGCCTGTAATTCCCAGGGTTATCCCTAGTCCCTTTTTTGAACAGGGGCATGACATTCGCCACTCTCCAATCCCCTGGTATCACCCGTATGATCATTGCCAATGGCTCTGCAATTTGATCTCTTGCTTCCCATAGAATCTTTGGATATATCCCATCAGGCCCAGGGGACTTGTCTATCCTCAAGTTTTTCAAAATGCCCAACACAATCTTCCTTCCTAACTAGTATCTCCTCGAGCTTATCAGTCTGTTTCACACTGTCCTCTCCAACAATATGGCCCCTCTCATTCGTAAATACTGAAGAAAAGTACTCGTTCAAGACACCTCCTATCTCTTCAGACTCAATACACAATCTCCCGCTACTGTCCTTGATGGACCTACTCTCGCTCCAGTCATTCTCATATTTCTCACATATATGTAAAAGGCCTTGGGGTTTTCCTTGACCATACCCTCCAAAGATCTTTCATGCCCTCTCTTAGCTCTCCTAATCCCTTTCTTCAGTTCCCTCCTGGCTGCCTTGTATCCTTCCAGCGCCCTGTCTGAACCTTGTTTCCTCAGCCAAAGACGTTCAACCTCTTGTCAATCATGGTTCCCTCACTCGACCTGCCTGACAGGGACATACATATCAAGGACACGTAGTATCTGTTCCTTGAACAAGTTCCACAGTTCAATTGTGTCCTTCCCTGACAGCCTATGTTCCCAACTTATGCACTTCAGTTCTTGTCTGACAGCATCGTATTTGACCTTCCCCCAATTGTAAATCTTGCCCTGTTGCATGCACCTATCCCTCTCAGTTACAGAATTGTGGTCACTAGCTCCAAAATGCTCCCCCACTAACAAATCTATCACTTGTCCTGGTTCATTACCAAGTACCAAATCCAATATGACCTCTCCTCTAGTCGGACAATCTACATACTGTGTTAGAAAAGCTTCCTGGACACACTGCACAAACACCATCCCATCCAAACGATTTGATCTAAAGAGTTTCCACTCGATATTTGGGAAGTTGAAGTCACCCATGACTACTACCCTGTGACTTCTGCACCTTTCCAGAATCTGTTCCTCCACATCTCTGCTGCTATTGGGGGGGCCTATAGAAAATTCCCAACAAGGTGACTGCTCCTTTCCTATTTCTGACTTCAACCCATACTACCTCAGTAGGCAGATACTCCTCGAACTGCCTTTCTGCAGCTGTTATACTATCTCTCATTACCAATGCCCCCCCCACCTCTTTTACCACTCTCCCTCATCTTATTGAAACATCTATAACCAGGAACCTCCAACAACCATTTCTGCCCCTCTTCTATCCAAGTTTCCGTGATGGCCACAACATCGTAGTCCCAAGTACCGATCCATGCCTTAAATTCACCCACCTTATTCCTGATGCTTCTTGAGTTGAAGTATACACACTTCAACCCATCTCCGTGCCTGCAAGTACTCTCCTTTGTCAGTGTTACCTTCCCCACTGACTCACTACGCGCTTTGGAGCCCTGAACATCGGCTACCTTAGTTGCTGGACTACAAATCCGGTTCCCATTCCCCTGCCAAATTAGTTTAAACCCTCCTGAAGTGTACTAGAACACCTCCCTCCCAGGATATTGGTGCCCCTCTGGTTCAGATGCAACCTGTCCTGCTTGTACAGGTCCCACCTTCCCCAGAATGCGCTCCAATTATCCAAATACCTGAAGCCCTCCCCCCTACACCATTCCTGCAGCCACGTGTTCAACTGTAGTCTCCCTATTCCTAGCCTCGCTATCACGTGGGACCGCCAACAAACCAGAGATGACAACTCTGTCTGTCCTGGCTTTTAACTTCCAGCCTAACTCCCTAAACTCGTTTATTACATCCACACCCCTTTTCCTACCGATGTCGTTGGTACCAATGTGCACCACGACTTCTGGCTGCTCCCCCTCCCCCTTAAGGATCCTGAAGACACGATCCGAGACGTCATGGACCATGGCACCTGGGAGGCAACAAACCATCCGAAAGTCTCACCCTTGCCCACAGAACCGCCTGTCTGTACCTCTAACTATTGAGTCCCCTATAACTAGTGCTCTCCTAATCTCCCCCCTTCCCTTCTGAGCCCCAGAGCCGGACCTCACGCCAGAGACCTGGTCACTGCAGCCTACCCCTGCTAGGTAATCCCCCCTGCAACAGTATCTAAAGTGGTATACTTATTGTTGAGAGGAGTGGCCACAGGTGATGCCTGCACTGACTGCTTCCTCCTCTTCCCACCTCTAACTGTTACCCAGCTACCTTTGTTCTCAGGTGTAACTATGTCCCTGTTGCTTCTATCTATCACCCCCTCAGCTTCCCGAATGATCCTCAGTTCATCCAGCTCCAGTTCCCTAACACGGTCTGTAATGTTACAGCATTACAAATTTATAGAAGCAGTTTCTGTTATAATATAGATATAGTTTCTGATTGGAAAACTGATCATAAAAAATGTTAATTCAAAATTTCTGGTACTCCAACAGCTAAGTGCACGCTCAGCTGAAAGAACACTTACTGAAGAAAAGAGGGAGACTGCAAATTTGAGGCAAAAGTAAGTGATATTTGCAATTGTCTCCAGTGCTTCATTTACACCTCAGCGTGGATCTGTGCAGGATAGGTTATATCTGTATTATCTGGTTGAATTCTTTGAGACCACGAGCATGAGGAATAAGCGAATATCTATGGATGTGGTCTACATGACTGCCAAAGACATTTAGTATTACAAGAGATTATTAGTAAACGTTGGTGGCAACTTTGACCGTGATTGGTAATTGGTTGAGAAGTAAGAAACCATGTAGGGATACTAGGAATGTTTGATTCTCAAGATGTGACACACAATCCCTACAGAGCAGAAGGAGGCCAATCAGCCTATCGAGTCTGCACCAACCCTCCAAAAGAGCACACCACCTAGGCCCAAACCCCCAGCGTGTCAGCTTTCAACAATGTGAGAGAAACAGCAGAGTGTTATGCATCCAAGTTTTCATCAGATAATAATAAATTGCGCGGAAGTGAATAGGAAGTTACAATGGGACGCAAACTGTTGCTGGACAAAACTATAGTGGATTTAATAGAACCATAGAAAATAAGAAAGAGGCCATTTGACCCTTCGAGCCTGCTCTGCCATTCATTTTGATCATGGCTGCCCATTCAGCTCAATAGCCTGATCCTGCCACCCCCTCCCCCCCATATCCTTTGACCCCATTGCCCCAAGTGCTATATCTAACTGCTTCTTGAAAATATATGTTTTAGCCTCAACTACTTTTTGTGGTAGTGAATTCCACAGGCAGACCATACTCTGGGTGAAGGAATTTCTCCTCATCTCTTAAATGGTCTACCCCGTATCCTCAGACTGTGGCGCCTGGTTCTCGACACCCCCACCATCAGGAAGATCCTTCTTGCATCAATCCTGTTGAGTCCTGTTAGAATTTTATATGTTTCTATGAGATCCCCCTCATTCTGCTGAACTCGAACGAATAAAATCCTGACCAACTCGATCTCTCCATATGTCAGTCCTGCCATCCCAGGGATCAGTCTGGTAATTGTGTAATTGTAGCAAGACATCCCTGCTCCTGTACTCAAATCCGCACTATGAAGGCCAACATACCATTTGCCTTCTTTACCATCTGCTGTACCTGCATGCTTACCTTCAGCAACTGGTGTATGAGGACACCCAGGTCTCGTTGCATATTCCCTCTCCTCATTTTTTTTTTTTTTTAATTTGGAGTACCCAATTCATTTTTTCCAATTAAGAGGCAATTTGGTGTGACCAATCTACCTACTCTGCACATTTTTGGGTTGTGGGGGCGAAATCCACGCAAACACGGGGAGAATGTGCAAACTCCACATGGACAGTGACCCAGAGCCGGGATTGAACCTGGGACCTCCGCGCCGTGAGGCAGCAGTGCTAACCACTGCACCATCGTGCTGCCCCCTCTCTCTCTTAATTTAAGGCCATTCTGCCTTCTGCCTTCCCATTTTTGCCACCAAAGTGGATAACCTCACATTTATCCAAATTATACTGCATCTGCCATTCATTTGTCCACTCACTCACAGTGAAGGATCCCTGCATCCTCCACACAGCTCACCCTCCCACATGCTTTGCGTCATCTGTAAATTAGGAGATATTACATTTAGTTCCCTCATCTAAATCATTTATATAATATGGTATATCCCTCTGGTACCCCACTAGTCACTGCCTGCCATTTGGAAAAAGACCCATTTATTCCTACTCTTTGTTTCCTGTCTGCCCATTGGTTCTCTATCAGTCTCAATACACTATCCCTAATCCCATGCAATTTAATTTTACACGCTAATTCCTTATGTGGGACTTTGTTGAAAGCCTTCTGGAAGTCCAATTAAATCACACCCACTGGCTCAGCCTCATCAGCTGTACTAGTTACATCCTCAAAGAATTCCAGTAGATTTGCCTTTCATAAATCCAATCAGACTCGCTCCGTTCCTGCCACTGTTTTTCAAGTGCTTTGCTATGGCATCTTTGATAATGGATTCTAGAATTTTTCCCCACGACGGAGGTCAGGCTTACTGGTCTATAATTCCTTGTTTTCTCTCTAACATGCTTTTTAAATAGTGGAGTTACATTAGCTACCTTCCAATTTGTAGAAACTGTTCCAAAGTCTATAAAATCTTGGAAGATGACCACCAGTGGTCCTCTATTTCTAGGGCCACTTCCTTAAGTTCTCTGATGTAGATGAACAGGTCCTGGGGATTTATCAGCCTTCAATTCCATCAATTTACCCAGCACCATTTCTCTATTAATACTGATAACCTTCAGTTCCTCCCTCTCACTAAACTGTGTTCACCAGAATTTCTGGTATGTAATTTGTGTCCTCCTTTGTGAAGACAGAACCAAAGTATGTATTTAGTTGGTCAGCCATTTCTTTGTTCCCCATTTATAAATTTCCCTGGTTCTGACCTCAAGGGACCTACAATTGTCTTCACCATTCTTTTTCTCTTCATGTAGCTATAGAAACTTTACAGTCAGTTTTTATGTTCCCCTCAAGCTTACTCTGGTATTCTATTTTCACCTTCTCAATCAATCCCTTAGTCCTTCTTTTCTGAATTCGAAACTGCTCCCAATCCTCCAGTCTGTTGATTTTCTTGGTTAATATGTGTGCTACTTCCTTGGATCAAATGCAATCTCTAATTTCCCTTGTAAACCATGGATTGGCCACCTTTCCAGTTTTACTTTTGTGCCAGCCAGGAATAAACAATTGTTGCAGCTCCTCCATGCGCTCCTTCTATGTTTACCATTGCCTCTTCACTGTCATTGCCTATCCCTTTAAGTAACGTTTCCCAATCTGTCATAGTCAACTTGCTTGTCATAACTTGATGCAAAATTCTATCATATTATGTTTGCTCATCCCCAAGGGGTCTCACACAGCTAGATTGCCAATGATTCATTTCTCATTGCACAACACCCAGTCTAGGATGGTCTGTTCTCTAGTTGGTTCCTTAATGTATTTGTCCAGAAAACCATCCTGTATATATTCCATAAATTCCTCCTCCACAGTATTTTGATTAATCTATATGAAGATTAAAATCACCTACAATTACAGATGTTCTTTTATCACATGAGTCTCTAATTTCCTGTTTAATGCCCTTCCCAACATCACCACTGCAGTTTGGGATCTGAATTCAACCCTTACTATTGTTTTTATCCCTTGGTGTTTCTCAGCTCTACCCATACAGATTCCACATCGTCAGAACCAATATCCTTCTTCACTAGTGCATTAATCTCCTCTTGAACCAGCAATGCAACTCCACCGTCTTTCCCTTCCTAAATACTGAATACCCCTGGATGGTCAGTTCCCATCCCGGGTCACCCTGCAGTCATGTCTCCGTAATCCCGACTATATGATAGCAACTTACGTCTATTTGTGTGATTAACATGGAAAGTGAGAGGTCATCCATAAGACTTAAGACCATAAGACATAGGAGCGGAAGTAAGGCCATTCGGCCCATCGAGTCCACTCCGCCATTCAATCATGGCTGATTTCAACTCCATTTACCCGCTCTCTCTCCATAGCCCTTAATTCCTCGAGAAATCAAGAATTTATCAACTTCTGTCTTAAAGACACTCAACATCCCGGCCTCCACCGCCCTCTGTGGCAATGAATTCCACAGACCCACCACTCTCTGGATGAAGAAATTTCTCCTCATCTCTGTTCTAAAGTGACTCCCTTTTATTCTAAGGCTGTGCCCCCGGGTCCTAGTCTCCCCTGCTAATGGAAACAACTTCCCTACATCCACCCTATCTAAGCCATTCATTATCTTGTAAGTTTCTATTAGATCTCCCCTCAACCTCCTAAACTCCAATGAATATAATCCCAGGATCCTCAGACGTTCATCGTATGTTAGGCCTACCATTCCTGGGATCATCCGTGTGAATCTCCTCTGGACCCGCTCCAGTGCCAGTATGTCCTTCCTGAGGTGTGGGGCCCAAAATTGCTCACAGTATTCTAAATGGGGCCTAACTAATGCTTTATAAAGCTTCAGAAGTACATCCCTGCTTTTATATTCCAAGCCTCTTGAGATGAATGACAACATTGCATTTGCTTTCTTAATTACGGACTCAACCTGCAAGTTTACCTTTAGAGAATCCTGGACTAGGACTCCCAAGTCCCTTTGCACTTCAGCATTATGAATTTTGTCACCGTTTAGAAAATAGTCCATGCCTCTATTCTTTTTTCCAAAGTGCAAGACCTCGCACTTGCCCACGTTGAATTTCATCAGCCATTTCTTGGACCACTCTCCTAAACTGTCTAAATCTTTCTGCAGCCTTCCCACCTCCTCAATACTACCTGCCCCTCCACCTATCTTTGTATCATCGGCAAACTTAGCCAGAATGCCCCCAGTCCCGTCATCTAGATCGTTAATATATAAAGAGAACAGCTGTGGCCCCAACACTGAACCCTGCGGGACACCACTCGCCACCGGTTGCCATTCCGAAAAAGAACCTTTTATCCCAACTCTCTGCCTTCTGCCTGACAGCCAATCGTCAATCCATGTTAGTACCTTGCCTCGAATACCATGGGCCCTTATTTTACTCAGCAGTCTCCCGTGAGGCACTTTATCAAAGGCCTTTTGGAAGTCAAGATAGATAACATCCATTGGCTCTCCTTGATCTAACCTATTTGTTATCTCTTCAAAGAACTCTAACAGGTTTGTCAGGCACGACCTCCCCTTACTAAATCCATGCTGACTTGTCCTAATCTGACCCTGCACTTACAAGAATTTAGAAATCTCATCCTTAACAATGGATTCTAGAATCTTGCCAACAACCGAGGTTAGGCTAATTGGCCTATAATTTTCCATCTTTTTCCTTGTTCCCTTCTTGAACAGGGGGGTTACAACAGCGATTTTCCAATCCTCTGGGACTTTCCCGGACTCCAGTGACTTTTGAAAAATCATAACTAACGCCTCCACTATTTCTTCAGCTATCTCCTTTAGAACTCTAGGATGTAGTCCATCTGGGCCCGGAGATTTATCAATTTTTAGACCTCTTAGTTTCTCTAGCACTTTCTCCTTTGTGATGGCTACCACATTCAACTCTGCCCCCTGACTCTCCGGAATTGGTGGGATATTACTGTGAAGACTGACGCAAAGTACTTATTTAGTTCCTCAGCTATTTCCTTGTCTCCCATCACAAAATTACCAGCGTCATTTTGGAGCGGCCCAATGTCAACTTTTGCCTCCCGTTTGTTTTTAATGTATTTAAAGAAGCTTTTACTATCATTCCTAATGTTACTGGCTAGCCTACCTTCATATTTGATCCTCTCTTTCCTTATTTCTCTCTTTGTTATCCTCTGTTTGTTTTTGTAGCCTTCCCAATCTTCTGACTTCCCACTACTCTTTGCCACATTATAGGCTTTCTCTTTTGCTTTGATGCATTCCCTAACTTCCTTTGTCAGCCATGGCTGCCTAATCCCCCCCCTCTGATAACCTTTCTTTTCTTTGGGATGAACCTCTGCACTGTGTCCTCAATTACTCCCAGAAACTCCTGCCATTGCTGTTCTACTGTCTTTCCCACTCGGCTCTGCTCCCAGTCGATTTTCGTCAGTTCCTCCCTCATGCCCCTGTAGTTACCTTTATTTAACTGTAACACCTTTACATCTGATTCTACCTTCTTTCTTTCAAATTGGAGATTGAATTCTACCATATTATGATCACTGCCTCCTAAGTGCTCCCTTACTTTAAGATCTTTAATCAAGTCTGGCTCATTACATAACACTAAGTCCAGAATGGCCTGTTCCCTCGTGGGCTCCATCACAAGCTGTTCCAAAAAGCCCTCCTGTAAACATTCAATGAATTCCCTTTCCTTGGGTCCACTGGCAGCATTATTTACCCAGTCTTAGGAGCAGAGTTAGGCCACTCGGCCCATCGAGTCTGCTCCACCAATCATGGCAAATATTTTTCTCATCCCCATTCTCCTGCCTTCTCTTCATAAGCCCTAATCCCCCTATTAATTAAGAACCTATCTATCTCTGTCTTAAAGCCACTCAATCTGCAGCAAAAAGTTCCATCACCCTCTGGCTGAAGAAATTCCTCCTCGTGTCAATTTTAAAGGATCGTCCCTTCAGTCTGAGGCTGTGCCCTCGGTTTCTAATTTCTCCTACTAGTGGAAACATCCTCTCCAAGTACAATCTATACAGGCCTCTCAGTACCTTGTTTCAATAAGATCCCCCCTCACCCTTCTGAAGTCCTGAGTACAGACCCAGAGTCCTCAACTGTCCTCATATGACGAGATCTGAGAAAGACAAATGAAATGGTGAGAGACTAAGAACTGGAGAAGCAAATGGATTTGGGCGTCAAGAATTAATGGGGAAATATAAAAGGTTTAGAATTCAAAATTGAGCAAGCGATTCTAAATTGTGGAAAAGTGATGCTACAACCAGTCAGACTCAATTTGGAATATAGCATCTATTTCTAGCTACCTCCCCCGAGGAAAAATCTGTTGGATATGGAATGGGGTACAACACAGATTTACTGCTGTGATACTGAGGCTTAAAAGCTTAAATTGTGATAACTGGATGCATAAACGTGGCTTGCATTCCTTTGAATTTAGATGGTGATTTCACCGAGCTATTTAAATAGATTAAGGGATTTGATACAGTAAATACAAGAAAAAATTTCTCTGAGACATCCAGAACAAGGGCATAACCTAAAAGGTGGTGTATTCAGGAGTGAAATCCGGTTGGAGGATATTACATAAAAGGTATTGGAAATCTGGAATACATTCTTCCACAGACTGTGTATGTTAAAAACAATAGCTTTTTGTTAGCTAACTGTGTCAATGGATATTGAAGTGTCAAAGTCAAGTAAATAATCTTTATTATTGTCACAAGTAGGCTTACATTAACACTGCAATGAAGTTACTGTGAAAGTCCCCTAGTCGCCATATTCCGGCACCTGTTCGGGTACAAAAGGGAGTATTCGGAATGTCCAACTTATCTTTCAGGACTTGTGGGTGGAAACCGGAGCACCTGGAGGAAACCCACGTAGACACGGAGAGAACGTGCAGACTCCGCACAGACAGTGACCCAAATGGAACTGCAATATAGATCAGACATGACCTTGTTCTACCATGCAGTTAGATCAAGGGACTGAATGACCTATTCTTGCTCTTAAAATTACAAACTTGCGTGGAATAGAATTAAATATTTCCATTTTGTCATTTCAGGATGATCGAGTTGAACCAGAAACTTTCCCAGGTTCAAAGGCCTTCAATAATTAAGCCAACGCCAGGTAGACCTGATTTCCTGGGCCCCCCAGGAGCACCCCCACCCCTTGGAGTAGCACACCGAGGTAAGAAGTTGTATATTTACTCGTGTACGTTCCTGGGATACAAAGATTGCATTTGACCAATTCCTCTTTCAGATCACAATGACAATTGTTACAGTGCAGAAGGAGGCCACTGTCTCTCCAAACTGGCGCCATGACTGTGTGCCATTCATCTGCCTTTTTCCCATTCCCCTACACTGGGGTTCACTGGGTTTATGTTTTTGGGTCACTTTGTAAAGGTCATTGCTGTTAAATTACTTGAAATATGCAGATCAATATGTGTACCTTGCTGAGTCATTTTATGAAAAATGTCATTGTGAAAAGAAAATCTCCAGGTCCCAAATCATTTCCAAAGAAACCTCAACAGCTAAAATTGAGCGGGGATTTTGGTAGAAGTGATCCTGCAACCAACTGATCAGATCTAAGCTCAGCAGTCTTGCAACATCCAGTCATGAATGGTGGTGGACAACTAAACAATTAACTGAAGGAGGAGGCTCCCCAAATATCCCGATGCTCAATGATGGGAGAGCCCAGCACATTACTGCAAAAGGCAAGGCTGAGACATTTGCCAAGTAGGTGATCCATTTCTGAGGCCTCCTCAAGTTTTCAGCCAATTCGATTCACTCAGGATACAGCAAAGGCTTTGGTCCTGGCCGATATAGTGACATTTTGTGCTCTAGAATTACTCATGTCACAAGCGATTGTGTTCCAGTACAGCTTCAACATTGGCATCTACCCAGCAATGTGCAAAATTGCCCAAAGAGGCCCCGTACACAAAAAGCAGGACACATCAAACCTGGCCAATTATTGACATGTCTACTCTCGATCATGAGTAAGCTGATAGAAGGGGTCATCAACAGCATTATCGGGTAGCACTTGCTGAGCAATAACCTCATTTACGCTCAATTTGTGTTCTGCCATGATCACTAAGCTGACCTCATTACAGCCTTAGTCCAAGCATGAAAGAAGAGCTGAACTTGAGGTATGGTGACATCCATCTCCTACAAACGAGGATCTAACCACCATCCCATGGCATTACCATCACTGAATCCTCCACAATCAACATCCTGGGGGTTATCATTGATCAGAAACTGAACTGGACTAGCCATATTAATACTGTGGCTACCAGAGCAGGTAAAAGGCTAGGAATCCTACGACGGGTAACTCATCTCCTGACCCCAAAAGCCTGTCCACCATCTACAAGGCACAAGTCAGGAGTGTGATGGAATGCTCTACACTTACTTGGATGAGTGCAGCTCCAACAACACTCAAGCTCAACACCATCCAGGACAAAACAGCCCGTTTGATTGCTCCCCTTCCACAGACATTCAAACTCTCCACCACCGACTAACAGTGGCAGTCGTGCGTACCATCTGCAAGATGCACTGCAGTAACTCACCAAGGTTCCTTAGTCAGCACCTTCCAAACTCACTGCCACTACCACCTAGAAGGACAAGAGCAGCAGATACCTGGGAACCCCACCACCCGGAGGTTCCCCTCCAAGTCATTCACCATCCTGACTTATCGCCGTTCCTTCACTGTTGCTGGGACAAAATCCTGGAACTCGCTCCCTAAAAGCACAGTGGGTGTACCTACACCTCCAGTACTGCAGTTGTTCAAGAAGGCATCTCGCCACCACCTTCTGAAGGGCAGATAGGGATGGGCAATAAATGCTGGCCTAACCAGCGATGCCCACATTTTAAAAATCAGCGACTACCCTTGTCATCTACACAGCATTTGACTGAGTTTGGTATCGAGGAGACCGAGCTAAACTGGAGTCGGGGGGAATTGGAGCAAAAATAAATGCAAATTACTGCGGATGTTGGAATCTGAAACCAAAAAGAAAATGCTGAAAAATTTCAGCTTTGCTTTGACAAAGAGTCATTAGACTCGAAACGTTAGCTCTTTTCTCTCCCTGCAGATGCTGCCAGACCAGCTGAGATTTTCCAGCATTTTCTTTCTGGAATTGGCACAAACTCTCCACTGGTTGGAGTCCTAGCTGGCACAAAGGAAGATGGTTGTGGATGTTGGAGGTCAATCATCTCAGCCCTGGGAAATCACTTCAGGAGTTGAAGGGTAGTGTCCTAGGCCCAACCATCTACCCAGGGCAAAGCACCCTACTTGATTGGCACCCCGTCCACCACCTTCAGAATCCACTCCCTCCACCACTGATGCACCTTGTTGACTGTGTGAAATGCATTGCATCAAGTCTACTTCTACAGCACCTTCCTAAACCACAACCACAAAAAGGACAAGAGAACACCACTGCTTGCATGTTGCCCTCCTCTTGGAAGAGGTTACTATCGACATACTGGATACATTGGTGATCATCTTTTATTGGAAAGATTCTGGAATGGTTCCTGAAGATTGGAAGGTAGAAAATGAGACCCCACTATTTAAGAAGGGAGTGAGAGAGAGAGAAAAAAGGGAACTACAGACCTGAACATCAGTAGTTGAGAACATTTGAGAATCTGTTCTTAAGGATGTGATAAATAGATACTTAGACAATCATGATCTGATTGGGCATAGTCAGCATGGATTTACGAATGGGAAATCATGTTTGACAAACTAATTGGTATTTCTTTGAAGATGTTATCAACAAAATTGATAATTAAATATTTTTATTCAGACAAAAGTTTTCATTATACACAAACGACAATGCAATAAACGCCCAATTCGCCCAAACACCCCCCCACACCCCGCCCATGAGAGGAAAAATAACCTTGATACAAAATGCAGAGACAATCCCCAATAGCTGACAGTAACCAGCTCCCTGAAAAAGGAGATGGAAAGCTGCCACCTCGAGTTGAACTCTTCCACCGACTGCCTCATGGTCTACTTCATCTTCTCCAGGTACAAACATTTCATCAGGTCCCCCAGTCCCGCCAAGGCCTTGGGTGGCACCGGGGACCTCCATCCAAGCAGAACTTGCTTCCGGGCAATTACCGAGGCAAACGCTAGTACATCTGCCCTCGTCCCCGTCTGCAGCTATCCAATACTCCAGAAATGGCGACCAACGAGCACGGTTCCAGCTGAATGCTCAAAATCCCTGACTTTGTATCAACAAAGTAGAGCCAGAAAATATCGAGCTTGGGGCAAGATCAAAACATATGCGTTTGATTTGCCGGCCCCATAGAGCACCGCTCACACCCAACCTCCACCCCTGAGAAGAGTCACTTATACATGCCCTGGTCAGGTGGCACCCTGTGCACCACCGGGCTTAACCTCGTGCATGAGGAGGTGAAAAGTTGACCCTGTGAAGAGCCTCACTCCAAACCATCCCCCCCCCGCCCCCGCCGGCCAAAGACCAAACGCAACTCTTTTTCCCCCCCCCACCAAATCTTCTTTACCTCCTCCAATGACTCCTGCTAACATCTGTCCATAGAGCAGGAACTTCTCTAACTACTGGTCCAGGTCTGCAAATCTGCCTTCCAGAACCATGACCCTAAACCTCTCCACCCACGCCCAGTCCCATGCCCTAAATGTTGAACCTAAGGCAGACAGCACAAACCATAGTTCCTGCATATCAGAGCCAACAGTGGCATAGAGCCCATTTTTAAATGCTGCCTAAACTGATTCCAAATTCTCGAGAGAATATTCATCTTCACCTTCTGTACTCTTCCTGCTAAGGTCAGAGGGAGGGTGTCCCATCTTTTTAAAATTAAGTTTATAGAGCGTACCCAGATTCCCAGATAGAAATCTAGTCCTGGCCAGACAAAACAGCAGCTTCACCAGAAAATATTCACTCTTGCTCAGATTCAGCTTGTACCCTGAAAAGAGGTCAAACGTCCTGAGCACCTCCATCTCCCTCACATTGGAGAGGAATGTGTGACAGCAACAAATCAACCGCATATAAGGGCAGTCTGTGCTTCCTACCTCCACGCTTTATCCCTTTCCACCCGGTAGACTACCTCAGAGCAATGGCTAGCCTCTTATTTGCTACAGTAAACAACAGTGGAGACAATGGACACCCTGTCTTGTACACCTGTTCAGTTGGAAATAACCCGAGCTTCGGGCGTTCAAATATACACTTGCTGTGACCAAATACAGCTCGTAATCTTCTCCAGCTCTATCGGCATCTCCAATTGCTGCTTTCTCTCCTCCACCTCTGGGAAGGTCTAACCATCCAAAAATTGCTTCATTGATGCACCATCCTCTGGAGGTTCTGACTCCTACAACCCATGATAAAAGGCCTGAAACACTTCATCGACCCTCTCTGGGGCAGAAACCAACCTGCCACCCGAGTCCCTAACCGCACTGTCTCCCAGGAGGCAACCTGCCGCCTGTTGCTCTTTTTAACCTTAGTCTATTTGCTCTGTTTACGTCACCTTTGCTCATGAGTCGCCAGGTATCTTTATGATACCGCCACGTGGTTCAAGTTCAGGTTATGATTAATACAGCACACCGCTTAGTAAGGATTAAAACAACAGTCATTTATTATATACAACAAGCAATATTAATACCCTAATACTACTATTTATATAATAAACTATCACTACTGGCCAATACTTAACTTAGGAAGAGTCCACCAGGTCAGGGAAACGAATGGCTTGTCCAATCAGATCTGGCTCGTCGGTGTCTAGGTGTCTCTACCGGATAGAGATCGCTGGATTCAAACTTACTATTGCCGGTTGCTGTTCTTGCGAAGGTCTCGAGCAGGCGAAGAGGAGAGAGAGCTGAACTTGGCCCCTCACTTTTATAGGGCCCAGGGGCTTCCCGCCTCCCGGGGCGGCCCGTGACCCTGAGTCCCAAGTGATTGGATTCTGTCCCCAGTCTCTGGGGTCGATGTGTCCAATGGTGAGGCGATTCCTCAATCGGGGGGTGGTCGCTCACCTGTCTTTGTTTCGGCCACTGCAGGCACCGACAGGTCTGGCCCGGTATTCAATTGCTAATATGTTGCAATTGTTCCCGGGGATAGCCAATTTAACTATGGATGTCTGAATAGATGGGCTGCAAACAGTCCTGAATGTAACTGCAAATACCTGGGTTGATGGGCTGTTGATAGCCCTGAGTATCGATCTGGGCTAACTTCCCAGAGCCGAATATGCAATACTGTCTGCAGCTGCCTGTTTGTGTCTTCTTAGCTGCTTTTCCCAGCAGTCTTTCGGGTTAGCCATTTTAAACTGGGTTTTGGCCAGATTAATCGGAATGCAGCCATTTTACGTGGCTACATCCCCGCCTTGTGATCCTAACGCGAAGCGTGAAGGATCACATACATTTTGTCCTCTTCATTTCCTGACCCCGGGGGGGGGGGGGGGGGGGGGGGGGGGCGCATCTCTTACATGGCCACTACTCTGACCCTAGCTATGCACAAAAATTTACCTAAACAATTCTTGAGGACGCTATGTCAGGCAGGGGCATGTGTCTTAAAAAAAATAAACTGGGAACCTCTAATTTTACCGAAACAATTCTTCGAGTATTATACAATCTTATCTCTCTAAACATACAATAACAATCACAACATTTAATATATTCTTTCCTGGCTTGGCAGTCAAGCTCAGGATCATACATTTCCATACATTCTCTTTTTATTTACAGGAAAAACCGCCAGTGCATGTTTTATTATTCAGTGAAGTGTTAACAGTAAAGGGGTTTGGAGTGATGGGTTTCCCGCGCAACCAAAAGTCCATAACAAACATGTTGAGCACGAAGAAAGGAGTCCTCATGGCTGTCTTCTTTCTTTCCTTTTCCTGTTTTTGCTGGTTTTCTCCGGACTTGGAGCTTCTGGAGTTCTGTAAGACAAGCATAGTGTGTGTAAATACTTCGGTTTAATATCTGATGTGTTAGTGTGTCTGTCCTTCTTGGGGCCAATTAAACCCTTATAATTGGTCACAGTATGTGACTCTTCCCCCATTTTTTTTCAAAACAAATGTTTGGACACAGCACACTTCCCAATGGTGGACCAGTGCTAAGTTTATCATCCAAATGTTCCAGGATGTAAATAGCATGTGGCAGCAACCCAAAGGTTGCCTAAATAAAAGAAAACTGTTTTTGAAAGAAAAGGTCGAATGAGGTGCGTGTGGGCCGCGACGGGTAAGACTTGGGTGGAGTCCCCTGGTAGGATGGCTACCAATACCGTATCTTCCCTACCCGAGCGTTTTTGACCAACGGGGGGGGGGGGGGGGGGGGGGGCGGGTCTCACGCCGTTTCTCCACTGCCTGAGCGACCAAAGAACGGACAAAAATGTAGTCATCATTGTGGGGTTACTGTTCTGATTCTACCATCAAATCAGAAGAGTAGCTACGATCAGGCGTCTGGTCTGGTGACCACGTATCTGTGGACAAGTTAGTACTGCTGAACAAGCGTCTGGTCTCGGTGGGCCTCTGAGGCAAGTCCTCAGAGGTTTCGGCAGAATGGGCGTGTGGCCGCGGTGGGTGTAAGTGGGAAAAATTAAAAAGTTCAGGTGAATGGGTGTGGGGCGGTGAGAAAATTCTCCTGTAGAACGAACAACATTTAACAAACAGACCGACAACGTAAAACATTCAGCAGGTTCCATCAGAATATGGGACATCGTAAATCACATTTGGGCTGGGGTGTAATTAGCATATGGAGGGAGTGCAGCGTGACCAAAGAAGAAAGGAAGGAGGAGTGAAACAAAAATGAAGTGGCCTTGCTGAGGTAACGCTGCCATGAGAAGTGGTGGGTAAGCGCTCACAGTTTGCATGGGGCAGCTGGGACCTTGTAGCTGCTGTGGGTGGTGTTCTCTTTCATATCTGGGGGCTAGTCTAGCTGGTGGGGGTCTCCTGCAATCTCGGGCGAAGTGTCCTGGCTGCTCACAGTTGTAACATGACCCCTGAGGCACATAAGGTGGAGCAGGCTCTCTGGTGCATTGTTCCCTTGGGTGTGGTTCCCTGGGTGGGGGGTCGGGGCTGTTGGTTTCTTTGCTGGTTCGGGGGGCATTTGTGGGCTTATCCCGTTGCTGTTTCAGGGGGGCTTGACATTCTCGTGCGTAATGTCCTAATTGTCCGCAATTGTAACATTCCGGTGGTTTCTGTGGGGGGCTGTTCCTTTGTTTACCCATGCGGTGTTCTGGTGCGTTTTAACTGGATGCATGTCTGCCTGCTCTTCCTCGGGTTCCCTAACTGCGGGTTTGTCTGCTTCTGCCTGCTGTTCTTCAGGATTTTTTACTGTGGTTTACTTTGTACAGACTGCTCCCAGGCGCGGGACAATCTTTTAAAAACCCATTTCTCGTTATGAGCCTCCCCCGAGGGGTCATAATTGCTACAGGCATTCTGTCCTGCTTCCGTGGCATGGGAGATAAGGGTGCGGGTCCACTTGGCCATATTGTCTGGGGACAAATGGGCACGATCTACGTTGCCGAAAACTGCTTCAAAATGACTCCACAAGCGTCCTGCGAACGCTGTGGGGTGTTCAGACTTTTCTGTCTGCATTTATTCAGACCGTCTACAGGGTCGCCCCGGTTGTACCCGATCGCATCCAGGATGGCGGCCTGCATTTCTGCAAGGGTGTCTCCTCCTACATTCTGTGGGTCGGGACGGGCTGCTGCAACCGATGGGTCTAAGCTGAGGACCGTGAGCTTTACCTACTCTTTCTCATCCAGGCCGTACATGGTCGCCTGGTGTTTGACGGTGGCAAAGAAATGGTGTGGGTCTGAAGCGGGGAGGAACGGTGTGATTTTGGCACACGCGTCCCGTAATTGGGTCACTGTGAGGGGGGTGGAATATAAGACCTCCGCCTCGTCTGCTGTGGCGGTGCGGTGGGTTGTTACAGGGTTCATGGGAGCCTGTATTATCTGTTGTGTGGGGGGTGGGGGTGCTTTCCTCCTTTGGGGCTTTCCCTGCGCACATGTTCCCTGAACATATCTCTGCGCTGTCTCTTGCAATTCTTCCCAATCAGGGCCGTCTTCCTGTTCTAAACTTTCCCCAAAGGTTTCTTAAAATCCCTTTTGGACAGAAAGCAGTGCTTTCAAGTCTGCAACCTGCTTTCGGCACTTTGCATGGTCTAAAGTACTCTGCCTTTGTTCCGTGGTTGTGGCGTGGAGCGCTTTCAAGGCTGCCTTGAGATCACTGCATTGTTTCTGGAGCGTCTCTAACTGGTTTTCTGTTTCTTTCTTTACCAGGACTGCACACTGCAGGTCCTGATAAGCCTTTTCATATTGTGACTGGAAACTACTCAAGTGCGCCAGACAAGATTGGTGACCCTGTTTGGAGTCAGCCACCTCTTTGTCCTTTGCTGCTAATTTCCCTTTTAACTCCAGGTTCTCTTTCTCAACTTCGCATACATCGATTTTACTCATCCGATGTATGCCTTCTATTTCCTTGCGGGGCGTCCTGATGACCTCCTCTGTGCCTCGCAATTGTGCCAGACAGGACACAATTGCCATCGGCTTGCACGCTTTTGCTAAACTCTTTTTGTGGATCTCACTCAGGTTCTCCCACCAAGTATGCCCTATACTTCCAGGACCTGAGTCGTCGTTATTGCAGAAATCCTTCCACATGGGCCATCCTTTGCCCTGCAGAAATTTGCGGATTTCCACTTCCCAAACGGGACACTGACCCGCTCCTACGCTGCTGACTGGTGCGACAGCAAAATCTTCGGGGTTCATGAGGCGCTGCATCGCTTGCATTGCCTGCATGGCTCTCTCTTATCTGCTCGTTACGTTCGAATTTGGAACAGGGGGCTAAGGTGGTGTGGTAGATGCGGGTACGGCTTGCGCTAATTTCCGAAATACCAACTGCCGATAGTTTTGACGCAACAAAAAAATCTATCAGTTTTGCCTTATAACCCTGTTAGTTACGCATGCATATACACACTTCCGAATTGTGAATTATTAACCAGAACCGCTTGAACACTTGTGGGTTTTTTTTGTTTCCGATTGGATTCTAATTCAAACGTTGGGGTTCTTCCGGAGTGGTTTTCCACTTCTATGTTGGGTCCCGGCGGATTCGACAATTATGTTGCTCTTTTTAACCTTCGTCTATTTGCTCTGTTTACGTCACTTTTGCTCATGAGTCGCCAGGTATCTTTATGATACCGCCACGTGGTTCAAGTTCAGGTTATGGTTAATAATACAGCACACCGCTTCGTAAGGATTAAAACAACGGTCATTTATTATATACAACAAGCAATATTAATACCCTAATACTACTATTTATATAATAAACCTATCACTACTGGCCAATACTTAACTTAGGAAGAGCCCACCAGGTCAGGGAAACGAATGGTTGGTCCAATCAAATCTGGCCCGCGGGATTCAAAAGGCTGCTACAGGTCGGTGTCTAGGTGTCTCTACCGGATAGCGATCGCTGGATTCAAACTTACTATTGCCGGTTGCTGTTCTTGCTGTTCTCGAGCAGGCGAAGAGGAGAGAGAGAGAGATCTGAACTTGGCCCCTCACTTTTATAGGGCCATGGGGCTTCCTGCCTCCCGGGGCGGCCCTTGACCCTGAGTCCCAAGTGATTGGATTTGTCCCCAATCTCTGGGGTCGATGTGTCCAATGGTGAGGCGATTCCTCGATCGGGGGGTGGTCGCTCACCTGTCTTTGTTTCGGCCACTGCAGGCGCCGACAGGTCTGACCCGGTATTCAATTGCTAATATGTTGCAATTGTTCCCGGGGATAGCCGATTAAACTGTGGATGTCTGAATAGATGGGCTGCAAACAGTCCTGAATGTAACTGCAAATACCTGGGTTGATGGGCTGTTGATAGCCCTGAGTATCGATCTGGGCTAACTTCCCAGAGCCGAATATGCAATACTGTCTGCAGCTGCCTTCTTGTGTCTTCTGAGCTGCTTTTCCCAGCAGTCTTTCGGGTTAGCCATTTTAAACTGGGTTTTGGCCAGATTAATCGGAACGCCGCCATTTTACATGGCTACACGCCTCAGCTGGTGAGCCAACAAACGACTGTCTTCTCTCCATACTCATAATATGTCCTCCTCGAACATTGCAGCTGGTTCACCACCGCCTTATCCGTCTACAACAACTCAAAATCCAAAGTATCATAGAATTTACAGATCAGAAGGAGGCCATTCGGCCCATCGAGTCTGCACTGGCCCTTGGAAAGAACATCCTACCTAAGCCTACACCTCCACCCTATCCCCTAATCCAGTAACCCCACCTAACCTTTTTTGGACACTAAGGGCAATCTAGCATGGCCAATCCACCTAACCTGCACATCTCTGGACCGTGGGAGGAAACCGGAGCATCTGGAGGAAGCCCACGCAGACACGGGGAGGATGTGCAGACTCCGCACAGACAGCGACCTAAGCCGGGAATTGAACCATCTGCAGCTTTTTTCTGCCCACCAATAACTCCAGTGTTGGGCAATCGAGTACTGGCAGTCCACCTCTAGAATGGCGTCCACTGGTCTCTGCCCCTCCAATTACCAAGATTAACACGCTTTATAAGAGATTTTTCCCCCCCCCCAATTAGAGTGTAGAAGGTGAGACCGCCTCATTTCTATTGAACTCGACAAACTCCCCAAGGGCAGAGGACATCTGTTCAAAAAATCTGTTATCCATGAGCAACGCCGTGTGTAACCTCCATGGGGGTCGCCGAGAGCTGCCCAGCTCCAATATCAAGGCCACAAAATGCGGAGCCTGATCCGATATCACAATCGCCGAGTGCCCTACCCGCTTCACCCCAGGGAGAAGAGACCTTCCCACCACAAACAAGTCAAACCCGGAGTAATCCCGAATGATGTGGGCGGAAAAAAAGAAAATTCCTTATTCCTCGGTAAGTTAAATCACCACGGGTCACCTCTCTTCTCTTCCCCCCCGCCCCCCCCCCCCCCCCCCCCCCCCCCCCAAATAAAACCCCTCCTTCGCCACCCCAGAAGGACTCCGAGACTTGGGACTCGACCTGCCCAACCTTGTGCCTCACCCAACCCGTCTGCAACTATGTTTGTAGAATAGAAACCTCGATTCATAGAATTTACAGTGCAGAAGGAGGCCATTTGACCCATCGAGTCTGCACTGGCCCTTGGCAGGAGCACTCTACTTAAGCCCACAGCTCCACCCTATACCTGTAACCCAGTAACCCCACCATAACTTTTTGGACACTAAGGACAATTTAATTTAGTATGGCCAATCCACCTAACCTGCCCATCTTTGGACTGTGGGAGGAAACAGGCGCACCCGGAGGAAACCCACGCAGACACGGGGAGAACATGCAGATTCCACACAGATAGTGACCCAAGCCGGGAATCGAACCTGGGGCCCTGGAGCTGTGAAGCAACATTGCTTTTTAAAAAAATATATATTTTATTGAAAATTTTTGGTCAACCATCACAGTACATTGTGTATCCTTTACACAATAATATAACCGTATAAATAACAATGACCTGTTTTGTAAACAAAGAATAAATAATATATAACAAAGACGAAAACTAAAACTAAATGGCAACTGCCTTGTCTCAGATAAACACTCTCCAAAAATATGATTTAACAGTCCAATATACAATTATTTATAGCAACGACCTATACATATTATACATATATATATTAACAACCCGGAGAGTCCTTCTGGTCCCCCCCCCCCCCCCCCGTCCCCCCGTCCCCCCCCCCGGGCTGCTGCTGCTACCTTCTTCTTTTCCATTCCCTCTATCTTTCTGTGAGGTATTCGACGAACGGTTGCCACCGCCTGGTGAACCCTTGAGCCGATCCCCTTAGGACGAACTTAATCCGTTCCAGCTTTATAAACCCTGCCATGTCATTTATCCAGGTCTCCACCCCCGGGGGCTTGGCTTCCTTCCACATCAACAGTATCCTGCGCCGGGCTACTAGGGATGCAAAGGCCAAAACATCGGCCTCTCTCGCCTCCTGCACTCCCGGCTCTTGTGCAACCCCAAATATAGCCAACCCCCAGCTTGGTTCGACCTGGACCCCCACTACTTTCGAAAGCACCTTTGTCACCCCCACCCAAAACCCCTGTAGTGCCGGACATGACCAGAACATGTGGGTGTGATTCGCTGGGCTTCTCGAGCATCTCGCACACCTATCCTCTACCCCCAAAAATTTACTGAGCCGTGCTCCAGTCATATGCGCCCTGTGTAACACCTTAAATTGAATCAGGCTTAGCCTGGCACACGAGGACGATGAGTTTACCCTACTTAGGGCATCCGCCCACAGCCCCTCCTCTATCTCCTCCCCCAGCTCTTCTTCCCATTTCCCTTTCAGCTCATCTACCATAATCTCCCCCTCGTCCCTCATTTCCCTATATATATCTGACACCTTACCGTCCCCCACCCATGTCTTTGAGATCACTCTGTCCTGCACCTCATGCGTCGGGAGCTGTGGGAATTCCCTCACCTGTTGCCTCGCAAAAGCCCTCAGTTGCATATACCGGAATGCATTCCCTTGGGGCAACCCATATTTCTCGGTCAGCGCTCCCAGACTTGCGAACTTCCCATCCACAAACACATCTTTCAGTTGCATTACTCCTGCTCTTTGCCATATTCCAAATCCCCCATCCATTCTCCCCGGGGCAAACCTATGGTTATTTCTTATCGGGGACCCCACCAAGGCTCCCGTCTTTCCCCTATGCCGTCTCCACTGTCCCCAAATTTTCAAAGTCGCCACCACCACCGGGCTTGTGGTGTATTTCTTCGGTGAGAACGGCAATGGGGCCGTCACCATAGCTTGTAGGCTAGTCCCCCTACAGGACGCCCTCTCCAATCTCTTCCACGCCGCTCCCTCCTCTTCTCCCATCCACTTACTCACCATTGAGATATTGGCGGCCCAGTAGTACTCACTTAGGCTCGGTAGTGCCAGCCCCCCCCCTATCCCTACTACGCTGTAAGAATCCCTTCCTCACTCTCGGGGTCTTCCCGGCCCACACAAAACTCATGATGCTCTTTTCGATCCTTTTGAAAAAAGCCTTCGTGATCACCACCGGGAGGCACTGAAACACAAAGAGGAATCTCGGGAGGACTACCATTTTAACCGCCTGCACCCTCCCTGCCAGTGACAGGGATACCATGTCCCATCTCTTGAAGTCCTCCTCCATTTGTTCCACCAATCGCGTTAAATTTAACCTATGCAATGTACCACAATTCTTGGCTATCTGGATCCCCAAGTAACGAAAGTCCCTTGTTACCTTCCTCAGCGGAAAGTCCTCTATTTCTCTGCTCTGCTCCCCTGGATGCACCACAAACAACTCACTTTTCCCCACGTTCAGTTCATATCCTGAGAATTCTCCAAACTCCCGAAGTGTCCGCATTATCTCTGGCATTATCCGCCGGGTCCGCTACATATAACAAATCATCCGCATACAGAGATACCCGGTGTTCTTCTCCTCCTCTAAGTACTCCCCTCCACTTCTTGGAACCCCTCAATGCCATTGCCAGGGGCTCAATCGCCAGTGCAAACAATAATGGGGACAGAGGGCATCCCTGCCTTGTCCGTCTATGGAGCCGAAAGTATGCAGATCCCCGTCCATTCGTGACCACACTCGCCACTGGGGCCCTATACAACAGCTGCACCCATCCAACATACTTATCTCCAAAACCAAATCTCCTCAGCACCTCCCACAGATAGTCCCACTCCACTCTATCAAATGCTTTCTCGGCATCCATCGCCACCACTATCTCCGCTTCCCCCTCTGGTGGGGGCATCATCATTACCCCTAGCAGCCTCCGTATATTCGTATTCAGCTGTCTCCCCTTCACGAACCCAGTTTGGTCCTCATGGACCACCCTCGGGACACAATCCTCTATCCTCATTGCCATTACCTTGGCCAGAATCTTAGCGTCTACATTTAGGAGGGAAATAGGTCTATAGGACCCGCATTGCAGCGGGTCCTTTTCCTTCTTCAGGAGAAGCGATATCGTTGCCTCAGACATAGTCGGGGGCAGCTGTCCCCTTTCCTTTGCCTCATTAAAGGTCCTCATCAGTAGCGGGGCGAGCAAGTCCACATATTTCCTGTAAAATTCAACTGGGAATCCATCTGGTCCCGGAGCCTTCCCTGCCTGCATGCTCCTAATTCCTTTCACTACTTCCTCTGTTTCAATCTGTGCTCCCAGTCCCACCCTTTCCTGCTCTTCCACCTTGGGAAATTCCAGCCGGTCCAGAAAGCCCATCATTCTCTCCCTCCCAGGGGTTGAGCTTCGTATAATTTTTTATAAAATGCCTTGAACACTCCATTCACTCTCTCCGCTCCCCGCTCCATCTCTCCTTCCTCATCCCTCACTCCCCCTATTTCCCTCACTGCTCCCCTTTTCCTCAATTGGTGGGCCAGCAACCTGCTCGCCTTCTCCCCATATTTGTACTGTACACCCTGTGCCTTCCTCCACTGTGCCTCTGCAGTACCCGTTGTCAGCAAGTCAAATTCTACGTGTAGCCTTTGCCTTTCCCTGTACAGTCCCTCCTCCGGTGCCTCCGCATATTGCCTGTCCACCCTCCGAAGTTCTTGCAGCAACCGCTCCCGTTCCCTACTCTCCTGCTTTCCTTTATGTGCCCTTATTGATATCAGCTCCCCTCTAACCACTGCCTTCAGCGCCTCCCAGACCACTCCCACCTGGACCTCCCCATTATCATTGAGTTCCAAGCACTTTTCAATGCACCCCCTCACCCTTAGACACACCCCCTTATCTGCCATTAGTCCCATGTCCATTCTCCAGGGTGGGCGCCCTTCTGTTTCCTCCCCTATCTCCAAGTCCACCCAATGTGGAGCGTGATCCGAAATGGCTATAGCCGTGTACTCCGTTCCTCTCACCTTCGGGATCAACGCCCTTCCCAAAACAAAAAAGTCTATTCGCGAATAGACTTTGTGGACATAGGAGAAAAACGAAAACCCCTTACTCCTAGGTCTGCCAAATCTCCACGGGTCTACTCCTCCCATCTGCTCCATAAAATCTTTAAGCACCTTGGCTGCTGCCGGCCTCCTTCCAGTCCTGGACCTCGACCTGTCCAGCCCTGGTTCCAACACCGTATTGAAATCTCCCCCATTACCAACTTTCCCACCTCTAGGTCCGGGATGCGTCCTAGCATACGCCTCTCAAAATTGGCATCATCCCAGTTCGGGGCATATACGTTTACCAAAACCACCGTCTCCCCCTGTAGTTTGCCACTCACCATCACGTATCTGCCCCCGCTATCCGCCACTATAGTCTTTGCCTCAAACATTACCCGCTTCCCCACTAATATAGCCACCCCCCTGTTTTTCGCATCTAGCCCCGAATGGAACACCTGCCCCACCCAACCTTTGCGTAGTCTCACCTGGTCTATCAGTTTCAAGTGCGTTTCCTGTAACATAACCACGTCTGCCTTAAGTTTCTTAAGGTGTGCGAGTACCCGTGCCCTCTTTATCGGCCCGTTAAGCCCTCTCATGTTCCACGTGATCAGCCGGGTTGGGGGGCTTTTGACCCCCCCCCCTTGTCGATTAGCCATCCCCTTTTTCCAGCTCCTCACTCTGTTCCCACGCAGCTGTGTCCCCCCCCAGGTGGTGCCCCCCCGCCCATCCCACCCCATACCAGCTCCCCCCTCTCCCCAGCAGCAGCAGCCCAATAGTTCCCCCCTCCCACCCCCCCCCCCCCCACCCTTCCCCACTAGATCCCCCACTAGCGTAGTTACCCCCCCCATGTTGCTCCCAGAATCAGCAAACTCTGGCCAACCTCGGCTTCCCCCCGTGACCTCGGCTCGCACCGTGCGACGCCCCCTCCTTCCTGCTTCCCTATTCCCGCCATGATTATCATAGCGCGGGAACCAAGCCCGCGCTTCCCCCTTGGCCCCGCCCCCAATGGCCAACGCACCATCTCCTCCACCTCCTTTCCTCCCCCCACCACCTCCTGTGGAAGAGAGAAAAGTTACCACATCGCAGGATTAATAATATAAAACTCCTCTTTCCCCCCTTTTTTTACCCCCCTCTTCGCCCCCCCCATACTCGCCCCACCACTTTGTTTCAAACGTTCTTTTTTTTAATAACCCGCTCATTCCAATTTTTCTTCCACGATAAAAGTCCACGCCTCATCCGCCGTCTCAAAGTAGTGGTGCCTCCCTTGATATGTGACCCACAGTCTTGCCGGTTGCAGCATTCCGAATTTTATCTTCTTTTTGTGAAGCACCGCCTTGGCCCGATTAAAGCTCGCCCTCCTTCTCGCCACCTCCGCACTCCAGTCTTGGTATACGCGGATCACCGCGTTCTCGCACTTACTGCTCCGAGTTTTCTTTGCCCATCTAAGGGCCATCTCTTTGTCCTTAAAATGGAGGAATCTCACCACTATGGCTCTAGGAATTTCTCCTGCTCTCGGTCCTCGCGCCATCACTCGGTATGTTCCCTCCACCTCCAGCGGACCCGCCGGGGCCTCCGCTCCCATTAACGAGTGCAGCATCGTGCTTACATATGCCCCGACGTCCGCTCCCTCTGCACCTTCAGGAAGACCAAGAATTCTTCGGTTGTTCCTCCTCGCGTTGTTCTCCAGCGCCTCCAGCCTTTCCGCACATCGTTTATGGTGTGCCTCGTGTATCTCCGTCTTCACCACCAGGCCCTGTATGTCGTCCTCATTCTCGGCAGCCTTTGCCTTCACGACCCGAAGCTCTCGCTCCTGGGTCTTTTGCTCCTCCTTTAGCCCTTCGATCGCCTGTAATAATAGGGCCAACAGCTCCTTCTTCATTTCCTTTTTGAGTTCTTCCACGCAGCGTTTCAAAAACTCGTGTTGTTCAGGGCCCCATATTAAACTGCCACCTTCCGACGCCACCTTGGTTTTTGCTTGCCTTCCTTGCCGCTGCTCTAAAGGATCCACCGCAATCCGGCCACCTTCCTCTCCTTTTTTCATCCGTATCCAGGGGGGATTCCCTTCTGGTTCACCGCACAGTACTTTTAGCCGTTAAAATTGCCGTTGGGGCTCTTATTAAGAGCCCAAAAGTCCGTTCCACCGGGAGATGCCGAAACGTGCGACTCAGCTGGTCATCGCCGCACCCGGAAGTCCCGTGAAGCAACATTGCTAACCACTGTGCCACCGTGCTGCCCTTGTCTTCGATTTTCCGGTGGAGCCGGATCTCCTGTAGGAAAACCACATCCACCGTCAGAATTCTCAAATGCGCAAACACCTGGGATCTTTTTACTGGGCCATTCAACCCCCTCACATTCCATGTAATCAACCGGACAGGGGGTCTCTGACCTTTCCCGACCCAAGAGCAACCATATCCACCCTGTGAGGCAATCCAGTAATGCCCCACCAAAGATGGCCCCCATATTCCCCATCAAGCCAGTCCAAAAATAAAGGAACCGTCACTGTCAGCAGTCCGGTCCCCCACTCCCCCCTCATACCCTGTCCCAGCTAGGCTATTACCAGACATTACTCAATCGAGGGGAACTTATTCCATCCAACTACACCTATTTTCTCTAAGATAATCAGTCATAAGCCGGGCAGAAAGGGCCAAAACAATGTACTCTGGTGGGAGCCACTGCGTGTGTGACTATTCCCACATAGCCACCATCGGCAGACAAAATTGATAGTTGATGGACGTAGTATATTTGGACTTTCAGAAGGCGTTTGATGAAAGTCCCCCACAGAAGGTTAATTAGCAAATAAAAGTGCGTGAGATATGAGGCAACACAATGTCATGGATTGAGGATTGGCTGACAGACAGAAAACAGAGTAGGAATAACCGGGTCATTCTCACGTTGGCAGGCAAGGATCGTTACTTGGGCCCCAGCTGTTCATAATGTCAATGATTTGGATGTGGGGACCAAATGTAATATTTTTCAAATTCTCAGATGATATAAAGCTCGGTGGGAATGTGTTGTGAGGAAGCTGATGGAATTATAATGTGGAACAATGTAAGGTAATCCACTTTTGTTGAAGGAATAGATTTGTAGAGTATTTCCTAAATGGTAAGAAATTAGAAAGTGTAGATGTATAAAGGAACCTGGGTGTCCTTGTCCATAAGTCACTGAAGGCTAACATGCAGATGCAGCAAGAAATTAGGAAGGCTAATGGAATGTTAGCCTTTATCACAAAAGGATTTGAGTACAAGAGTAGTGAGGTCTTGCTTCAATTGTATAGGAGCTTGGTTAGACAGCACCTGGAGTACTGTGTGCAGTTTTGGTCCCCTCACCATAAAGGATATTATTGCCATAGAGCAGTGCAACAAAGGTTCACCAGACTTGTTCCAGGGATGGCAGGATGATGAGAGGCTGGCAAACTGGGCCTGTCTTGACTAGAGTTTCGAAGAATGATAGGTAATCTCATTGAAACCAACAAAATACTTAAAGAAATAGACAGGGTGGATGCAGGTAAGATGTTTGCCTTGGTTGGGGAGTGTAGAACCAATTTCAAAATAAGGGAAAGCCACTCGGGACCAAGATGTGGAGAAATTTCTTCACACAGAGGGTTGTGAATCTTTAGAATTCTCTACCCCAGAGAGCTGTGGAAGTTCAGACATTGTGCATGTTTTTCACAGTAACTTCATTGCAGTGTTAATGTAAGCCTACTTGTTACAATAATAAAGATTATATTAAAAATAAATAACCTTTATTGTCACAAGTAGGCTTACATTAACACTGCAAAGAAGTTACTGTGAAAAGCTTGTTCTGCATGTTTAAAGCAGAGATTGATAGATTTCTGATCAACAATAAGGTAAAGGATTATGGGGATAGTGGTGTAAAAGGCATTGAAGTGTCCGATTAGCGATGATCGGGTTGAATAACGGACCAGGCTCGATGCGATGGGCTGAATAGCCTTATCCTGTCCCAGTGTTCCTCCAAACCACACTGACTTGGAAATATACCGCCGTTCCTTCACTGTCGCTGGGTCAAATTCCTGGAATTTCTCCCGAAAGCACTGACTGTGTACATACATCATATGGACTGTTGTTCAAGAAGGCAACTCACCACCACCGTCTCGCGGGCAATTAGGGATGGGCAATGAATGTTGATCTAGCCAGCAACACCCACAACAAATTGAAAAAGGTTGGTGGGATGACTGGGCGGGGGGGGGGGAAGAAAAACAAAACCGTGGCTGCAATGCACAAAGTAAATCTGGGCCTGTGCATCTTTTCCTTTGCGTCTAAGAGTGATCTGCTTCTGCTGAATGTCTTGGTTGCTGGCCAGCCAGCGACGCCCACATACCATGAATGAATTTAAAAAAAATGTAATTTGGAGACTAAAATTATTATTTTGAAATGTGCAGTTCAAAGTTGAAAGACTGATTGAGCAATGTACAGTTTAACCTGCTCCAGATACCCCCCACCCCAGTACAAATATCTGTTTGTTTCTGTTACCTAGATGAGCACTTGTTGAATTAAAGACCTTCTATGCCTATAATTTACAAATATTTTCCTCTATTGAAGAAAAGGCAAGACTCCGTTATCCTATTTATGTACAAATTGTAGAGGGGATTAGGGCTGGTCAATACAATATTCAGTCCACTAACATGTCAGGAACAGTTGCGTATCCACACTGGCCTCGCGTTCAGCCGCTGTGCCTGATGCCTTTCCAGTCAGCAGGAGCATCAGTGAAGTTTAAAAGTTACACAGAATGTGTACCTTTTATTTGTTCTGCATTGTATTGCAGAACAAATAAACACAGCCTTCTGATAAACTATAAATTCACAAAAATAAAAGTTAAGCCATAGAATATATTTCAAAATGAAACCAAACAGATTCCTGATCAGTCTTCCATTCCAGTGACCTTGAGTAAAATGTGATCTGCTGAAATGCCAAGCCTTATTCTTGTCATCATGAATTCCTTGTGTGTTACAGGTCCACTATCTCGTGACGACTCTTATGGACCGTCTCCTGTGAGTGGTGGGGCACCTTCACCACCATTGATGATGGATCTCCCGATACGGCCTCCCTCTGTGAATGCAGGCCGTGGATTCCCACGGGATCGGGGTGATGGAGGTAGGCAGGAAATGTTTGTACAGGTTTGTTAGAACAGTTCTTGCACAAGTTCTAAACTTGTAAATGTATATAAACTGTTACTAACTGGCTTCTGATCAATCGCTAACTTGCAGGCATGCGGGTTCCTCCTGGTGCTCTTGCTCCCCGTGAGTGGATTGGTCCTGGCCCAGACCGACTGGGACCATCTTCTGATCAAGGATCACCCCCACCACAGTGGGATAGACGACCCGGTAATGTTACAGAAACTCACTTATCCTATTCTCTGCTGCTCCAGTACATCACACATTAATCTGATTATTATTAAAGGGGTTATTTTCACAATGGCAAGGTGTAACTAGTGAAGTGCTGCAAGAATCTACACTTGGCCAACATTCAATGCTGATTATAGAAAACTAGGTGAGAAAGTAAACTTTGGATTGGATTTGTTTATTGTCACGTGTACCGAGGTACAGTGAAAAGTATTTTTCTGCGAGCAGCTCAACAGATCATTAAGTACATGAGAAGAAAAGGGAATAAAAGAAAATACATAATAGGGCAACACAACATATACAATGTAACTACAAAAGCACTGGCATCGGATGAAGCATACAGGGTGTAGTGTTAATGAAATCAGTCCATAAGAGGGTCATTTAGGAGTCTGGTGACAGTGGGGAAGAAGCTGTTTTTGAGTCTGTTCATGCGTGTTCTCAGACTTCTGTATCTCCTGCCCGATGGAAGAAGTTGGAAGAGTGAGTGAGCTGGGTGGGAGGGATCTTTGATTATACTGCCCGCTTTCCCCAGGCAGCGGGAGGTGTAGATGGAGTCAATGGATGGGAGGCAGGTTCGTGTGATGGACTGGGCAGTGTTCACGACTCTCTGAAGTTTCTTGCGGTCCTGGGCCGAGCAGTTGCCATACCAGGCTGTGATGCAGCCTGATAGGATGCTTTCTATGGTGCATCTGTAAAAGTTGGTAAGAGTCAATGTGGACATGCCGAATTTCCTTAGTTTCCTGAGGAAGTATAGGCGTTCTTGTGCTTTCTTGGTGGTAGCGTTGACGTTGGTGGACCAGGACAGATTTTTGGAGATGTGCACCCCTAGGAATTTGAGGAACTTTGAGGAGGATGTATGGCTGTAAAGGGATACAGGCACGTTGGGATTACACAAGAAGGCGGTAGGTGGAATATATTGTAGTGAAGCGTGAAGTTATCCACTTTGATAGAAAGAATGGAAAAGCAGAATATTTAAAGTTGAGAGATTAATAAATGTAGTGAGAGACTACAAAATATTAGAATTCAAAGGATTGCATTGGATTACATAGAAACAGACAGTTCGGTCCAACCTCCTAAATCTCCCATAGAACATAGAACAATACAGCGCAGTACAGGCCCTTCGGCCCACGATGTTGCACCGAAACAAAAGCCATCTAACCTACACTATGCCATTATCATCCATATGTTTATCCAATAAACTTTTAAATGCCCTCTTTAAATGTTGGCGAGTTCACTACTGTAGCAGGTAGGGCATTCCACGGCCTCACTACTCTTTGCGTAAAGAACCTACCTCTGACCTCTGTCCTATATCTATTACCCCTCAGTTTAAAGTTATGTCCCCTCGTGCCAGCCATTTCCATCCGCGGGAGAAGGCTCTCACTGTCCACCCTATCCAACCCCCTGATCATTTTATATGCCTCTATTAAGTCTCCTCTTAACCTTCTTCTCTCCAACGAAAACAACCTCAAGTCCATCAGCCTTTCCTCATAAGATTTTCCCTCCATACCAGGCAAAATCCTGGTAAATCTCCTCTGCACCCGCTCCAAAGCCTCCACGTCCTTCCTATAATGCGGTGACCAGAACTGTACGCAATACTCCAAATGCGGCCGTACCAGAGTTCTGTACAGCTGCATCATGACCTCCCGACTCCGGAACTCAATCCCTCTACCAATAAAGGCCAACACTCCATAGGCCTTCTTCACAACACTATCAACCTGGGTGGCAACTTTCAGGGATCTATGTACATGGACACCTAGATCCCTCTGCTCATCCACACTTTCAAGAACTTTACCATTAGCCAAATATTCCGCATTCCTGTTATTCCTTCCAAAGTGAATCACCTCACACTTCTCTACATTAAACTCCATTTGCCACCTCTCAGCCCAGCTCTGCAGCTTATCTATATCCCTCTGTAACCTGCTACATCCTTCCACACTATCGACAACACCACCGACTTTAGTATCGTCTGCAAATTTACTCACCCACCCTTCTGCGCCTTCCTCGAGGTCATTGATAAAAATGACAAACAGCAACGGCCCCAGAACAGATCCTTGTGGTACTCCACTTGTGACTGTACTCCATTCTGAACATTTCCCATCAACCACCACCCTCTGTCTTCTTTCAGCTAGCCAATTTTTGATCCACATCTCTAAATCACCCTCAATCCCCAGCCTCCGTATTTTCTGCAATAGCCTACCGTGGGGAACCTTATCAAACGCTTTGCTGAAATCCATATACACCACATCAACTGCTCTACCCTCATCTACCTGTTCAGTCACCTTCTCAAAGAACTCAATAAGGTTTGTGAGGCATGACCTACCCTTCACAAAGCCATGCTGACTATCCCTGATCATATTATTCCTATCTAGATGATTATAAATCTTGTCTCTTATAATCCCCTCCAAGACTTTACCCACTACAGACGTGAGGCTCACCGGTCTATAGTTGCCGGGGTTGTCTCTGCTCCCCTTTTTGAACAAAGGGACCATATTTGCTGTCCTCCAGTCCTCTGGCACTATTCCTGTAGCCAATGATGACATAAAAATCAAAGCCAAAGGTCCAGCAGTCTCTTCCCTGGCCTCCCAGAGAATCCTAGGATAAATGCCATCAGGTCCCGGGGACTTATCTATTTTCAGCCTGTCCAGAATTGCCAACACCTCTTCCCTACGTACCTCAATGCCATTTATTCTATTAGCCTGGGGCTCAGCATTCTCCTCCACAACATTATCTTTTTCCTGAGTGAATACTGACGAAAAACATTCATTTAGTATCTCACCTATCTCTTCAGACTCCACACACAATTTCCCATCCCTGTCCTTGACTGGTCCTACTCTTTCCCTAGTCATTCGCTTATTCCTGACATACCTATAGAAAGCTTTTGGGTTTTCCTTGATCCTTCCTGCCAAATACTTCTCATGTCCCCTCCTTGCTCGTCTTAGCTCTCTCTTTAGATCCTTCCTCGCTACCTTGTAACTATCCATCGCCCCAACTGAAACTTCACACCTCATCTTCACATAGGCCTCCTTCTTCCTCTTAACAAGAGATTCCACTTCCTTGGTAAACCACGGTTCCCTCGCTCGACACCTTCCTCCCTGCCTGACCGGTACATACTTATCAAGAACACGCAGTAGCTGATCCTTGAACAAGCCCCACTTATCCAATGTGCCCAACACTTGCAGCCTACTTCTCCACCTTATCCCCCCCAAATCACGTCTAATGGCATCATAATTGCCCTTCCCCCAGCTATAACTCTTGCCCTGTGGTGTATACTTATCCCTTTCCATCATTAACGTAAACGTCACCGAATTGTGGTCACTGTCCCCAAAGTGCTCTCCTACCTCCAAATCCAACACCTGGCCTGGTTCATTACCCAAAACCAAATCCAATGTGGCCTCGCCTCTTGTTGGCCTGTCAACATTTTTTTTCAGGAAACCCTCCTGCACACACTGTACAAAAAACGACCCATCTATTGTACTCGAACTATATCTTTTCCAGTCAATATTTGGAAAGTTAAAGTCTCCCATAATAACTACCCTGTTACTTTCGCTCTTATCCAGAATCATCTTCGCCATCCTTTCCTCTACATCCCTAGAACTATTAGGAGGCCTATAAAAAACTCCCAACAGGGTGACCTCTCCTTTCCTGTTTCTAACTTCAGCCCATACTACCTCGGAAGATGAGTCCCCATCTAGCATCCTCTCCGCCACCGTAATACTGCTCTTGACTAGCAGCGCCACACCTCCCCCTCTTTTGCCTCCTTCTCTGAGCTTAATAAAACACCTAAACCCCGGAACCTGCAACATCCATTCCTGTCCCTGCTCTATCCATGTCTCCGAAATGGCCACAACATCGAAGTCCCTGGGACCAACCCAGGCTGCCAGTTCCCCTACCTTGTTTCGTATACTCCTGGCATTGAAGAAGACACACTTCAAACCACCTACCTGAACACTGGCCCCCTCCTGCGACGTCAAATCTGTGCTCCTGACCTCTATACTCTCATTCTCCCTTACCCTAAAACTACAATCCAGGTTCCCATGCCCCTGCTGCATTAGTTTAAACCCCCCCAAAGAGCACTAACAAATCTTCCCCCCCAGGATATTTGTGCCCCTCGGGTTCAGATGTAGACCATCCTGTCTGTAGAGGTCCCACCTTCCCCAGAAAGAGCCCCAGTTATCCAGAAATCTGAATCCCTCCCGCCTGCACCATCCCTGTAGCCACGTGTTTAAATGCTCTCTCTCCCTATTCCTCATCTCACTATCACGTGGCACGGGCAACAACCCAGAGATAACAACTCTGTTTGTTCTAGTTCTGAGCTTCCATCCTAGCTCCCTGAAAGCCTGCCTGACATCCTTGTCCCCTTTCCTACCTATGTCGTTAGTGCCAATGTGCACCACGACTTGGGGCTGCTCCCCCTCCCCCTATGGACCCGGAAAACACGATCCGAGACATCACGTACCCTTGCACCTGGGAGGCAATATACCAAACGTAAGTCTCTCACGCTCCCGCAAAATCTCCTATCTGTGCCCCTGACTATAGTGTCCCCAATTACTAATGCTTGCTCCTCTCCCCCCTTCCCTTCTGAGCAACAGGGACAGACTCCGTGCCAGAGGCCTGTAACCCATGGCTTACCCCTGGTAAGTCCCCCCCCCCCACAAGTATCCAAAGCGGTATACTTGTTGCTCAGGGGAATGACCGCAGGGGAGCCCTGCACTGACTGCTTTTTCCCAGCCCCTCTTACAGTTACCCACCTATCTCCAATCTTTGGTGTAACTAATTCCCTGAAGCTGCTATCTATGACCCCTTCTGCCTCCCGAATGATCCGAAGTTCTTCCAACTCCAGCTCCAGTTCCCTAACTCGGTCTTGGAGGAGCTGGAGATGGCAGCACTTCCTGCAGGTAAAATCAGCAGGGACACTAACTGCATCCCTCACCTCAAACATCCTGCAGGAGGAACATTGCACTCCCTTCCCTGCCATTCCTCTAACGTTCTACCAAGATCTGGCTAACAACTAAATTAAATTTTTTAATAAAAAATAATAATAATATAATAAAATATGGTACTTACCTCAGACCAATGGGTTTTATTATTAGGTTAGAGGAGGAGGGCGGGTGGGAGACACTACACGTGTAATGTCTCGGGTTTCCTCTCCACCAGAATTTATTGGTGAGGGTCTTCCCAGACATCCGCGGGTCGACTTCCTGTTCCCGCCTAAAACAGCTCCTGCTGAAATTGACTAACCAGCCAGCTCCACTCCCGCCGAAATCGACTGGCCTGCCCCTGCAAAGACAAGTGCTTTTAAAGGACAGACTTACCTCCCAGCAGCCACTTCCGCACTGCTCCCGCTGAAACTGACTCACCAGCTGTTCTCCCACCGAAATCGACTGGCCTGCCCCTGCAAAGACAAGTGCTTTTAAAGGACAGACTTACCTCCCAGCAGCCACTTCCGCACTGCTCCCGCTGAAACTGACTCACCAGCTGTTCTCCCACCGAAATCGACTGGCCTGCCCCTGCAAAGACAAGTGCTTTTAAAGGACAGACTTACCTCCCAGCAGACACTTCCGCACTGCTCCCGCTGAAACCGACTCACCAGCTGTTCTCCCGCCGAAATCGACTGGCCTGCACCTGCAAAGACAAGTGCTTCTAAAGGACAGACTTACCTCCCAGCAGCCACTTCCCATGGTAGTCATTTATTTCTTTCACCCTCATATGCTTGTCCAGCTTCCCTTTAAATGTATCTATATTCTTTGCTTCAACTACTTGATGTTCCACCAGAGTTCCATATTCTCGCTACTCTTCAGGTAAAAAAGGTTTCCTTTTTCTTGGTAGCTATCTTCTGTTGATGATCTCTAGTAATGCTCTTCGCCTCAAGGAAACATTCCCTCTTATAAGTTCTAACAAAACATTTCATAATGTTTAAAACCCACTATTAGCTCACCCCCTCAACATTTTCCCAAGAGAGAGGCCCCACATGTTATATCTTTAAAATATACACATTTTTCTGACATCATCCTTGTAAATCTTCTCTGTATCCTCTCCCGTGCCTCTATATCCTTTTTATAGTAAGGCTACAAGAACTGCATGTAGCATTCAGTGGTGACCGAGCACAAAGGAAGATGGTTGTGGTTATTAGAGGTCAATCATTTCAGTCCCAGGGCATTGCTGTAGGAGTTCCTCAGTGAATTGTATTAGGCCCAACTGCATCATCAATGGCCTTCCCTCCATCATAATGTCAGAAGTGAGCATATTCGCTGATGACTAATGTTCACCATTCGCAACTCCTCAGACTGAAACAGTCCGTGTCCATGTGCAGCAAGACCTGGGCAAGTAACATTCGTACCTGGCACTTCAACGACCATCTCCTTCAAGAGATAACTTAATTATTTCCCCATGACATTCAACGACACTACTGTCATTGAATATTCCACTATAAACATCCTGGCAGGTTACCGGTGTTCAAAAGCTGAACTGGACCAGCCATACAAATATCTAAGGCTAGTTGAGCAGGTCAGAGGCTGGGAATTCTGTGGCGAGTTACTTGCCTTGAGATGCCCAAAGTCTGTCCACCATCTACAAGGCAGAAGTCAAGAGTATGATAGAATGCTCTCCAGTTACCTGGATGAATACAGCTCCAGCAACACAAGAAGCTTGACACCATCCATGGCATAGCAACCCACTTGATTGGCATGCCATCCACCACCTTCAATAATCACTCTCTCCACCACCAACACAGTAGAGGCAGTTTGCATCATCTATAACATGCACTGCAGCTCCTTTGACAGCACCTACCAAACCCGTGACCTCTATCTTTCTTTTTTTTTTTTTTAAATAATATTTTATTGAAAATTTTTGGTCAACCAACACAGTACATTGTGCATCCTTTACACAACATTGTAACAATACAATAATAATGACCTTTTTTAAATTTAAACAAAAACAACAACAAATAAATAAATATTAAATAACAAAAAATAAAAACTAGCCCTAATTGGCAACTGCCTTGTCTCAGGCCACCCCCCCCCCCATCCCTTCCCCCCCCCAAAGTCCTGGGCCGCTGCTGCTGCCTTCTTTGTTCTCCCCTATCTATCTTTCCGCAAGATATTCGACGAACGGTTGCCACCGCCTAGTAAACCCTTGAGCCGACCCCCGACGAACTTAATCCGCTCTAACTTTATGAACCCCGCCATATCATTTATCCCGGTCTCCACCCCCGGGGGCTTGGCTTCTTTCCACATTAGCAATATTCTGCGCCGGGCTACTAGGGACGCAAAGGCCAAAACATCGGCCTCTTTCGCCTCCTGCACTCCCGGCTCCTGTGCAACCCCAAATATAGCCAACCCCCAGCTTGGTTCGACCCGGACTCCTACTACTTTCGAAAGCACCTTTGTCACCCCCATCCAAAACCCCTGTAGTGCCGGGCATGACCAAAACATATGGGTATGATTCGCTGGGCTTCTCGAGCACCTCGCACACCTATCCTCCACCCCAAAAAATTTACTGAGCCGTGTTCCAGTCATATGTGCCCTGTGTAATACCTTAAACTGAATCAGGCTTAGCCTGGCGCACGAGGACGACGAGTTTACCCTGTTTAGGGCATCTGCCCACATCCCCTCCTCAATCTCCTCCCCTAGCTCTTCTTCCCATTTCCCTTTTAGTTCGTCCATCATAGTCTCCCCTTCGTCTCTCATTTCCCTATATATATCCGACACCTTACCGTCCCCCACCCATTTCTTTGAGATGACTCTGTCCTGCACCTCTTGTGTCGGGAGCTGCGGGAATTCCCTCACCTGCTGCCTCGCAAAAGCCCTCAATTGCATGTACCTGAATGCATTCCCTTGGGGCAACCCATATTTCTCGGTCAGCGCTCCCAGACTCGCAAACTTCCCATCCACAAATAGATCTTTCAATTGCGTTATACCTGCTCTTTGCCACATTCCATATCCCCCATCCATTCCCCCCGGGGCAAACCTATGGTTGTTTCTTATCGGGGACCCCCCCCAGTGCTCCGGTCTTTCCCCTATGTCGTCTCCACTGTCCCCAAATCTTCAGTGTAGCTACCACCACCGGACTCGTGGTATAGTTCCTTGGTGAGAACGGCAATGGGGCTGTCACCATAGCCTGCAGGCTGGTCCCCCTACAGGACGCCCTCTCTAATCTCTTCCACGCCGCTCCTTCCTCCTCTCCCATCCACTTACTCACCATTGAAATATTAGCGGCCCAATAATACTCACTTAGGCTCGGTAGTGCCAGCCCCCCCCTATCCCTACTACGCTGTAAGAATCCCTTCCTCACTCTCGGAGTCTTCCCGGCCCAAACAAAACCCATGATACTCTTTTCTATCCTTTTGAAAAAAGCCTTCGTGATCACCACCGGGAGACACTGAAACACAAAAAGGAATCTCGGGAGGACCACCATCTTAACTGCCTGCACCCTCCCTGCCATTGACAATGCTACCATATCCCATCTCTTGAAATCTTCCTCCATCTGTTCCACCAACCGCGTCAAATTTAGCCTGTGCAATGTGCCCCAATTCTTAGCTATCTGGATCCCCAGGTAACGAAAGTCTCTTGTTACCTTCCTCAACGGTAGGTCTTCTATTTCTCTACTCTGCTCCCCTGGATGCACCACAAACAGCTCACTCTTTCCCATGTTCAATTTATACCCTGAAAAATCCCCAAACTCCCCAAGTATCCGCATTATTTCTGGCATCCCCTCCGCTGGATCCGCCACATATAGTAGCAGATCATCCGCATATAAAGATACCCGGTGTTCTTCTCCTCCCCTAAGTATTCCCCTCCATCCCTTGGAACCTCTCAGCGCTATCGCCAGGGGCTCAATCGCCAGTGCAAACAGTAATGGGGACAGAGGACATCCCTGCCTTGTCCCTCTATGGAGCCGAAAATATGCCGATCCCCGTCCATTCGTGACCACACTCGCCACTGGGGCCCTATACAACAGCTGCACCCATCTTACATACCCCTCTCCGAACCCAAATCTCCTCAACACCTCCCACAGATAATCCCACTCCACTCTATCAAATGCTTTCTCGGCATCCATCGCCACTACTATCTCCGTTTCACCCTCTGGTGGGGCCATCATCATTACCCCTAACAACCTCCGTATGTTCGTGTTCAGCTGTCTCCCCTTCACAAACCCAGTTTGGTCCTCATGAACCACCCCCGGGACACATTCCTCTATTCTCATTGCCATTACCTTGGCCAAGACCTTGGCATCTACATTGAGGAGGGAGATTGGTCTGTAGGACCCGCATTGTAGCGGATCCTTTTCCTTCTTTAAAAGAAGCGATATCGTTGCTTCTGACATAGTCGGGGGCAGTTGTCCCCTTTCCTTTGCCTCGTTGAAGGTCCTCGTCAGTAGCGGGGCGAGCAAGTCCAAATATTTTCTGTAAAATTCAACTGGGAATCCGTCCGGTCCCGGGGCCTTTCCCGTCTGCATGTTCCTAATTCCTTTCACCACTTCTTCTACCGTGATCTGTGCTCCCAATGCCATCCTTTCCTGCTCTTCCACCTTGGGAATTTCCAGCCGATCCAAAAACTCCATCATTCTCTCCCTCCCATCCGGGGGTTGAGCTTCATACAATTTTTTATAAAATGTCTTAAACACTTCATTCACTCTCTCTGCTCCCCGCTCCGTCTCTCCATCTTCGTCTCTCACCCCCCCTATTTCCCTCGCTGCTCCCCTTTTCCTCAATTGGTGTGCCAGCAATCTGCTCGCCTTCTCTCCATATTCATACTGTACACCCTGCGCCTTCCTCCATTGTGCCTCTGCAGTGCCTGTGGTCAGCAAGTCAAATTCCACATGCAGCCTTTGCCTTTCCCTATACAGTCCCTCCTCCGGTGCTTCCGCATACTGTCTGTCCACCCTCAAAAGTTCTTGCAACAACCGCTCCCGTTCCTTACTCTCCTGCTTCCCTTTATGTGTCCTTATTGATATCAGCTCCCCCCTAACCACCGCCTTCAACGCCTCCCAGACCACTCCCACCTGAACCTCCCCATTGTCATTGAGTTCCAAGTACTTTTCAATGCATCCCCTCACCCTTAAGCACACCCCCTCATCCGCCATTAGTCCCATATCCATTCTCCAGGGTGGACGCCCTCCTGTTTCCTCCCCTATCTCCAAGTCTACCCAGTGTGGGGCATGATCCGAAATGGCTATAGCCGTATATTCCGTTCCCCTCACCCTCGGGATCAATGCCCTACCCAACACAAAAAAGTCTATGCGTGAATAGACTTTATGGACATAGGAGAAAAACGAGAACTCCTTACTCCTAGGTCTACTGAATCTCCACGGGTCCACCCCTCCCATCTGCTCCATAAAATCCTTAAGCACCTTGGCTGCTGCCGGCCTCCTACCAGTCCTGGACTTCGACCTATCCAGCCTTGGTTCCAACACCGTGTTAAAGTCTCCCCCCATTATCAGCTTTCCGGTCTCTAGGTCTGGGATGCGTCCTAGCATTCGCCTCATAAAATTGGCATCGTCCCAATTCGGGGCATACACGTTTACCAACACCACCATCTCTCCCTGTAATTTGCCACTCACCATCACGTATCTGCCCCCGTTATCCGCCACTATAGTCTTTGCCTCGAACATTACCCGCTTCCCCACTAATATAGCCACCCCCCTGTTTTTCGCATCCAGCCCCGAATGGAACACCTGCCCTACCCATCCTTTGCGCAACCTAACCTGATCTATCAGTTTCAGGTGCGTTTCCTGTAACATGACCACATCTGCTTTAAGTTTCTTAAGGTGTGCGAGTACTCGTGCCCTCTTTATCGGCCCGTTAAGCCCCCTCACGTTCCACGTGATCAGCCGAGTTGGGGGGCTTCCCACCCCCCCCCCCCCTTGCCGGTTAGCCATCATCTTTTTCCAGCTTCTCGCCCAGTTCCCACGCGGCTGTATTTCTCCCAGACGGTGCCCCCCCGCCCATCCTTTCCCGCACCCACTCCCCCCTTTCCCCAGCAGCAGCAACCCAGTAATTCCCCCCCCCCCCGCTAGACCCCCCGCTAGCGTAATTACTCCCCCCATGTTGCTCCCAGAAGTCAGCAAACTCTGGCTGACCTCGGCTTCCCCCCGTGATCACGGCTCGCCCCGTGCGGCGCCCCCTCCTTCCTGCTTCTCTATTCCCGCCATAATTATCATAGCGCGGGAACCAAGCCCGCGCCTCTCCCTCGGCCCCGCCTCCCATGGCCAACGCCCCATCTCCTCTCCCTCCCCACCTCCCCCCATCACCACCTGTGGGAGAAAGAAAAGTTACCATACCGCAGGATTAATCATACAATCCCTCTTCGCCCCCCCCCCCCACTCGTCCCACCACTTTGTCCAAACGTTCATTTTCGTAGTCCAATCATTCCAATTTTTCTTCTACAATAAAAGTCCAAGCTTCATCCGCCGTCTCAAAGTAGTGGTGCCTCCCTTGATATGTGACCCACAGTCTTGCCGGTTGCAGCATTCCAAACTTTATCTTTTTTTTGTGAAGTACCGCTTTGGCCCGATTAAAGCTCGCCCTCCTTCTCGCCACCTCCGCACTCCAATCTTGATAGACGCGGATCACCGCGTTCTCCCATTTACTACACCGAGTTTTCTTCGCCCATCTAAGGACCATTTCTCTATCCTTAAAACGGAGAAATCTCACCACTATGGCTCTGGGAGCTTCTCCTGCTCTCGGTCCTCGCACCATAACTCGGTATGCTCCCTCCACCTCCAACGGACCCGTCGGGGCCTCCACTCCCATTAACGAGTGCAGCATCGTGCTCACATATGCCCCGACGTCCGCCCCCTCCACACCTTCAGGAAGGCCAAGAATCCTCAAGTTGTTCCTCCTTGCGTTATTTTCCAGTGCCTCCAACCTCTCCACAGATCGTTTCTGGTGTGCCTCCTGTATCTCCGACTTCACCACCAGGCCTTGTATGTCGTTTTCATTCTCTGCTGCTTTCGCCTTCACGACCCGAAGCTCCTGCTCCTGGGTCTTTTGTTCCTCTTTCAGCCCTTCAATCGCCTGTAATATCGGGGCCAACAACTCTTTCTTCATTTCCTTTTTTATCTCCTCCACGCAGCGTTTCAAAAACTCTTGTTGTTCAGGGCCCCATATGAAACTGTCACCTTCCGACGCCATCTTGGTTTCTGCTTGCCTTCCTTGCCGTTGTTCCAAAGGATCCGCTGCAATCCGGCCACTTTCCTCTCCTTTTTCCAACCGTGTCCAGGGGGAACACCCTTCTGGTTTACCGCACGGTGTTTTCAGCCGTTAAAATTGCCGTTGGGGCTCCTATCAAGAGCCCAAAAGTCCGTTTCACAGGGAGCTGCCGAAACGTGCGACTCAGCTGGTCATCGCCGCACCCGGAAGTCGACCTCTATCTTTCTGAAGGACAAGGGGCTGATGCATGGGAACACCACCTGCAGCCACTCGCCTTCTTAACTTGAAACTAGATCACCATTCCTTCACTGTCCCTGGGTCAAAATCCTGGAACTCCCTTCCTAATAGCACTGTGTGTGTATGTACTACATGGTCTGCTGTGGTTCAAGGTGACTCACCCACCTTGAGCAATTAGGCAATAAAAAGGCTGGCCTAGCCAGCGACACCCATGTCCCATAAAAATACTGAGGAATATGGAGCGGCACGGTAGCACAGTGGTTGCCACTGCTGCCTCACAGCTCCAGGGACCAGGGCTCAATTCCAGCCTCGGTTGACTGTGGGTTCCTCCGGGTGCTCCGGTTTCATACCACAGTCCAAAGATGTGCAGTTGAGGTGGATTGGCCATGACCAATTGTCCCTTAGTGTCCAAAAAGGTTAGGTGGGGTTACTGGGTAAAGCGGATAGGGTGGGGGTCTGACCCAAGGTAGAGTACCCTTCCAAAGGGGCGGTGCAGACTTAAGGAGCCAAATGGCCTCCTTCTGCACTGTAGGGATTCTATTCTTCTCTGGAGATTGGGTGGGAAAGTGGAGTTTAAAAAAAATTAAAAAATTTTAATTAAAGTTTTCACAAAATATCAACAACAAAATGTAAAAGGAACCCAATAGAATTAAATACAAAACAAAACCCAGTGCCCCCCTCCCCCCTATACATAAATAATAAATTAAAAACCCGCCGAAACACATAGCAAACATAGCAACTATATACACCCCCTCATATCCCCCAGTATAGAAAAACAAAAATAAAATAGAACCCCCCCTCCGGTTGCTGCTGCTGCTGACCATTGTCTACCGTTCTGCCAGGAAGTCTAAGAACGGTTGCCACCGCCTGAAAAACCTTGCACCGATCCCCTTAAGGCAAATTTCACCCACTTCAATTTAATAAACCCCGCCATATCGTTGACCCAGGAATCCACGCTTGGGGGGGCCTCGCATCCTTCCACTGAAGAAAAATCCTTCGCCGGGCTACCAGGGACGCAAAGGTCAGAATACCGGCCTCTTTCGCCTCCTGCACTCCCGGCTCCTCTGCAACCCCAAATATTGCGAGCCCCCAGCCCGGTTTGACCCTGGATCCTACCACCCTCAACACCGTCCTCGCTACGCCCTTCCAAAGTTCCTCCAGTGCTGGGCATGCCCATAACACATCGGTGTGGTTTGCTGAGCTCCCTGAGCACCTAACACACCTGTCCTCCCCCCCCCCCCCCCCCCCCCCCCAAAATACTGGCTCATCCTTGTCCCGGTCATGTGTGCCCTGTGCAGCACCTTAAACTGTGTGAGACTGAGCCTCGCGCACGAAGATGAAAAGTTCACCCTCCCTAGGGCATCTGCCCACGTCCCTTCCTCGATCTCCTCCCCCAACTCCGCCTCCCACTTACCTTTCAGCTCCTCCACCGAGGCCTCCTCCTCCTCCTGCATCACCTGGTATGTTGCCGAAATCTTCCCCTCTCCAACCCAACCCCCCGAGAGCACCTTGTCCTGTACCGTGCATGGCGGCAGCAGCGGGAATTTCACCACTTGCCGCCTGGCAAACGCCCTTGCTCCGCTCCAGGAACACCCTTCTCACCCTCGGAGTCCCTCGCGCCCACACAAACCCTTTATGCTCCTGTTGACCCGCCTAAAGAAGGCCTTCGGGATAAGAATGGGGAGGTACTGGGACAGGAACAAAAACCTTGGGAGCACCGTCATCTTGACTGACTGCACCCTACCCGCCAGGGACAGCGGCAACGCGTCCCACCTCTTAAACTCCTCCTCCATTTGCTCCACCAGCCTCGTGAAATTAAGTCTATGCAGGGCCCCCCAGCTTCTGACCACCTGGACCCCCAAATACCTGAAGCTCCTCTCCGCCCTTTTAAGTGGGAGCTCGCCAATCCCCCTCTCCTGGCCCCATTTATGAACCACGAACAACTCGCTCTTCCCCATGTTGAGCTTGTACCCCGAGAAATCCCCGAATTCCCTGAGGATCCTCATTACCTCCCCATTCTTATATATGGCATTCCACCCACTGGGTCTGCCATATATAGCAGCAAGTCGTCCGCATAGAGCGAGACCCTATGCTCCTCCCCACCCCGCACCAGCCCCCTCCAGTTCCTCGACTCCCTCAGTGCCATAGCCAGGGGTTCAATCGCCAGTGCGAAGAGCAGGGGGTCAGGGGACACCTCTGCCTCGTCCCTCGATGCAACTGAAAGTACTCAGACCTCCTCTTGTTCGTGGCCACACTCTCCATCGGGACCTCGTACAACAGCCTAACCCACCTGACGAGCACCTCCCACAAGTACCCCCACTCTACCCTATCGAAGGCCTTCTCAGCGTCCATCGCCACCACTATCTCCGCCTCCCCCTCCCTTGCCGGCATCATAATAACGTTCAGGCGCCTCCGCACATTCGCGTTCAACTGCCTCCCCTTCACGAACCCCGTCTGGTCTTCGTGGATGACCTGCAGCACCCAATCCTCAATTCTCGTGGCTAAGACCTTCGCCAGCACCTTGGCATCTACATTTAGCAACAAAATCGGCCTGTAAGACCCACACTGCAGGGGATCCTTGCCCCCCCCCTCCCTTGCCTCATTGAAGGTCCTAACCAGCAACGGGCCCAACAGGTCCACATATGTTTTGTAAAATTCGACCGGGAAACCGTCCGGCCCCGGTGCCTTCCCCGCCTGCATGCTCCCTATCCCTTTGGCCAGCTCCTCCAGCCCAATCGGGGCCCCTAATCCCGCCACCAGTCCCTCCTCCACCTTCGGGAACCTCAGTTGGCCCAGAAAGCGGCCCATCCCTCTTTCCTCCTGTGGGGGCTCGGACCGATACAGTTCCTCATAAAAGTCCCTGAAGACCCCATTGATGCCAACCTCACTCCCTCCCCTATCCTTAACTCCCCCGATCTCCCTAGCTGCGTCCCGCTTCCGAAGCTGATGCGCCAGCATCCGACTTGCCCTTTCCCCATATTTATAAATCGCCCCCCTGGGCCTTCCTCCACTGCACCTCCGCCTTCCTGGTGGTCAACAGGTCGAAATCGGCCAGGAGGCTACGCCTCTCCCTCAACAGTCCCTCCTCAGGCACTTCCGCATACCTCGTCTACCCTCACCATCTCCCCCACCAGCCTCTCCCTCTCCCACTGCTCTCTCCTCTCCTTGTGGGCCCTAATGGAGATCAGTTCTCCCCTAACCACCGCCTTCAGCGCCTCCCAGACCATCCCAACTCGGACCTCCCCGTTATCGTTGGCCTCCAGGTATCTCTCTATGCTTCCTCGGACCCTATGCTCACCACCTCGTCCGCCAACAGCCTCACCTCCAAGCACCACAACGGGCACTGGTCCCACTCCTTCCCCAGCTCTAGGTCTACCCAATGTGGGGCGTGATCCGAAATGGCTATCGCCGAGTACTCGGTATTCTCTACTCTCGCAATCAGCGCCCTGCTCATAACAAAAAAGTCGATCCGGGAATGGGCCTTATGAACGTGCGAGAAGAATGAAAATTCCCCAGCCCCGGGCCTTGCAAATCTCCAAGGGTCCACCCCTCCCATCTGGTCCATAAACCCCCTCAGCACTTTAGCCGCCACCGGCCTCCTACCCGTCCTAGACCTGGAGCGGTCCAGTGCCGGATCCAATGCCGTGCTAAAGTCGTCCCGTTCCGTTTCCCCCCCCCCCTCCCCATTATCAGGCCCCCCACTTCCAAGTCCGGGATCCGACCCAATATGCGCCACCCCTCTCCCCCTCCATTACCCACCAGCAGGCTCTCCGCCTCCCCCTTCCATTCCCAGCGCGGGGGGGAAAAACGCACTCCACGGCCCCGCTCCCTCCAGCCTTTAGCGTGGGAAAAAGCCCGCGCTTTCCACCTGCCCGGCCCCATTCCTCTGGCGCAGCTCCTTTTACAGGCCCAGTCCCCTCACCCACGACTTGGGCCTCCCCCTCCCCCGCGGGGCCCCATCCCCCCTACCGGCCATCCACCCCCTACTCCGTTTACTTGGCCCCCTCCAAGAGCCCACCCGACAGACCCAACCAAAACAGTGCCCAACCCACCCTAACCACCCACGCCGAACCAAAAATAAACAAGAACAAAGAACCCCCCCTCAAAATGTAACGTAACAACAACAATCCCCGACCATCTCCACGCCCGACCCCCCCCCATCCCGACCCTCAGTTTGTGTCCAGCTTCTCGGCCTGAACAAAGGCCCAAGCTTCCTCCGGGAACTCAAAATAATGGTGCCGGTCCTTGTAGGTGACCCACAGACGCATCGGCTGCAGCATGCCAAACCTCACCCCCTTCCTGTGCAGCACCGCCTTCGCCCGGTTCTACCTGGCCCCCTCCTTCGCGACCTCCGCGCTCCAGTCCTGATGTATTCAAACCTCCGTGTTCTCCCACCTGCTGCTCCTCTCCTTCTTGGCCCACCTTAGCACGCACTCCCGATCAGCGAACCGATGGAACCGCACCAGCACCGCCCGCGGCGGCTCGTTAGCCTTGGGCTTCCTCGCCAGCACTCTATTGTCCCCTTCCAGCTCCAGGGGCCCCTGGAAGGACCACGCTCCCATCAGCGAGTTTAACATAGGCCCCCACATCTGACCCCTCCAGCCCCTCCGGGAGGCCCAGGATCCGCAGATTCTTCTGCCTCGACCGATACTCCATCTCCTCGAACCGTTCCTGCCAATTCTTGTGGAGCGCCTTGTGCACCTCCACTTTTACCGCTAGGCCCAAGATCTTGTCCTCGTTATCTGAGATCTTTTGTTGGACCTCACGGATCGCCGCCGTCTGGGTCTCCAGCAGCTTGTCAATAGAAGCCTTCATCGGCTCCAGCAGGTCCGCTTTGAGCTCCCTGAAGCAGCGCTGGATAACCACCTGCTGCTCCTGCACACACTGCATCCACGCTGCCTGGTCCCCGCCCGCCGCCATCTTGTTCTTCCCTCGCACATTCTTTGGCTTCACCGCCACTTTTTTAGTCGCCCTGCTCCTGGTCCAAGCCATACACTATCGGGGGAATGTTGCAGTCTTCTTCCCACACCGGGAAATGTCGGAAAAGTGCCTTTGTGGCCTCTGAAAAGAGCCCAAAAGTACGTTCCAAGCGGGAGCTGCCGAACGTGCGACTTAGCTCTGCATAGCCGCAACCTGAAGTCGGAAAAGTGAAGTTGAAGTAGAATTTCAATCATATTGAATGGTGAAGCAGGCTGAAGGAGCTGCTCACTCCTATTATGGTCTATGACTAACTGGTTTTTAATGTTGCTCTTTCAGGTCCAGTGGATGGCTATTCTGGCCCACGGAGACCACCTTCAGAATCGGGTGTAATGTCTGGACGTATTTCTGGTCCGGGTGAAATCCGTGGGCTTCCACCTCCTAATAGGACAGGTAAATATTAAAATTGTAACTTTAATCAACTTGATTAAAACTGAAACATGGCCTGGGATTGGTTCCATTAATGAATGCATTTTGTTACAATCATGTTACAGACCGAAATATAAACACCCAATTTTAACCATTAGAACCATACCACAAGATTTTGCGCACATAACAAATGCTGGAAACTCACAGCAGGTCTGACAGCATCTAAAACAGCGTCTCCACAGATCTGCTCAGATTCTCCAATATTTTCTGTTTTTATTCCAAGTTCCAGCGTCCGCAGGAATTTGCTTTTACCAAAGATTTCACTTTTTTTAAACAAAACTCCAATGTTATTGTATATAGAACAAATTAAACAAACACGATTGAGTTTACACCGTAGCATATATCCACGTATGCCAGGCAGTCGGTTTACTACTTCTCTCTGCCCTCCCCAACCCCCCCCCCCCCGCCCCAGAATTCTCTTAAATGTTCCAATATCTTTGCTCTGGTAGGGAATTGCCATGCGTATGCCATAGTCCTCTGAAAAGTACAATATCTTTAATTCTCCTTGGCTCCAGCTATTCCCAGGTAAAACTTGCAGTTGTCATATCTTAACTGTGGACACCTTAGCCTCCTGTTCGTGTTACTTTTTAACACTCCCAAGTTAATCTGCTTGTGGTTTTCTTTGCCACAAGATTCAGTGGGGACCAATGTGGATTATTCCACTAGTTTTAACTAGACAACCTTCCGGTTTCTGTTCCCTCAAAATTAAAACTGAGATTAAGCCTAACCGCATTCCACATGGTGAAAGATGAATTTAGATTCTTGCTCTGCTTACAGAACAAGGTTAGCTTACTATAATTTGCTTTGACTACCTCTTGGTGAGCTGCAAACACACCAGGTCCAAACTGTAACAACTACTTCGAAGATTCTGCTCCTCTTTACACCCCCTCAAACAAACCTCCGGTTCAGTTTCTGTTCCTTCAGAAACTGGAGAGGTGGTTTCCTTACTATGTCCCTTTGTTTCCATTTCACTTTCTGTTTTCCGTTAGGTGCTGCATTGTTTAAAGTTCCTCCACTTGCTGTTTAATAGCGCTATCACTTTTATTCCGATCTATTCAGTAAACCTCCTTGCTTGTTTATGTTGTATTCACATAAGGCGTGATTATCCGCGCGGCCTGCCGGGTGTTCTGCAGAGGCGGCCGTCATTAGCCAGCGGCAGGATCTTCTGGTCCTGCCGTTATCAGTGGGGTTTCCCATGGACTGCACTCCTGTTCACTGGGAAATCCACGAGCGGAGTGCGCCGTTAACAGGACACACGATCCTGCCGGAAAATTCACGCCTAAGTGTTTACCGGTTTTAAATTAGGCTGCAGTTTTCTACAGAAAAAACTTTTAATTCTTAAAACTACAAAGGTATATTCTAAAATACATAAATAATTAACTAGATATTTGCAACATTATTCATGATTTCCAAAGAAACCATCTTTTGTTTAAATGCAACATCTCATGATCTCAGTCTTATGGATCTAGGAAAGTCTGGCAGGTTTTTCAGAGTATTCAAGCAAGTAGTCATGCATGTTTCCCCACTAGTGCACAAAGGGTGAACTCCCAACCCATCAGAACTCTCCTTTTACTCCACACTGCAATTTTATTACTATTCACCACTGTTCTCCTTGTCGTCGAGCCATATAATCCTGGTTATGTTCAGTCCCTGCCCTATGCTGAATCAGCTGATCACAAATGGCATGAGACCAAATGCGTTGGAAATCTCCATATGCTAGGTGTTGAAACTGGAAACCACATGCATGCAGATATTAGGTGAGGAGAGCAATGGAGTGCCTCACAGTGGAAAACAAAATGGCCACTTTGCTGAGGTATCTACCAGTCACTAATGCCTGTAGGTTCTGAGAACTCAAATCAACACTTTCAAGAGGCAAGGAGAAAACAAAGCACAACCTTGTTCACATTCTCAAATGACATCTCAGCCTATGATTAACTTTGATGTCCAGTCAGTTATTTAAGGTGATGTTCTATGTTTCTGTAGCACTTGGAGCGAAGGTAATCAGTGGATATGGGGATGGACGGACGCGGGGTTAGGCTATTGAGTTGGATGATCAAAGATGATCATAGAATCATAGAATTTACAGTGCAGAATCATAATAAATGGTGGTGCAGGTTGAAGGATCGGATGGCCTCCTGCTTCTATTTTCAATGTTTATCTATAGCTACTGGTTTCTACATTGTTCAAAAACTAAATATAGAAACAGACGTAGAAAATAGGAGCAGGAGGAGTCCATTCAACCCTTCGAGCCTGTTCCCCCATTCATTATGATCCTGCCTTTCCTCGCATATCCCTTGATCCCTTTAGCCCCCAAGAGCTATATCTAATTTCTTCTTGAAATTATATGTTTTAGCCTGAACTACTTTCTGTGGTAGTGAATTCCACCACTCTTTGGGTGATGTAATTTCTCCTCATCTTATCCTCAAACTATGTTCTGCACTCCCCCACCATTGGGAACATTCTTTCTGAAACTATCGTCTAATCCTGTTAAACGTTTATAAGATTTTTTTTTAAAAATTTGTCCTTGGGATGTGGGCGTCGCTGCTTGAGGTCAGCATTTTTTGCCCATCCCTAATTGCCCTTGAACTGAGTGGCTTGCAAGTCCATTTCAGTGGGGGGCAGTGGATCTGGAGCCGCATGGGTAACCGCAGGCCAGACCGGTTAAGGACGGCAGATTTCCTTCTCTGAAGGACATTAATGAACCAAATGGGTTTTTACGACAATTGGCAATGTTTTTATGGTCATCATTAGATGATGATGACCATAAAAATCATTAGATCATTAGATTTAATTCCAGATTTTTTATTATTGAATTCAAATTTCATCATTTGCCTTGGTGGGATTCGAACCTGGGACCCCAGAGCTTAGCTTGGGTTTCTTGATTACTAACGGGGAGTGACAATACCACTAGGCCATCGCCTCCCCTCTAACTATTCGAAACTCCAATGAATATAATCCTAACTGATTTAATCTCTCCTCATATGACAGTCCCGCCATCCCAGGAATCAGTCTTGTAAACCTTCGCTGCGCTCCCTCTCGAGCAAGAACATCCTTCCTCAGATAAGGACACCAAAACTGCACACAATACTCCAGGTGTGGCCTTACCAACGCCCTATACAATTACAGTAAAACAGCCCTATTCTGTTATTCAAATCCTCTCACTATGAAGGCCAACATATCATTTGCCGCCATTACTGCCTGCTGTACCTCTGTTTTTTGCCACCAAAGTGGATAACCTCACATTTATCCACATTATACTGCATCTGTCATGAATTTGCCCACTCACTCAGCCTGTCCAAATCCTGCTGAAGCATCTCTGCAATCTCCTCACAGCTCACCTTCCCATCCAGCTTTGTATAATCTGCAAATTTGGAGATAATACATTTAGTTCCCTTGTCAAATCATTAATATATAATGTGAACAGGGGCGGTGCAGTGGTTAGCACTGCTGCCTCATTGTGCCAAGGACCCGGGTTCGATCCCGGCCCCAACGCACTGTCCGTGTGGAGTTTGCACATTCTCCCCTGTTTGCGTGGGTCTCACCCCCACAACCCAAAGATGTGCAGGGCAGGTGGATTGGCCATGCGAAATTGCACTTTATTGGGAAAAAAAGAATTGGGTACTTTAAATTTATAATAAAAAATATATATAATGTGAACACTTGGGGTCCAAGCACAGATCCCTGCGGTACCCCACTAGTCACTGTCTGCCATTTGAAAAAAGACCCATTTATTCCAACTATTTCTTCCTGTCTACTGACCAGCTTTCTATCCGCCTCAAGACTCCACCTGCAATTCCATGCCCTTTAAGTTTACTTTTTAAAACAATTTAAAGTACCCAATTCTTCCAATTAAGGGACAATTTAGCATGGACAATCCACCTAACTTCATTAGTTTGTATCTATCATTTTACTTGAGGGCAGTATCTAACAATGCCGTTGAGATATAGAATTTGTCCAGATATTAGCATCAGTATCTTTACTATTTGTCTTTTTTCTTTACCTTAAATATTTTATTTAAACTAAGTGAAATGTCATAGGGTCACACAGTAAGCCATTCAGCCTATTGTTCTTGTTCCAGCTATTTGAAAGAGCTGCTCGCTTACTTCCACTCCATGTTGTTCCCCACAGCACTGCAAATTTCTGCTTTTTAAGTATGGATATCCAATTTTCCTCAAAGTTCCATTGAAAACAAATTGTGAAACAAAAAAATTATCCTGATCTCATCTCCAGATATTTTACCAATTATTCTTAAATCTCCCAACTGAGCTGTCGATAAAAACTGGTTCTCCCATCCGCTTGATAAAATCGCCGTGATTTTGAACACTTGAACTGAATATACCCATAACCTGAGGAATCTTAAAATAAATTTCATCTCCTTCAGCAGAAATGGGCCTGGGAGGACCAGCACAACCAGCAAGTGGGCCAAGGACATCTTCACCAAATTTGGCAGAAAGTACAATGGTAAGATTTGCTTTCTTGGGCGGGATTCTCCCGGATCAGCGAGGTGGCCCGACGCCAGCGTAAAAAACGGCGCAAACCACTTGGCGTTGGGCCGACTGGAAGTTGCGGAATTCTCTGCACTAGGCCGGTGCCAGAGGGGTTGGCGCCGTGCCAGCTGGTGCCGAAGGGACTGCGCGAGTTAGTGCATGTGCAGAACCGCCGGCGTGGTTCGGCGCATGCACAGACCGACCGGTGTATTCTGGCAACGTGCAGGGGGGGTGTCATCTCCGCGCTGGCCATGGCGGAGCCCTACAGGGGCAGGAGCGGAAGGAAGAAGTGTCCCCACGGCACAGGCCCGCCCGCAGATCGGTGGGCCCCGATTGTAGGCCAGGCCACCGCGAGGCCCCCCCAGGGCCGGGTTCTCCCGAGCACCCCCCCGAGGACCGCACCAGCCGGCCTACCAGCCAGGTCCCGCCATGTGGGACCACGTCCAATCCATGCCGGTGGGACTGGCCAGAAACCGACTGCCGCTCGGCCCATCGGGGTCCGGTGAATTGTCGGGGGGGGGGGGGGGGGTGGGGGGGGGGGGGGCGCGCCCGCTGCCAACGGCCCCCGACTGGCGTGGCGTGATCCCCACCCCCGCCCGAAATCCGGTGCTGGAGAATACGGCAGCCGGCATCGGGGCGTGATTTCACGCCGCGCCCCCCCGGGGATTCTCCGACCCGGCCGGGGGGGGGGGGGGGTCGAAGAATCCCGCCTCTTATATCCTTTTCTCAGCTCCTGTGAGGGTCACCCACTTTAAAAGATGTGGTTTTTGATAGATATCATGGAATTTACAGTGCAGAAGGAGGCCATTCGGCCTATCGAATCTACACCGGTCCCTGAATGAGCACCCTACATAAGCCTGCACCTCCAGCCTATCTCCATAACCCAGCAACCCTGCCTAACCTTTTGGACACGACAGGGCAATTTAGCATGGCCAATCCACCTAACACGCACATCTTTGGACTGTGGGAGGAAAGAGTCATCAGTGGTGCTATGAAGCGGCACTTAACTCAGCAATAAGCTGCTCACTGCGGTTCAGTTGGGGATCCACTAGGGTCACTCAGCTCCTAACCTCATTAAATTAAAGTATTGATCCAAATATCGACAAAAGAGCTGAACTTGAGAGGTGAGGTGACATTGACTGCTCTTGGCATCAATGCAGCATTTGATCAAGTATAGCATCAAGGAGCCATAAGACGTAGGAGGAGGCCATTCTGCTCCGTCATTAAATGAGATCATAACTGAGCTGATGATCTTCAACTCCACTTTCTCGCCGTATCCCCATAAACATTGGAGTCCCTTACTGATTAAAAATTTGTCTATTTCAGACGTGAACATATTTAACGACCTAACCTCAACAGCTCCCTGCCGTAACGAATTCCAAAGATTCACTACCCTCAGAAGAAATTCCTCCTCATCTCTGTCTTAAATGGGCGCCTCTTTACTCTGAGATTATGCCATCTGTCCTAGATTCTCCCACAAGAGGAAACAACCTTTTAACATCTACCCTGTCAGACCCCCGCAGAATCCTATATGCATCAATAATGGCACCTCTCAATCTTCTAAACTCCAATGAGTACAGTCCCAACCTACCCAATCTCTCCTCATGAACCTTCTCTGCCAGTATATCTGTCATTGGATAAGGGGACCAAAACTGTTCACAGTATTCCTGATGCGGTCTAACTTCTGTCTTGTAGTTTTAGCAAGACATTCCTTTTTTTATACAACATTCCATTTGCCTTCCCTATTATCTGATAAAATGTCATGCTAGCTTTTTGTGATTTATGCATGAGCATTCTTAAATCCCTCTGTGCTACAACTTTCGACAGTTTTTAGCCATTTAAATAATATTTAACTCCTTTATTCTTCCTACCAAAGTGCATAACGTCACATTTTCCAACATTATATTCCATCTGCTAAGTTTTGTCCACTCACCTAACCGGTCTATATCCCTCTGTAGACTGTGTTATTGCCCCAGTCTCTTCTTAAGGGGCCTATGTTCACTTTGGCCATTCTATTCCTTTTTATATATGTAAAGAAGTTCTTAATTCCCATTTTTATATTACTTGCTAGTTTGCCCATATAGTTTATTATCTTCCTTTTTTATTATTCTTGTCATGTTTTGGTTTTTAAAACTTTCCCAATTCTCTGGCTGACCACTACACTTGGCCACGTTATGTGGTTTTTTTTCTTTCCGTTTAATACTATCCTTGTCTTCCATGGTTAATTTATCCCCTTCCTAGAATTCTTCTTCCTCACTGCGATATCTTTGTCGTGAGTTATGAATTCTTTTCAAAAATGTCTGTCATTGCAGATGTCTTTTCTGCTTAACTCCTTTCCCAGTCCACTGCAGCCAACTCTGCCCTCATTCCTTTGTAATTAACCGTATTTAAGTTTAGCACAAAGGGCAGCACGGTGGCGCAGTGGTTAGCACTGCTGCATCACGGCACCCAGGTTCGATCCTGGCTCTGGGTCACTGTCCATTTGGAGTTTGCACATTCTCCCCGTGTTTGTGTGGGTTTCACTCCCACAGCCCAAAGATATGCATAGTAGGTGGATTGGGCACTCTAAATTTAAAAAGGAAAAAAAAATTAAGTTTAGCACAGTTGTTTGTGACCCAAGTTTCTCTCACTCAAACTGAATGTTAAACTATGCCACGTTATAGTTACTGTTTCCTAAGGGATCTTTTACTCGGAGGTTGTTTACCAAATCTGCCTCATTACTAGATCCAAAATAGCCTGATCCCTAGTTGGATCCACAACATATTGTTCTGTGAAACTGTCACTCTGAATTCTGCCTCATGGCTATCTGTCAACTTGATTTTTCTAATCCACATAATTAAAGTCACCCATGATTAATGTACTGCATTTTTACATGCTCTCATTATCACCCAATTTATCTCCATCCTACAGTATAACTGAGGGGTACTGCTGTTCCCTATCCACCTTGTCCATGCTCCTCATAATCTTGTACAGCTCGATCAGGTCGCCCCTATCTTCTCTGCTCCAGCATAAACAACCCAAGCGTATCCAACCTCTTTTCATAAATAAAATGTTCCATCCCACGCAACATCCTGGTGAAACACCTCTGCACCCACTCCAGTGCAATCACATTCTTCCTATAATGTGGTGACCAAAACTGCACACAGAACTTCAGCCGTTCTATGACTCCAACATGACTTCCTTGCTTTTGTAATCTATGCCTCGATTGATTATAGGCAAGTGTACTACATGCCCTTTTCGCCACCCTATTAACCTACCCGTCTGCCTTGAGAGATCTATGGACAAATACGCCAAGGTCCCTTTGTTGCTCAGAACTTCCCACTGTCAGGCCATTCATTGAATACGTCCTTGTCAAATTGCTCTTTCCAAAGTATATCACCTCCCGCTTTTCAGGATTAAATTCCACCTGACACTTTTGTGCCCATTTGACCATCCCGTCTATATCTCCCTATAACCCAAGACTCTCAGCTTCACTCTTAACCACCAGGCCTTGTGTCATCCACAAACTTACTGATCCTACCCCGACATGGTCATTTTGATCTCTCTGTAACTACGTCTCTGTAATGGCGGTAACATAGCCATTAACCTAATTAATTTAATTTGTGTCCAAGACTGTGCGCATTTAAGTAAAGAGCAATTAATGTTACCTTTTTGACCCTATTTGCTGCTGTTTTTTAATGATTGTGCTCTCTGTCCCTTCCTGACACGCTCTGGGTATCATTACCTAAATAGCTGCCATTTCCTTCTGCTTTGTAAGGCTACATATCCCCTCTCCTGACCCCACCCCTTCCCTCTATACTTCCTTAGTTTAAGCAGTTTGCAAGAACACTTGCCCCAACGGTACAGTCCCCACTTTCCCTCGTACTGATGCCAGTGCCCCACGAACTGAACTGCAGATACTGAGCCTAGTAGCACCAAATGCAGGGGAAAACCAACCTGGTTGATTGGACGAGCAGCTTTACAGAATCCTTCACATCTATGTCAGTTCTGTGTCCAACAGGTGTTGGTGGGACGAGTCCAGAGCTCGGTGGCTGCAAGTTTGACAAGCCAGCTCTATACATACTAAAATCTGCTCTCCCCCAATCCAAAACATTTTTTTGTAACTTGTTTATTTCTTTGTCCATAACAATCTTAAATTAACAGCTGTCTAACCAACTGAGCTAAACCGGGCCCTATGTTGGCCAATATTATAAACTGTCCTCTCTCAGCGTTGTCTCTCTCTTTCTCCTTTAAATCTGCTGTCAACACCTCTCTTCTCCGAAAGCAATTCTGACCCCACTGTCCTTTCAAACTACCACCCCATTTGCAACTCCCGTTCCTCGCAATGATCTTTCAAAGTGTTGTTGACTCCGAAGCCTGAATCCCTCCGATCAGGTTTCTACCCCAACCACAGTAGTAAAATGGTTCTTATTAAAGTCAGAAATTACACCCTATGTGACTGCAAAAGGTAAACTCTCTTCCTCTGCAGCCTTTGACATGGTTGCTCACACCATCCTCCAACTCCTCCCTGCTGTTGTCCAGCTGACTGGGATTGCTCTCACATGGGTCCATTCTTACCTATCTAACCATAGCTAGAGAATCACTTGCAGTGACTTCTTTTCATATTCCTGTACTGTTGTTGCTGGTGTCCCCTGAGGATCTAACCGTGACCCTTCTATTTCTGATCTGCTTGCTGTCCCTTTGTGATATCTGCAGGCACAGTGTTAGTTTTCTCACAGATGCTGACAACACCTAGCTCTAACTCACCATCCCCTTGTTCAGCTCCTCCACTGTTACTAAATTATCAAACTGTTTACCTGACATGATTTCTGGTTGAGCAGAAATTTCCGGCAATTATCCATTGGGTAGACTGAAGCCATTTTTATTCATTGCTCCAAAGTCTCATAGCTACTGACTCCATTCCTCACCCTGACAACAATTGTCTGTGATTAAGTCAGTCTGGTCACAACCTCACATTTCATCGTGAGATTACTTTCTTGTGCCATCTCTAAGCCCACCTATTTCTACCTCTAACTTTGCCCCTCTTGGCTCAAATACTGCATAGTGTCTCTAGTGCAGTAGACTGGCCCATCGAGTCTGCACCGGCCCTCTGAATTAGCGCCCTATCGCCGTAAATCCACTCTCCCACCCTATCCCTGGACACCAAGGGACAATTTAGCATAGCCAATCCACCTAATCTGCGATTCTTTGGACAGTGGGAGGAAACCCAAGTAGACATGGCAAGAAAGTGCAAACTTCACAGTTACCCAAGACTGGAATTGAACCCAAGTCCCTGGCGCTGCGAGGCAGAAGTGCTAACCACCATGCCGCATAACAAACATTATGTGCCTTTGTTACCACTGACTATTCCAGTCCTTAAAACGTTCCTGGTTGACCAAGCTTTTGGATATATTACCTGATATTCATCTGTGTGGCTCAGTGTTAGACTTCCTTTTGACAAAAGATTAGGAGAGGAAATGTGAAACTTTCTGATTTCAAGTGTTCTTTTCCAAGATGCTCACACTTGGTCAGAATGCTACAATGGTTAGATGTGCACAGCAGGAATTTCCAGATTTGGCCAATTTCATCCTGAGTCAACACCATTAGGAAGGGAAAAGTCCTGGTTAGCATTCGGCAACACCTGTTAGAAAATCCTATTCATAGCATCTGAGTAGGACAGAATTGGCCTTGGCTGTGGTGCCAGTACAGTAGAGTAATCCAGATAGTTGAGTTTCACACTGGTTTGCTGCTTTTTTATCCCTCACATTTTAAAAATTTATTTTTCTCTAAAGAAAGGCACTTTAAAGAAAAAAATTTAAAAAAATGTTTTATTAAAGCTTTTCCAACCATAAGACATAGGAACGGAAGTAAGGCCATTCGGCCCAACGAGTCCACTCCACCATTCAATCATGGCTGATTTCAACTCCATTTACCCGCTCTCTCTCCATAGTCCTTAATTCATCAACTTCTGTCTCAAAGACACTCAACGTCCCGGCCTCCACCGCCCTCTGTGGCAATGAATTCCACAGACCCACCACTCTCTGGATGAAGAAATTTCTCCTCATCTCCGTTCTAAAGTGACTCCCTTTTATTCTAAGGCTGTGCCCCTGGGTCCTAGTCTCCCCTGCTAATGGAAACAACCTCCCTACGTCCACCCTATCTAAGCCATTCATTATCTTGTAAGTTTCTATTAGATCTCCCCTCAACCTCCTAAACTCCAATGAATAAAATCCCAGGATCCTCAGACGTTCATCGTATGTTAGGCCTACCATTCCTGGGATTATCCGTGTGAATCTCCGCTGTACCTTCTCCAATGCCAGTATGGAGTTGAAACCAATGTTTTTAAATAACAAAGATAGAAGTTAAACAAGAATTATTAAACATAACAAGGTGGGTGTTGTCTTCATATAAAACTTACATTATGCTGACTTACTGCTCCCCTAGAAAGTCAAGGAAAGGTTGCCACCACCGGGAGAACCCCATCAAGGACCCTCTCCAGGCGAACTTTATTCGCTCCAGGCTGAGGAACCCCGCCATATCGCTAACCCAGGTCTCCACACTCGGGGGATTCGAGTCCCTCCACGTTAACAAGATCCGTCTCCGGGATACCAGAGAAGCAAAGGCCAGTACCTCGGCCTCTTTCGCTTCCTGCACTCCCGGATCTTCCGACACCCCAAATATCGCTACTGTTGGACTCGCCTTCACCCGAGTGTCCAAAATCCTAGACATCACTCTCGCAAACCCCTGCCAGAATTCTTTAAGCGCTGGGCATGCCCAAAACATATGGGCATGGTTCGCCGGACTCCCTGCACATCTCGGGTACCTGTCTTCCACCCCCAAAAACTTACTTGTTCTTGCCGCTGTTATATGCGCCCGATGCACCACCTTAAACTGGATTAAGCTGAGCCTGGCACATGATGAGGAGCGTCATCCAGCTCCTCCTCCTACTTTCCTTTCGACTCCTCCACTGAGGCTTCCTCCACCTCCTGATATATGTCCGACACCTTCCCCTCCCTACCCAGATGCCAGACACCACCCTGTCCTGGATCCTACGCGGGGCAGCAGTGGAAATGTCCCCACCTGTTTTCTAAGAAAGTCCCAAACCTGGAGGTACCTGAACGCATTCCCCGGGGGCCGGCTGAACTTCTCCTCCAGCGCCTGCATGCTCGGGAAAGTCCCATCTATAAACAGGTCCCCCATCCTCCTAATACCTGCCCTATACCAGCCTTGTAACTCCCATTCCATCCTACCTGGAGCAAATCTATGGTTATTCCGTATCGGGGTCCACAAAGGCCCCCTCCTCCACTGCCCCCAAATCCTCAGTGCCGCCGCCACCACCGGACTTGTGTATCGCGCTGGTGAGAACCGTGACTAGTGCCCCTAGGCTGGTGCGTTTGCATGATGCCGCCTCCAGCCGCCCCCTCCTCCATCATCCACTTCCTAATCATGGCCACATTGGCCGCCCAATAATAGCTGCAGAAGTTCAACAGAGCCAGTCCCGTCCCGTCCTCTTTCCCCCCCCCCTTTTAATGCCCTTTTAACTTGCGGGGTTTTATTCGCCCATACAAACCCCGTAACAATCCTATTCACCCGCTTAAAAAAGGACTTGGAGATGAAAATGGGGAGGCACTGAAAGACAAAGAGGAACCTGGGGAGAACCGTCATCTTCACAGTCTGCACCCGCCCCGCCAGGGAAAGCGGGAGCATATCCCACCTTTTAAACTCTCCCTCTATCTGCTCCAGGAGCCGGGTTAAGTTGAGCCTGTGCAGGGCATCCCAGTTCCTGGCCACTTGTATCCCCAAGTACCGAATGCTCCTCTCCACTATCTTCAGCAGGAGCTCCCTCAGTCTCTCCTCCTGGCCCCAAGCGTGGACCACGAACAGCTCACTCTTCCCCACGTTCAATTTATACCCTGAGAAGCTCCCAAAGTCCCTCAGGATCCGCATGACCTCCCCCATCCCCTCTAGCGGGTCCAAAATGTACAACAAAAGGTCATCTGCGTAGAGGGAGACCCAGTGTTCCTCTTCCCCCCCCCCCCCACGCACCAGCCCCCTCCAATCCCTTGAAGATTGCTCAATTGCCAGGGCAAACAGCAACGGGGACAGGGGACACCCCTGCCTCGTCCCCCGGTGCAGCCTGAAATACTCCGACCGTAGCCGGTTCGTGGACACACTCGCTTCAGGGGCCTGATACAGCAGCTTGACCCACCCTATGACTCCCTCACCGAATCCAAACCTGCCTAACGCCTCCCACAAATACTCCCACTCTACCCTGTAAAAGGCCTTCTCCGGGTCCATTGCAGCCACCACTTCAGCACCTCCCCCCCCCCCCCCCCCTCCGAGGGCATCATAATAATATTCAGGAGCCTCCTCACATTCATGTTCAGCTGCCTGCCCTGTACGAAACCCGTCTGGTCCTCCCCAATCACTCACGGGATACAGTCCTCTATTCTGGTGGCCAGAATTTTTGCCAACAATTTGGCGTCTACATTCAGCGATATCGGCCTGTAGGACCCACACTGAAGCGGGTCCTTCTCCTTCTTCAAGATAAGCGAAATCAATGCCTGCGACATTGTCGGAGGGAGGATCCTTCTCTCCTTTGCCTCATTGAAGGTTCTTAGCAGGAGCGGGCTCAGTAGCTCCGAGAATTTCTTATAACATTCTACAGGGAAGCCGTCCGGACCCGGGGCCTTGCCCGGCTGCATGCTTGCCGGCCCCCAATCCCTCCACCCGATCCACTTCCACCTACAAGGAACCTCAACCGGTCCATAAACTGCCTTCCCCCTCTCCAGGGGGTTCCGACTCGTATAACTTCACGTAGAACTCCCTGAAGACTTCATTGACCCTCTCTGCCCTCCTTATCTCGCACTCCCCCAATCTCTCTAGCCGCCTCCCTCTTGTGCAGCTGGTGTGCCAGCATCCTACTCGCCTTCTCCCCATACTCGTAGACTGCCCCTTTCACTTTCCTTAACTGCGCCTCCGCCTTCCCCGTGGTCAGCAAGTCGAACTCCGCCTGAGGTTTCCGGCGTTCGTTCAGCAGCCCCCCCCCCCCCCCCCCCCCCCCCCCTCCACGTATCTCCTGTCTACCCAGAGTATCTCTCCCACCAGCCTCGCCCTCTCCTTCTTCTCTCTGGGACCTGATGGAGATTAACTCTCCCCTAACGAACACCTTCAAAGCCTCCCACACCACTGCCACCGTTACCTCCCCTGCGTCATTCGCTCCCACATAGTTCTCAATGCTCTTCCCTATCCGCCCACACCCCCCCACATCCAGTCCCCAGAGAGGGCGCTGACCCCGCTCCGCCCCCAGCCGCAGGTCCACCCAGTGCGGGGCATGGTCCGAGACTGCAATGGCCGAGTATTCAACCCCCTCCACCCTCGGGATCAGCGCCCTACTCAACACAAAGACGTCTATCCGCGAATAGACTTTATGTACGTGGGAGAAAAAGGAGAACTCCTTCGCCATTGGCCGTGCGGGCCTCCACGGGTCCACACCCCCCATCTGGCCCATGAACTCCCACAGGCCCCTGGCCGCCGCCGGCCTCTTTCCCGACCTGGACTTGGAACGGTCCAAAATCGGGTCAAAGACCGTATTAAAGTCCCTCCCATAATCAGGTTACTTGACTCCAAGTCCGGGATCCTACCCAACACGCGCCTCATGAAGTCCGCATCGTCCCAGTTTGGGGCATACACATTCACTAGCACCACCCGGGCCCCCTGCAGCTTGCCACTCACCATTATATACCTGCCCCCCTTGTCCACCACGATACTCCCCGTCTCAAATGCCACTCGTTTACTAACCAAAATTGCCACCCCTCTGGTCTTTGAGTCTAACCCTGAGTGAAACACCTGTCCCACCCATCCTTTCCTTCGCCTCGTCTGGTCCACGAGCTTTAAGTGCATCTCTTGCAACATGGCCACGTCCGCCTTCAACCCCTTTAAATGCAAGAACACGCGGGACCTCTTGACAGGCCCATTCAGGCCCCTCACGCTCCACGTGATCAGCCTGGTCGGGGGGTTGGCCACCCTCCCCATCCTGCTGACTAATCATCTCCCTTTCTCGGCCAGCCACGTGCCCCCGATTCCAGCCCTCGCCTTGGCGGCCCCCCAGCCCGACTCTCCATCCATTCACCTCACCTGGCTCCCCTTCAGTCAGCGCAGCAGCAGCAGCACCCCGCCCCCCCCCCCCAAGCATCCGCTTAGCTCTGATTTCCCCCCCCTACTATACTTCCGTGAGTCAGCTCACCCATGCTGACCCCGGCTGCTCCCGCCCCTATATGCTGACTCTAAACATGTTGCCTCCTTCGGTCCACACAATCCCACCCCTCCCCCAAGGGTAGAGGGGAAAGCACCAACCGGGACCTTCCCGTGCGCCGGACAACCCTTTCTGGGTGTTTCCCGCCCCCTAAAACCAAACCCCTGAAAAACAAAACTAACAACAAAACCACCAACCAAACTGGAGCAGACAAGCAAATAATATTATGCTTTACCTGCCGTTCTCCCACTTACTGCTCCGCTCTTTCTTCGCCCACCGCAGGACTCGCTCCCGGTCTGTCAAACGATGAAACCATATCACCATCGCCCTTGGTGGCTCGTTCACCCTCAGCTTTCTGGCGAAGACCCTGTGCGCCCCATCCAGCTCCAAGGGCCGCGGGAAGGCCCCCACGCCCATCTGCGTCCCCACAACATCGTGGTCACGTACATGTCCAAAGATGTGCAGGTTAGGTGGATTGGCCATGATAAAATTGCCCTTGGTGTCCAAAATTGCCCTTAGTGTTGTGTGGGGTTACTGGGTTATGGGGATAGGGTGGAGGTGTTGACCTTGGGTAGGGTGCTCTTTCCAAGAGCTGGTGCAGACTCGATGGGCCGAATGACCTCCTTCTGCACTGTAAATTTTTTGATATCTATGTTCGCGTCCGCCCCCTCTGCTCCTTCGGGAAGGCCCAGGATCTGCAGATTATGGCTCCGAGACCTGTACTCAAGGTCATCTAGCCTCTCTTGCCTTCTCTTATGTTGCGCCTCGTGCGCCTTCACCGCCAGGCCCAGGATCTCGTCCTCATTCTCCGCCACCTTCCTCCTCACCTCCTTGATTTCCTTCTGCGCCTTCTGGGCCACCACAATCTCCGTTTTAAGCTCCATAAAGCAGATTTTTAAGAATTCTTGTTGTTCTTTGGCCCACTGGGCCCACACCTCCCAATCTTCCCAGACCAACGTCCCCGCGTTTGCGCGTCTGCCGGTCCCACTCCTCCTTCTCTCCATGCAGCACCGGGGGGAACCTCTCCCGCACCCGTCCCCATACCAGTCTCAGCCTCCAAATGCTGCCGCTGTCCCGTTCAGCGGCCCGAAATACGGACCTTGGCGGGAGCTGCCGTGAACGCGCGACCTAGCAGGTCATGGCCGCCGCCGGAAGTCCTCTCAGAAAGGCACCGTTGATAAGCCTGGAGTATCTTTATCTAAACCACCCTCCTCTGTACAATCAAAGACAGTGAGTACCAGCAGCTGAGATTAAAGGAGTTTTTAACTTTGCACCTATGTTGATGGTAAAAGCAGTGTGTGCAAAGTAATGATTTGCAAATTTAAATCAAACCAATATGAGCTCAGTTCAACATGAATTTGAAGAAATTACTGCCCTTTGTGCTTTAGTCACCACCTCATGTTTTAAAACTGTCAAATGAATAAACTGTTCAAGTTTATAAAAGTTGCACCCAGGGGTTTATGTTTTGTGGCTTGTAAAAGCTTGACATTTTACACAGCTCTAACTGCTCCTGAGATGTAACTGGATAAAATCTTGAATACAGATCTTAATGCTCTCTTGTATATGCTGCTGAAAACTTTATGGTTAAAGAAATTAGTAGTCTGGTGAATATTGGAGCTATTAAAACCTTTTCTCCCCACCCCGATGACCAAAACTACAGGTGAATGCTAATGCTCTTCAGACTGCACCACCTTTTCCTGGAACACCTATTATGAATTCATCGATGGGTGGAATAACTCCCCTGGGACCCCGACATGGGCCTCCTCCAGCACCCAGAGGCACCTATGGACCAGTCCCACTTGCACAAAGTCATTTAGGTAGGACTAACTTACTTCTAATCGACTGCTGGTGTGGTTTAGATTTTTAAAGAGCATTTCTCGCCTCATGTTAGTTTCTGCTAATCTGACTTCTGTTTTTTTCTTGTATTTCAGTGCGTGTACCAGCTCTTCGAGACTACCCTCCAGGCCCATTCTTCCCTCCAGGCCCATTTCCTCCTCCAGGCCACAGACCTTTTCTTGCTGGGCCCTTACCACCACCTCATGTTCTGAGAGACTTCCCACCTGGTGCCAGGGAGTTTCAGCATGGACCAAGGAATCTTCCTCCTGGTAGCCGGGAATATCCACCACCAGAACCAGACAACCGCTCATGATTTTAAAGGCACTATGAGGCCAGGCTTTCAATTTGACTGATCACTCATCTCAGGCAGTTGTCCTTTAATGTATGTCAAAGTATTCCACGGGCCTCAGTTCTTCTGTTTCCATTGCCCAGAAATTAGGAAATGTTTAAAACTTCTGGAGAATCCCATCACTCAGCAGGTGGCTTTTACTCTTGGGTGACAGGGTCAGTCAGATCCAATTACCAGTTTATAATTCTTCAGCTGGAAAACCCTTGGACTGCTGGAGTTGTGTATGTTCCAATTTTGGAAATGGATAGGTGTATTTGCAGATGAGGTTCTCAAATAATTCAGTGTAACTGTTGGTTACAGCTTTGAAAACTTGGAATCTGTTTGTCACAAAATAGCCACACTGCCAATCAAAGGAGTTAATTGTGCAATATTAGGGTGCCTGTGTCTTTTGTATAGTGGTATAAATCTTTGCTAATGTGACCAGTGTTTTGAGGCCTTTTTATTTTAAATGGTTGGGGGAAAATCTTTTCCTGTGGAAATAGCAACTGATCAGTGAGCTGCCTGATTGATGTGGTCATGGCAAACATTTGTAATTCATACATATTTCAATGAACCCACCATTTGTGTCTCTCGCAGCCCCTGTTTTACATTTGATTTCTGTTTCGGAAAAACAAAACAGGCATACTCTATAATTAAGGCCAGATGTAACTTATTTTACTATTGAGAAAATTTATTAATAAAGATTAAAATTACTGGGTTGTCAATGAACATTCCTCAGTGCTGTTTTTGCCCCATACCAACAGTGACTTACATCAGATTAGCACAGTATGAATCAAAGCAGTGTGTTCTTATTCTTTCTTCCCCGTCTCTTTCCCCCCCCTCCCCCATCCTTTTATACACGAATCTTAAATCCACATCGTTATTGAACAGGATGTACATGTAGTGCAATGATTAGACATTGAATAGAATACATTTTTTTAGAACAAACTTTGGACCAACACTCTGGTACTTCAAATACATTTCTAGCGAAGCATCGGGGTGCCTTTTGTTCCAAACAGCCAGAAAGTCTTTGTTGAAAGTAGCACTACATAACATTCCCACTCACCTGTACAAATCCTTCCTTTGTGTATTAGTTAACTATAAAAAGCCTAGCCAAGGTGATTTCAGCAGTTCCTTCTGTTTAAATAAGTTATGTGCTGAATTAGCTACCACAGGTAGTGTAGGTATTTTTCATTCTTCACACAATTCTGCATATTCCAGGATTAATCAATTATTAAAAATTATAAAATGGTAATGTTAATCAGCATGAAATATTTTCCTGATTTGCACCAGTAGCAGCTTGGCACTTTTGAGATGTCTTCATGGGACTGACAATGATGCTGTGTTATTGCAAGTACTGGATCATAAACGTGCCACCGTGCTAGTTCTGTTGTAACATACACATTTACCACAATGTTCATGTGCCGCAGGTCACTCTTTGTGCAATGTTTGATGGAGGTGGAGATACAGTGGTTTCTTGGTCAGCAAATGCAACTTTTTCCTCTTGAAGTCTGTTGGCTTTTTGTATCTAAGCAGAAAGATTAGAGAAAATAAGTACTCTTTAAAATCGTCTTTGTGCCGTCAAGCTGGGAATAGAGATAAGGATCTGGAAATCACAGGAGATATGATCAAATGCTTGATTAAAGTGGAGAGGTTTGGGGGAAGAAATCAGCACTTGGGCAAAAACAGCTGCGAGAAGGGCAGGACGGAAATGGTAAACAGGGAAATGTCTGTAGTAGTGACCAAAGACACCAGCAGAAATTTCATCCAGGGAAGACTGAAGCTAATCTCATACTGGATTCAGACAATCGGTGAAGGACTCCAAGTAGCGGGTAGTGATGGTGAGATAAACCGTTGTTATTGGTTACATGTGGAACTCTGTTCACAGATCACTCGGGGGTGGGTAGCATGTCCCAGAACTATTACAGCACAAGAGGCCATTCAGCCCATGGTGTCTACAAAGGGTCTCCAAATGGACAATTAACTTAGTTACTTACTGGTGATTCTCCCAGTAACCCTGCATATTCTTCCTTTTCAGATCAGTGATTCCCCATTGAACCTGCCTCCACCATAAACAAGTAGTGTATTCCAGACCTTAACCACTGATCATGACCAAGATTTTCCTCCTATCACTTGTTTCTTTTTAACAATTACTTCAAATCTATGCTGTCTTATTCTTGATCTTGTCATATGTGGGAACGGTTTCTCCCTATCTACTCTGCCCTGACCCCCTCATGATTTTGAATACCTCTATTAAACCTCCTCTCAACCTTCACTTCTCCAATCTATCTTCATAACCGCAGCTCCTCATCCCAGGAACCATTCACGTGAATCACGTGTACCCTCTCCAATCTCTTCTCATCCTTTAAAGTGCAGCACCCAGAACTCCAGCTGAGGCCAAACTAGCATCCTGTACAAGTTCAACATAACCTCTTTGCTCTTGTACTCTATGTCCCTATTGATCAAGCCAAGGACATGCAGGAGGCCATTCCCTGCAAACCCACCTCACCGTTGGACATTAAGGGGCAATTTGGCATGGCCAGTCCACTTCACCTGCACATCTTTGGACTATGGGAGGCACCCAGAGGAAACCCACACAAACATATGAATGTACTCGAAGAATAGGCCCTTTGGCCCTACAAGCCCATGCCGATCAAGTGTCCTATCAATTTTTTTTTATTATAAAAAAAATTAATAGTACCCAATTAAGGGGCAATCTTTGTGTTGTGGGGGTGGAATCCACACAAACACGGGGAGTGACCCAGAGCCGGGATCGAACCTCGGCGCAGTGAGGCAGCAGTGCTAACCACTGTGCCACCGTGCTGCCCCTCGCGTGTCCTATCTAGACCAACGGCCTGTACTCATCCAGGTCCCTCTGCTCCTGCAGCCCCTTTAGCGTTGTACCCTTTATATTGCTTACATTCAGGCTGCGAGATAGAACTGAACTCCTGATGGGCAGAAAACAAAGATGGTTATCTGCAGTCATCGGTCTCCATTCTTAGCACCCTTACATTACCTAACAAAATTTGACACTGATCCACAGGAGAACATACTAGGATAATGATCAAAAGCTTGGGCTTGGTAAGGGAGTAGCTTTTAAGGAATTTCTGAAAAAGGAGATAGTGAAGTGTACAGGTTGAAGGCCACCAGTGCTGGAGCAATTTAAATCAGGGATGCACAAAGGAGCACAGAGATTTCTGTGGTTTGGAGGATGTTACAAATATAGGAGGAGAATTGAAGAGAAGGTTGGGAATCCGAAAAAAAGTGTTGCTTTACCTACATCAGGGGTAGAAACATAGAAAATAGGAGTATTACATTTGGCTGTTCGAACCTGCTCCTGCCCACCCTTGCCCCATACCCTTGGATCCAGAGAACTATATCTAACTCCTTGAAAACATACAATGTTTTGGCCTCAACTTCTTTCTGTTGTAAAGAATCTCACAGGCTCACCGCTGTCTGGGTGAAGAAATTTCTCCTCTGTTCTAAATAATCTACCTGGTATCCTCAGACTATGACTCCTGGTTCTGGACATCCCCGTCCTTAGGAATAGGCATGAAAGATGTTCCCGTTAGAATTTTATAGCTTTCAATGAGATCCTCCCTCATTCTTCTAAACCCCAACAATTATAACCCAAACCCATTCAATCTCTTCTTCGTCAGTCCTGTTATCCTAGGGATCAGTTTGGTAAACGTTTGCTGCATTCCATAGCAAGAACATCCTTCCTCAGATAAGGAGACCAAAATTGCTCGCAACAAGGCCCTGTATAATTGCAGCAAGTCATTCCTGCTCCTGTACTTGAATCCTCTCGCTATGAAGGTCAACATATAATTTGCCTTCTTCACCACATGCGTACTTTTAGTGACTGGTGTGCAAGGGCATCCAGGTCTCATTGCACATTTCCCTCAATCCACAGCCATTCAGATAATCTGCCTTCCTGTTTTTGCTGCCCAAGTGGATAACTTCACATTTATCCACATTTTACAATGCAACTGTCATGCATTGTCCAAATCACACCAAAATATCTCTGTATCCTCCTCACAGCTCACCCTCCTCCCACCCGATTTGCATTTTCTGAAAATTGGGAGATATTACATTTAGTCCCCTCTAAATCATTAATATATACTGTGAATAACTGGGGTCCCTGCAGTATCCCAACTAGTCACTGCCAATTGGAAAAAGACCCGTTAATTCCTACTCTTTGTTTCCTGTCTGCCAACCAGTTTTCTATCCATCTCAATGGAGTCAGAGTCAATATACTACCCCTAATTCCATGCGCTTTAATTTTGACTTTCTCAAAAGCCTTCTTAAAGTCCAAATAAACCACAGCAACTCTACTAGCTCCATCCTCAAAAGAATTCCAGTATATTTGTGAGGGGTAAATAGGACCTTTTGCAAGGGACAGAGTGGAAGGTGGGAGGCTGGCCAAGAGAGTATTGGAATAGGTCACAAAGTAGAAGTTATGAAGGTATGGGTTATCTTCCAACATTTGGGAAAAGGTGGACAGAATAGAAGAGAAACTTTGACTCTTTAAAAACAAAATGTTCCAATACTCACAGTTCTATAACTATCTGTCCAGCTTTGATTTCGTCCATTTCCATAAAAGCAAAACATTTTGTGCTTGTAAATCTCTTTTTAGGTTTGTAATGTTTGAATTCAAAGAAAATAGCAGCACCTGTTAAAAGAAAAACACGACATATTACCTGATCTAGGAGTATGTGCATTAGAAACGATATCTTGTCAAATATCACAGCTGCATCACTAAATGGTACAAGTATTAAGATCTATACACCTTTTGAATGCTCAAGTGCTAAAATATTGACGAGTTAACAATGTGAGGGAGAGCTGGTTAGACTGTGGTCTTTCACTTCTGAGACCTGGGTTTGAATCCACTTTGTCTAATGATTTATTGGCTCGCACCAGTTTCTAATGCGGGGGATTTAAGTAAACAGTAATTTGACTTCTGAGATTCATGGCTCTCCCACATTTAGAAATATTAGAGATTTTGTAAAATGTATGAATAACTCCACATCCAGATTAAGTTAACAGGCTGAGATACATATTCCAGTCACTGTTGGTGAATCTCAAACTGAACAATGGGCTGTGGACAAAACATTTTTTGGCGGACGCCAGGACACTCAAGTACTGTGCGATCTTCACCAAGGAAGGGAATTCAGGTGACTCACCTTTTGGCAGTTTCTCTATGTGTTTTTGGATTTCCACATCGATAAAAAAGTGTATGTAAATATCTTCTTTCCTTGTAGCAATAGGGGTATCTTGTACAGGGGTCAGATCTACCCCATTGGCATCTGTATGATTATAAGTATTATATTGTCAGTTATAAGTAAACAGAACTACATGCACACCAAACCCATTTTAAAGTCCCACTGCATTACCTTTTACACTGACTGTTACATAGGGATCGATACACTGTCCCGCATCCTTGAGACCAATTTTTTCTATTTTAATAGTGAGCAGTGCCATGCCAGGTTCTGATGGCAGCCGTGGTAGTAGAGTACCTGAAGACAAACATTCTACAGTGATTTGATCAGCATAACATTACTTATTCTGAACAAAGCAATAATAAATCTGTCACCTAAACTAGTATCTTTCTGACGAGGTATTAAATTGAAACACTGACTGCTTTACCAGATGGGATGTGAAATATCCTATGGCATTACATAAGAACTAGGAACAGGAGTAGGCCATCTGGCCCCTCGAGCCTGCTCCGCCATTTAATGAGATCATGGCTGATCTTTGTGGACTCAGCTCCACTCTCCGGCCCGTACACCATATCCCCGAATCCCTTTATTCTTTAGAAAGGTATCTATCTTTTTCTTAAAAACGTTTAAAGAAGGAGCCTCAACTGCTTCACTGGGCAAGGAATTCCAGAGATTCACAACCCCTTGGGTGAAGACGTTCCTCCTACACTCCGTCCTAAATCTACTTCCCCTTATTTTGAGGCTATGCCGCCTAGTTCTACTTTCCCCGACCAGTGGAAACAACCTGCCCGCATCTATCCTATCCATTCCCTTCATAATTTTATATGTTTCAATAAGATCCCCCCCGCATCCTTCTAAACTCCAATGAGTACAGTCCCAGTCTAGCATGGCTACTCCACCTACCCTGCATTGATCAAAGCAAGGAATTTCTTTTTGACCTGGCTAACATTTACCCCCAACAAATCACCTAGCCTTTTCTCTCAGTTATTGGTGGGAGCCTTTGTGCATTTTGAAAGCTGCTTTTGCAGTGACGACCCTTCAAAATCACTTTCTTGATTGTGAAGTGCTTTCAGATGCCCAGAGACTGTGAAAAGTACGATATACATGGTGATTCTTTCTTGAAAATCCACTTTGAGCAGCAGTATGCATCTCCTCCCATCATGAAGGCTTTAAAGTACAGTTCCATGGGCCTCACAGTGGTTCTTTAGATTCAGTGTAGACAGCGTCAAGTAGACTATTCAAGCTGGGGGCCATTGCAGCCAACTCCTCCAACCTCCAAATTTCACAAAAGTTCTCTTTCCATGAGTAGTCAGAAAGGGGATTTATGCATGGAGACAGGGGGCATGGCTGAGGTATTAAATTAATACTCTGTATCTGTCTTTACCAAGGTGCACAGGTGAAGGTGGAAGAGGTGGTAATTCAGACACTTGCTGGGTTTAAAGTTGATAAGATGAGGTGATAGGTTGACTGTACTTACAGCACCAACGTCGGATGGGATGCATCCGAGGATACTGAAGGAAGTGAGAATGAGAATTGCAGATGCAATAGTCATAATTACCCAACTTCCTTAGACATGGTGGTGGCAGAGGGCTGGAGAATTGCAAATGTTACAGGCTTGTTCTTTAAAAAAGGATATAAAAGGAATCCAAGCAAGTACAGGCCAGTCAGTTTAACCTCAGTGGTGGAGAAGCTTTGAGAGATTATAATTTGGAAATTATGTCACTTGGGCAAATGCAGGTTATTTGCAAGTACTGACAGGCAGTGAGATATGGGCATGCATGTCCACCAATCACTGAAAGTGGCAACGCATGTGGATAAGGTAGTCAAGAAGGCATACGGAATGCTGGCCTTCATCGGTCGGGGCATTGAATATAAAAATTGGCAAGTCATGTTGCAGCTGTACAGAACCTCAGTTCGGCCTCATTTGGAATATTGTGTACAATTCTGGTTGCCACACTACCAGAAGGATGTGGATGCTTTGGAGAAGGTACAGAAGCGGTTTACTAGGATGTTGCCTAGTATGGAGGACATTAGCTATGAGGAGAGATTAGATAAACTCAGTCTGTTCTCACTGGAAAGGAACAGGGTAGCTAAAGTCAACATTGGTCCCTTAGAGGATGAGACTGGGGAGTTAATAAGGGGAACACAAATGGCAAAGCACCAAATCCATGTTTTGCCTCGGTTTCCACTAGACCATCCCAATACTTTTTAAAAAATATATAAATTTAAGAGTACCCAATTCATTTTTTCCAATTAAGGAGCAATTTAGTGTGGCCAGTCCGCCTACCCTGCACATCTTTGGGTTGTGGGAGCGAAACCCACACAAACACGGGGAGAATGTGGAAACTCCACACGGACAGTGACCCAGGGCCAGGATCGAACCTGGGACTTCGGCACCGTGAGGCAGCAGTGCTAACCACTGTGCCGCCGTGCTGCCCGAACCATCCCAATAGGCAATGCAGATGTTCGTGAAAAGGAGGAACTTATAACAATTGCCATCACCAAGGAAAAGGTATTGTGCAAACTATTGGGATTAAAGTAGACAAATTCCCATGGCCTGATGGCCTACACCCTAGGGTCTTAAATAAAGTGGTAGCAGAGATAGTGGAGGCATTGATTATAATATTTCAAAATTACCTGGATTCTGGAAAGGTTCCAGTGGATTGGCAAAAGGCTAATGTAACATCTCTGTTCAGAATGGCAGAAAGTAGGAAACGATAGACTAGTTAGTTTAACATCTGTCATTGGGAAATTGTTGGAATCTATTAAGGTAGGAGTAACAGGACATTTGGGAAATCAAAAAACAATCCATCAGAATCAGCGTGGTTTTATGAGGGGTAAATAGTGTTTGATTAATTTGCTAGAGTTCTTCGAAGATGTAACAAGCAAAGTGGATAATGGGGGTCTTGTAGATGTAATTTATCTGGACTTCCAGAAGGCGTTTGATCAGGTGCTACACAAAAGGTCAATACACAAGGTAAGGATCCGAAGGGTTGGGGGTAATATATGATCTTCGATAGAGGATTGGCTAACCAACAGAAATTGGGGATAATGGGTCTTTTTCTGGTTGGCAAATTACAGCTAGTGATGTGCCACAGGGTTTGGTCCTCAAGCCCCAACTATTTACAATCTATATTAATGCAGGGATATAATGTACCATGGCCAAATTTACAAATGACACCAGAAAGCAAGTTGCAAGAGGAAATAAGAAATTTACAAATGGATATGGATAGGTTAGGTGACTGGGCCAAAATTTGGCGGATGGCACTGAACATGGATAAGTGGGGAATAATATAAAGACAAATTATCGAAATGGAGAGAAACTTCAAAATGCTTTGGTGCAGAAGGATCGGGGGTGTCCTCATGCACAAATCACAGAAAGTTAGTTGCAAGTGCATGAAATAAGTAAAGCAACTGGAATTTTGGCATTCATTCCTAATGGAACAGAATATAAAAATAGGGAAATGCGGTTGCAACTGTGTAGGGCATTGGTGAGACCGTATCTGGAGAACAGCACACAATTTTGGTCCCCTTGAGGAATGATGGAAATGCATCAGAGGCAGTTCACGAGATTGATTCCAGGGATGAAAGATTTGTCTTATAAGAACTAGGAGCAGGAGTAGGCCATCTGGCCCCTCGAGCCTGCTCCGCCATTCAATGAGATCATGGCTGATCTTTTGTGGACTCAGCTCCACTTTCCGGCCCGAACACCATAACCCTTAATCCTTTTATTCTTCAAAAAACTATCTATCTTTATCTTAAAAACATTTAATGAAGGAGCCTCTACTGCTTCACTGGGCAAGGAATTCCATAGATTCACAACCCTTTGGGTGAAGAAGTTCCTCCTAAACTCAGTCCTAAATCTACTTCCCCTTATTTTGAGGCTATGCCCCCTAGTTCTGCTTTCACCCGGCAGTGGAAACAACCTGCCCGCATCTATCCTATCGATTCCCTTCATAATCTTATATGTTTCTATAAGATCCCCCCTCATCCTTCTAAATTCCAACGAGTACAGTCAGAGTCTACTCAACCTCTCCTCGTAATCCAACCCCTTCAGCTCTGGGATTAACCTAGTGAATGTCCTCTGCACACCCTCCAGTGCCAGTACGTCCTTTCTCAAGTAAGGAGACCAAAACTGAACACAATACTCCAGGTGTGGCCTCACTAACACCTTATACAATTGCAGCATAACCTCCCTAGTCTTAAACTCCATCCCTCTAGCAATGAAGGACAAAATTCCATTTGTCTTCTTAATCACCTGTTGCACCTGAAAACCAACTTTCTGCGGCTCATGCACGAGCACACCCAGGTCTCTCTGCACAGCAGCATGTTTTAATATTTTATCATTTAAATAATAATCCCTTTTGCCGTTATTCTTACCAAAATGGATAACCTCACATTTGTCAACGTTGTATTCCATCTGCCAGACCCTAGCCCATTCACTTAGCCTGTCCAAATCCCTCTGCAGACTTCCAATATCCTCTGCACTTTTTGCTTTACCACTTATCTTAGTGTCGTCTGCAAACTTGGACACGTTGCCCTTGGTCCCCAACTCCAAATCATCTATGTAAATTGTGAACAGTTGTGGGCCCAACACTGATCCCTGAGGGACACCACTAGCTACTGATTGCCAACCAGAGAAACACCCATTAATCCCCACTCTTTGCTTTCTATTAATTAACCAATCCTCTATCCATGCTCCTACTTTCCCCTTAATGCCATGCATCTTTATCTCATGCAACAACCTTTTGTGTGGCACCTTGTCAAAGGCTTTCTGGAAAAGAGAGATTGAGCAGTTTAGGCCTATACTCGCTGGAGTTCAGAAGAATGAGAGGAGAGCTAATTGAGGTACAGAAGATGCTAAAAGGGATTGAGAGAGTAGACATACAGTGCATGTTTCCCCTTGTTGGACATTCTAGAACAAATGGATATAATTTTAGGCAAAAGGGTGGCAGATTTAAAACAGAAATGAGGAATGACTTCATTCACAGGATCATGGATCTGTGGAATTCACTACCCCAGAGTGCAGGGGACGATGGATAGGAGATGGATAGGTTTTTAATTAGTCACGGAATGAAGGGTTAAGGGGAGCAGGTAGAACAGTGGAGATGAGATCAGAAATGATCGTATTGGGGGCAGCACAGTGACGCAGTGGTTAACACTGCTGACTCACAGTGCCGAGGTCACAGGTTCGATCCCAGCTCTGGGTCACTGTCCGTGTGGAGTTTGCACATTCTCCCCGTGTTTGCGTGGGTTTCACCCCCACAACCCAATGATGTGCAGGGTAGGTGGATTGGCCACGCTAAATTGCCCCTTAATGAAAAAAAAGAAATGATCGTATTGAATGGCGGAGGTTGCTCGAGGGCTGAATTGCCGACTCGTGGTCCTAGTTCTTATCTTCTTACAAAGCATACAGCATCCTCAGCTATTAAAGGTAAGTATACCATATGTATTCTTAACCACTGTATCCACCTGCTCTGCTAACTTAAGGGACCAGTGTACATGCACGCCAAGGTCCCTCTGATCCTCGGTGCTTCCCAGGGTCCTGCTGTTTATCATTTATTCCCTTGCCTCGTTTGTCCTGCATCACCTTACACTTATCCAGATTGAATTCCATTTGCCACTGATCGGCCTATCTGACCAGTACGTCTATATCCTGTAATCGAAGGCTCCTCACTACTTACCCATCGTATAATCATTTTCGTATAATCCGCAAACCTATTGATCATTCAGTACCTACATTCATATCCAAATCATTTATATAATCCATAAACAGCAGGATCATTCAGTACCTGTATTCATATCCAAATCATTTATATAATTCATGAACAGCAAGGCCTGTGGGATCCCACTGGCTTCCATCAGAAAAATACCCCTCGACCATCACCCACAGCTTCCTGACACTCAACCAATTTTGGATCCAGCTTGCCAAATTTCTTTGGATCTTATGGGTTTTTACCTTCGCCATCAGTCTCCCATGTGCGACCATGTCAAGTGCATTTCCCTCATCTTCACACCTGGTCACCTCTTCGAAAAACTTAATCAAGTTAGTCGGACAAGGGGTGGCATGTGCCACAGTGCTTCGCACTGCTGCCTCATGCGCCAAGGGCCCGAGTTCGATACCGGCCCCAGGTCACTGTCTGTATGGAATTTACTCATCTCCCACTGTCTGCGTGGGTCTCACTCCCACAACTCAAAGATGTGCGGGGTAGGTGGATTGGCCATGATAATTGCCCCTTTATCGGAAAACAAAGGAGGAAAAAAGTAGGTCAGACATGACCTCCACTTGACAAAACCATGCTGACTGTTCCCGATTAATCTCTACCTCTCCAAATGCAGATTAAATTTTACTTTCAAAATTGCTTCCAGGGCGGCACGAGGCACTGTGGTTAACACTGCAACCTAAGGCGCTGAGGACCCGGGTCCGAATCCTGGCCATGGGTCACTGTCCATGTGGAGTTTGCACATTCTCCCCGTGTCTGCGTGGGTTTCACCCCCACAACCCAAAGATGTGTAGGTTAGGTGGATTGGCCTCACTAAATTGCCCCTTAATTGGAAAAATAAAATAATTGGGTATTCTAAATTTATTTAAAAGAATTGCTTCCAATAGATTTCCCACCACTGAGGTTAGACTGACTGGCCTGGAGTTCCCTGGTTTATCTCTTCCTCAATAATGGTACCACACTGGCTTTTCTTCAGTCCTCCGGCACTTCTCCTGTGACCATAGAGGAATTGAAAATTATTGCCAGCTCCTCTGCTATTTCCTCCCTTGCCTCACTCAACCGCCTGAGATACATTAAATCTGGCCTTGGAGATTTTATCTACTTTTATGTTAGACTACTCAGAACCTCCTCTCTATGTTAACCTCTTTAATTTTATCACAGTCCTTCTCTCTGATTTCTATACCCACACCGTCCCTCTCACGAGTGAACACGGACACAAAAGTATTCATTTAGAATCCTACCTACATCCTCCGGCTTCACAACAAATTACCACTGTGATCTTTAATGGACCCAACTCTTTCCCTAGTTATCCTTTTACCCTTAATGTACTGTAACACAACTTAGGATGTTCCTTTATTTTACCTGCCAGTATCCTTTCACATCCCCTTTTTGTTCTCCTAATTTCCTTTTTAAGTTCCCTCATTGACTCCAGCCTTCCTTTTACTACTTATCTTCTATTTATACACTTATAGAAGACCCTTATGCTGGCTGCCAGTCTCTTCTCTTACACTCTCTTGGCTTCTCACTTATTTTTCCACTTCCCTTCTGAATTTATTCAGCCTGGTTCTCACATGCACTATCCACTTGATCTCTATCATACACGTCCTTTCTGTGCTTCATTTTCACTACCACGGAAACTGGATTTGTTTGCTCCACTTTTCTTCATGGGAATGTCCTGTAACTGTCCCAGAACCATCTCCTCATTAGAGGCAACCTATTGTTCCACTACAGCATTGAGTGTGAATCTTTGATTCCAATTCACCTGGGACAGATTAGTTCTCACCGTATTTTTTCCTCTCTATGTATTCATGGGGTGTAGTGTCGCTGGCTGGGCCAGCATTTATTGCCCATCCCAAATTTCCTTTGAACTGAGTGCCATTTAAAAAAGTCAACCACATTACTGTGGGTCTGGAGTCACATGTAGGCCAGATCAGGGAAGGATGGCAGATTTCCCTCACTGCAGGTGATTAGTGAATCAGGTGGGTTTTTATGACAATTGACAATGGTTTCATTAGACTTTCAATTCCAGATTTTTATTCAATTCAAATTTCACCATCTGCTATGGTGGGATTCGAACCCGGGTCTCCAGAGCATTACCCGGGGTCTCTGGATTACTAGTCTCGTGACAATACCACTATGACGCCACTCCTCCCAAACTAGTCCTCCCACAATTATTTATTTTGATTGCTCCCTGTTTGTTTCTAATAGCTAACCTAAATCTTATAATAATGCTTCGATTACAGTTCTCTTAATGTTCCCTAACTGAGACTTGATCCAGTTGGCCTACCTCATTCACCAGAACCAGATCCCGCAATGCCTTCTTCCTAGTGCAATTAGAAACATACTGATGTAGAAAATTCTGAACATACTTCAGATATTCTTCACCCTCTCTGTCCTTTGCATTATTACTACTCAGTTCATATTAGGACAATTAAAGTCTCCCATTAAAACTGCTCCATAATTTTTGCATCTCTCTCGTAATTTCATTGCAAATTTGATCCACTAGTTTGCAGCCTACAGAATATCCCCAGTAATGGAATGACTCTATTGCTTCTTGGCTCTAACCAAATAAATTCTGCCCGTGATCCTTTAAGACATCCTTTCTCTCCAACACTATTATTTTTAACCAATATTGTTATCCTCCTTTCTTCCCCATCTTTCCATATCATCTTGTATTCACAAATATTTAGTAACCAGTGCTGACCTTTTGGGTCAGGTCTCTGATATTACCACATCATCATATGCCCAAGTGGCCAGCTGCAACTGCAGCTCACCAAACCGTAGTTATTACAGTCTAAAGGAAGAGGAGAAATGGAAGAGTTTAGAACCCTTGGCAGCTGAAGGCACAGCCACTAATGGTGTAATCTTTAAAAATAGAAGGGTAAGAATTAGATGAGTACAGATAGCTTCGAAGGTTCTGCACCAAAAGGAGATTGCAAAGAAAGGGGGCGAGGCCATGGAAAGATTTGAAAACAAAATGAGACATTTAAAAATGGAGGCATTGCTGGAGTGCAAGCCAGTGTAGATCAGCGAGCAATTGGGGGGAATAGGACTTAGCAAGTTAGGATGCAGGCAGGGTTTAGGGTCAACTGGAGGGCTGGCTTTGGAATAGGAACATTGGAATAATAATAACAATCTTAATAATCTTTATTATTGTCATAAGTATGGGACAGTACGGTGGCGCAGTGGTTAGTATTGTTGTCTCACAGCGCCGAGGTCCCAGGTTCGATCCCGGCTCTGGGTCACTGTCCGTGTGGAGTTTGCACATTCTCCCCATAACCCAAAGATGTGCAGGGTAGGTGGATTGGCCACGCTAAATTGCCCCTTAATTAGAAAAAATGAATTGGCACTCAAATTTAAAAAAAAAAAAATTATTGTTACAAGTAGGCTTACATCAACACTGCAATGAAGTTACTGTGAAAATCCCCTAGTCGCCACACTCCAGCGCCTGTTCGGGTACACAGAGAGAGAATTCAGAATGTCCAATTCACCTAATAGCATGTCTTTCGGGACTTGCAGGAAGAAACCGGAGCACCCGGAGGAAAGAACGTGCAGACTCCACACAGACAGTGACCCAAGTTGGGAATCGAACCTAGCACCCTGGCGCTGTGAAGCAACAGTGTTAACCACTGTGCTACCGTGCCGCCCTTAGTTAAATCTACAGATGATAAAAGCATGAACTGCCCAATGGGTCACATACACACACACTGCCCATGATCCTCTGGGACTGGTGGCTGTGGGTCAACTAGAAATAACTAGTTGCTTGTTTGTCTCAACACACAAACGACATGATTGAAATTAGTGCAATTGTTGTACTTGCTGAAAGTTTCTTTGAAAAACAAAAATTGTGTGGCTTTAATAGTGGTGTTTAGCACAAAACATATACCTACAAAGATGAAATGAAAATCACTTATTGTCACAAGTAGGCTTCAAATGAAGTTACTGTGAAAAGCCCCTGGTCGCCACGTTCGGGGAGGCTGGTATGGGAATCGAACCGTGCTGCTGGCCTGCCCTGGTCTACTTTAAAACCCAGCTATTTAGCCCAGTGTGCTAAACCAGCCCCTAATAATAACCCTTTTATTGTCACAAGTATGAAGTTACTGGGAAAAGCCCCTAGTCGCCACATTCCGGCGCCTGTTCGGGTAAGCTGGTACGGGAATTGAACCCGCACTGCTGGCCTTATTCTACATCACAAACCAGCTGTCTAGCCCACTGAGCTAAACCAGCTGTGTGCAGATTGAGTCTTACTCGTGTTCACAGGAGTCTCTGCAACCTGGCCTCTGCTGCCCTCTAGAGGAATGGGCACTTTAACCTGCAGTGGGAGTTCCCGAAATGTCCAAGAAATGAAAAATCTCTGGAAAATCTATGTAAACAGGGATCTCAGTGATACAGTGTGAGATTTTGGGAGGACAGAGTACACTATCATTACCACGGCTGAAATACACGGAACAATAACTTTATAGACAATTGTGCACTGGGTTACTACTTCAATTACCAAAAGTCTACGTGAAAAATACAACCCTTTTCCTGTGTATGGATGAAGGAAGAAAGAACATAGGGTTCAGAATGAAGCATTGCTTAACACCAAATGTGAGGAATAGATCACTTACCTAAAATAACAGCATAAGGGCAAAAATCGCCTTCGGCCCTTCAGTGATATACCCTGCTACAAAGATGGTAGATTATATTTGCATGGTGGGGAAGAGGTAGAGAGAGGAATGAGGAGAATCTGTTGAGTGTTATTGTAAGAATATTCCTATTTGATTGTATCCAGGGATGACTGTAACAAATGTGAGTATGATCGAGTGATGTAATTGGTAGCATGGTTTTCAGTATCGCCATGAGGAGCTGTATATAGTTGTGTATAACTGCTGCTCGTTTCTGCGTCTATGCTTTACTGTTTTAAATATTTTTTTATAAGACTGAATTTTTACAAAGCTTTTGACTACCATTCGTGGTCAAGTTTCCACAATGTTTCGGCGATGAGGATTAAACGGGACAAGAACAATTTGAGGTTCAGCACAGCAACATGAAGTCTTGTACAGTGAGTAGCTAGTTTGCAATGTGAACTGCGGTCGAGAGCTCTAAACCAGCGAGATTCTGTGACTTTACCAACAAAAAAAACGAGTCAGCAGTCATAGCTATGTTCGGACTTATCAGTGGCTTTGTGGAGGGTTACGAGGACTAGATAGAATACGTAGAAAGATGGGACACTTTTTCTTGGTGAATGGAATTGCAGATGAGACTAAACAGCGCTCAATACTCAATCTAGGGGCTGTTTAGCACAGGGCTAAATCGCTGGCTTTGAAAGCAGACCAAGGCAGACCAGCAGCACGGTTCAATTCCCGTAACAGCCTCCCCGAACAGGTGCCGGAATGTGGCGACTAGGGGCTTTTCACAGTAACTTAATTTGAAGCCTACTTGTGACAATAAGCGATTTTCATTTCATTTAATTTCATTTGTTGCTGAACTCTGAGCAGTGAATGTTTTAGGCAAGTATTAGAGGACATGCTCCAGGACAGATTATTTTGTGGTGTTAATGAAGGCAGTATACAACATCACTTGTTGGGAGAAGCTACACAGCCCTTCAAGAAGGCTCTAGGAGGATTCTTCAGGCATGGAAATGGCTGCCAACAATGCAAAAGATATTCAAAAGGCCAATGGTGGGGCACAGCACACCAAGCAAGAAAAGAGCCAGCAAGTAAACAGTGAAATGCCTCAGGTGTGGAGGCACACACTATGCAAACCATTGCAAATTTATGGATGCTGTCTCACAATTGCAACAAGAAGGCTAAAAAGTGCAGGAGTGCTGAGACAAAGTCAAAGGCTGGACAGGGAAATTCAAATACAAAGAAGCCACATTCTGCTATGTCTCACCTGGAAAGCAGAGCAGGACGAGGAGCCCTCCTACATGTTTGATGTGAGTGAGGCACACGTGGAACCTATGTACTTCACAGTGGGGGACAATGGACAGAAAATTAGGATGGAGGTGGACACAGGAGCCTCTGCATCTGTCATCAGTGAGTAGACTGACAGGTAGATTGACAGGCTCTAAGCAGGCATCAGCCCTTACTCAGGCAGGGATCAACCTTTGGATGTACACCAGTGAGATTATTCCATTACTTGGATAGTTAGAGGTAGGCATCGTGTATAACAGCCAAAAAGCAAGAGCTCAGCTCCTGGTAATAAAAGGGCATGGGCCTACTCTACTCGGGTGTGACTGGTTCAAGAAAACTCAGTTGTACTGGGGTGAGATAAAGCACAAGATTGTCAGAGGATATCACCCAGAAAAATCCCGAGGTGTTCAAAGACGAACTGGGTACATTGCACGGCACTACAGTTAAGTTGTTCGTACACCCTTGGGCTACTCCTCACTTTTTCAAGCCCAGGACAATGCCCTGTGTCATGAAAGGCAAAGTGGAGGAGTGGCTGAAAAGGCTTGGAATCATTGTCCCATTCAGTTTTCACATTGGATAGCTCCAATTGTTCCTGTTCTTAAAAGCGATGGTACTGTGCGCATATGTGGGGATTGCAAACTTACCATTACTCAGGATTTAAAGCTGGATGCTTACCTGTTGCTGAGGGTAGAAGATCTGTTTCCAACCCTTGCAGGAGGCAAGACTTTTTCAAAACTTGCCTAAAAGCATCTCATGTTAGATGAGGACTCAAAACAGTAGGTCACAATCAACACCCACAAGGGTCTGTTCAAATACAATCGTCTGATTTTTGGGGTGTCTTCCAGTCCGACGATTTTTCAAAAGTCAATGGACAAACTGTTGCAGGGATTCTCTGTTGGTAGATTATTTGCATGATATCTTGATCATAGGAAAACTGAAGAGCACATCAACAATCTGGATCAAGTGTTAAAGAGGTTTTGAGAGGCAGGTCTGCGTCCGATGCGTAGCAAGTTCAATGTCCAGGTACAGTATGGAATATTTGGGTCATAGTGTAGGGTCTAACCCCTGTGGAGGAAAAGTTCAAGATATCAAGGAAGCTCCAAATCCTAAGAATGTGTCTGAGCTGAAATCATTTCTAGGCTCAGTGAACTACTACAGGAGGTTTCTGCCAGACCTTTCAACCGTGTTGGTGTAATGTATCTGCTGCTTCACAAAGAGACCAAATGGGAGTGAGGGCCTATACAAGAGAAAGATTTCAAGGCCGTGAAGGCGTTACCACAATCAGCTAATCTGCTGGTTCACTTTGATCAGGACAGAGAGCTCATTCTGTCATGTGACACTTCACCGTACAGAGTCGGGTTGTTTCTCTAATTTGATGGAGGACAGGTCAGAAAAATCCATTGGATTTGCATCACGCACACTGACCACAGCCGAGAAGGAATACTCACAGCTGGACAAGGAAGATCTAGCCATCGTGTTTGCAGTGAAAGGGTTTCATCAGTACCTGTATTGGCATTCATTCATGATATGTACAGACCACAAGTCATTGGAGTCTTTTTAGCGAGTCCAGATGAGTTCCGGCGAGATACAGCACTGGAACCTCACATTCTCAGCCTATCAGTACAACATTGTGTACAAGGCAGGGAAGGACAATGCAAATGCAGATACACTGAGTCGTCTTTCTTCATCAGTAGTGTCGACCAAAACAGTATTTCCTCTGGAGACAATTTTCTTGCTCGAGAGACTTTCGAAGTCTCCTGTAAATACCAAACAGATCAAACAATGAACAGACAGGGATCCTATTCTGTCCATGGTGAGAAGGTCCCTTGTGCAGGGATGCCTCCTGTTATAGAGGATAAAGAACCAAGACCATTTGTAAAACACAAAGATGAGCTGAGTGTGCAGGATGGTTGCATTCTTTGGGGTCTAGAGTGGTTGTTCCATCCTCCTGGTCATTCATAAGTCGTGGATGAAGTTCATGAGGCTCATCCGGGTACTTCCTGAATGGAAAATGTAGCCAGGTCGTATGATGGTGACCGAATATGGATCAGGACTTGGAGAACAAGGTAAACTGCTGTTTTGTGTGTCAGATAAACCAAAGGATGGCACCACTAGCACGCCTCCATCCTTGGGAATGCCTGAGCGATCATGGTCTAGACTTCATGTGGATTTTGCAGGGCCTTTTAAGGGTCATATGTTTTTAGGTGTCACAGATGCACATTCTAAGTGGTTAGAAGTACACAGCATGAGCAACATTAAAGCACCCATTACGATAGAGGACCTATGCCAACTTTTTGCAACTCATGGCTTACTGGAATCTCTTGTTTCTGATAACGGGACAACATTTACACTGATTTGTTCCAAGAGTTTGTGCAAAGAAATGGGATATGCCATGTACTTACAGCTCCTTACCATTCAGCATTGAATGGTTTATCAGATCGAGCAGCTATTATGGTCCTAGACCAGATTCCAACAGTGGCTTGGATAGCATACTGGACCAAATCTCCAATATTTTACTTTATTTGTAAGACTGTCCGGAAAGAATAATTTGCTCCAGGAATTATTGCATGAAGAAAGAGAACTTGGTTATTTTTAAACAAAACTTTATTATAAATACAATATTAAACTTCTCAACTTCACCTAAAAAGAACCCCTTTAAATACAACTGCTCAATCTTCCATTAAACAACAAGAAATATACAGCTCTCAATCTATTTTACTGTGGGAGAATTGTGGACTCCATGTCAGGCAGATCAGAATTCAACTCCTCTCTCCAAAGTTTTTCCAAAAACGGACTCTCTAAAGCTTTTCAAAATGTCTTTCTGCATTCCTTGGCTCCACCCAGCAATGACCCCACCTCCCCGAGCTGGAAAACAAATGATCTTTGCAGCAGAAAGCACATTAACTCCCCAAAGACTTGCCCAGTCAAACCACAGTCCATTAGACCAGACTGAAATGCACATTCCTTTGTCAATATCAACTTCTGGCTGCTAAAAGCACTCAGGCCCTGCAAAACTGACCACTGCAGTCAAACACTCAAACCCCTTCTAATCCTTAAATTGCCCAATACTTAGAATCAAATATTCTTAAAGTCTTCCAGTCATCACTGTACAGACACTGAAAGAAGGATTGAAGAGAATGCCTGGTGATACTTTAGGAACTAAGTGCTCACGGTCCTTTAAAAAAAACTTTTATTTGTTTTTTTAACATTTTATACATGAAACAAACCCAACGAAAGTAACAAAAGAACCCCCCCACCCAACCCAACCCCCATATATAGCAGTTGTCGGTAACCAACTCTATAAAGTGAAGAATCAATAGTCCCCATCTCTCAATGAATTCCATCAATCACCCCCTCCCCCTCCAAGGTGAACTTCACCCTCTCAAGATACAGGAACTCCATCAGGTCTCCCAACCACACTGAGGCACGGGGCGGAGAAGCTGACCGTCACCCCAACAGGACATGGCTGCAAACAATTAGCAAGGTGAAGGCTAAAACGTCCACTCCTGTCAGCAGGTCTGACGCCCGAAATATGGCCCCCAGGGGACTGGGCTCCAGGTCCAAGTGCAAGATCGCCGACACGGTGCTGAAAAAATACCCTCAAAATTTCTCCAACTTCGGTCAAGACCAGAACACCTGTATACGGTTGGCCGGACCTCCCTCACACCGCTCGCAAGTATCCTCGACTTCGTCAGGTGCGCCCTGTGCATCATCCTTAACTGTATTAACCCGGGCCTCGCATACGTGGTTGGGGCAATCGCCGTCCGCAACAGCTCACACCACAACCCCACCTCCAGCACCACCCCGAACTTATCTCACTTGGCCTTGACCCCCTCTGATGCAGTATCCTCCTCCAGAATCCTCTCATAAATCAGCGAGATGACCCCACCCCATCACCAACTGCTCCTCCAACAATGAGGGCAGTGTCACCAAAAACGTCGGGAAAATGTTCCTTGCAAAATCCTGCGCCTGCATCTACCTAAAGGCCTCTCCCCGTGGAATACTAAACTTCTCTGCCATCTCCTCTAAGCCCATAATCCGCCCTTCCAAGAATAAATCCTTCATTTCACCCCTACTTCTCCCATCCCCAAAACCTAGTCTCCAATCTCAACGACTCAAACACATGATTCTCTCTGATCAGCATCAGCCTCGATCCCACCCCTAACTTAAAATACCGCCAAAATTGCTTCTATATCTTCAGCGTGGCCACCACCACCGGACTACCCGAATATTTCCCCGGGACAAACGGCGCCTGGAAGCCGGACCCCCTACAAGAGCCAGCCTCAATCCTCACCCACATAGCCTCCCGCTCCCTACCCCAGCCCCACACCTTCTCAACATTCGCCACCCAAAGCCAAACTCCCTGACTGTCACCCTCTCTGAAGAACCATCTTGCGACTCCTCGCTACAGCCGCCCAGATAAACAACAAAATCAACCTTTCCGCCCCATAAAAAAACGCTTTCAGGAAGACAACCGGCAAACACTGGAATAAAAACAAAAACCATGGCAACACATTCATCTTTACCACCACACTTCTCTGCACCCAGCCTGCCAATGATAGTGAGAGGCCATCCCACTTCAACAAATCCGCCTTGACCTTGCCCAGCAGGCTTGTAAAATCCAATTTACGGAGCTGGGACCAGTCCCGAAGCACCTGCACTCCCAGATACGTGAAGTGAGCTCTCATGGTTCTTGTTCCATTATCAGATCACACCACAAACGACAACAGGAATCTCGCCAATTAAAATGCTGGGTAGGAAGCAGAGTGTCAGAAGGAGACAGGAAATGGATCGGCTACATCCAGATGGTAAAGCGAGTGTAGGAAGGAGACAGGAAAAGCAGGAGGCATTTTAATCCAGATGATATCAGGAACTGACAGTACCCAATGATGGCTGCCTGGAGTTATTCTGAACCAAAGTGGTCCAGTATCTGTAGTCGTGAAACTAACTAATGGCAGAGTCAATCGCAGACATAGAACATAGAACGATACAGCGCAGTACAGGCCCTTCGGCCCACGATGTTGCACCGAAACAAAAGCCATCTAACCTACACTATGCCATTATCATCCATATGTTTATCCAATAAACTTTTAAATGCCCTCAATGTTGACGAGTTCACTACTGCAGCAGTTAGGGCATTCCACGGCCTCACTACTCTTTGCGTAAAGAATCTACCTCTGAACTCTGTCCTATATCTATTACCCCTCAGTTTAAAGCTATGTCCCCTCGTGCCAGCCATTTCCATCCGCGGGAGAAGGCTCTCACTGTCCACCCTATCTAACCCCCTGATCATTTTGTATGCCTCTATTAAGTCTCCTCTTAACCTTCTTCTCTCCAACGAAAACAACCTCAAGTCCATCAGCCTTTCCTCATAAGATTTTCCCTCCATACCAGGCAACATCCTGGTAAATCTCCTCTGCACCCGTCCAAAGCCTCCACGTCCTTCCTATAATGCGGTGACCAGAACTGTACGCAATACTCCAAATGCGGCCGTACCAGAGTTCTGTACAGCTGCAACATGACCTCCTGACTCCGGAACTCAATCCCTCTACCAATAATGGCCAACACTCCATAGGCCTTCTTCACAACCCTATCAACCTGGGTGGCAACTTTCAGGGATCTATGTACATGGACACCTAGATCCCTCTGCTCATCCACACTTCCAAGAACTTTACCATTAGCCAAATATTCCGCATTCCTGTTATTCCTTCCAAAGTGAATCACCTCACACTTCTCTACATTAAACTCCATTTGCCACCTCTCAGCCCAGCTCTGCAGCTTATCTATATCCCTCTGTAACCTGCTACATCCTTCCACACTATCGACAACACCACCGACTTTAGTATCGTCTGCAAATTTACTCACCCACCCTTCTGCGCCTTCCTCTAGGTCATTGATAAAAATGACAAACAGCAACGGCCCCAGAACAGATCCTTGTGGTACTCCACTTATAACTGAACTCCATTCTGAACATTTCCCATCAACCACCACCCTCTGTCTTCTTTCAGCTAGCCAATTTTTGATCCACATCTCTAAATCACCCTCAATCCCCAGCCTCCGTATTTTCTGCAATAGCCTACCGTGGGGAACCTTATCAAACGCTTTGCTGAAATCCATATACACCACATCAACTGCTCTACCGTAGTCTACCTGTTCAGTCACCTTCTCAAAGAACTCAATAAGGTTTGTGAGGCATGACCTACCCTTCACAAAGCCATGCTGACTATACCTGATCATATTATTCCTATCTAGATGATTATAAATCTTGTCTCTTATAATCCCCTCCAAGACTTTACCCACTACAGACGTGAGGCTCACCGGTCTATAGTTGCCGGGGTTGTCTCTGCTCCCCTTTTTGAACAAAGGGACCACATTTGCTATCCTCCAGTCCTCTGGCACTATTCCTGTAGCCAATGATGACATAAAAATCAAAGCCAAAGGTCCAGCAATCTCTTCCCTGGCCTTCCAGAGAATCCTAGGATAAATCCCATCAGGACCCAGGGACTTATCTATTTTCAGCCTGTCCAGAATTGCCAACACCTCTTCCCTATGTACCTCAATGCCATCTATTCTATTAGCCTGGGTCTCAGCATTCTCCTCCACAACATTATCATTTTCCTGAGTGAATACTGACGAAAAATATTCATTTAGTATCTCGCCTATCTCCTCAGACTCCACACACAACTTCCCATCCCTGTCCTTGACTGGTCCTACTCTTTCCCTAGTCATTCGCTTATTCCTGACATACCTATAGAAAGCTTTTGGGTTTTCCTTGATCCTACCTGCCAAATACTTCTCATGTCCCCTCCTTGCTCGTCTTAGCTCTCTCTTTAGATCCTTCCTCGCTACCTTGTAACTATCCATCGCCCCAACTGAAACTTCACACCTCATCTTCACATAGGCCTCCTTCTTCCTCTTAACAAGAGATTCCACTTCTTTGGTAAACCACGGTTCCCTCGCTCGACGCCTTCCCCCCTGCCTGACCGGTACATACTTATCAAGAACACGCAGTAGCTGATCCTTGAACAAGCTCCACTTATCCAGTGTGCCCAACACTTGCAGCCTACTTCTCCACCTTATCCCCCCCCCAAGTCACGTCTAATGGCATCATAATTGCCCTTCCCCCAGCTATAACTCTTGCCCTGCGGTGTATACTTATCCCTTTCCATCATTAACGTAAACGTCACCGAATTGTGGTCACTGTCCCCAAAGTGCTCTCCTACCTCCAAATCCAACACCTGGCCTGGTTCATTACCCAAAACCAAATCCAACGTGGCCTCGCCTCTTGTTGGCCTGTCAACATATTGTGTCAGGAAACCCTCCTGCACACACTGTACAAAAAATGACCCATCTAATATACTCGAACTATATCTTTTCCAGTCAATATTTGGAAAGTTAAAGTCTCCCATAATAACTACCCTGTTACTTTCGCTCTTATCCAGGATCATCCTCGCCATCCTTTCCTCTACATCCCTAGAACTATTTGGAGGCCTATAGAAGACTCCCAACAGGGTGACCTCTCCTTTCATGTTTCTAACCTCAGCCCATACCAACTCGGAAGATGAGTCCCCATCTAGCATACTCTCCGCCACCGTAATATTGCTCTTGACTAGCAGTGCCACACCTCCCCCTCTTTTGCCTCCTTCTCTGAGCTTACTAAAACACCTAAACCCCGGAACCTGCAACATCCATTCCTGTCCCTGCTCTATCCATGTCTCCGAAATGGCCACAACATCGAAGTCCCAGGTACCAACCCAAGCTGCCAGTTCCCCTACCTTATTTCGTATACTCCTGGCATTGAAGTAGACACACTTCAAACCACCTACCTGAACACTGGCCCCCTCCTGCGACGTCAAATCTGTGCTCCTGACCTCTATACTTTCATTCTCCCTTACCCTAAAACTACAATCCAGGTTCCCATGCCCCTGCTGCATTAGTTCAAACCCCCCCAAAGAGCACTAACAAATCTCCCCCCCCAGGATATTTGTGCCCCTCAGGTTCAGATGTAGACCATCCTGTCTGTAGAGTTCCCACCTTCCCCAGAAAGAGCCCAGTTATCCAGAAATCTGAATCCCTCCCGCCTGCACCATCCCTGTAGCCACGTGTTTAATTGCTCTCTCTCCCTATTCCTCATCTCACTATCACGTGGCACGGGCAACAACCCAGAGATAACAACTCTGTTTGTTCTAGTTCTGAGCTTCCATCCTAGCTCCCTGAAAGCCTGCCTGACATCCTTGTCCCCTTTCCTACCTATGTCGTTAGTGCCAATGTGGACCACGACTTGGGGCTGCTCCCCCTCCGCCCTAAGGACCCGGAAAACACGATCCGAGACATCACGTACCCTTGCACCTGGGAGGCAACATACCAAACGTGAGTCTCACGCTCCCACAAAATCTCCTATCTGTGCCCCTGACTATCGAGTCCCCAATTACTAATGCTCTGCTCCTCTCCCCCCTTCCCTTCTGAGCAACAGGGACAGACTCCGTGCCAGAGGCCCGTACTCCATGGCTTACCCCTGGTAAGTCCCCCCCCCCACAAGTATCCAAAGCGGTATACTTGTTTCTCAGGGGAACGACAACAGGGGATCCCTGCACTGACTGCTTCGTCCCAGTCCCTCTTACAGTTACCCATCTATCTCCAATCTTTGGTGTAACTAATTCCCTGAAGCTGCTATCTATGACCCCCTCTGCCTCCCGAATGATCCGAAGTTCTTCCAACTCCAGCTCCAGTTCCCTAACTCGGTCTTGGAGGAGCTGGAGATGGCAGCACTTCCTGCAGGTAAAATCAGCAGGAACACTAACGGCATCCCTCACCTCAAACATCCTGCAGGAGGAACATTGCACTCCCTTCCCTGCCATCCCTCTAACATTCTACCAAGATCTGGCTAAAAACTAAATTACATTTAAAAAAAAATAATAATAATAATAAAATATGGTACGTACCTCACACCAATGGGTTTTATTATTAGGTTAGAGGAGGAGGGCGGGTGGGAGACACTACACGTGTAGTGCCTCGGGTTTCCTCTCCACCAGAATTTATTGGTGAGGGTCTTCCCAGAAGTCCGCGGGTCGAACTTCCTGTTCCCGCCTTAAACACTAAATTTTTTTTTAAAAAACAGCAAAGAGGGACCGAAAACGGGACCAGGTAAGTGTTTACCGCTGAAATTGACTAGCCTGCTCCTGTGAAGGTCTCCCAGAAATCACTAACGCACCGCTCCCGCTGGTGATGCACGATCAATGACCACTAAAGCGAGGTTGTAGTCCAACTGACGGCTTTAATAAGCTAGATGTTGCCCCCAGCAGCTCAGGTACAGAATGAGGGCTGCTGGGGCGACACGGGTTCTTATACCCCGCCTATCAGGGCGGAGCTGTCATACACTCTAACCAATAGCAAGCATACAGTTTCCACCAATGGTGCTTTAGCCTATCAGGTACCGTAATACCTATAATACCGCATTCACCCCCTGTTAAAAAAAAGAGAGTCCGCCGGGGGTGGTGGCCAGAAACTACAAAACATAACATGATATAATTAGTTATGGATTGGATTGGATTTGTTTATTGTCACGTGTATCGAGGTACAGTGAAAAGTATTTTTCTGCGAGCAGCTCAACAGATCATTAAGTACATGAGAAGAAAAGGGAATAAAAGAAAATACATAATAGGGCAACACAACATATACAATGTAACTACAAAAGCACTGGCATCGGATGAAGCATACAGGGTGTCGTGTTAATGAGGTCAGTCCATAAGAGGGTCATTTAGGAGTCTGGTAAAAGCGGGGAAGAAGCTGTTTTTGAGTCTGTTCGTGCGTGTTCTCAGACTTCTGTATCTCTTGCCCGATGGAAGAAGTTGGAAGAGTGAGTAAGCCGGGTGGGAGGGATCTTTGATTATGCTGCTCGCTTTCCCCAGGCAGTGGGAGGTGTAGATGGAGTCAATGGATGGGAGGTAGGTTCGTGTGATGGACTGGACGGTGTTCACGACTCTCTGAAGTTTCTTGCAGTCCTGGGCTGAGCAGTTGCCATACCAGGCTGTGATGCAGCCCGATAGGATGCTTTCTCTGGTGCATCTGTAAAAGTTGGTAAGGGTTAATGTGGACATGCCGAATTTCCTTAGTTTTCTGAGGAAGTATAGGCGCTCTTGTGCTTTCTTGGTGGTAGCGTCGACATGGGTGAACCAGGACAGATTTTTGGAGATGTGCACCCCTAGGAATTTGAAACTGCTAACCATCTCCACCTCGGCCCCGTTGATGCCGACAGGGGTGTGTACAGTACTTTCCTTCCTGGAGTCAATGACCAGCTCTTTAGTTTTGCTGTCATTGAGGGAGAGATTGTTGTCGCTGCACCACTCCACTAGATTCTCTATCTCCCGCCTGTATTCGGACTCATCGTTATTTGAGATCCGGCCCACTATGGTCGTATCGTCAGCAAACTTGTAGATGGAGTTGGAACCAAGTTTTGCCACGCAGTTGTGTGTGTACAGTGAGTAGAGTAGGGGGCTAAGTATGCAGCCTTGCGGGGCGCCGATGTTGAGGACTGTTGTGGAGGAGGTGTTGTTGTTCATTCTTACTGATTGTGGTCTGTTGGTCAGAAAATCGAGGATCCGACTTCCGGGTGCGGCTATGCAGATCTAGGTCGCATATTCGGTAGCTCCTGCTTGGAACGGACTTTTGGGCTCGTTACAGGGCCCCCACGGCATTTGTTTGCCATTTCCCAGTGTGGGAAGAAGGCTGCAGCATTCCCCCGGCAGTGTCCCCCAGGAAGGGTATGTCTCTTGGTTCCCAGACACGGCAGAAACAGTAAAAGATTTGGCTGCAACTGCAGGATAAACAGGGCCTCTTCCAGCATGCAGGCGGGGGAAGGGCAAGCTTAAAGCTGCAAGCTGACCTGAGGGCCTGTATCAAAGGTGAATTCTAGCAGCAGAGGGAACAACTGTGAAAAGATCTCATCAAGGCCACTGAAGGGACTTCCGGTTGCGGTGATGCCGAGCTAGCCGCACGCTTCGGCAGCTCCAGCTCCGACGGACCTTCGGGCTCTTTTAAGAGCCCCAACGGGGAATTTTTCGACGACGCAACCCGGTGTGGGGTGTGTGAGAAGGGAGTCACCCCCAAACGAAGGAGGAAAAAACCGGCGGCGGCGGCTGCAGCGCGAGGAATCGTCGACCAAAGGGTCAGAAAGAGAGAAGTACAAGATGGCGGCGGAGAAAGCGCAGGCAACATGGGGGCCTGACCAGGATGAAATCGTGAGACAGTGCGTGGAGCTGCTGAAGAGGGAGGTGCTGACCCCGATGCTACAGGCAATTGAGGGGCTCAAGGAGACATTAAAGACCCAGGAGACTGAGCTCCGCGTGGTGGAGCAGAAGGTGACAGATATTGAGGACGAGATCCTGGGCCTGGCGGTTAAGACTCAGACGCACGAGGCACTTCATAAAAAGTGTACTGAAAGGATCGAGGCCCTAGAAAACGGAGCGCAAAGGAAGAACCTTCGGATACTAGGTCTCCCTGAGGGTGTGGAAGGAGTGGACTGTGGAGAGTACGCAAGTAAGATGCTGAGCTCACTGATGGGTGCTGAGGCCCCTGCGGGCCCCATGGAGGTGGAGTGGGCAAATCGGATTCCGGCGAGAAGACCAAAAGCGGGAGAACCACCGAGGGCGGTAATCGTGCGATTTTACCGCCTTAAGGTCAGAGAAGAGGTCCTGAGATGGGCTATAAAGGTGCGGAGTAGCAGATGGGAGAATGCTGTGGTACGGATATACCAGGATTGGAGTGCGGAGGTGGCGAGAAGGAGGGCGAGCTTCAACCGAGCCAAAGAGGTGTTGCATAAAAGGAAGGTGAAGTTTGGGATGCTGCAGCCGGCAAGACTATGGGTCACGTATCAGGAGAGACACTATTATTTCGAGACGGCGGAGGAAGCATGATCCTTCATCAAAGAAGAGAAATTGGACCGGAACTGAGGGACTGATGTTGCAGGAAATGTTATTGTTATTGTTTTTGTTAATGTTAAGGTGGAAGTTAATTGAGAAGTAAACAGGGAAGGGGGGAGACATTGGGGAAATGTGGGCGCCGGTGAGGGGGGAAAGACGGGACATAGTCGGAGAATGGGGAAGGAGAGGGGGAGGGGAAAGGGAGCTGCGCCATAAGAGGCGGGTCAGGTAAAGGGATGTTCCCGCGCCAGAAAGAATAAGGCGGGAAGACAGGCGCAAGGCGGATGGGAGTTCCCCCACACGGGGGGGTCGAGGAGTGAGCAGGAGTAGCCGGGGTCAGTTGAAGTCAGCTGACTTACGGAAGTGATATGGGGGGAGCAATCATGCTAGAAAGGGATCTAGCGGGGGGGGCAACTGGGTTGCTGCTGCGGAAATCCAAAAGGAAATGGCTAAAGAGTGGGTGGGCGGGGATGGTTTGCGATGCTGGGGGAGCGAGCGGGAGCGCAGAGGCGGGATATGGGACTGGCCTAGAGAAGGTAATGGCTAGTCGACACTGGAGGGGGGCAGGTATCCCCCTAGTGAGGCTGATCACGTGGAACGTGAGAGGCCTGAACGGACCGATAAAAAGGGCCCGAGTGCTCGCGCATTTGAAAGGACTAAGGGCAGACGTGGTTATGCTCCAAGAGATGCACCTAAAGGTGGCGGACCAAGTTAGGCTAAGGAAAGGATGGGTGGGACAGGTGTTCCACTCAGGACTGGACGCAAAGAACAGAGGGGTGGCCATTTTGGTGCGGAAACGGGTAGCACTTGAAGCAAAGAACATCGTAGCAGATAGCGGAGGTAGATATGTAATGGTGAGTGGTAGGCTGGAGGGAATGGAGGTCGTGTTGGTTAATGTGTATGCCCCAAATTGGGACGATGCGGGATTCATGAGTCGGATGCTGGGGCGTATGCCAGACCTGGAGGCAGGAAACTTGATTTTAGGAGGGGATTTTAATACAGTGCTGGACCCGGGGCTAGATAGATCCAGCTCAAGGACCGGAAGAAGGCCGGCAGCGGCCAAGGTACTTAAGGGGTTTATGGACCAAATGGGGGGAGTGGATCCATGACGATTTCTTAGACCTAGGGCTAGGGGGTTTTCCTTCTTCTCCCATGTCCATAAAGTGTACTACCGGATAGATTTTTTTGTGTTGGGAAGGTCGTTGATCTCTAGGGTGGAAGAAGCTGAGTACTCAGCCATAGCGGTTTCGGATCATGCCCCACATTGGGTGGACCTGGAAGTAGGAGAGGACAGGGAGCAGAGAACACTCTGGCGATTAGATGTGGGACTGATGGCGGATGAGGGAGTGTGTGCAAGAGTGCGGGGGTGTATTGAGAGATACCTGGAGGTCAATGACAACGGCGAGGTCCCTGTGGGAGTGGTCTGGGAAGCATTAAAAGCGGTGGTCAGAGGAGAGCTGATGTCTATTGGGGCCCACAAAAGGAAAACAGAGGCCAAGGAAAGGGAAAGATTACTGGGGGAGATTTTAAGGGTGGACAGGGAATTTGCAGAGACCCCGGAGGAGGAATTGTACAGGGAGAGGAGACGACTCCAGACGGAGTTTGACCTTCTGACCACCAGAAAGGCGGAGGTACTGTGGAGGAAGGCACAGGGGAGGAGGTATGAATATGGGGAAAAGGCTAGTCGCCTGTTGGCGCATCAATTGCGAAAGAGGGCAGCAGCGAGGGAGATAGGAGGAATTAGAGACGAAAGGGGAGACACGGTGCGAAGGGCAGGAAAGATAAATGAGGTGTTCAAGACCTTCTATGAGGAACTGTATAGGTCTCAACCCCCAGAGGGAGAGGAGGGGATGCGGCAGTTCCTGGACCAATTGAGGTTCCCGAAAGTGGAGGAGCAGGAGGTGGCAGGCATGGGGGCGCCGATTGAGGTGGACGAGGTTATTAAGGGACTGGGAAGCATGCAAGCAGGGAAGGCCCCGGGGCCAGACGGGTTCCCGGTGGAATATTACAGAAAATATGTGGACTTGTTGGCCCCGTTGATGGCGAGGACGTTCAATGAGGCCAGGGAAGGGGGGACTCTACCCCAGACGATATCGCTAATTTTGAAGAGGGACAAAGATCCGTTGCAGTGCGGGTCCTATAGACCTATTTCACTCTTGAACGTGGACGTCAAATTGCTGGCAAAGGTACTGGCATCGAGGATAGAGGACTGTGTCCCGGGAGTGGTGCACGAAGACCAGACAGGGTTCGTAAAAGGGAGACAACTGAATGTTAACTGCGACGACTATTAGGGGTGATAATGATGCCCCCAGTGGAGGGGGAGGCAGAGATAGTGGCGGCAATGGACGCAGAGAAGGCATTTGATAGGGTGGAGTGGGAGTATTTATGGGAAGTGTTAAGGAGGTTTGGGTTTGGGAACGGGTTTATTAGCTGGGTTAGACTTCTTTATGGGGCTCCAACGGCAAGCGTAGTTACAGGTCGACATAGATCGGAGTATTTCCGATTATATAGGGGAACAAGACAGGGATGCCCGCTGTCTCCATTGTTGTTTGCGCTGGCAATTGAACCTCTGGCCATGGCGTTGAGAGACTCCAGGAAATGGAGAGGGGTGATTAGAGGGGGAGTAGAACACCGAGTCTCGTTATACGCAGATGACCTATTGTTATACGTGTCGGACCCAGCGGGGGGGGGATGATAGAGGTTATGCGAATTTTGAGGGGGTTCGGGGAATTCTCGGGGTATAGGCTAAACATGGGGAAGAGTGAATTATTTGTGATACATCCAGGGGTCCAGAGTAGAGAGATAGAAGGATTACTGCTAAGGAAAGTGGAAAGAAACTTCCGATACCTGGGGATTCAGATCGCTAGGAGCTGGGGAACCTTGCACAGACTTAATCTGACACGGCTGGTAGAACAAATGGAGGAGGACTTCAAGAGGTGGGACATGCAGCCTCTATCGCTGGTGGGCAGGGTGCAAGCAATTAAGATGATGGTCCTCCCGAGGTTCTTATTTGTATTTCAATGTCTCCCTATACTAATCATCAAGACCTTTTTTAATAAAATAGATAGGAGCATCACGAGCTTCGTGTGGGCAGGGAAAGTTCCGAGAGTAAGGAGGGGGTTCCTTCAGCGTAGTAGGGACAGAGGAGGACTGGCACTACCGAACTTGGGTGATTACTATTGGGCCGCCAATGATACGTAGATGGATGATGGAGGGTGAGGGAGCGGCGTGGAAAAGACTGGAGAGAAAGTCCTGTAAAGGGACGGGTTTAGAGGCGCTGGTGACTGCGCCGCTACCGTTCTCACCTAAAAGGTTTACCACGAACCCGGTGGTGGCGGCAACACTGAATATCTGGGGACAGTGGAGGCGACAGAGAGGGGTGCGGGGAGCCCTGGTGGGGTCCCCTATCAGGAACAACCATAGGTTCGCCCCAGGAAGAATGGATGGAGGATTTCAGAGCTGGTACCAGTTGGGAATTAGGAAGGTGGGAGATTTATTTATAGATGGGACTTTTGCGAGCTTGGGAGCATTGGAGGAAAAGTATAAGTTGCCCCGGGGAAATTTCTTGCGATATATGCAGGCGAGGGCGTTTACTAGACAACAGGTGAGGGAATTTCCGTTGCTCCCGACACAGGGGATACAGGACAGGGTGCTTTCAGGGGTGTGGGTCGGAGAGGGCAAGGTGTCAGAGCTTTATAGAGAGATGAGGGAAGAGGGGGAGGAGTCGGTGGGCGAACTAAAAGGAAAGTGGGAAGAAGAATTAGGGGAGGAGATAGAGGAGGGTATGTGGGCTGATGCCCTAAGCAGGGTAAATTCCTCTTTCTCATGCGCCAGGCTTAGCCTGATTCAATTTAAGGTGCTACATAGAGCACACATAACGGGGGCAAGATTGAGCAGGTTCTTTGGAGTGGAGGACAAATGTGGGAGGTGTGGCGGGAGCCCGGCAAACCACGCACATATGTTTTGGGCGTGCCCGGCACTGGAAGGGTATTGGAAGGGAGTGACGGGAGTGAGTTCGCAGGTGGTGAAGGCCCGGGTCAAACCAGGCTGGGGGTTAGCTCTATTTGGAGTTGCGGAAGAGCCGGGAGTGCAGGAGGCGAAAGAGGCCGATGTTGTGGCCTTTGCGTCCCTAGTAGCCCGGCGCAGGATCCTACTCATGTGGAAGGAGGCGAAACCCCCCGGACTGGAGGCCTGGGTAAATGATGTGGCGGGGTTCATTAAACTGGAGCAGATAAAGTTTGCCCTGAGAGGATCGGCTCAAGGGTTCACCAGGCGGTGGCAGCCATTTCTCGACTACCTAGGGGAACGTTAGAGGGTAGACAGATGACCAGCAGCAGCAACCCAGGGGGGGGGGGGGGGGGGAGGGGGTTTAGTTTAGTTTAGGTCAATAGACAATGGGGTTTTGTTACCTGTGTATTGTTCAAAATTTCTGTTTTGTTATTGTTTCGTTTGCTTTGTAAGAGGGAAAAATTGTTGTTTGGAAAAAAATTTCAATAAAATATATTTTAAAAAAAAAAAGAAAATCGAGGATCCAGTTGCAGAGTGGGGAGGCAAGTCCTAGGTTTTGGAGCTTTGATATGAGCTTGGCTGGGATTATGGTGTTGAAGGCGGAGCTGTAGTCAATAAATAGGAGTCTAATGTAGGAGTCCTTGTTTTCGAGATGCTTTAGGGATGAGTGTAGGGCCAGGGAAATGGTGTCTGATGTGGACCAGTTGCAGCGGTATGCGAATTGCAGTGGATCAAGGCGTTCTGGGAGTATGGAGGTGATGCGCTTCATGATCAACCTCTCGAAGCACTTCATTACGACTGAAGTCAGGGCCACTGGTCGGTAGTCATTGAGGCACGTTGCCTGGTTCTTCTTTGGTACCGGTATGATGGTGGTCTTCTTGAAGCAGGTGGGGACCTCGGAGTGGAGTAGGGACAGGTTAAAGATGTCCGTGAATACCTCTGCCAGCTGGTCCGCGCAGGCTGTGAGTGCACAACCAGGGATCCCGTCCGGGCCCGTCGCCTTCCGAGGGTTCACTTTCAGGAAGGCCACTCTGACTTCGGAAGCTGTGATGGTGGGTATGGGTGAGTTATGGGCTGCTGGGGCACTCGACAGCGGATTGTTGGTTCCCTGCTCGAACCGAGCATAGAATGCATAGAGTTCATCGGGGAGAGGTGCGCTGCTGCCAGAGATACTGTTCGGCTTCGCTTTGTAGCCCGTTATGTTGTTTAGTCCTTGCCACAACCACCAAGAGTCTGTCTGTGACTCTAGCTGGTTTGATATTCTCGCTTGGCATCTCTGATGGCTTTGCGGAGGTCGTACCTGGATTTCTTGTATAGGTCAGGGTCGTCTGCCTTGAACGCCTCAGATCTGTCCTTCAGTAGGGAGTCAATCTCGCGATTGAGCCATGGTTTCCGGTTGGGGAATGCACGTACTGCTTTCTTTGGCACGCAGTCGTCCACACATTTGCTGATGAAGTCTGTGACGGTGGTGGCATACTCATTGAAGTTGGTTGCTGAGTTCTTAAATATGGACCAGGCCACTGTCTCTAAGCAGTCACGTAAGAGCTCTTCGGTCTCCTCGGACCAGCACCGCACAACCTTCTTAGCTGGATTCCCCCGCTTGAGTTTCTGCTTGTATGCCGGGAGAAGGAGCATCATCTTTATGGTCTGATTTCCCAAAGTGCGGTCGGGGGATGGAACGGTAAGCGCCCTTGATTTTTGAGAAGCAGTGGTCAAGAGTGTTGTCGCCCCTGGTGGGACAGGAGATGTGCTGGTGGAATTTTGGCAGTACACTCTTGAGGTTGGCCTTGTTGAAGTCTCTGGCCACGATGACCAAGGCCTCCGGGTGTTCTGATTCGTAGTTGTTTATTACGGTGTATAGTTCGTCCAGCACCTTCCTCACTACTGCCTGCCAGCGGGGTCCCTCGGGGTTGCCAGGCCGCCTTGCAGCGCAGGCCTGTGGGGGAATGGGGGAAGTCTCGAGGGTCGGCCACGGAGGGGTTCCACGCTGCTCAGGGGCCTGCCGCGTGGTCGGGAACGTAAGCGCGGGCGTTCCTGGAGGCCACGTCCAGGTAGCCTGCAAGGTCCCGTGCCTCCCTGAGACCCAGGGTGTCCTTTTCTAACAGGCGCTGGCGGATTTGTGACGAAAACATACCTGCCACGAGACCGACCTGGACTAAGAGTTTTGTGTGTTCGCTTGCCGAAACTTGCGAGCAACTGCAGCTTCTGCCCAACACCAGGCGTGCACGGTAGAATTCCTCCAGCGATTCCCATGGGGTTTGTCGCCTTGTTGCAAGCAGGTGCCGGGCGTTGACCTGGTTTACCGGGCGAATATAGTGTCCTTTTAGCAGCTCTATTGCTGCATCAAAGTCTTCCGCTTCCTCGATGAGGGTGTAAATCTCCGGGCTCACCCTTGAGTGTTGGACGTGCAGTTTCTGCTGTCCCGTGGGTGCGTTTTCGGCCGTCTCGAGATACCTTTTAAAGTACGCCAGCCAGTGCTTAAAGATTGCCACTGAGTTTGCCGCATGGGGGCTAAGTTGCAGACACTCCGGCTTGATTCAGAGCTCCATCATTTCTTCTTAAAAATCTAGCTTATTAAATTGATGCACGATCAAAGCGAGATTGTAGTCCAACTGAAGGTTTTAATAAGCTAGATGTTTCTCCCAGCAGCTCAGGTACAGAATGAGGGCTGCTGGGGCGGCACGGGTTCTTATACCCCGCCTAGCAGGACGGAGCTGTCATACACTCTAACCAATAGCAAGCATAAAGTTTCCACCCATGGTGCTTTAGCCTATCAGGTACCGTAATACCTATAATACCACAAGACACAAAGATCACATTCGTCCATACCACGGCTCTGAGACGGCTAAGTTTCTGAGTCCTACAGCAGAAGGAGATGCTGCTGTGGAAATTTGACAGGAAGTGGTTTTGGGGCACCCAGTGGATTCTACTCAGTGAGTGGATACAGGATATTCATTCACAAACACCTAATCTACTCCTGTGCCCTCAGATTCAGCTCAACTGAGCCAAACTTCAACAGCGTCTACTGAGTCACCAGTGGTTCTACATAGATCACAACGTAGTCACAAAGTTCCTGAAAGACTAATGTATAATTAAGACATGAGTGGCATTATGTTTCTTTCCTTTTTAAAAAAATATTTCTTTATTCTCCTCTTTTTAAATTTTCTCCCAAATTTACACCCACCAACAATAAACAATAATCAGCAACAGATATGTCAATCCCCATATCAATAACACCGATCCCATCCTCCCACCAAACCCCAAATATTCACCCAGATGTTCACATAAACAAATGACAAAAAGGAATCAGGAATCACCCATGGCCACCATTAACACCCATCGCCCCCCTCCCCCAACCCTCCCCCCACCCCCAATTAATGTTCGATGTGATCCAGTTCTTGAAAGTACATGATGAATAATGCCCATGAATTGTAGAACCCCTCCATCCTTCCCCTCAGTTCAAACTTAACCTTCTCAAGAGTCAATAATTCCAACAGGGCCCCCCGCCACGCCAGGGCACAGGGTGGAGAGGTTGCTCTCCATCCCATCAGGATTAACCTTCGGGCGATCAACCAGGCGAAGGCTACAACATCTGCCTCTGCACCCGTTTCCAACCCTGGCTGGTCCGACACCCCGAATATGGTCTCCCGGGGGCCCGGGTCCAGTTTCACGTGCACCACTTTAGAAATTACCGTATAAGCCTCCTTTCCGTAATCCTCTAGCTTTAGACAGGACCAAAACATATGAACGTGATTAACGCAACCCCCCCCCCCACACCGCCGCAACGTTCACACACATCTTCTACTCCGTCAAAGAATCGGCTCATCCTCGCCCTCATGAGGTGTGCTCTGTATACCACCTACAGCTGTATCAGCCCCAACCTCGCACACGAGGTGGAGGCATTCACTCTCCGGAGCACCTCACACCAGAACCCCTCCTCCATATCCTCTCCCAACTCTTCCTCCCACTTAACTTTGATCCCTTCCAGTGGTGCCTTCTCCTCCTCCAAAAAAGCTCCGTAGACCGCTGACACTACCCCCTTCTCCACTCCCCCTGCCTTCAGCACCTCCTCCAGTAATATGGAGGCCGGCTCCTCCGGGAAGTTCTGTATCTCCTTTCTGGCAAATTCTCGAACCTGCATATATCTAAACATTTGCCCCTGCTCCAGCCCATACTTCGCTTCCAGCTCCTTCAATCCTGCAAACCGACCCATAAGAAACAAATCTTTCAGTGTCTTAATCCCCTTCCTGAAAATTTCCATCCCACCTCCCTGGCTCTAATCTGTGGTTCCCCCGAATTGGTATTTCCCTTGACCCTGCCCCCAACCCGAAGTGTTGGCAAAACTGACTCCAAATTCTCAATGAAGCTATTATTACCGGACTCCCTGAGTACTTCCTCAGGGCTATCGGGAGCGGTGCTGTTGCTAGTGATTTCAATCCCGACCCCCTGCACAAACTCTCCTCCATTCTGACCCACTGGGAATCAACTCCTCTTACCCAGCTCCGCACCTTCTCCACATTCGCCACCCAGTAGTAATACATCAGGTTCGGAAGATCCAAACCCCCTGCCTGCCTTCCCCTCTGTAGTAGCACCTTTCTAACTCTGGCCATCTTCCCTCCCCATATGAACGACGTAATCCTTCCCTCAATCTCTCTGAAAAAAGCCTTTGGCAGGAAAATCGGCAGGCATTGAAAAATAAGCAGAAATCGCGGCAACACGTTCATTTTAACTGCCTGTACCCGACACGCCAGTGACAGAGGGAGACCATCCCATCTTGCCAGATCAGCTTTCACTCTCCCCACCAAACTAGACATGTTGTACCTTCGGAGCCCTCCCCCACACTCCCGGGCAACCTGCACCCCCAGGTACCTAAAGTGTGTCCCTGCCCTACGGAATGGCAGCACCCCCCACCCCTGCCCCCACACCCGGCCGAGATACCACAAAATACTCACTCTTGTCTAGATTCAGCTTGTACCCCGAGAAAGACCCAAACACTCGAAGCAGCTCCAATATTCCCCCTATCGACACACTCGGTTCCGACATGTATAACAGCAAGTCATCGGCATATAAGGACACCCTATGCTCTACACTCCCCCCCCCCCACTATTCCTTTCCATATCCCCGAACTTCTTAATGCGATGGCCAACAGTCCAATCGCGAGTACAAACAGCAGGGGGGACATAGGACATCCCTGCCTAGTCCCATGGTGGAGAGAAAAGTATCTCGAGCTGATGCTGTTTGTGTGGACACTCGCCCTCGGCTCCTTATATAGCTTTACCCAATTCACAAATCCTGCTCCAATCCCAAACCGCTCCAGAACTGCCATCAAGTACCCCCATTCTACCCGGTCGAACGCCTTCTCAGCGTCCAATGTCACAACCACCTGTTTCCTTCCCCTCTGCCGGTGCCATAACAACGTTCAATACCCTTCGAATGTTTGAAAAGAGCTGCCTCCCTCTCACAAACCCCCTCTGATCTTCACCTATCACCTCCGGGAGGCCCTCCTCCAGCCTACCCACCAGTACCTTCGCCAATACTTTTGCGTCCACATTCAGAAGTGATATGGGCCGATACGACCCACACTCAGTCGGAGCCTTATCTTTTTTTAGCAACAGGGAAATCGATGCCTGCCCCAAGGTTTATGACAACACTCCCTTCCCTAACGTCTCTTCAAACATCCCCATCATCAGGGGTGCCAGCTTATCCTTGAATTTTTGAAAATATTCCACCGGAAATCCATCCGACCCTGCCACCTTCCCCGAATGCATCCTCCAAATCGCGTCCTTTATCTCCTGCTCCACTATCGCTCCTTCTTATGTAGCCCTGTCCCCCTCCCCTAGCCTCGGGTACTCCAACCCATCTAGAAATTCCTGCATCTCACGGTCTCCCCCGGGTGGCTCTGACCTGTACAACCTCTCATAAAATTCCTCAAAAACCTTGTTAATCAGCACTGGAGCCACCACCAACTTCCCTGCCCTATCCCTCACCTGCACAATTTCCCTTGCCGCTGCCTCCCTCCGGAGCTGACCTGCTAACAGACTTATCTCCATGTTCGTAAACTGCACCCCTTGCTCGTCTCAGTTGGCGCACCGCCTTCCTGGTAGATAGTCGGTCAAAGCTCGCCTGTAGTTCCTTCTTCTTTTCCAGCTTTGCTGGGTCCCCATCCTCTGCATAACTCCTATCTACCTCCAATATCTCATCTATTACCCTCTGCAGCCCCAACCTCTCCCCTTTGTCCACCCTGGCCTTAAACGAGATCACCTCCCCCCTCACCACCGCCTTTAGAGCCTCCCAGACGATTATGTTTCTTTCCTTAAGGGGTTTAGAATTTGAAGAAGTGTTATAGAATGTTATTTTAAGCATATTCCTATTTGATTGTATGTAGCGATGTCTTTAACAAGTGAGCATGCATGAGTGTCACATCTGTAACGCAGGCGTGTGCGGGTTTCAGTATCACCACAAGGAACTTGTGAAATGAAATGAAAATAAAAGTCACTTATTGTCACAAGTAGGCCTCAAATGAAGTTACTGTGAAAAGCCACATTCCGGCGCCTGTTCGGGGAGGCTGTTACGGGAAACTTGTGTAGTTGTGTATAACTGCTGCTCATTTCTGCATCCATAGTGTACTGTTATTTCAATAGTTCTTGGAAGTAAAGACAATTGAACGTTCAAAACACATTTGACTACCTTTCATAGTCCAGTTGCCAAAGAATCAAATTGAATTTTATGATAATAATTGTGAATGCTTCTCCCTTTCCCTTCAAAATGGCATTAACTTCAACATTGCACAAGGCTAAGATACAGTTTGACATAACCACTGCAGAATGCACAATTTTGTCTTTAGCTACAAGCCTTTGAGTACAAAGGTACCATCAGTAAAACCAACCTGGAACTCTGGTGGAGAAAAGATCAGGTGACCCCACTCCAGCTCCACCCTCCTCCTCTTCCTCAAACTCCAAGTTCTCCTCTTCTCCGGGTGCCAAGATTTTCCTGCCACACAATAAGAACCAAACCTTGTGATGCTTTCTAGCCCCTCAGAACAAAGCAAAATGAACTTGAATACTACAGGGCATTAAAACTAAATGTAAAATGTAGGATTGAGCAGATGGTAAATTTCCTTTTGTTATGCATGTGCCTTAGTGAAGGCCTAAAGTTAAATAACTCCCTAAGTAATTCAGTAACTATGCAACAGCATTGCCTATTCAACCTTTCAAATTCTCTCCAACTAACACCAAGTCACTCCTGTCTGTGGGAAACTGTTGCTGCTGTTGATTGTTTGAGAGATTTTTTTTGTTTAAAATTGCTTCAAACACTTGGGTTACTGAATAATCTTAATTATTGTCACAAGTAGAATTACATTAACACTGCAATGAAGTTATTGTAAAAAGCCCCATGTCACCACATTCCGGCGCCTGTTCGGGTACACTGAGGGAGAATTCAGGATGTCCAATTCACTGAACGGCACATCTTTCGGGACTTGTGTGAGGAAACCGGAGCACCCGGAGGAAACCCACGCAGACACGGGGAGAACGTACAGACTCCGCACAGACAGTGACCCAAGCCGGGGATCGAACCTGGGACCCTGGCGCTGCGCTAAACACTGCTACCATGCCGTGAAGCTAATTGATGTTACATTTTTCATGTAAAAACATTGCTCCCCTCCCACTACCCAATGGATTTATCCAGTGAGCAATACAAACCAGGGGGTGCCGGGTTCGGTTAGCTAATCTCTCTTGGCAGTAATAGTGCACAAATTAACCTCAGTGCTTCTTTTTTTTTAAATTTAGAGTACCCAATTCTTTTTTTGTCAATTAAGGGGCAATTTAGCGTGGCCAATTCATTTTCCCTGCATATCTTTGTGTTGTGGGGGTGAGACCCACGCAGACACGAGGAGAATGTGCAAACTCTACACAAAGAGTGACCCAGGGCCGGGATCCGAACCCGGGTCCTCGGTGCCGTGAGGCAGCAGTGCTAACCACTGTGCCACCATGCCGTCCCAACCTCAGTGCGTCTAGCTTAAATGTGGAGGGAGAAATCAGCTAGATTTCCTTGCTCCCATTTCCTACCTAGGAACCCCAGCTAGAATGTATGCTTGTATGGACACTACTGGGCTTGGCTGTGATGCGAGTCACAGTTAACAGTTTTCAAGGTTCACACATGAATCAGTCTCTTAAAGTACAAGAGAGCATTACACATCTACGGAATTATACTCCAGACAGAAATCTGTCCTTAGAGGAAAGTATCCTCTATGCAAACATTATTGGCAGGTAATATTAAATAAAAAGAAAATATGTATTCAAAGACATAGCCAGAGAAGCACAATGCAAGAGTTTTGGAAATAATCTTTATTTTCATCACCAATCCAGAACTTCATGCTCTTATGTGGCTATGAGAAAAAAGGATTGGGATGAAGAAAAGATTATTCTAAACTTGGGCTTAAAATCTATGGCTATTTGACTTCAACAAAAAACATTAAATTGGGGACAGCAATTCAACATCACCAGCTAAGTGGTTAGAGAAATTTAGGTTCCTTACACTGTACAATTAGGATTCACTCAGCCATGAAGCAAAATGAAGTATAATCTCAGTTATTCACGGAAAGAGTATGGAAATCAGCCGACACAGCAGAAAATGTATTAAAAAGCAGATGAAAAGCAACCTGTTGCATGAAGAAGCACGAACAAATCCTGATATTCTGCTGGAAAATTGCATGCCCATAAAAAAAACAGAACAGAAGCAACTCATTATCAAGATGGTTTGTTTATTTTAAATAAAGAATTTGAATGGAAAAGTATTCAAATTAAATGATTTACCTTATAGGAACAGGTTGAACATCAAAAGGAAAATCTTTGTTATAAGAATGAATGTTCTTTATAACTGTAAAAGAAAAAGAAAAAATAAGTCTACTATTAAAAGCAGAATTGTGGTAATTACAGGGATTTAATCTGCAGCCCCTGTAACTGTGTTCAAGGATCTCTCAAACAAGGATTTAACGGCCAGCCCTTGCATTGTGTTGAAGGAGCGAATGTAGAAACATGAATGCCAATGATTCAACCTGTAGGATGGAATTTCTGTTGTCCAGTTTTTATTCCATTTACTTTCACAGTCCTATGCTTTTGCACACACAAAAGGCTCATCTTGAAGGATATGGTTGGTCAGCACTGTTTACTGACATCTCATTTATTATATGAACAAAAACATGAAGAGGACCTTTTCAATGAAAATGAAACATTTGAAACTGGGAACGTCACCCAACAGTGAGGGTTATAGGAAAGCTAATTAATTTCTCGCTATTCAGGAGAAAGCCTGGCTAAGCAGGCAATATACTCTCAAACCCCTGGCAACTCTAATATGACAATAGATTCCAGGGCAATGCTATTAGCAATGAGGCATGGAATGCATCCCAGAGTGCTAAAAGAGATGGCTAGGGAAATTGCAAATGCACTAGTGATAATTTACCAAAATTCACTAGACTCTGGGGTGGTCCCGGCGGATTGGAAATTAGCAAACGTGACACCACTGTTTAAAAAAGGAGGTAGGCAGAAAGCGAGTAATTATAGGCCAGTTAGCTTAACTTCGGTCGTAGGGAAGATGCTGGAATCTATCATCAAGGAAGAAATAGCGAGGCATCTGGATGGAAATTGTCCCATTGGGCAGACGCAGCATGGGTTCATAAAGGGCAGGTCGTGCCTAACTAATTTAGTGGAATGTTTTGAGGACATTAACAGTGCGGTAGATAACGGGGAGCCAATAACAAAGAACAAAGAACAAAGAAATGTACAGCACAGGAACAGGCCCTTCGGCCCTCCAAGCCCGTGCCGACCATACTGCCCGACTAAACTACAATCTTCTACACTTCCTGGGTCCGTATCCTTCTATTCCCATCCTATTCATATATTTGTCAAGATGCCCCTTGAATGTCCCTATCGTCCCTGCTTCCACTACCTCCTCCGGTAGTGAGTTCCAGGCGCCCACTACCCTCTGCGTAAAAAACTTGCCTCGTACATCTACTCTAAACTTTGCCCCTCTCACCTTAAACCTATGCCCCCTAGTAATTGACCCCTCTACCCTGGGGAAAAGCCTCTGACTATCCACTCTGTCTATGCCCCTCATAATTTTGCATACCTCTATCAGGTCGCCCCTCAACCTCCTTCGTTCCAGTGAGAACAAACCGAATTTATTCAATCGCTCCTCATAGCTTATGCCCTCCATACCAGGCAACATTCTGGTAAAACTCTTCTGCACCCTCTCTAAAGCCTCCACATCCTTCTGGTAGTGTGGCGACCAGAATTGAACACTATACTCCAAGTGTGGCCTAACTAAGGTTCTATACAGCTGCAACATGACTTGCCAATTCTTATACTCAATGCCCCGGCCAATGAAGGCAAGCATGCCGTATGCCTTCTTGACTACCTTCTCCACCTGTGTTGCCCCTTTCAATGACCTGTGGACCTGTACTCCTAGATCTCTTTGACTTTCAATACTCTTGAGGGTTCTACCATTCACTGTATATTCCCTACCTGCATTAGCCCTTCCAAAATGCATTACCTCACATTTGTCCGGATTAAACTCCATCTGCCATCTCTCCGCCCAAGTCTCCAGACAATCTAAATCCTGCTGTATCCTCAGACAGTCCTCATCGCTATCCGCAATTCCACCAACCTTTGTGTCGTCTGCAAACTTACTAATCAGACCAGTTACATTTTCCTCCAAATCATTTATATATACTACAAAGAGCAAAGGTCCCAGCACTGATCCCTGTGGAACACCACTGGTCACAGCCGTCCAATGAGAAAAGCATCCCTCCATTGCTACCCTCTGCCTTCTATGGCCTAGCCAGTTCTGTATCCACCTTGCCAGTTCACCCCTGATCCCGTGTGACTTCACCTTTTGTACTAGTCTACCATGAGGGACCTTGTCAAAGGCCTTACTGAAGTCCATATAGACAACATCTACTGCCCTACCTGCATCAATCATCTTAGTGACCTCCTCGAAAAACTCTATCAAGTTAGTGAGACACGACCTTCCCTTCACAAAACCGTGCTGCCTCTCACTAATACGTCCATTTGCTTCCAAATGGGAGTAGATCCTGTCTCGAAGAATTCTCTCCAGTAATTTCCCTACCACTGAAGTAAGGCTCACCGGCCTGTAGTTCCCGGGATTATCCTTGCTACCCTTCTTAAACAGAGGAACAACATTGGCTATTCTCCAGTCCTCCGGGACATCCCCTGAAGACAGCGAGGATCCAAAGGATCCACATCCAATGGATGTGGTATATCTGGATTTCCAGAAAGCCTTTGACAAGGTGCCACACAAAAGGTTGCCGCATAAGATAAAGATGCATGGCATTAAGGGGAAAGTAGTAGCATGGATAGAGGATTGGTTAATTAATAGAAAGCAAAGAGTGGGGATTAATGGGTGTTTCTCTGGTTGGCAATCAGTAGCTAGTGGTGTCCCTCAGGGTTCAGTGTTGGGCCCACAACTGTTCACAATTTACATAGATGATTTGGAGTTGGGGACCAAGTGCAATGTGTCCAAGTTTGCAGACGACACTAAGATAAGTGGTAAAGCAAAAAGTGCAGAGGATACTGGAAGTCTGCAGAGGGATTTGGATAGGCTAAGTGAATGGGCTAGGGTCTGGCAGATGGAATACAATGTTGACAAATGTGAGGTTATCCATTTTGGTAGGAACAACAGCAAAAGGGATTATTATTTAAATGATAAAATATTAAAACATGCTGCTGTGCAGAGAGACCTGGGTGTGCTAATGCATGAGTCGCAAAAAGTTGGTTTACAGGTGCAACAGGTGATTAAGAAGGCAAATGGAATTTTGTCCTTCATTGCTAGAGGGATGGAGTTTAAGACTAGTGAGGTTATGCTGCAATTGTATAAGGTGTTAGAGAGGCCACACCTGGAGTATTGTGTTCAGTTTTGGTCTCCTTACTTGAGAAAGGACGTACTGGCACTGGAGGGTGTGCAGAGGAGATTCACTAGGTTAATCCCAGAGCTGAAGGGGTTGGATTACGAGGAGAGGTTGAGTAGACTGGGACTGTACTCATTGGAATTTAGAAGGATGAGGGGGGATCTTATAGAAACATACAAGATTATGAAGGGAATAGATAGGATAGATGCGGGCAGGTTGTTTCCACTGGCGGGTGAAAGCAGAACTAGAGGGCATAGCCTCAAAATAAGGGGAAGTAGATTTAGGACTGAGTTTAGGAGGAACTTCTTCACCCAAAGGGTTGTGAATCTATGGAATTCCTTGTCCAGTGAAGCAGTAGAGGCTCCTTCATTGAATGTTTTTAAGATAAAGATAGATAGGTTTTGAAGAATAAAGGGATTAAGGGTTATGGTGTTCGGGGCGGAAAGTGGAGCTGAGTCCACAAAAGATCAGCCATGATCTCATTGAATGGTGGAGCAGGCTCGAGGGGCCAGATGGCCTACTCCTGCTCCTAGTTCTTATAAGGAGAAGCCCAAAGTGTTGCAAGAAAGAGTCTGATCCTCAGAAGAGGCAGCAATGATTGGTACATTGCTTCAAGTGGAGCCAGATTGGCTCAGTGGTAGCAATCTTGTTTCTGAGTCTGAATGTTATGAGTTCAAATCTCAATCCAAACACTGGACATGCAATCCAGGCTTGAACTTAATTCAGTTCTGATGGGAGTGCTGCAATGGAGGCAGTGTTATATTTCACACAATTCATTAAACCAAGGTCTAGTCTGCCCTCTCAGGTTATGTTGAAGATCCCATGGCATAATTATTTCCAATTGGATGGAGAAAATCAGTCATGTTCAACCCTGAATTCATCCAACATTCCAGTGGGAAACATTGAATACCAACCACTTCCAAGTCCAGAGCTGCTGAAGCTAAATGCAGGACCCATTATATGACTGGACGATGAGTAGAGGTTTGAAGGTTAGATATTTCAGTCTTTAAAAGTAAATGAGAAGGTATCCTGTAGAATTATACAAGCTGAGTGGAATAGGAAAGTTTAATTTAGAGCACAATTTCAAATTGAACCGTACCTTTTGAGCAAGGATATAAACTGGGAAAAGCAAGTTCACAAATTATGGTCAACACCTTGAACGGTCTCTGATAAGGGAGTGGGAACAGGAGTCATTTCAAAGGCAAGAAGATGTGTAGTGTACAGGGCAAAACCTACTTGCTTCTCTGAAAGAAAGAAATGCCCCTAGTCAGCTGAACTTACTCCATGAACCAAGGTGAAGTATAATGTGGTATATTTGTGCCATTAGTGGAGAAAATCATCCTGAAATATCTGATTGAGATATAGTAATAAAAATTGATGTTCAGCCAGAGATATTGGGAGATGGCCAAAAATCTTGATCATGGCCTTTTGGAAGGTGGAGAAGAAAGGGGTTTTGGGAATGAATAAGGGGATTCTTGATTAATAAGAGGATCAGGGGTAATGAGGAGAAGGCAGGAGAACGGGGATGAGAAAATATCAGCCATGATTGAATGGCGGAGCAGACTCGATGGGCCGAGTGGCCTAATTCTGCTCTTATGGGAAGGATTCCAAATGAAAGGCCTTGGTGACACACAGCATGGCTGGCAGTCGAGGGTCAGAGTTAGACAACCAGAGAGTTTTGAGGTGGGGTGAGACCACATAAATCCATATGATCAAATAAAATATGTCCAAAGTGATCCTGTTAAATTACTTCTTTGAATGTCCCACTACAAATCGTCAGATCGGATCTTTACAAAGATTTACTTGGGCCAAATTATTTCCATCTGTGTCATTATATGAATGAGTAAATTAACCAAAGGTGTCATGTGGCCAGAGAGACAGTTTGCTTCTATTAGTTGCAGGACAACACACGTTTCTTTACTATTTCATGAGGTACAAGAAATACTTACTTGGCTCTAATGTCTTTAGATCTTCCAATTTGAATTCTTCTTGAGTCTGTGTTGTCTATATAAAATTTTAAAATTAAAAAGGAACTGTCAATTCTGGTCATAAAACATCTAATTATTGTGATACATCTGAGAGTACAAAAATAAATAGAAGAAAACAAACTTGTTTTGATAAAAGTAATGTCACCATAGTCCCAGATGATCTAGGTTGCTTTCCCCTTTGAGGGGGAGAGCTGACTGGTGGTGATTTAATCCGAGGACCACACCTCAGGCGAGGGGCAAGGTTGAGAAGGTGAGGCCGCCACAGTAACCTCAGCTGGTACGAGAATACCCACGCAGTTGGCCTTGTTCTGCATCAAGGACCAGTTGTCCAGCCAACTGAGTTAAACCAGCCCCTGGATAGTAGCAGATTTCACTATTTCAGGATGTCCTAAAGCACTTCACAGTTAATCAAGTACTTTTGACGTTTGTTCACTGTTGCAATGGCATGTGGTAGTCAATTTGCACAGAGAAAGAAACCCACAAATAATAATGATAAATAACCAGATAATGTGCTGTTTTAATAATAAATATAGGCCAGGACACAGAGAGAATTCCTGTCACCTTCTTCAAAATACTGCCATGGAATCTTCATCATCCACCGGAAGATGCTGTTTGGGCCTCAGTTTAAGGTGTCACCTGAAAGACAGCACATCCAACTGTACAGCACTCCCTTAGTACTCTACTAATGGATTCCTGCAGCAATTACTAAAACAACGGATTCAAATAGTCTAACTTGCAGAAAATGTACTCATCCACAAGCTTAATTCAAAATCTTTCTGGTCAAATCAAGCCCTTGTTTTTCCTCCACTAATATCACAACTGCAGGGTCATCCTGTAGGGCAACGATTATCCTTTTACTATCAGGCTTAAACTTTAAGGTGACTATGCATAAGAAAGCAAAAAGTGCAAGAAAAACAAAGGTACATTTGAATGGCACAACGGAAATGCACATCCAACCTTCCTGTCATTGAGCCTAGAACTAGCAGATTACTCAACACTCTGAAATAATTTATCTGCCCATAAAATTAAAAATTAAAGTGCACTAGAAATCACAACTCTGAATACTGATGGTCAGCACATTGACTCATTCATGAACACTAAAAGTGTTCAAAGATTAGGTATTAATTCATTGAGATTATTTTCCCATATCCCTCTTCCTTTTCTGAATGCATTGACATCTTGTGAGAGGAGGATTCCATAAACACCAGAGACCTTCACTATCTAAGCCACGGTACTATTTTTTAAATGCACGCTAGATAGATGCAGCATCAAGAATTAAAGGGCACAGATTCAAAATCATTGAACAAAGAACAATACAGCACAGGAACAGGCCCTTCGGCCCTCCAAGCCTGTACCAACCTTTGCCAAAACCCTCAGCATTTCCTCATGCCGTATCCCTCTATACCCATCCTACCAATGTGTCTGTCAAAATGCCTTTTGAACGCCCTTAACGCATCTGCTTCCACAACCTCTCCTGGCAACGGGTTCCAGGTACTCACCACACTGTGTAAAAAAACCTGTCTCGTACATCTACTCTAAATTTTGCCCCATGGACTTTAAACCTATGTTCCCTGGTGACTGACCCCTCCACCCTGGGAAAGAGTGCCTGCCCATCCACTCTATCCATGTCCCTCATAATCTTGTAGACCTTTATCAGGTCATCCCTCAACCTATCTATTTCATACTGTATCCTCTTACAATTCTCAACACTATCTGCCACTCCACCAACCTTGATGTCATCCGCGAACTTACTAATCAGAACCAACTACATTTTCCTCCAAATTGTTTATGTGTACTACAAACAACAGAGGCCCAAGCACAGATCCCTGTGGAACACCACTAGTCACAACCTTCCATTCAGAAAAACACCCTTCTACCGCTGCCCTTTGCCTTCTGTGACTGAGCCAGTTCTGTATCCATCTTACCACCTCACCTCTGATCCCGTGTGACTTCACCTTTTGTACCAGTCTGCCATGAGGCATCTTGTCAAAGGCTTTACTGAAGTCCATGTAAACAACATCCACCGCCCTCCCCTCATCAATCATCTTTGTCACCTCCTCAAAAATTTGATCAAGTTAGTGAGGCACGGCCTTCACAAAACCATGCTGTCTATCGCTAATGAGTCCATTTGTTTACAAATGGGTATAAATCCTGTCTCTGAGAATTCTATCCAATAATTTACCTATTACCGACGTGAGGCTCACCAGCCTATCGTTTCCAGGATTATCCCTGCTACCTTTCTTAAACAGGGGTACCACATTAGCTATTCTCCACTGCTCTGGGATCTCACCTGTAGCCAATGAGGATATTTCCTCCCTTGTTTCCCCACAGTATTCTGGGGTAAATCCCATCTGGTCCAGGAGACTTATCTACCTTAATATCTTTTAAAAGACCCAATACCTCCTCCTTTTCGATGTTAACATCTCATTAAAATCTATAAAATTCTGAACGAGCTTGATAGGTTAGACAAGACACAGATTGTTCTTCCTGGTCAGGGAGTCGCACAATAAGGGCCGATCATTTTGGATTGAGATGAGAAATTACTTCACACAACGGATTGTGAATCTTTGGAGTTCTCTACCGCAGACGGTTGAGGATGCTCCATCATGGAATACATTTAAGGTTGGGATAGATAGGTTTTGGACGGCACGGTGGCACAGTGATTAGTACTGCTGCCTCACAACACCAGGGACCAGGGACTCGGGTTCAATTCCCATCTTGGGTGACTGTCTGTGTGGAGTTTGCATAGGTTTCCTCCGGGTGCTCCGGCTTCTTTCTACAGTCCAAAGATGTGCAGAGACAGCGATGCAGTTGACTCGTAAGTGCCCCAATCTGAAATGGCTGAGCAAGCTACTCAGTTCAAGGACGATTAGGGCAACAAATGCTGGTGCAGTCCACACCCTAAGAACGAATAAAAAAAAAAGATAGGTCGATTGGCCATGCTAAATTGCCCTTAGTGTCCAACGGTTAGGTGGAGTTATGGGGATAGGGTGGGGAGCGCTTTCAGTGCCGGTGCAGACTTGATGGACTGAATGGCCTCCTTCTGCGCTGTAGGGATTCTGTGATATTTTTGGTGCCTCGGAAAATTAAGGATATGGGGAGTGGGCGGGAAAATGGGAGTTGAAGCCGAAGGTCAGCCATGATCGTACTCAATGGTGGAGCTGGCTGGATGGGATATATGGTCTACTCCTGCTCCTATTTCTTGCAGTATGTGCAAGGGATCACAAATAATTCATAATTTCACTCATTTGAACAAACTTCCATGTCTGAAATACGCCACCGAATTTCTACAGCTCACAGAAATCAGAATATCACAAAATAAATTCAATGAAAATTCATATTTACGAAGTTATCCAATAAGTCGCACCTGCAAAGCCGAGCTTCGTAATTCAAGGCAAGTCGCTATTTTGCCGAGCGTTTTCTGTGAAAAAGGAAAAGTACGGTTAGATCCTTTGGATGGGAGACAGGACACCACAAGAACAAGATGTATGTTTAGATTTAGGTGGTGCTGCTGACCGCCAGCCGAACAGGATTCTACGGTGGGCAATCAGGGAGGCAAAGGCAAGGGCGTCCGCCCTCCTCCCCAGGAATAGGTCCGGCTGGTCTGATACCCCGAAGACCGCCACTTTCGGGCATGGCTTCACCCTCATCCCCACCACTTTGGACATTGCCTCGAAGAAGGCTGTCCAGTACCCAGCAAGTCTGGGGCAAGACCAGAACATGTGGGCGTGGTTGGATGGGCCTCCTTGGCACCGTTCACATCTATCCTCCACCTCCAGGAAGAACCTACTCATACGGGTTGTTGTTAAATGGGCTCGGTGTACCACTTTTAGCTGCGTCAGGCTGAGCCTTGCGCATGTGGTGGTGGAGCTGACCCGCTGCAGTGCTTTGCTCCAGAGTCCCCACCCTATTTCAATCCCCAGGTCATCCTCCCATTTCTTTCTTGTTGCGTCCAGTACGGTGTCGGCCCTTTCTACCAGTCGGACAAACATGTCGCTACAGTTCCCTTTATCTAGGATGCTTGTGTCCAGTATCTCTTCCAGTAATATCTGTCGTGGCGGTTGTGGGTACGTCCTTGTCTCCTTTCGTAGGAAGTTTTTGAGTTCCAGGTACCTTAGCTCGTTCCCCCTGGCTAGCTGGAATTTCTCTGTCAATTCGTCCAGTATTGTGATCCTGCCTTCCGTGAATAGGTCCCTGACTGTCAGTATCCCTCCATCCTGTCCCCACCTTTTGTAGATGGCGTCAGTCAGCGCTGGTGTGAACCTACGGTTGTTGCAGATGGGAGCTTTGTCCAACATTTTGGTCAGGCCAAATTGCTGCCGTAGTTGGTTCCAGGACTGGAGGGTGGCTATCACCACCAGGCTGCTGGAGTGTTTTTTGGGTGGGGATGGGAGTGCTGCCGTGGCGAGGGCCCGGAGGGAGGTCCCCATGCAGGAGGCCTCATCCGCGTGCACCCACTCGGCTTCTGGCTCCTTGATCCTTATTCGCCGTCCAGTGGTAGAATTGTAGGTTTGGGAGGGCGAGCCCCCTCCCGGATTTTGTTTTTTGCAGGACCTTCTTTGGGATCCTAATATTCTTCTCCCCCCCCATATGAACGCCATGATTTGTTTGTCTAGTGCTTTGAAAAAGACCTTGGGGAAGTAGATCGGAATGGATCGAAGTAGGAAGAGGTACTTGGGCAGTACGTTCATTTTGATCGTCTGGACTCTCCCCGTGAGGGAGAGTGGGAGTGTGTTCTGCATCTCTGCAGGTCCTTTTTTACTTCCTCCGTCAGACTGGTGAGATTCCATTTGTGGATCCCTTTCCAGTCATGGGCTATTTGGATCCCCAGGTAGCGGAATTTGTGTCGGGCTTGTTTAAACGGCAGTCCCATTAGTGCTGTCCCCCCCTACTTGTGGGTGTACTGGGAAGATCTTGCTTTTGCTCATGTTGAGTTTGTAGCCCGAGAAGGCGCCAAACTCTTTCAGGACTGCGATGATTCCGTCCATGCTGCTTTGTGGGTCCGAAATGTAGAGGAGCAGGTCATCTGCATAGAGTGAGACTCTGTGCTCTCTGCCGCCCCTTTGGATCCCCCACCAGCTTTTTGCTGCTCTGACAGCAATTCCTAGTGGTTCGATTGCTAGAGCGAACAGCAGCGGGGACAGTGGGCATCCTTGTCTGGTGCCCCAGTGCAGCTGGAAGTATCGGGAGTTGGTGTTGTTGGTCCATACCATCGCTATGGGAGCATTGTATAGGAGTTTTACCCAGGAGGTGAACCCTGTTCCAAGCCCGAACCGCTCCAGTACCTCGCTGAGGTATTTCCATTCGACTCTGTCGAAGGCCTTTTCTGCGTCTAGGGAGACGATCACCTCTGGTACTCTATACTCGGAGGGGGACGTTATCACGTTCAGCAGGCGCCTGATGTTCGAGGTAAGCTGTCTACCTTTGACAAAGCCCGTCTGGTCCTCTGCGACCACTTTTGGTATGCAGTCTTCTAGCCTTTTTGCTGGGATTTTGGCCAATATTTTGGTATCTGCGTTCAGCAGTGAGATGGGTCTGTATGACCCACATTGCGTTGGGTCTTTTTTTTTTTAGGTATCAGCGAGATTGAGGCCTGTGCTAGAGTGGGTGGCAGTGTGCGAGCGAGTACCTGAGCTAGCGAGTCTGTGAACATCTCCCGCCAGTGCTGTCCCAAATTTTTTGTACAAGTCTGCCGGGAACTCGTCTGGTCTCGGCGCCTTCCCCGCCTTTATGGAGCTACTGCTGTCCATGATCTCTCCCACTGCTAGTGGTGCTTCCAGGCCCCGTTTTCTGCCCTCCCCCACGACTGGTATGTCCAGTCCATCAAGGAATCGTTTCATCCTGGACTCCCCCATTGGGGGCTCTGAGGTGTACAGCCCTTGGTAGAAGGCCTTGAAGGTTTCGTTGATCTTTTCTGGTTCTGTTTCTAATGTGCCTCTAGTGTCCCTGATTTGTGCAATTTCTCTGGTGGCTGCCTGCTTTCGCAGCTGGTGTGCCAACAGGCGGCTGGCTTTGCCTCAGTGTTCGTATAGGGTCCCACGTGCCTGGTGGAGTTGGTGCACTTCTTTCCTGGTGGAGAGCAGATCAAAGTTCCTTTGTAGCTCTTTCCTCTCCGCCAGGAGCTCTATGGTCGGGGCCTCGGAGTATTTACAGTCTACCTCCAGTATGGAGTCGACCAGCTGCTGCCTAGCCGCCCTTTCCTCCCTATCTCTTTGCGCTTCGAAAGCGATGATTTCCCCTCTTAGTACGGCCTTTAGCGCTTCCCAGAACGTGGAGGGTGAGACCTCCCGTTCTGGTTGTTCTCCGTGTACTCTGTTATGGCCCGCGATATCTTTTTGTTGAAGGCCTTGTCAGCTAGTAGGGCAATGCCCAACCTCCATGTGGGGCATTGGGCCTTGCCCGTCTCCAGCCTCACATCCATGTAGTGTGGAGCGTGGTCTGATATCACAATTGCAGAGCATTCCACTTTGTCTATCCTCGGAAGCACCGTTTTCCCCACCACAAAGAAGTCAATTCTGGTGTATACTTGTGTACTGGGGAGAAGAAGGAGAATTCCTTCTCCCCTGGGTGGGCGAACCTCCAGGGGTCCACCGCTCCCATCTGTTCCATAAAGTAACCGAGTTCCCTTGCCATGCTTGAGGTTTCCCCCGTTTTGGGGTTTGATTATGTCCGGGATTTCTGCCATGGTTTTCTTGATAAAGCTTGTGTCAAACAAGAACAAACAAAGAAATGTACAGCACAGGAACAGGCTCTTCGGCCCTCCAAGCCCGTGCCGACCATGCTGCCCGACTAAACTACAATCTTCTACACTTCCTGGGTCCGTATCCCTCTATTCCCATCCTATTCATGTATTTGTCAAGATGCCCCTTAAATGTCACTATCGTCCCTGCTTCCACCACCTCCTCCGGTAGCGAGTTCCAGGCACCCACTACCCTCTGCGTAAAAAACTTGCCTCGTACATCTACTCTAAACCTTGCCCCTCTCACCTTAAACCTATGCCCCCTAGTAATTGACCCCTCTACCCTGGGGAAAAGCCTCTGACTATCCACTCTGTCTATGCCCCTCATAATTTTGTAGACCTCTGTCAGGTCTCCCCTCAACCTCCTTCGTTCCAGTGAGAACAAACCGAGTTTATTCAACCGCTCCTCATAGCTAATGCCCTCCATACCAGGCAACATTCTGGTAAATCTCTTCTGCACCCTCTCTAAAGCCTGCACATCCTTCTGGTAGTGTGGCAACCAGAATTGAACACTATACTCCAAGTGTGGCCTAACTAAGGTTCTATACAGCTGCAACATGACTTGCCAATTCTTATACTCAATGCCCCGGCCAATGAAGGCAAGCATGCCGTATGCCTTCTTGACTACCTTCTCCACCTGTGTTGCCCCTTTCAATGACCTGTGGACCTGTACTCCTAGATCTCTTTGACTTTCAATACTCTTGATGGTTCTACCATTCACTGTATATTTCCTACCTGCATTAGACCTTCCAAAATGCATTACCTCACATTTGTCCAGATTAAACTCCATCCGCCATCTCTCCGCCCAAGTCTCCAAACAATCTAAATCCTGCTGTATCCTCTGACAGTCCTCATCGCTATCCGCAATTCCACCAACCTTTGTGTCGTCTGCAAACTTACTAATCAGACCAGTTACATTTTCCTCCAAATCATTTATATATACTACAAAGAGCAAAGGTCCCAGCACTGATCCCTGTGGAACACCACTGGTCACAGCCCTCCAATTAGAAAAGCATCCTTCCATTGCTACTCTCTGCCTTCTATGACCTAGCCAGTTCTGTATCCACCTTGCCAGCTCACCCCTGATCCCGTGTGACTTCACCTTTTGTACTAGTCTACCATGAGGGACCTTGTCAAAGGCCTTACTGAAGTCCATATAGACAACATCCACTGCCCTACCTGCATCAATCATCTTAGTGACCTCCTCGAAAAACTCTATCAAGTTAGTGAGACACGACCTCCCCTTCACAAAACCATGCTGCCTCTCCCTAATACGACCATTTGCTTCCAAATGGGAGTAGATCCTGTCTCGAAGAATTCTCTCCAGTAATTTACCTACCACTGAAGTGAGGTTCACCGGACTGTAGTTCCCTGGATTATCCTTGCTACCCTTCTTAAACAGAGGAACAACATTGGCTATTCTCCAGTCCTCCGGGACATCCCCTGAAGACAGTGAGGATCCAAAGATTTCTGTCAAGGCCTCAGCAATTTCCTCTCCAGCCTCCTTCAGTATTCTGGGGTAGATCCCATCAGGCCCTGGGGACTTATCTACCTTAATATTTTTTAAGACACCCAACACCTCGTCTTTTTGGATCTCAATGTGACCCAGGCTATCTACACACCCTTCTCCAGTCTCAACATCTACCAATTTCTTCTCTTTGGTGAATACTGATGTAAAGTATTCCTTTAGTACCTCGCCCATTTCCTCTGGTTCCACACATAGATTCCCTTGCCTATCCTTCAGTGGGCCAACCTTTTCCCTGGCTACCCTCTTGCTTTTTATGTACGTGTAAAAAGCCTTGGGATTTTCCTTAACCCTATTTGCCAATTACTTTTCGTGACCCCTTCTAGCCCTCCTGGCTCCTTGCTTAAGTTCCTTCCTACTTTCCTTATATTCCACGCAGGCTTCGTCTGTTCCCAGCCTTTTAGCCCTGACAAATGCCTCCTTTTTCTTTTTGACGAGGCCTACAATATCTCTCGTTATCCGAGGTTCCCGAAAATTGCCGTATTTATCCTTCTTCCTCACAGGAACATGCCGGTCCTGAATTCCTTTCAACTGACACTTGAAAGCCTCCCACATGTCAGATGTTGATTTGCCCTCAAACATCCGCCCCCAATCTATGTTCTTCAGTTCCCGCCTAATATTGTTATAATTAGCCTTCCCCCAATTTAGCACATTCATCCTAGGACCACTCTTATCCTTGTCCATCAGTACTTTAAAACTTACTGAATTGTGGTCACTGTTACCGAAATGCTCCCCTACTGAAACATCTACCACCTGGCCGGGCTCGTGTCGTCCCAGTTGGGCGCATACACGTTAACTAGTACTACCGGTGCCCTTTCCAGGGTCCACTGACCATGACGTACCGTCCCCCTGGGTCCGTAACCGTCTTTGTCGCCCTAAACATCATCCTCTTGCTGATCAGTATTGCCACCGCCCTGGCCCTCATCCCATAGCAGGAATGGTAGGTTTGTCCCACCCAGCCTTTTCTTACCCGCAGTCGGTCCTGCTCGCTCAGGTGTGTCTCTTGGAGGAAGACTATGTTGGCATTCATATTTCTTAGGTGGGTGAGGACTCTGGATCTTTTCACTGGGCCGTTGAGTCCCCTTACGTTCCAGGTGACTATCCTGGTGGGGGGCTTCTGTCCCCTCATTCCTGTGGGATTAACCATATTTACCTGGTGGACGCACCCCTGACCTCCGGGGTTTCCCTTTGTTAGGGGGCCGTCCAGGATGGCCGCTGTCACTGCTCTCTCCATGCGGTTGGGTCCCTATGCTCCAGGGTTTCCCTTTGTCCAGGGGGCACCCGACATGGCCGCCCACTGTGCGTCCACCGCACGGGTAGTCCCCTGCACTCTGGGGTCTCCCTTCGCCCAGAGACCGTACTGGGTGGAAGCTTGCAGCGATTCCTTGTTTCGAGCCCTTGGTTGTGGCACTTTGTAGCCCTTTGCTATTCCTTTTCTAGCCTCGTTTGTCAGTGGATGTGATTTGTTTGGCATTTCAGAAGACTTTCAACTAAGTCCCACATAATATATTAGTGTTTAAAATAAAAGTGCAAGGGATCGGGAGTAGTGTACTGATATGGATAGAAAACTGGTTGGCAGACAGGAAACACAGAGTATGAATAAATATGTTTTGTTTCCCTAACCCCCCCCAAAGTGTCAGGGCAGTGACTAGTGGGGTGCGGCAGGGATTGGTGCTGGGACCCTAACTATTCACAATATATATTAATGATTTAGATGAGTGAACTAAAAGAAATGTCTCCAAATTTGCAGATGATACAAAGTTGGGTGGGAGGGTGAGTTGTGAAGAGGATGAAGAGATGCTTCAGTGGGATTTGGACAGGCTGAGTGATCTTAGAATTTACAGTGCAGAAGGAGTGGGCAAATTCATGGCAGATGCAGTATATATTTTGGATAAATGTGAGGTTATCCGCTTTGGGAGCAAAAATAGGAAGGCAGATTATCTGAATGGCTACAGATTGAGAGAGGGGAATGTGCAATGAGACCTGGATGCCCTTGTACATCAGTCGCTGAAAGTAAGCATGCAGGTGCAGCAGGGGGTAAAAGAGGCAAATGGTTATGTTGGACTTTATAGCGAGAAGATTTGAGTACAGGAGCAGGAATGTCATGCTGAAGTTATACAGGGCCTTGGTGAGGTCACACATGGAATATTGTGTGCAGTTTTGGTCTCCTTGTCGGAGGAAGGGTGTTCTTGCTCTGGAGGGAGGGCAGGGAAGGTTTACCAGACTGATGGCGGGAATGATGTACAAGGAGAGAATGAGTCAGTTAGGATTATATTTGCCGGAAATAAGGGGGGATCTCATAGAAACCTATAAAATTCTAACAGGACTAGACAGGGTCGATGCAGAAAGGATGTTCCCGATGGTGGGGAGTCCAGAACCATGGGTCACAGTCTGAGGATACAGGGTAGACCATTTAGGGCTGAGATTAGAAGATATTTCTTCACACAGAGAGTGGTGAGCCTGTAGAATTCTCTACCACAAAAAGCAGTTGAGGTCAAAACATTGTATATTTTCAAAAAGGAATTAGATATAGCTCTTGGGGCTAAAGGCATCAATCGATATGGGGATAAGTGGAAACAGGTTATTGAGTTGGATGATCAGCCATCATAATGAATGACAAGCAAGTTTGAAGGGCTGAATGGTCTACTTCTGCTCTCTATGTTTCTATGTGCCGGGACTGAGATGATTGGCTTTCAATAACTCCAGTCTCCAGCAAGTGAAGAGTTCGCCCCCATACCCCAATTCCCACCGACTTCAATCGTACTCAGGCTCCCTGATGCCACATCCCTACCATATAACTGCCAAGCAAGGACCATCTGAACAAGTGAGAGCCACTTCCTCTGCTATTCAACAGTATTGCCATTGCAGTCTCCCTCATGGTAAATATTCTGGGGCTCACCATTGACCTGAACGAGCCACAAATACCATGGCTACAAGTGGAGGTCAGAGGTGGAAACTCTGCAGTGAATACTTACCTCCCTAACTTCCAAAACTGCCCACTATCTAGTAGGCACAGGACAGGAGTGTGATGCAGTGCACTACTGCACTCCAATTGCCTGGATGAGGGCATTTCCAAAAACAGTCAGGCTTGGGACCAGAAAAAAGCAGCCCACTTGATCAGCACACCCTGCCACTACTTAAAACATTCACTCCCTCCAACACTAGCACAGTACCTGCAGCGTGTACCATCACAATATGCACTGCATCAGCTCGTTTCTCCAAGTTTGGACCAAGGCTGTCATGATGTCTGGTACCAAGTAGTAATGACAGAACCCAGTCAGTGAGCAGTTCATTGGTTACTGTTAGGGTAGATACTGGAAAGATATTTCTACTGGTGGAGACAAGAACTATGGGATACAAGTTATTCTTAAATTAATTGTTGGGATATGGGCATCCCTGGCTAGGCCAGCATTTAATGGGGGCTGGTTTAGCTCAGTGGGCTAGACAGCTGGTTTGTGAAGCAGAACAAGACCAGCAGCGCGGGTTCAATTCCCGTACCAGCTGAAAATTCCGAATTCTCCCTCAGTGTACCCGAGCAGGTGCCTGAATGTGGTGACTAGGGGCTTTTCACAGTAACTTCATTGCAGTGTTAATGTAAACCTACTTGTGACAATAAAAAGATTATTATAATGTCCATCCCAAATTTCCCTCGAGGTGGTGGTGGTGAGCTGCCTTCTTAACTGTGACAGTTATGTGGTGTAGGTGCACGCACAGTGCTGTTCGCGAGTTCCAGGATTTTGACCCAGCCAGTGATTTATTTCCAAGTGAGCATGTTTGAATGGCGTGGAGGGGACCTTCCAGTTGGTGTTCCCATGTGTCTATTGCCCTTGTCCTTCTAGGTGGTAGCTGTTGTGGGTTTGTACGGTGCAGTCTAAAGAATCTTCCTGAATTTCTGCAGTGCATTTTGTCGATGTGACCAACTGCGTTCACTGTGCGGCGGTGGCCGTGGGAGTGAATGTTTGTGGATGGGGTACGAATCAAGAGGGGTTTTTTGTCCTGGATGGTGGCGAGCTTCTGGACTGCTGTTGGAGCTGCATGGGTCCAGGCAAGTGGCGAGATTTCAATCACACTCGTGACTTGTGCCTTATAGATAGTGAACAGGCTTTGGGAAGTCAGAAGGGGAGTTACTTGATGCAGGGTTCCTAGCATCTGACCTGCTCTTGTAGTCACGATCAGTTTCTGGTCAAACCCTCCCGGATGTTGATAGTGGAGGATTCAGCGGTGGTAATGCCATTGAATGTCAAGGGGTGATTGATTAGATTCTCGCTTATTGGAGAAGGTCATTGACTGGCACTTGCGTGGCGCAAATGTTACTTTCTGCTTGTCAGCCCAAGCCTGGATAATATCCACGTCTTGCTGCATTTGGACATGGACTGTTTCAGTATCTGAGAAGTTACCAATAGTGCAGAACACTGTCCAATCATCAGCAAACATCCCCATTTCTGACTTATGATGGATGGATTGCCATTGATGAAGCAGCTGAAGATGGGTGAGCCCAGAACACTGCCCTGTGGAACTACTGCAGTTGTGCCCTGGAACAGAAATGTTCAACCTCTTCCTTTGTGCAACCATCTTCCTTTGTGCCAGGTATGACTCCAACCAGCGGAGGGTCTCCGCCCTGATTTCCATTGTCTTCAGATTTTCTAGGCTCCTTGATGCCACACTTGGTCAAATGAGGCCTTAATACCAAGGGCAGTCACTCTCAACAGATCATTAATCCAGGCTTCCGAAATACTACCCGAGTAACAATTACTCTTTTAACACAAAGACAGGTAAACTTAATGGTGATCACATTCCATGGATGACTTGCCTAAACATCTCAGCTCACATTAAAAACAGCTGCTTAGAGATGGTACCAAAGGGATGCAGGCACAGTGGAAGCTTGCCACGGCTGCAGTCAGCATCTTCAAAATGAACGGAAGTACAATAAAAATCTGAGTCAAGAGTAAGTGAACAGTGACAAAATGCCAGCCCTGTGGGAAAGAGGTTGGGGATGGGGAAGCAAATCACGTCCCTTGAAATTTAAATAGTTGACAGAAATCTTGCAGTAAAATACTAATATTTGTGATTACAGCACTGACCTTCAAATTAACTTTTGCCAGCAGATATCTACTTATCTCTTGTAATGAACTACTGAAATCAGAATGCACCAGGACATAGAACACAGGGCACTAACATTTCACTTACCTTTTGGTCCTCTGAGAATTCAGAAGAGTTGGCTGTTGACTGCACTTCTTTCTGCAAATGCCTGGCTAGTCTGTGTAAATACAAGTTATTTTAAAATTGTTATTGTGCAACAACTATGGATAAAATCGTAAATTGGAGAAAATACAAGCATTTTACATAGTGTACGCACGCATTCTATTTTATGAGGTCATTACCAAACAGTATCATCTCAATTTAAATTTTCTGTTCTCAGTCCTTTTGCCACCATGAACTCAAAGCATGTTTCATAATAACGCCCATAAAGTGTGAGACGAGGTTAAACAAACTAGGCTTGTATTTCCTGGAATTTATAAAATCATAGAATCCCTACAGTTCAGAAGGAGGCCATTCAGCCAACCCTCTGAAAGAGCACCCTATCTCTGTAACCCAGTAATGCCACCTAACCTTTTGGATACTAAGGGGCAATTTAGCATGGCCAATCCACCTAACCTGCACATCTTTCGACTGTGGGAGGAAACCGGAGCACCCGGAGGAAACCCATGCAGACACAGGGAGAACATGCAGACGCCGCACAGGCAGTCACCCAAGATTGGAATTGAACCCAGGTCCCTGCTGCTGTGAGGCAGCAGTGCTAACCACAGCGAAGGGTGATTTTTTTTTTGGGGGGGGGAGGATTTTTTTATTAGACTTTAACATTTTATACAGGAACAACAATCAAACTATAGACCAGTGAGGCGAACGTTAGTAGTAGGGAAGTTGCTGGAGTCCATTATCAAGGATTTCATAGCACACCATTTGGAAAGCAGTGGTGTAATCAGACAAAGTCAGCATGGATTTACGAAAGGAAAATCATGCTGGACAAATCTACTAGAATTCTTTGAAGATGTAACTAGTAGAGTTGACCAGGGATAACCAGTGGATGTGGTTTATTGAGACTTTCAACAAGGTCTCACATAACAGATTGCTATGTAAAGTTAAAGCGCATGGGATTACGGGTAGAGCCGAGATGGATAAAAAGCTGGTTAGCAGACAAGAAACAAAAAGTTGGAATAAATGGGTCTTTTTCCGATTGGCAGGCAGTGACTAGTGGGGTACCGCAGGGATCTGTGCTAGGACCCTAACTGTTCACGTTATATATTAATGATTTGGACGAGGGAACTAAATGCATGATCGCCAAATTTGCAGATGATACAAAGTTGGGTGGGAGGGTGAGCTGTGAGGAGGATGCAGAGATCCTTCAGCAGGATTTGGACAGGCTGAGTGAGTGGGCACTTGCGTGGCAGATGCAGTTTAATGTGGATAAATGTGAGGTTATCCACTTTGTTAGAAAGATAGGAGAGCAGATTATTATTTGAATGGGTGTAAATTGAGATCCTCAACGAGACCTTGGTGGCCTTGTGCATCAGTCGCTGAAAGTAAGCGCGCAGGTACAGCAGGCAGTAAAGAGGGCAAATGGTATGTTGGCCTTCACAGTGAGAGGATAGGAGTATAGAAATAGAGATGTTTTACTACAATTGTGGAGAACTATGTGCAGTTTTGGTGTCCTTATCTGAGGAAGCATGGTCTTGCTATGGAGGGTTTACCAGGCTGATTCCTGGGATGGCGGGACTGGCATATGAGGAGACCAAGTCGGTTCGGATTATATTCACTGGAGTTGAGAAGAATGAGAGGGATCTCATAGAAACTTACAAAATTCTAACAGAATTAGACAGGGTAGATTCAGAAAGAAAGTTCCCGATGGTGGGGGAGTCCAGAACTAGGGGTCATAGTTTGAGGGTAAGGAGTAAACATTTTAGGACTGAGATGAGGAGAAATTTCTTCCCCCAGAGAGAGGTGAATCTGCGGAATTTGCTACTACAGAAAGTAGTTGAGGCCAAAACATTGTGTAATTTCAAGAAGGAATTAGATAAAGCTCTTGGGGCTAAAGGATCAAGGAATATTGGGAGGGGGGGGGAAGTCGGGATCAGGGTATTGAACTTGATGATCAGTCATGATCATAATGATTGGATTTTGTTTATTGTCACATGTACCGAGGTACAGTGAAAAGTATTTTTCTGCGAGCATTAAGTTCATGAAAATAAACTAAAATCAAAGAAAATACATAATAGGGCAACACAAGATCCACAATGTAATGAATGGCGAAGCAGGCTCGAAGGGCCGAATGGCATCCTCCTGCTTCTATTTTCTATATTTCTATGTGTGTAATAAAACATGTATTAACAACCGCAGCAAACAATTACAAGAAACCCCTGCCCAATAGAACACCCCCCACCCCCTCACAGTGCCCAGCTTCTTAAAATATATATAATAGGAACGGATGGTAGAACTATCAATCACTCCCCTCACTGTGAACTTAAATTTACCGAGGTTCAAAATCCCCAACAAATCACCGAGCCACACTGGGGCACTGAGTGGTGTTGCCTGCCCCCAACTCAGCAGAATCCCCCGCTGAGCCATCACGCCCGTCCTCAATTTCGGCTAGTCTGATCCCCAAATATCGCAACTAAGGGGCAGGGCTCCAAATCCATTTCTAAAATTGCCGATATGGTGTTTATAGAATAGACCCAGCTCCTCCTCCCACCAAGTCTGCACCTCCTCCACCGATGGCAGCACAGTAGCACAGTGGTTACCACAGTTGCATTACAGCTCCAGGGTCCCGGGTTCGATTCCCAGCTTGGGTCACTGTCTGTGCGGAGTCTGCACGCTCTCCCCGTGTGTGCGTGGGTTTCCTCCGGGTGCTCCGGTTTCCTCCCATAGTCCAAAGATGTGCAGGTTAGTTGGCCATTCTAAATTGCCCCTTCGTGTCCAAAAAGGTTAGGTGGGATTACTGGTTTACAGGGAGAAAGAGGATAGGGTGGAGGCGTGGGGCTTGGTAGGGTGCAGGGACCGGTGCAGACACGATGGCCCGAATATCCTCCTTCTGCACTGCAAACTCTATTAAACCTGCTCTTCCCCCCGACCAAATATCCCTGACGTAATGCCCTCCTCTGACCCAGGAGAGAATCCTTTCCAGCAAAATGAATGTCGACGACACCGGGAATGTCAAGAAAGCTCACTGGGCACAGTCGCACACCTGAAATTACCTCAACCTATCCACCCCAGCCCTGCACCCCACCCAAATACCTGCCCCCCACCCCTCCCCCCCCAAAGATTAAAATGCGGGCAGAACTGCTGCCATTTCTTTAACGTGGAAATGACCCGGTACCGGATTCGCCGAATACTTTGCTGGAGCAAACGGCAGAGGAGCTGTGCCGTTGCCAACGCCTCCAGACTAGACCACTTACCTGACTCCAACTCCATCCATACCCAGGCAACCCCCCGGTCCCTGAACCAACCCAACATCTCCGCATTGGCCGCCCAATAGTAAGGTTTAGCAGCACCAATCCCGCCCCCCCCCCCTCCCCACCTCTCTCGCTGCAAGATCCCCCTCCAAGTCAAATGAATTGGGCAGCACGGTAGCACTATGGATAGCACAATTGCTTCACAGCTCCAGGGTCCCAGGTTCGATTCCGGCTTGGGTCACTGTCTGTACGGAGTCTGCACATCCTCCCCGTGTGTGCGTGGGTTTCCTCCGGTTGCTCCGGTTTCCTCCCACAGTCCAAAGATGTGCAGGTTAGGTGGATTGGCCATGATAAATTGCCCTTAGTGTCCAAAATTGCCCTTAGTGTTGGGTGGGGTTCCTGGGTTATGGGGATAGGGTGGAGGTGTTGACCTTGGGTAGGGTGCTCTTTCTAAGAGCCGGTGCAGACTCGATGGGCCGAATGGCCTCCTTCTGCACTGTAAATTCTATGAATTGACCCCACCCAAATACACCCTGTTATAAGCTGCTCCAGCCGCCGGAAAAACACTTTAGGCAGGAAGACCGGAAGGCACTGAAACAAAAGCTCAAATCTTGGCAAGACCTTAATCGCATTGTACCCGGCCCGCCGGAGGCAATGAAAGGCTGTCCCATCTCTGCAAATCCACCCGCACCCTACTTGCCAAACGAGTAGGGTACACCCAATCCCACGCCAACCGGACCCCCAAGTAGCAGAAACTAGTCCCAGCACAATGTAAAGGCAGCCCCTCACCTCAGCTCTCCCCCTCAAGTGACCTTACACAAAATACTCACTCTTCCCAATATTCAACTTGCATCCTGAAAACAAATAAAACCTCTCAATATCCCCATAATCAGCCAACCTTGCCCGCTTACAAACAGCAAGAGATCATCAGCATACAAAGACACCCTATGTTCTACTCCCCCTTCACAATCCCTCTCCACTTATCTAAGGCCTTCAAGGCAATTGCCAATGGCTCAATCACCAACGCGAACAACAACATAGACATAGGACAGCCCTGCCATGTCCCCCTGTGCAGCCTAAAGGATGCCAAACTCATGGTGTTAGTTCACACACTAGTAGACGGTGCCTCATATAACATCCCCACCCACGATATAAACTCAGGCCAAACGCAAACTTCGCCATAACTGTAAACAGGTATCTTCAGCCACCCACCCGACCCACATCCAACCTCCACCTGCTCCCGACCCACATCCAACCTCCACCTGCTCCCGACCCACATCCAACCTCCACCTGCTCCCGACCCACATCCAACCTCCACCCGACCCACATCCAACCTCGACCTGCTCCCGACCCACATCCAACCTCCACCCGACCCACATCCAACCTCCACCTGCTCCCGACCCACATCCAACCTCCACCTGCTCCCGACCCACATCCAACCTCCACCCGACCCCGACCCACATCCAACCTCCACCTGCACCCGACCCGCATCCAACCTCCACCTGCGCCCGACCCACATCCAACCTCCACCTGCGCCCGACCCGCATCCAACCTCCACCTGCGCCCGACCCACATCCAACCTCCACCTGCTCCCGACCCACATCCACCCTCCACCCGACCCCGACCCACATCCAACCTCCACCCGACCCCGACCCACATCCAACCTCCACCCGACCCACATCCAACCTCCACCCGACCCCGACCCACATCCAACCTCCACCTGCGCCCGACCCGCATCCAACCTCCACCTGCGCCCGACCCACATCCAACCTCCACCTGCTCCCGACCCACATCCAACCTCCACCTGCTCCCGACCCACATCCAACCTCCACCCGACCCCGACCCACATCCAACCTCCACCTGCTCCCGACCCACATCCAACCTCCACCTGCTCCCGACCCACATCCAACTTCCACCTGCTCCCGACCCACATCCAACCTCCACCTGCTCCCGACCCACATCCAACCTCCACCCGACCCACATCCAACCTCCACCTGCTCCCGACCCACATCCAACCTCCACCTGCTCCCGACCCACATCCAACCTCCACCCGAACCCGACCCACATCCAACTTCCACCTGCTCCCGACCCACATCCAACCTCCACCCGAACCCGACCCACATCCAACCTCCACCTGACCCACATCCAACCTCCACCTGCTCCCGACCCACATCCAACCTCCACCTGCTCCCGACCCATTCCAACCTCCACCTGCTCCCGACCCACATCCAACCATCACCTGCTCCCGACCCACATCCAACCTCCACCTGCTCCCGACCCACATCCGACCTCCACCCGACCCACATCCAACCTCCACCTGCTCCCGACCCACATCCAACCTCCACCTGCTCCCGACCCACATCCAACCTCCACCTGCTCCCGACCCACATCCAACCTCCACCTGCTCCCGACCCACATCATACCTCCACCTGCTCCCGACCCACATCCAACCTCCACCCGACCCCGACCCACATCCAACCTCCACCTGCTCCCGACCCACATCCGACCTCCACCTGCTCCCGACCCACATCCAACCTCCACCCGACCCACATCCAACCTCCACCTGCTCCCGGCCCACATCCAACCTCCACCTGCTCCCGACCCACATCCAACCTCCACCTGCTCCCGACCCACATCCAACCTCCACCTGCTCCCGACCCACATCCAACCTCCACCTGCTCCCGACCCACAGCCAACCTCCACCCGACCCACATCCAACCTCCACCCGACCCCGACCCACATCCAACCTCCACCCGACCCCGACCCACATCCAACTTCCACCTGCTCCCGACCCACATCCAACCTCCACCTGCTCCCGACCCACATCCAACCTCCACCTGACCCACATCCAACCTCCACCCGACCCACATCCAACCTCCACCTGCTCCCGACCCACATCCAACCTCCACCTGCTCCCGACCCACATCCAACCTCCACCTGCTCCCGACCCACATCCAACCTCCACCCGACCCACATCCGACTTCCACCTGCTCCCGACCCACATCCAACCTCCACATGCTCCCGACCCACATCCAACCTCCACCCGACCCACATCCGACCTCCACCTGCTCCCGACCCACAGCCAACCTCCACCCGACCCACATCCAACCTCCACCTGACCCACATCCAACCTCCACCTGACCCACATCCAACCTCCACCCGACCCACATCCAACCTCCACCTGACCCACGTCCAACCTCCATCTGCTCCCGACCCCCATCCAACCTCCACCCGACCCACATCCAACCTCCACCTGCTCCCGACCCACAGCCAACCTCCACCCGACCCACATCCAACCTCCACCCGACCCCGACCCACATCCAACCTCCACCCGACCCACATCCAACCTCCACCTGCTCCCGACCCACATCCAACCTCCACCTGCTCCCGACCCACATCCAACCTCCACCTGCTCCCGACTCACATCCAACCTCCACCTGCTCCCGACCCACATCCAACCTCCACCTGACCCACATCCAACCTCCACCCGACCCACATCCAACCTCCACCTGCTCCCGACCCACATCCAACCTCCACCTGCTCCCGACCCACATCCAACCTCCACCCGACCCACATCCAACCTCCACCTGCTCCCGACCCACATCCAACCTCCACCCGACCCACATCCAACCTCCACCCGACCCACATCCGACCTCCACCTGCTCCCGACCCACATCCAACCTCCACCTGCTCCCGACCCACATCCAACCTCCACCCGACCCACATCCGACCTCCACCTGCTCCCGACCCACAGCCAACCTCCACCCGACCCACATCCAACCTCCACCTGACCCACATCCAACCTCCACCTGACCCACATCCAACCTCCACCCGACCCACGTCCAACCTCCACCTGACCCACATCCAACCTCCACCTGCTCCCGACCCACATCCAACCTCCACCCGACCCACATCCAACCTCCACCTTCTCCCGACCCACATCCAACCTCCACCCGACCCACATCCAACCTCCACCTGCTCCCGACCCACATCCAACCTCCACCTGACCCACATCCAACCTCCACCCGACCCACATCCAACCTCCACCTGCTCCCGACCCACATCCAACCTCCACCCGACCCAGATCCAACCTCCACCTGACCCACATCCAACTTCCACCTGACCCACATCCAACCTACACCTGCTCCCGACCCACATCCAACCTCCACCCGACCCACATCCAACCTCCACCTGCTCCCGACCCACATGCAACCTCCACCCGACCCACATCCAACCTCCACCTGCTCCCGACCCACATCCAACCTCCACCTGACCCACATCCAAACTCCACCTGCTCCCGACCCACATCCAACCTCCACCTGACCCACATCCAACCTCCACCCGACCCACATCCGACCTCCACCTGCTCCAGACCCACATCCAACCTCCACCTGCTCCCGACCCACATCCGACCTCCACCTGCTCCCGACCCACATCCAACCTCCACCTGCTCCCGACCCACATCCGACTTCCACCTGCTCCCGACCCACATCCAACCTCAACCTGCTCCCGACCCACATCCAACCTCCACCTGCTCCCGACCCACATCCAACCTCCACCTGCTCCCGACCCACATCCATACTCCACCTGCTCCCGACCCACATCCAACCTCCACCTGCTCCCGACCCACATCCAATCTCCACCTGCGCCCGACCCACATCCAACCTCCACCTGCTCCCGGCCCACATCCAACCTCCACCTGCTCCCGACCCACATCCAACCTCCACCCGACCCCGACCCACATCCAACCTCCACCTGCTCCCGACCCACATCCAACCTCCACCTGCGCCCGACCCACATCCAACCTCCACGTGCTCCCGACCCACATCCAACCTCCACCTGCTCCCGACCCACATCCAACCTCCACCCGACCCACATCCAACCTCCACCTGCTCCCGACCCACATCCAACCTCCACCCGACCCACATCCAACCTCCACCTGCTCCCGACCCACATCCAACCTCCACCCGACCCACATCCAATCTCCACCTGCGCCCGACCCACATCCAACCTCCACCTGCTCCCGACCCACATCCAACCTCCACCTGCTCCCGACCCACATCCAACCTCCACCCGACCCACATCCAACCTCCACCTGCTCCCGACCCACATCCAACCTCCACCTGCTCCCGACCCACATCCAACCTCCACCCGACCCACATCCGACCTCCACCTGCTCCCGACCCACAGCCGACCTCCACCCGACCCACATCCAACCTCCACCTGACCCACATCCAACCTCCACCTGACCCACATCCAACCTCCACCCAACCCACATCCAACCTCCACCTGACCCACATCCAACCGCCAACTGCTCCCGACCCACATCCAACCTCCACCCGACCCACATCCAACCTCCACCTGCTCCCGACCCACATGCAACCTCCACCCGACCCACATCCAACCTCCACCTGCTCCCGACCCACATCCAACCTCCACCTGCTCCCGACCCACATCCAACCTCCACCTGACCCACATCCAACCTCCACCTGCTCCCGACCCACATCCAACCTCCACCTGCTCCCGACCCACATCAAACCTCCACCCGACCCACATCCAACCTCCACCTGCTCCCGACCCACATCCAAACTCCACCTGCGCCCGACCCACATCCAACCTCCACCTGCTCCAGACCCACATCCGACCTCCACCTGCTCCCGACCCACATCCACCCGACCCACATCCAACCTCCACCTGCGCCCGACCCACATCCAACCTCCACCTGCGCCCGATTTCGATTCATCCTCCACCCGACTCACATCCAACCTCCACCCGACTCACATCCAACCTCCGCCCGACCCACATCCACCCTCCACCCGACCCACATCCAACCTCCACCTGCGCCCGACCCACATCCAACCTCCACCTGCGCCCGACCCACAACCAACCTCCACCTGCGCCCGATTTACATTCATCCTCCACCCGACTCACATCCAACCTCCACCCGACTCACATCCAACCTCCACCCGACCCACATCCAACCTCCACCCGACCCACATCCAACCTCCACTGCGCCCGATTTACATTCTTCCTCCACCCGACTCACATCCAACCTCCGCCCGACCCACATCCAACCTCCACCCGACCCACATCCAATCTCCACCTGCGCCCGACCTACATCCAACCTCCGCCCGACCCACGTCCAACCTCCGCCCGACCCGCGTCCAACCTCCGCCCGACCCACGTCCAACCTCCGCCCGACCCACGTCCAACCTCCGCCCGACCCACGTCCAACCTCCGCCCGACCCACGTCCAACCTCCGCCCGACCCACGTCCAACCTCCGCCCGACCCACGTCCAACCTCCGCCCGACCCACATCCAACCTCCGCCCGACCCACATCCAACCTCCGCCCGACCCACATCCAACCTCCACCCGACCCCGACCCACATCCAACCTCCACCTGCTCCTGACCCACATCCGACCTCCACCTGCTCCCGACACACATCCAACCTCCACCCGACCCACATCCAACCTCCACCTGCTCCCGGCCCACATCCAACCTCCACCTGCTCCCGACCCACATCCAACCTCCACCTGCTCCCGACCCACATCCAACCTCCACCTGCTCCCGACCCACATCCAACCTCTACCTGCTCCCGACCCACAGCCAACCTCCACCCGACCCACATCCAACCTCCACCCGATCCCGACCCACATCCAACCTCCACCCGACCCACATCCAACCTCCACCTGCTCCCGACCCACATCCAACCTCCACCTGCTCCCGACCCACATCCAACTTCCACCTGCTCCCGACCCACATCCAACCTCCACCTGCTCCCGACCCACATCCAACCTCCACCCGACCCACATCCAACCTCCACCTGACCCACATCCAACCTCCACCTGCTCCCGACCCACATCCAACCTCCACCTGCGCCCGACCCACATCCAACCTCCACCTGCTCCCGACCCACATCCAACCTCCACCCGACCCACATCCAACCTCCACCTGCTCCCGACCCACATCCAACCTCCACCTGCTCCCGACCCACATCCAACCTCCACCCGACCCACATCCAACCTCCACCTGCTCCCGACCCACATTCAACCTCCACTCGACCCACATCCAATCTCCACCTGCGCCCGACCCACATCCAACCTCCACCTGCTCCCGACCCACATCCAACCTCCACCTGCTCCCGACCCACATCCAACCTCCATCCGACCCACATCCAACCTCGACCTGCTCCCGACCCACATCCAACCTCCACCTGCGCCCGACCCACATCCAACCTCCACCTGCACCCGACTCACATCCAACCACCACCTGCTCCCGACCCACATCCAACCTCCACCTGACCCACATCCAACCTCCACCTGCTCCCGACCCACATCCATCCTCCACCCGACCCACATCCAACCTCCACCTGCTCCCGACCCACATCCAACCTCCACCTGCTCCCGACCCACATCCGACCTCCATCTGCTCCTGACCCACATCCAACCTCCACCTGCTCCCGACCCACATCCAACCTCCACCTGACCCACATCCAACCTCCACCCGACCCACATCCGACCTCCACCTGCTCCAGACCCACATCCGACCTCCACCTGCTCCAGACCCACATCCGACCTCCACCTGCTCCCGACCCACATCGGACTTCCACCTGCTCCCGACCCACATCCAACCTCAACCTGCTCCCGACCCACATCCAACCTCCACCTGCTCCCGACCCACATCCAACCTCCACCTGCTCCCGACCCACATCCAACCTCCACCTGCTCCCGACCCACATCCAATCTCCACCTGCGCCCGACCCACATCCAACCTCCACCTGCTCCCGGCCCACATCCAACCTCCACCTGCTCCCGACCCACATCCAACCTCCACCCGACCCCGACCCACATCCAACCTCCACCTGCTCCCGACCCACATCCAACCTCCACCTGCGCCCGACCCACATCCAACCTCCACCTGCTCCCGACCCACATCCAACCTCCACCCGACCCACATCCAACCTCCACCTGCTCCCGACCCACATCCAACCTCCACCTGCTCCCGACCCACATCCAACCTCCACCTGCTCCCGACCCACATCCAACCTCCACCCGACCCACATCCAACCTCCACCCGACCCACATCCAACCTCCACCCGACCCACATCCAACCTCCACCTGCGCCCGATTTACATTCATCCTCCACCCGACTCACATCCAACCTCCACCCGACTCACATCCAACCTCCACCCGACCCACATCCAACCTCCACCCGACCCACATCCAACTTCCACCTGCTCCCGACCCACATCCAACCTCCAACCGACCCACATCCAACCTCCACCTGCTCCCGACCCACATCCAACCTCCACCTGCTCCCGACCCACATCCGACCTCCATCTGCTCCTGACCCACATCCAACCTCCACCTGCTCCCGACCCACATCCAACCTCCACCTGACCCACATCCAACCTCCACCCGACCCACATCCGACCTCCACCTGCTCCAGACCCACATCCGACCTCCACCTGCTCCAGACCCACATCCGACCTCCACCTGCTCCCGACCCACATCCGACTTCCACCTGCTCCCGACCCACATCCAACCTCAACCTGCTCCCGACCCACATCCAACCTCCACCTGCTCCCGACCCACATCCAACCTCCTCCTGCTCCCGACCCACATCCAAACTCCACCTGCTCCCGACCTCGACCAACCTCCACCTGCTCCCGACCCACATCCAACCTCCACCTGCGCCCGACCCACATCCAACCTCCACCTGCTCCCGACCCACATCCAACCTCCACCTGCTCCCGACCCACATCCAACCTCCACCCGACCCCGACCCACATCCAACCTCCACCTGCTCCCGACCCACATCCAACCTCCACCTGCTCCCGACCCACATCCAACCTCCACCCGATCCACATCCAACCTCCACCTGCTCCCGACCCACATCCAACCTCCACCCGACCCACATCCAATCTCCACCTGCGCCCGACCCGCATCCAACCTCCACCTGCTCCCGACCCACATCCAACCTCCACCTGCTCCCGACCCACATCCAACCTCCATCCGACCCACATCCAACCTCGACCTGCTCCCGACCCACATCCAACCTCCACCTGCGCCCGACCCACATCCAACCTCCACCTGCGCCCGACTCACATCCAACCTCCACCTGCTCCCGACCCACATCCAACCTCCACCTGACCCACATCCAAACTCCACCTGCGCCCGACCCACATCCAACCTCCACCTGCTCCCGACCCACATCCGACCTCCACCTGCGCCCGACCCACATCCGACTTCCACCTGCGCCGGACCCACATCCAACCTCCACCTGCTCCCGACCCACATCCAACCTCCACCTGACCCACATCCAACCTCCACCTGCTCCCGACCCACATCCAACCTCCACCTGCTCCCGACCCACATCCAACCTCCACCCGACCCACATCCAACCTCCACCTGCTCCCGACCCACATCCAAACTCCACCTGCGCCCGACCCACATCCGACCTCCACCTGCTCCAGACCCACATCCGACCTCCACCTGCTCCCGACCCACATCCACCCTCCACCCGACCCACATCCAACCTCCACCTGCGCCCGACCCACATCCAACCTCCACCTGCGCCCGATTTAGATTCATCCTCCACCCGACTCACATCCAACCTCCACCCGACTCACATCCAACCTCCGCCCGACCCACATCCATCCTCCACCCGACCCACATCCAACCTCCACCTGCGCCCGACCCACATCCAACCTCCACCTGCGCCCGATTTACATTCATCCTCCACCCGACTCACATCCAACCTCCACCCGACCCACATCCAACCTCCACTCGACCCACATCCAATCTCCACCTGCGCCCGACCCACGTCCAACCTCCGCCCGACCCACGTCCAACCTCCGCCCGACCCACGTCCAACCTCCGCCCGACCCACGTCCAACCTCCGCCCGACCCACGTCCAACCTCCACCCGACCCACGTCCAATCTCCACCTGCGCCCGACCCACATCCAACCTCGGCCCGACCCACATCCAACCTCCGCCCGACCCACATCCAACCTCCGCCCGACCCACATCCAACCTCCGCCCGACCCACATCCAACCTCCGCCCGACCCACATCCAACCTCCGCCCGACCCACATCCAACCTCCGCCCGACCCACATCCAACCTCCGCCCGACCCACATCCAACCTCCGCCCGACCCACATCCAACCTCCGCCCGACCCACATCCACCCTCCGCCCGACCCACATCCAACCTCCGCCCGACCCACATCCAACCTCCGCCCGACCCACATCCAACCTCCAACTGCGCCCGATTTACATTCATCCTCCACCCGACTCACATCCAACCTCCGCCCGACCCACATCCAACCTCCACCCGACCCACATCCATCGTCCACCCTACTCACATCCAACCTCCGCCCGACCCACATCCAACCTCCACCCGACCCACATCCAACCTCCACCTGCGCCCGATTTACATTCTTCCTCCACCCGACTCACATCCAACCTCCGCCCGACCCACATCCAACCTCCGCCCGACCCACATCCAACCTCCGCTCGACCCACATCCAACCTCCACCTGCGCCCGATTTACATTCATCCTCCACCCGACTCACATCCAACCTCCACCCGACCAACATCCAACCTCCACCTGCGCCCGATTTACATTCTTCCTCCACCCGACTCACATCCAACCTCCGCCCGACCCACATCCAACCTCCGCCCGACCCACATCCAACCTCCGCCCGACCCACATCCAACCTCCGCCCGACCCACATCCAACCTCCACCTGCGCCCGATTTACATTCATCCTCCACCCGACTCACATCCAACCTCCACCCGACCCACATCCATCCTCCACCCGACCCACATCCAACCTCCACCTGCTCCCGACCCACATCCAACCTCCACCCGACCCACATCCAACCTCCACCTGCGCCCGACCCACATCCAACCTCCACCTGCTCCCGACCCACATCCAACTTCCACCTGCTCCCGACCCACATCCAACCTCCACCTGCTCCCGACCCACATCCAACCTCCACCTGCACCCGACCCACATCCAACCTCCACCTGCGCCCGACCCACATCCAACCTACCCACATCCAACCTCCACCTGTGCCCGACTCACATCCAACCTCCACCTGCGCCCGATTTACATTCATCCTCCACCCGACTCACATCCAACCTCCGCCCGACCCACATCCAACCTCCACCCGACCCACATCCAACCTCCACCCGACCCACATCCAACCTCCACCCGACCCACATCCAACCTCCACCCGACCCACATCCAACCTCCACCTGCTCCCGACCCACATCCAACCTCCACCCGACCCACATCCAACCTCCACCTGCGCCCGACCCACATCCAACCTCCACCTGCTCCCGACCCACATCCAACTTCCACCTGCTCCCGACCCACATCCAACCTCCACCTGCTCCCGACCCACATCCAACCTCCACCCGACCCACATCCAACCTCCACCTGACCCACATCCGACCTCCACCTGCTCCCGACCCACAGCCAACCTCCACCTGACCCACATCCAACCTCCACCTGACCCACATCCAACCTCCACCTGACCCACATCCAACCTCCACCCGACCCACATCCAACCTCCACCTGACCCACATCCAACCGCCAACTGCTCCCGACCCACATCCAACCTCCACCCGACCCACATCCAACCTCCACCTGCTCCCGACCCACATCCAACCTCCACCCGACCCACATCCAACCTCCACCTGCTCCCGACCCACATCCAACCTCCACCTGCTCCCGACCCACATCCAACCTCCACCTGACCCACATCCAACCTCCACCTGCTCCCGACCCACATCCAACCTCCACCTGCTCCCGACCCACATCCAACCTCCACCCGACCCACATCCAACCTCCACCTGCTCCCGACCCACATCCAAACTCCACCTGCGCCCGACCCACATCCAACCTCCACCTGCTCCAGACCCACATCCGACCTCCACCTGCTCCCGACCCACATCCACCCTCCACCCGACCCACATCCAACCTCCACCTGCGCCCGACCCACATCCAACCTCCACCTGCGCCCGATTTAGATTCATCCTCCACCCGACTCACATCCAACCTCCACCCGACTCACATCCAACCTCCGCCCGACCCACATCCACCCTCCACCCGACCCACATCCAACCTCCACCTGCGCCCGGCCCACATCCAACCTCCACCTGCTCCCGATTTACATTCATCCTCCACCCGACTCACATCCAACCTCCACCCGACTCACATCCAACCTCCACCCGACCCACATCCAACCTCCACCCGACCCACATCCAACCTCCACTGCGCCCGATTTACATTCTTCCTCCACCCGACTCACATCCAACCTCCACCCGACCCACATCCAATCTCCACCTGCGCCCGACCCACGTCCAACCTCCGCCCGACCCACGTCCAACCTCCGCCCGACCCACGTCCAACCTCCGCCCGACCCACGTCCAACCTCCGCCCGACCCACGTCCAACCTCCGCCCGACCCACGTCCAACCTCCGCCCGACCCACGTCCAACCTCCGCCCGACCCACGTCCAACCTCCGCCCGACCCACGTCCAACCTCCGCCCGACCCACGTCCAACCTCCGCCCGACCCCGACCCACATCCAACCTCCACCTGCTCCCGACCCACATCCGACCTCCACCTGCTCCCGACCCACATCCAACCTCCACCCGACCCACATCCAACCTCCACCTGCTCCCGGCCCACATCCAACCTCCACCTGCTCCCGACCCACATCCAACCTCCACCTGCTCCCGACCCACATCCAACCTCCACCTGCTCCCGACCCACATCCAACCTCCACCTGCTCCCGACCCACAGCCAACCTCCACCCGACCCACATCCAACCTCCACCCGACCCCGACCCACATCCAACCTCCACCCGACCCACATCCAACCTCCACCTGCTCCCGACCCACATCCAACCTCCACCTGCTCCCGACCCACATCCAACTTCCACCTGCTCCCGACCCACATCCAACCTCCACCTGCTCCCGACCCACATCCAACCTCCACCCGACCCACATCCAACCTCCACCTGACCCACATCCAACCTCCACCTGCTCCCGACCCACATCCAACCTCCACCTGCTCCCGACCCACATCCAACCTCCACCCGACCCACATCCAACCTCCACCTGCTCCCGACCCACATCCAACCTCCACCCGACCCACATCCAACCTCCACCTGCTCCCGACCCACATCCAACCTCCACCCGACCCACATCCAACCTCCACCTGCTCCCGACCCACATCCAACCTCCACCTGCTCCCGACCCACATCCGACCTCCATCTGCTCCTGACCCACATCCAACCTCCACCTGCTCCCGACCCACATCCAACCTCCACCTGACCCACATCCAACCTCCACCCGACCCACATCCGACCTCCACCTGCTCCAGACCCACATCCGACCTCCACCTGCTCCAGACCCACATCCGACCTCCACCTGCTCCCGACCCACATCCGACTTCCACCTGCTCCCGACCCACGTCCAACCTCAACCTGCTCCCGACCCACATCCAACCTCCACCTGCTCCCGACCCACATCCAACCTCCACCTGCTCCCGACCCACATCCAAACTCCACCTGCTCCCGACCCACATCCAACCTCCACCTGCTCCCGACCACATCCAATCTCCACCTGCGCCCGACCCACATCCAACCTCCACCTGCTCCCGACCCACATCCAACCTCCACCTGCTCCCGACCCACATCCAACCTCCACCCGACCCGGACCCACATCCAACCTCCACCTGCTCCCGACCCACATCCAACCTCCACCTGCGCCCGACCCACATCCAACCTCCACCTGCTCCCGACCCACATCCAACCTCCACCTGCTCCCGACCCACATCCAACCTCCACCCGACCCACATCCAACCTCCACCTGCTCCCGACCCACATCCAACCTCCACCTGCTCCCGACCCACATCCAACCTCCACCCGACCCACATCCAACCTCCACCTGCTCCCGACTCACATCCAACCTCCACCCGACCCACATCCAATCTCCACCTGCGCCCGACCCACATCCAACCTCCACCTGCTCCCGACCCACATCCAACCTCCACCTGCTCCCGACCCACATCCAACCTCGATCCGACCCACATCCAACCTCGACCTGCTCCCGACCCACATCCAACCTCCACCTGCGCCCGACCCACATCCAACCTCCACCTGCGCCCGACTCACATCCAACCTCCACCTGCTCCCGACCCACATCCAACCTCCACCTGACCCACATCCAAACTCCACCTGCGCCCGACCCACATCCAACCTCCACCTGCTCCCGACCCACATCCGACCTCCACCTGCGCCCGACCCACATCCGACTTCCACCTGCGCCCGACCCACATCCAACCTCCACCTGCTCCAGACCCACATCCACCCTCCACCCGACCCACATCCAACCTCCACCTGCGCCCGACCCACATCCAACCTCCACCTGCGCCCGATTTAGATTCATCCTCCACCCGACTCACATCCAACCTCCACCCGACTCACATCCAACCTCCGCCCGACCCACATCCACCCTCCACCCGACCCACATCCAACCTCCACCTGCGCCCGACCCACATCCAACCTCCACCTGCGCCCGATTTACATTCATCCTCCACCCGACTCACATCCAACCTCCACCCGACTCACATCCAACCTCCACCCGACCCACATCCAACCTCCACCTGCTCCCGACCCACATCCAACCTCCACCTGCTCCCGACCCACATCCAACCTCCACCCGACCCCGACCCACATCCAACCTCCACCTGCTCCCGACCCACATCCAACCTCCACCTGCGCCCGACCCACATCCAACCTCCACCTGCTCCCGACCCACATCCAACCTCCACCTGCTCCCGACCCACATCCAACCTCCACCCGACCCACATCCAACCTCCACCTGCTCCCGACCCACATCCAACCTCCACCTGCTCCCGACCCACATCCAACCTCCACCCGACCCACATCCAACCTCCACCTGCTCCCGACCCACATCCAACCTCCACCCGACCCACATCCAATCTCCACCTGCGCCCGACCCACATCCAACCTCCACCTGCTCCCGACCCACATCCAACCTCCACCTGCTCCCGACCCACATCCAACCTCCATCCGACCCACATCCAACCTCGACCTGCTCCCGACCCACATCCAACCTCCACCTGCGCCCGACCCACATCCAACCTCCACCTGCGCCCGACTCACATCCAACCTCCACCTGCTCCCGACCCACATCCAACCTCCACCTGACCCACATCCAAACTCCACCTGCGCCCGACCCACATCCAACCTCCACCTGCTCCCGACCCACATCCGACCTCCACCTGCGCCCGACCCACATCCGACTTCCACCTGCGCCGGACCCACATCCAACCTCCACCTGCTCCCGACCCACATCCAACCTCCACCTGACCCACATCCAACCTCCACCTGCTCCCGACCCACATCCAACCTCCACCTGCTCCCGACCCACATCCAACCTCCACCCGACCCACATCCAACCTCCACCTGCTCCCGACCCACATCCAAACTCCACCTGCGCCCGACCCACATCCAACCTCCACCTGCTCCAGACCCACATCCGACCTCCACCTGCTCCCGACCCACATCCACCCTCCACCCGACCCACATCCAACCTCCACCTGCGCCCGACCCACATCCAACCTCCACCTGCGCCCGATTTAGATTCATCCTCCACCCGACTCACATCCAACCTCCACCCGACTCACATCCAACCTCCGCCCGACCCACATCCACCCTCCACCCGACCCACATCCAACCTCCACCTGCGCCCGACCCACATCCAACCTCCACCTGCGCCCGATTTACATTCATCCTCCACCCGACTCACATCCAACCTCCACCCGACCCACATCCAACCTCCACTGCGCCCGATTTACATTCTTCCTCCACCCGACTCACATCCAACCTCCACCCGACCCACATCCAATCTCCACCTGCGCCCGACCCACGTCCAACCTCCGCCCGACCCACGTCCAACCTCCGCCCGACCCACGTCCAACCTCCGCCCGACCCACGTCCAACCTCCGCCCGACCCACGTCCAACCTCCGCCCGACCCACGTCCAACCTCCGCCCGACCCACGTCCAACCTCCGCCCGACCCACGTCCAACCTCCGCCCGACCCACGTCCAACCTCCGCCCGACCCACGTCCAACCTCCGCCCGACCCACGTCCAACCTCCGCCCGACCCACGTCCAACCTCCGCCCGACCCACGTCCAACCTCCGCCCGACCCACGTCCAACCTCCGCCCGACCCACGTCCAACCTCCGCCCGACCCACGTCCAACCTCCGCCCGACCCACGTCCAACCTCCGCCCGACCCACGTCCAACCTCCCCCCGACCCACGTCCAACCTCCCCCCGACCCACGTCCAACCTCCCCCCGACCCACGTCCAACCTCCCCCCGACCCACGTCCAACCTCCCCCCGACCCACGTCCAACCTCCCCCCGACCCACGTCCAACCTCCCCCCGACCCACGTCCAACCTCCCCCCGACCCACGTCCAACCTCCACCCGACCCACGTCCAACCTCCACCCGACCCACGTCCAATCTCCACCTGCGCCCGACCCACATCCAACCTCCGCCCGACCCACATCCAACCTCCGCCCGACCCACATCCAACCTCCGCCCGACCCACATCCAACCTCCGCCCGACCCACATCCAACCTCCGCCCGACCCACATCCAACCTCCGCCCGACCCACATCCAACCTCCGCCCGACCCACATCCAACCTCCGCCCGACCCACATCCAACCTCCGCCCGACCCACATCCAACCTCCGCCCGACCCACATCCAACCTCCGCCCGACCCACATCCAACCTCCGCCCGACCCACATCCAACCTCCGCCCGACCCACATCCAACCTACGCCCGACCCACATCCAACCTCCGCCCGACCCACATCCAACCTCCGCCCGACCCACATCCAACCTCCGCCCGACCCACATCCAACCTCCGCCCGACCCACATCCAACCTCCGCCCGACCAACATCCAACCTCCGCCCGACCCACATCCAACCTCCGCCCGACCCACATCCAACCTCCGCCCGACCCACATCCAACCTCCACCTGCGCCCGATTTACATTCATCCTCCACCCGACTCACATCCAACCTCCGCCCGACCCACATCCAACCTCCACCCGACCCACATCCATCGTCCACCCTACTCACATCCAACCTCCACCCGACCCACATCCAACCTCCACCCGACCCACATCCAACCTCCACCTGCGCCCGATTTACATTCTTCCTCCACCCGACTCACATCCAACCTCCGCCCGACCCACATCCAACCTCCGCCCGACCCACATCCAACCTCCACCCGACCCACATCCAACCTCCACCCGACCCACATCCAACCTCCACCCGACCCACATCCAACCTCCACCTGCGCCCGATTTACATTCATCCTCCACCCGACTCACATCCAACCTCCACCCGACCCACATCCAACCTCCACCCGACCCACATCCAACCTCCACCTGCGCCCGATTTACATTCTTCCTCCACCCGACTCACATCCAACCTCCGCCCGACCCACATCCAACCTCCGCCCGACCCACATCCAACCTCCACCCGACCCACATCCAACCTCCACCCGACCCACATCCAACCTCCACCTGCGCCCGATTTGACGAATGTGATATAAAATAGTTACTTTAGAGTTACTAGTTAATGTAATGTAGAAATAAGCCACTTTGATTTTTGCAGTTAGGGACAAAGGAATTTGAGACCGCATGGAAAAAGCAGGAAGAGGTGTGTCTATGAGGGTGATGCTTCATTGATAGGGGCCAGAGAAAGGGATTGGAAGTGAGCCAATCAGAATAGATCGAACAGGTCAGGAGGGACCTAGGCTGACCTATGTCCGTCGAGTATGTGAAACTTGATACCATTTGAACTGATTTTGCAGAGATCCCTTTGTCTGGTAGTTCAGTCGTTTTCTGGAGTGTAAGAGGCAGGACGTCCTGTTACATTTCTGTAAGATGATTAAGCTTGCAAGCTAAATAAATAACTTCTGTTTACGTGCGAATCCGTCTCAACTTTTATTGAGGCCAGACTGACAGAGAAAGAAAATAGGAGATCAACATTTGGTGCCGAAAACCGGGATTTCTCTGGGCGATCCTGTTCCAACTGCGAAATCAGAATTAGACTGATTATGAACAGGAGGACGGGAACAAAGGGCCCTCAATGTAGAAATGGAAAACGACCAGCATTGATTGTTCCCCTCTTCTTATCGTCTGATTAGTCTGGTCACTCGCGGTTGGCACAGAAAGACCGCCTCGACGAAATCACAGGTCAGTCTGGGGATTAGCACTTTAATTGATGGGATTTCATATTGTTGTTTCGGCTTGGGTTAGGGTTTTGGGCTGATGTGACTTTAAATAATAAAGGTTCAGTCTATTATTGGGGTTCAGAGGCTGATGTGACTTTAAATAATAAAGGTTCAGTCTATTATTGGGGTTCAGAGGCTGATGTGACTTTAAATAATAAAGGTTCAGTCTATTATTGGGGTTCAGAGGCTGATGTGACTTTAAATAATAAAGGTTCAGTCTATTATTGGGGTTCAGAGGCTGATGTGACTTTAAATAATAAAGGTTCAGTCTATTATCGGGGTTCAGAGGCTGATGTGACTTTAAATAATAAAGGTTCAGTCTATTATCGGGGTTCAGAGGCTGATGTGACTTAAATAAATGGGGGTTCAGTCCAGTATAACTGTTTTTAAATCTGAAGATGGTTCAACTCTATGTGTGAGTGTTTTAAATATATAGTTGATTAAGCTAAAATTGTCTCCTTGGACTGTAAAGTTCCGAGGTCTAGTTGAGATTGTGAGGTTGAAGCAGAAGTCTCTCAAAGGGTTAACAGCAGCAGGCGGAGTTGAAAACAGACAGTGCTTCTCACTCAGGCCTTGAGATAACAGTCTGCAGTGTAATCGGATACCTTTCCTTTGAGTCAGTGAACACCAGCAAAGTTACGTTTTGAATTAATTAAAGGAAACCAGTGGGTTTCTCCACCTCTTTGATAAAAGTTATTATTTTCGAAAGCAATTGATTGAAATTGCCAGAATCTTAAGTTTTACTTACTTGAAATAAGGTTTATCTCATTTTATCTGGAGATTAATAGAAACTTAAAGAAGATCATGGACACCATTTTAAAAAGTGTAAATCTGGAAATTATAGTTGATTTTGCTAATACTTATGTGTATGTAAAAGAAAAAAAACTTGTTAAAAGAAAAATTGTTAAGATAAAGAAATAATTAAGTTGTAAATGTTATACAAGTTTGTGTTAAGCAAATTGTAAATTTAGTTCTGAGTTGAGATCAGAGCTAAGCTTGCAAGTTGCAGTAATTCAATTTGAATTTTCAAACATTTTTAAGTTTTAAAAAAAAAAAGAGAGCAAATAGAGAAAAGGACACAGATCTTGAATGCGTTGAATAGCACATTTCAAAGGCCCATAAATCTTTCTGTTATCTTAGACCTAAAACCTAGGAAGATTGATTAGCCATAGGAATGTCTGGGGCGTTTTAATGAAATCTACCGGGGGCAGTCAGGCGATTTGCTGTATCAAAATGGTCAGAATTCCCCTCAATACTGTGCTATGTTAATGCATTGCCTACCACCTTCTGTGGTTACTGCTGTGAAATGTAATAACATGAATTGGACAGAGAACGACCCTTCCCAGATGGCAAGGGCAGTCAGATTTTACTGGAAGGAGGGTGTAGGCCAAGAAGGAGGCTCAGTTACAAAGGTTAAGACTGAGTATGTAATGAAAAAGGATGATCTGCGATCCCAACAAGCGGCAGAAATGGTAGTTTACCAGCAGGAGCTCCAATATAGTGACTTTGGGTGGGTGGATCAGCGAAGAGGAGGATGAGACAACAGTGCTATATTTCTATCACCCCCCAGTGGTGGACGTTAGACATTGAACAGCCACTATCACTGCATCACGTTACCCTGGCCTATGACAGAACTGGACGAAACAGGGAGTTGGAGGACAAATACTGGCCATTACTTGAGACCGAATGGCCAGTCAAGGTTACAGCCACAGTCACGGGAAAAGAAGGTACAGCCTGATGTTAGAAGGTACAGCCGATTTTGTTACAATATCACCACATTTATGGCCACAGTCAGCTTCGGTAAGCCCTCATATTACACGTCAGGTCCATGACCAGTACCATGCCAGGGATATGGGGCGAATGGTCAGCATCTTACCGCAGCTCGTCAGAATAGGTATGAGATATACCTTTTGAACAATCCACGTCTGACATTTAAATACTGTACCACTATCAATCCAGCCTGTTTTCTTAGTGGTCCCCCTGTCCATGAAGACGCACCTGGCCACGACTGTTTAGCCTTGATTCAGGAAACTACCACAATAAGGGGCGATTTGAGTGACATTTCGTCAGAACAACCTGACATGATTATGTGTGGTCAAATATCCCACCGGGGTTTAGTTAATGACCTACTGCAGGCCCTCCTTCTGCCAGCGCAGATTTCCGTTATTAAATGCGCTGCCCACACGAATGGTACAACCCCAGTTGACGTTGGTAATGAACGAGCAGATTGTGCAGCGCGCACAGCCGCGCAAATTCAGCAAGTGATGGTGCCTAAAATGTTAAGTCAGACTAAACGATCTACTATGAATGTGTCTGCTTCTGACAAGCCAATGCCAACCATCCAAGACGTCATAAGGTTACAGGAGGACGCTCCTGAGAGTGATAAACAAATGTGGAAACGGTTAGGTTGTACATATGATTCTGTTTCCTCTTTATGGACCACGCCTGCACATCAGACTTGTATGTCTGATGTGCTGGCTTTATGGGTCATCGAATGTGTACACTTTGCAACTCATTGTGGGGCTCGGGGGACTAGTGATTTGTTGCTGGACACTTGGTGGCACCCTAAAATGCAGGGGTTGGCCCAAAGTATCAGTAATCGGTGTTTGATTTGTCAGCAATATAACACCGGAAAAGGTATCCCTTGTGGGAAGGGGCAAACCCCGTTGCCCAGTGGTCCCTTTGAGACGCTCCAAATGGATTACATTGAGTTGGAAAGGTGTCAATGTTATAAATATGTTTTGGTCATTGTGGATGTGTTCAGCAGATGGGTTGAGGCGTATCCGACTATCTATAGTAAAGCTTCTACTGTGGTTAAAGTCTTGATGAGGGAAATCATTCCCCGGTACGGTATACCAGCTCAGTTAAGTTCTGATAATGGGCCTCATTTTATTGGACAAATTAACAAGGAGTTTTGCTCCCAGTTGGGCATACGCCAGCAGTTACACTGTGCTTACAGACCGCAGGCAGCCGGGGTGGTTGAAAGACACAATCAGACCCTCAAAACTAAATTGGCTAAATTAAGAGCAGACACGGGACTGACATGGCTTAAGTTGCTCCCCGTTGCCCTCTTCCAGCTGCGGGTTACACCTGCGGGACCGGTCCGGCTTTCTCCCGCCGAGATTCTTTATGGCAGGCCTCTTAGAACTCCTTGGAGCCTGCAGGTTCCCAGACGGGTTCAGTTTCATCAGATGACTGAAGAAATGACCACCTATGTTCTGGCCCTTACGCAAGTGCTCAAGGAACTCCATGGCCAGGTCCGCGCGGCTCACCAGCCATTGCCCCAGTACCTAGCTCACTTTCAGTCCAGCCCGGTAGTTATGTAATGGTCAAAAAATTGGACTAGGAAGGGGTCAGAGCCACGATGGGACGGGCCCTTCCAAGTTCTCCTTACCACCCCCACAGCAGTTAAAGTGGAGGGGCGAAGTGCTTGGGTCCACCTACATCACTGTACATTGAGTCCATCTCCACTACTGTAAAAGGTCGGATACTAACCTGCCTCCCTTCTCCAGTGCTATTTTACAGGTATGGAGCATGATGGAGTGGCTACGCATCGTCTGTCTGATATTTGGCCTCACTTCGCTTGGCGTGTTATTGGCGATGGACATGGAAAAGGGGAATATTATGTATCTGTGTAGCCCCAACCAATCTACAAGGATACATCACCTATGCACAGGTGATGTTCTTCACTGCCCCCATATACGAGGACATGGTATCGACTCATGGAAGGTCATCAAAGTTAAGGAGAATGCGGGAGTCATGAAGCAGCTGCACCGGTCCCGGCGATGGGAAGGGAACATTCTATGGACATTGCCTTGTTTTTGGAATACATGTAAATTTGATTTTGGATGTGTTAAAAGTGGTACAATAAAGGTAACATCAAGCTGTCAGAAGAGTGTAGGAAGAGACCATGAGAAAGAGAAAGGGACTAGAGAGAGGACGGGGCGTGTGAGAAGGGAAGTACAGCTAGAACGTAGGTTACCGGGAGATGCACTTAAGTTAATTAAAGGCCAAACTGAGGAAAACCCGGGTAGTATGAATCTCTTCTACCAGATTTACCACCGTCTGTATGGCCAGGGACGGGTTGTCTGCTACCCAAACCCCGCAGCGGTGTCTAGGTTATTTTCTGTTTCACCGCTTTGGGGCACTCCCCAAACGGTGGTTCATTGTCAGCGTTCCGAGCCATTGCCCGAGCAAGTCTCTTCCTTACGATCCGGATTCAGCACCACCGGCTATTTGCCTTCCCCTTCCTCGGGGTAATCCCCACTCACAGTATGATAAGCTGCGACGGTGGAGGGCGTACATACCTAGCCACTTCACTCCCAATAGGGATTCCCGGTCGTACGAGAATTGCTTCAGCAGTGAAGGATATGGCTGTTTGCTGGTAGAGGTGGACACAAATATAACATGTCTGTTTCCCATCTGTACGGACAGGAGGTGTCATATCACCCAGGCGTCTGGCCAATGCGTTTGTTACAGCACCACTTGCGTTCCATTGAACGCTGGCCTCCAGCTCCTTTGTGGCTGGGCGAATGTCTCTCATATCACTGTCGGGAATAGGGCTTTCCGCATTGCTGGGCGGCCCGAATGGGCATTTCAAAATTGGATAAACTGGGCTACTGGGAGGTCCTTACGCAACCGATATACTGATTGTGATGCTAGTCTCCACACGGAACAAGGATACTACTTTTTATTTAATGGTACGGCGACCAACGTTTTGTCACCCCATTTCCCCGCTGAATTGCTATAGGGACTCTAGTCGCTACCACAGTCCCCTGCCCTTCGGCGTGGAACCTGCATAATCAGTTAGCACGCCGGGCAGTCTCTGCTGAATTTTGCGAGAACTGGAAAAAACCTCAGGTTCTTGCACCCAACCGGGGCCACTCAGCCGGGTGGGGCATTCTGAGCGTATTGACACTGGGAGGTGTGGGGGGTTCCTTGGCTGTTAGTGATCGGAATTATTTTATTTGCGGCCTTACCCTTTTGGGAAATGAAACCTTGGGAGCCCTCGGGGCAATAACTAAGGAGTTGTCTAAGCTACGGTTGTTTGCAATGCAGAACCGGTATGCTCTTGACTATCTTCTGGCCCGTGAGGGTGGGGTATGCGCCATAGTACAGGGCAAGTGTATTATGGGTGTTCAAGACTTGACCGCTAACATCACTAAATTTATGGATCGCATACGGGATCACTTGGACGGGATGCAGGATCCTGGCTCTTGGGGTAACTGGGGATTTGGAGGATGGAAGGACTGGTTGATAAATATGGCCATGTATCTAGTGGTAGCTATCGGCTGCATCTTTGTGGGCCTGGCCATCCTTAAATGTGTGATGGGTAGAATGTGGGGTGCACTGGATCAGATCACCACCCCAATCACCGGCCAAAAAAATTTAACTGTTAAAATCCATGAGGGTGAAGCAGATGAAGGGGGGCTAAGACAGGAATTGGAAATGCAGCGACGAATCTTTTTAGATGAGGAACCGTAGCTATAGATTGGATAGTTCGGTTATCATGGAATGATAAAAGGAGGGAATGACGAATGTGATATAAAATAGTTACTTTAGAGTTACTAGTTAATGTAATGTAGAAATAAGCCACTTTGATTTTTGCAGTTAGGGACAAAGGAATTTGAGACCGCATGGAAAAAGCAGGAAGAGGTGTGTCTATGAGGGTGATGCTTCATTGATAGGGGCCAGAGAAAGGGATTGGAAGTGAGCCAATCAGAATAGATCGAACAGGTCAGGAGGGACCTAGGCTGACCTATGTCCGTCGAGTATGTGAAACTTGATACCATTTGAACTGATTTTGCAGAGATCCCTTTGTCTGGTAGTTCAGTCGTTTTCTGGAGTGTAAGAGGCAGGACGTCCTGTTACATTTCTGTAAGATGATTAAGCTTGCAAGCTAAATAAATAACTTCTGTTTACGTGCGAATCCGTCTCAACTTTTATTGAGGCCAGACTGACAGAGAAAGAAAATAGGAGATCAACAGATTTACATTCATCCTCCACCCGACTCACATCCAACCTCCACCCGACCCACATCCATCCTCCACCCGACCCACATCCAATCTCCACCTGCGCCCGACCCACATCCAACCTCCGCCCGACCCACATCCAACCTCCACCCGACCAACATCCAACCTCCACCTGCACCCGACCCACATCCAACCTCCACCTGCGCCCGACCCACATCCAACCTACCCACATCCAACCTCCACCTGTGCCCGACTCACATCCAACCTCCACCTGCGCCCGATTTACATTCATCCTCCACCCGACTCACATCCAACCTCCGCCCGACCCACATCCAACCTCCACCCGACCCACATCCAACCTCCACCCGACCCACATCCAACCTCCACCCGACCCACATCCAACCTCCACCCGACCCACATCCAACCTCCACCTGCTCCCGACCCACATCCAACCTCCACCCGACCCACATCCAACCTCCACCTGCGCCCGACCCACATCCAACCTCCACCTGCTCCCGACCCACATCCAATCTCCACCCGACCCACATCCAACCTCCACCCGACCCACATCCAACCTCCACCCGACCCACATCCAACCTCCACCCGTCTCACATCCATCCTCTACCCGACTCACATCCAACCTCCATCCGACCCACATCCAACCTCCATCTGCTCCCGACCCACATCCAACCTCCACCCGACCCACATCCAACCTCCACCCGACCCACATCCAACCTCCACCCGACCCACATCCAACCTCCACCCGACCCACATCCAACCTCCACCCGACCCACATCCAACCTCCACCCGACCCACATCCAACCTCCACCCGACCCACATCCAACCTCCACCCGACCCACATCCAACCTCCACCTGACCCACATCCAACCTCCACCCGACCCACATCCTACCTCCACCCGACCCACATCCAACCTCCACCCGACCCACATCCAACCTCCACCCGACTCACATCCAACCTCCACCCGACTCACATCCAACCTCCACCCGACCCACATCCAACCTCCACCCGACCCACATCCATCGTCCACCCTACTCACATCCAACCTCCGCCCGACCCACATCCAACCTCCACCCGACCCACATCCAACCTCCACCTGCGCCCGATTTACATTCTTCCTCCACCCGACTCACATCCAACCTCCGCCCGACCCACATCCAACCTCCGCCCGACCCACATCCAACCTCCACCCGACCCACATCCAACCTCCACCCGACCCACATCCAACCTCCACCTGCGCCCGATTTACATTCATCCTCCACCCGACTCACATCCAACCTCCACCCGACCCACATCCAACCTCCACCCGACCCACATCCAACCTCCACCTGCGCCCGATTTACATTCTTCCTCCACCCGACTCACATCCAACCTCCGCCCGACCCACATCCAACCTCCGCCCGACCCACATCCAACCTCCGCCCGACCCACATCCAACCTCCACCCGACCCACATCCAACCTCCACCTGCGCCCGATTTACATTCATCCTCCACCCGACTCACATCCAACCTCCACCCGACCCACATCCATCCTCCACCCGACCCACATCCAATCTCCACCTGCGCCCGACCCACATCCAACCTCCGCCCGACCCACATCCAACCTCCACCCGACCAACATCCAACCTCCACCTGCACCCGACCCACATCCAACCTCCACCTGCGCCCGACCCACATCCAACCTACCCACATCCAACCTCCACCTGTGCCCGACTCACATCCAACCTCCACCTGCGCCCGATTTACATTCATCCTCCACCCGACTCACATCCAACCTCCACCCGACCCACATCCAACCTCCACCCGACCCACATCCAACCTCCACCCGACCCACATCCAACCTCCACCCGACCCACATCCAACCTCCACCCGACCCACATCCAACCTCCACCCGACCCACATCCAACCTCCACCTGCTCCCGACCCACATCCAACCTCCACCCGACCCACATCCAACCTCCACCTGCGCCCGACCCACATCCAACCTCCACCTGCTCCCGACCCACATCCAATCTCCACCCGACCCACATCCAACCTCCACCCGACCCACATCCAACCTCCACCCGACCCACATCCAACCTCCACCCGTCTCACATCCATCCTCTACCCGACTCACATCCAACCTCCATCCGACCCACATCCAACCTCCACCTGCTCCCGACCCACATCCAACCTCCACCCGACCCACATCCAACCTCCACCCGACCCACATCCAACCTCCACCCGACCCACATCCAACCTCCACCCGACCCACATCCAACCTCCACCCGACCCACATCCAACCTCCACCCGACCCACATCCAACCTCCACCCGACTCACATCCAACCTCCACCCGACTCACATCCAACCTCCACCCGACTCACATCCAACCTCCACCCGACCCACATCCAACCTCCACCCGACCCACATCCAACCTCCACCCGACCCACATCCAACCTCCACCCGACCCACATCCAACCTCCACCTGCTCCCGACCCACATCCAACCTCCACCCGACCCACATCCAACCTCCACCTGCGCCCGACCCACATCCAACCTCCACCTGCTCCCGACCCACATCCAATCTCCACCCGACCCACATCCAACCTCCACCCGACCCACATCCAACCTCCACCCGACCCACATCCAACCTCCACCCGTCTCACATCCATCCTCTACCCGACTCACATCCAACCTCCATCCGACCCACATCCAACCTCCACCTGCTCCCGACCCACATCCAACCTCCACCCGACCCACATCCAACCTCCACCCGACCCACATCCAACCTCCACCCGACCCACATCCAACCTCCACCCGACCCACATCCAACCTCCACCCGACCCACATCCAACCTCCACCCGACCCACATCCAACCTCCACCCGACCCACATCCAACCTCCACCCGACCCACATCCAACCTCCACCCGACTCACATCCAACCTCCACCCGACTCACATCCAACCTCCACCCGACTCACATCCAACCTCCACCCGACTCACATCCAACCTCCACCCGACTCACATCCAACCTCCACCCGACTCACATCCAACCTCCACCCGACCCACATCCAACCACCACCCGACCCACGTCCAACCACCACCCGACCCACATCCAACCTCCACCCGACCCACATCCAACCTCCACCCGACCCACATCCAACCTCCACCTGTGCCCAAAGACAATTATCTCTGGCTCTGGTCCCACTGCCAGTGCAAGAAGCACATAGAGTAATGTTAGATGACAGCTTCCTGCCCTTCACAAAGCCCGTCCGATCTCCCCCACAACCTCTGGGCTCCAACCTTAATGCTAAAACATTAGCAAGAAGTTTTACATCCACATCTAGAATAGGAGGTCAGATATAGGTTGCGAGGCAGTAAGTTTAAAACTGAGATAAGGCGGAACTACTTCTCGCAGAGGATGGTGAATTTGTGGAACTCGCTGGTGGAGTCCGAATCATTAAATGTTTTCAATAAGGAGAAAGATATATTTAAACAGATTAAAGGGATATGGGGAACTGGCAGGGAGGTGTATTTGAAACCAGGAAGAGGTCAGCCATGATCTGATTGAATGACGGAGCAGGCTCGAAGGATTGAATTGCCTACCTCTGCTCCTAATTCCTATGTACCTACGTATTAAGCAGATAAATCAGCCGGTACGACCCTCCATGGAGTTCTTAGCCTCCTTCAGAAGGGAAATAGAAATCAGCCTCAACATCTCCGAAAGGGAACGTTGTGCCAACGAATCATTAAACATCCCCAACACCAATGGGGCCAACTGACCCACAAACTTCTTATAAAATTCCACTGAAAACCAGTACGGTCCCAGCACCTTCCCAGCCTGCATCTTCCCCAGAGCCTTGCGCATCTTCTCCAATCCCAAGGGTGCCTTCAATTCCTCCCTCAACTCTTCCACAACCTAAGGAAACTCCAACCCCTCCAAAAACCTCAACATCCTCTGCTCTTTCTCCGGCAGTTCCGACTTATAAAGCCTCTCATAGAATGACCGGAATACCTCATTGACTTTTTCAGGGGCAGACACCAATCCCCCCCACCCCCGGCTCCCACACCTGCACAATTCCTCTAGTAGCTTCTTACTGCCTTGACTGCTGGACAAAAAGGTGGCTCGCCTTCTCCCCATACTCGTTTACTGCCCCCTTTACCAGTCGCAGCTGACATACCTCCCGGCCCCATGGACAACAGGTTAATCCGCATTTGCAACTTCTTCCTGCATGTCCAAAGCTCTGACGTGAGATCACTCGCATACTCCCATCGACAACCAAATTCTCATCGACCTGATCCTGGCACTCCTGCCTTGCACTAGATGATCTCCCCAATGTTCACTGCCTTCAACACCTCCCACAACATGCAGGTGGTTGGATGTGGGTGGGGCGCAGGTGGAGGTTGGATGTGGGCCCGGAGCAGGTGGAGGTTGGATGTAGGTTGGGTGGAAGTTGGATGTGGGTCGGGAGCAGGTGGAGGTTGGATGTGGGTCGGGAGCAGGTGGAGGTTGAATATGGGTCGGGAGCAGGTGCAGGTTGGATATGGGTCGGGAGTAGGTGGAGGTTGGATGTGGGTCGGGTGGAGGATGGATGTGGGTCGGGAGCAGGTGGAGGTTGGATGTGGGTCGGGCGCAGGTGGAGGTTGGATGTGGGTCGGGCGCAGGTGGAGGTTGGATGTGGGTCGGGCGCAGGTGGAGGTTGGATGTGGGTCCGGCGCAGGTGGAGGTTGGATGTGGGTCGGGTGGAGGTTGGATGTGGGTCGGGAGCAGGTGGAGGTTGGATGTGGGTCGGGCGCAGGTGGAGGTTGGATGTGGGTCGGGCGCGGGTGGAGGTTGGATGTGGGTCGGGAGCGGGTGGAGGTTGGATGCGGGTCGGGCGCGGGTGGAGGTTGGATGCGGGTCGGGCGCGGGTGGAGGTTGGATGCGGGTCGGGAGCGGGTGGAGGTTGGATGTGAGTCGGGAGTAGGTGGAGGTTGGATGTGGGTCGGGCGCGGGTGGAGGTTGGATGTGGGCCGGGAGCGGGTGGAGGTTGGATGTGGGTCGGGCGCAGGTGGAGGTTGGATGTGGGTCGGGAGCAGGTGGAGGTTGGATGTGGGTCGGGAGCAGGTGGAGGTTGGCTGTGGGTCGGGAGCAGGTGGAGGTTGGATGTGGGTCGGGCGCGGGTGTAGGTTGGATGTGGGTTGGGAGCAGGTGGAGGTTGGATGCGGGTCGGGCGCAGGTGGAGGTTGGATGCGGGTCGGGCGCGGGTGGAGGTTGGATGCGGGTCGGGCGCGGGTGGAGGTTGGATGTGGGTCGGGAGCAGGTGGAGGTTGGATGTGGGTCGGGAGCAGGTGGAGGTTGGATGTGGGTCAGGCGCAGGTGGAGATTGGATGTGGGTCGGGAGCAGGTGGAGGTTGGTTGTGGGTCGGGAGCAGGTGGAGGTTGGATGTGGGTCGGGGTCGGGTGGAGGTTGGATGTGGGTCCGGTGGAGGTTGGATGTGGGTCGGGAGCAGGTGGAGGTTGGTTGTGGGTCGGGAGCAGGTGGAGGTTGGATGTGGGTCGGGTGGAGGTTGGATGTGGGTCGGGAGCAGGTGGAGGTTGGATGTGGGTCGGGAGCAGGTGGAGGTTGGATGTGGGTCGGGTGGAGGTTGGATGTAGGTCGGGAGCAGGTGGAGGTTGGATGTGGGTCGGGAGCAGGTGGAGGTTGGATGTGGGTCGGGAGCAGGTGGAGGTTGGATGTGGGTCGGGCACAGGTGGAGGTTGAATGTGGGTTGGGTGGAGGTTGGATGTAGGTTGGCTGGAAGTTGGATGTGGGTCGGGAGCAGGTGGAAGTTGGATGTGGGTCGGGCGCAGGTGGAGGTTGGATGTGGGTCGGGAGCAGGTGGAGGTTGGATGTGGGTCGGGAGCAGGTGGAGGTTGGATGTGGGTCGGGTGGAGGATGGATGTGGGTCGGGAGCAGGTGGAGGTTGGATGTGGGTCGGGAGCAGGTGGAGGTTGGATGTGGGTCGGGCGCAGGTGGAGGTTGGATGTGGGTCGGGAGCAGGTGGAGGTTGGATGTGGGTCGGGTGGAGGTTGGATGTGGGTAGGGTTCGGGTGGAGGTTGGATGTGGGTCGGGAGCAGGTGGAGGTTGGATGTGGGTCGGGAGCAGGTGGAGGTTGGATGTGGGTCGGGTGGAGGTTGGATGTGGGTCGGGAGCAGGTGGAGGTTGGATGTGGGTCGGGAGCAGGTGGAGGTTGGATGTGGGTCGGGAGCAGGTGGAGGATGGATGTGGGTCGGGAGCAGGTGGAGGTTGGATGTGGGTCGGGAGCAGGTGGAGGTTGGATGTGGGTCGGGCGCAGGTGGAGGGTGGATAAGGGCCGGGAGCGGGTGGAGGTTGGATGTGGGCCGGGAGCAGGTGGAGGTTGGATGTGGGTCGGGAGCAGGTGGAGGTTGGATGTGGGTCGGGAGCAGGTGGAGGTTGGATGTGGGTCGGGAGCAGGTGGAGGTTGGATGTGGGTCGGGTGGAGGTTGGATGTGGGTCGGGTGGAGGTTGGATGTGGGTCGGGTTCGGGTGGAGGTTGGATGTGGGTCGGGAGCAGGTGGAGGTTGGATGTGGGTCGGGAGCAGGTGGAGGTTGGATGTGGGTCGGGTGGAGGATGGATGTGGGTCGGGAGCAGGTGGAGGTTGGATGTGGGTCGGGAGCAGGTGGAGGTTGGATGTGGGTCGGGAGCAGGTGGAGGTTGGATGTGGGTCGGGCGCAGGTGGAGGTTGGATGTGGGTCGGGCGCAGGTGGAGGTTGGATGTGGGTCGGGAGCAGGTGGAGGTTGGATGTGGGTCGGGTGGAGGTTGGATGTGGGTCGGGGTCGGGTGGAGGTTGGGTGTGGGTCGGGTGGAGGTTGGATGTGGGTCGGGAGCAGGTGGAGGTTGGATGTGGGTCGGGAGCAGGTGGAGGTCGGATGTGGGTCGGGAGCGGGTGGAGGTTGGATGTGGGTCGGGGTCGGGTGGAGGTTGGATGTGGGTCGGGGTCGGGTGGAGGTTGGGTGTGGGTCGGGTTCGGGTGGAGGTTGGATGTGGGTCGGGTGGAGGTTGGATGTGGGTCGGGAGTAGGTGGAGGTTGGATGTGGGTCGGGTGGAGGTTGGATGTGGGTCGGGAGCAGATGGAGGTTGGATGTGGGTCGGGAGCAGGTGGAGGTTGGATGTGGGTCGGGAGCAGGTGGAGGTTGGATGTGGGTCGGGAGCAGGTGGAGGTTGGATGTGGGTCGGGTGGAGGTTGGATGAGGGTCGGGAGCAGGTGGAGGTTGGATGTGGGTCGGGTGGAGGTTGGATGTGGGTCGGGAGCAGGTGGAGGTTGGACGTGGGTCGGGAGCAGGTGGAGGTTGGATGTGGGTCGTGTGGAGGTTGGATGTGGGTCGGGAGCAGGTGGAGGTTGGATGTGGGTCGGGTGGAGGTTGGATGTGGGTCGGGCGCAGGTGGAGGTTGGATGTGGGTCGGGAGCGGGTGGAGGTTGGATGTGGGTCGGGTTCGGGTGGAGGTTGGATGTGGGTCGGGAGCAGGTGGAGGTTGGATGTGGGTCGGGGTCGGGTGGAGGTTGGATGTGGGTCGGGGTCGGGTGGAGGTTGGATGTGGGTCGGGAGCAGGTGGAGGTTGGATGTGGGTCGGGGTCGGGTGGAGGTTGGATGTGGGTCGGGAGCAGGTGGAGGTTGGATGTGGGTCGGGAGCAGGTGGAGGTTGGATGTGGGTCGGGAGCAGGTGGAGGTTGGATGTGGGTCGGGGTCGGGTGGAGGTTGGATGTGGGTCGGGCGCAGGTGGAGGTTGGATGTGGGTCGGGAGCAGGTGGAGGTTGGATGTGGGTCGGGAGCAGGTGGAGGTTGGATGTGGGTCGGGAGCAGGTGGAGGTTGGATGTGGGTTGGGTTCGGGTGGAGGTTGGATGTGGGTCGGGTTCGGGTGGAGGTTGGATGTGGGTCGGGAGCAGGTGGAGGTTGGATGTGGGTCGGGGTCGGGTGGAGGTTGGATGTGGGTCGGGAGCAGGTGGAGGTTGGATGTGGGTCGGGGTCGGGTGGAGGTTGAATGTGGGTCGGGAGCAGGTGGAGGTTGGATGTGGGTCGGGAGCAGGTGGAGGTTGGATGTGGGCCGGGAGCAGGTGGAGGTTGGATGTGGGTCGGGGTCGGGTGGAGGTTGGATGTGGGTCGGGTGGAGGTTGGATGTGGGTCGGGGTCGGGTGGAGGTTGGATGTGGGTCGGGAGCAGGTGGAGGTTGGATGTGGGTCGGGAGCAGGTGGAGGTTGGATGTGGGTCGGGCGCGGGTGGTGGTTGGATGTGGGTCGGGAGCGGGTGGAGGTTGGATGTGGGTCGGGTTCGGGTGGAGGTTGGATGTGGGTCGGGAGCAGGTGGAGGTTGGATGTGGGTCGGGGTCGGGTGGAGGTTGGATGTGGGTCGGGGTCGGGTGGAGGTTGGATGTGGGTCGGGGTCGGGTGGAGGTTGGATGTGGGTCGGGGTCGGGTGGAGGTTGGATGTGGGTCGGGAGCAGGTGGAGGTTGGATGTGGGTCGGGTTCGGGTGGAGGTTGGATGTGGGTCGGGAGCAGGTGGAGGTTGGATGTGGGTCGGGGTCGGGTGGAGGTTGGATGTGGGTCGGGAGCAGGTGGAGGTTGGATGTGGGTCGGGGTCGGGTGGAGGTTGGATGTGGGTCGGGAGCAGGTGGAGGTTGGATGTGGGTCGGGAGCAGGTGGAGGTTGGATGTGGGCCGGGAGCAGGTGGAGGTTGGATGTGGGTCGGGAGCAGGTGGAGGTTGGATGTGGGTCGGGTGGAGGTTGGATGTGGGTCGGGAGCAGATGGAGGTTGGATGTGGGTCGGGAGCAGGTGGAGGTTGGATGTGGGTCGGGAGCAGGTGGAGGTTGGATGTGGGTCGGGAGCAGGTGGAGGTTGGATGTGGGTCGGGTGGAGGTTGGATGAGGGTCGGGAGCAGGTGGAGGTTGGATGTGGGTCGGGTGGAGGTTGGATGTGGGTCGGGAGCAGGTGGAGGTTGGACGTGGGTCGGGAGCAGGTGGAGGTTGGATGTGGGTCGTGTGGAGGTTGGATGTGGGTCGGGAGCAGGTGGAGGTTGGATGTGGGTCGGGAGCGGGTGGAGGTTGGATGTGGGTCGGGCGCAGGTGGAGGTTGGATGTGGGTCGGGAGCGGGTGGAGGTTGGATGTGGGTCGGGTTCGGGTGGAGGTTGGATGTGGGTCGGGAGCAGGTGGAGGTTGGATGTGGGTCGGGGTCGGGTGGAGGTTGGATGTGGGTCGGGGTCGGGTGGAGGTTGGATGTGGGTCGGGAGCAGGTGGAGGTTGGATGTGGGTCGGGGTCGGGTGGAGGTTGGATGTGGGTCGGGAGCAGGTGGAGGTTGGATGTGGGTCGGGAGCAGGTGGAGGTTGGATGTGGGTCGGGAGCAGGTGGAGGTTGGATGTGGGTCGGGGTCGGGTGGAGGTTGGATGTGGGTCGGGCGCAGGTGGAGGTTGGATGTGGGTCGGGAGCAGGTGGAGGTTGGATGTGGGTCGGGAGCAGGTGGAGGTTGGATGTGGGTCGGGAGCAGGTGGAGGTTGGATGTGGGTTGGGTTCGGGTGGAGGTTGGATGTGGGTCGGGTTCGGGTGGAGGTTGGATGTGGGTCGGGAGCAGGTGGAGGTTGGATGTGGGTCGGGGTCGGGTGGAGGTTGGATGTGGGTCGGGAGCAGGTGGAGGTTGGATGTGGGTCGGGGTCGGGTGGAGGTTGAATGTGGGTCGGGAGCAGGTGGAGGTTGGATGTGGGTCGGGAGCAGGTGGAGGTTGGATGTGGGCCGGGAGCAGGTGGAGGTTGGATGTGGGTCGGGGTCGGGTGGAGGTTGGATGTGGGTCGGGTGGAGGTTGGATGTGGGTCGGGGTCGGGTGGAGGTTGGATGTGGGTCGGGAGCAGGTGGAGGTTGGATGTGGGTCGGGAGCAGGTGGAGGTTGGATGTGGGTCGGGCGCGGGTGGTGGTTGGATGTGGGTCGGGAGCGGGTGGAGGTTGGATGTGGGTCGGGTTCGGGTGGAGGTTGGATGTGGGTCGGGAGCAGGTGGAGGTTGGATGTGGGTCGGGGTCGGGTGGAGGTTGGATGTGGGTCGGGGTCGGGTGGAGGTTGGATGTGGGTCGGGGTCGGGTGGAGGTTGGATGTGGGTCGGGAGCAGGTGGAGGTTGGATGTGGGTCGGGTTCGGGTGGAGGTTGGATGTGGGTCGGGAGCAGGTGGAGGTTGGATGTGGGTCGGAGTCGGGTGGAGGTTGGATGTGGGTCGGGAGCAGGTGGAGGTTGGATGTGGGTCGGGGTCGGGTGGAGGTTGGATGTGGGTCGGGATCAGGTGGAGGTTGGATGTGGGTCGGGAGCAGGTGGAGGTTGGATGTGGGCCGGGAGCAGGTGGAGGTTGGATGTGGGTCGGGAGCAGGTGGAGGTTGGATGTGGGTCGGGTGGAGGTTGGATGTGGGTCGGGTTCGGGTGGAGGTTGGATGTGGGTCGGGGTCGGGTGGAGGTTGGATGTGGGTCGGGAGCAGGTGGAGGTTGGATGTGGGTTGGGTTCGGGTGGAGGTTGGATGTGGGTCGGGGTCGGGTGGAGGTTGGATGTGGGTCGGGAGCAGGTGGAGGTTGGATGTGGGTTGGGTTCGGGTGGAGGTTGGATGTGGGTCGGGGTCGGGTGGAGGTTGGATGTGGGTCGGGAGCAGGTGGAGGTTGGATGTGGGTTGGGTTCGGGTGGAGGTTGGATGTGGGTCGGGTTCGGGTGGAGGTTGGATGTGGGTCGGGAGCAGGTGGAGGTTGGATGTGGGTCGGGAGTAGGTGGAGGTTGGATGTGGGTCGGGAGCAGGTGGAGGTTGGATGTGGGTCGGGAGCAGGTGGAGGTTGGATGTGGGCCGGGAGCAGGTGGAGGTTGGATGTGGGTCGGGGTCGGGTGGAGGTTGGATGTGGGTCGGGTGGAGGTTGGATGTGGGTCGGGGTCGGGTGGAGGTTGGATGTGGGTCGGGAGCAGGTGGAGGTTGGATGTGGGTCGGGAGCAGGTGGAGGTTGGATGTGGGTTGGGTTCGGGTGGAGGTTGGATGTGGGTCGGGGTCGGGTGGAGGTTGGATGTGGGTCGGGAGCAGGTGGAAGTTGGATGTGAGTCGGGAGCAGGTGGAGGTTGGATGTGGGTCGGGAGCAGGTGGAGGTTGGATGTGGGTCGGGAGCAGGTGGAGGTTGGATGTGGGTCGGGAGCGGGTGGAGGTTGGATGTGGGTTGGGTTCGGGTGGAGGTTGGATGTGGGTCGGGTTCGGGTGGAGGTTGGATGTGGGTCGGGTGGAGGTTGGATGTGGGTCGGGAGCAGGTGGAGGTTGGATGTGGGTCGGGGTCGGGTGGAGGTTGGATGTGGGTCGGGAGCAGGTGGAGGTTGGATGTGGGTCGGGTGGAGGTTGGATGTGGGTCGGGTGGAGGTTGGATGTGGGTCGGGGTCGGGTGGAGGTTGGATGTGCGTCGGGTGGAGGTTGGATGTGGGTCGGGAGCAGGTGGAGGTTGGATGTGGGTCGGGAGCAGGTGGAGGTTGGATGTGGGTCGGGGTCGGGTGGAGGTTGGATGTGGGTCGGGAGCAGGTGGAGGTTGGATGTGGGTCGGGGTCGGGTGGAGGTTGGATGTGGGTCGGGAGCAGGTGGAGGTTGGATGTGGGTCGGGTGGAGGTTGGATGTGGGTCGGGAGCAGGTGGAGGTTGGATGTGGGTCGGGTGGAGGTTGGATGTGGGTCGGGAGCAGGTGGAGGTTGGATGTGGGTCGGGTGAGGATTGTTGAGATGTTTGAAAGCATTGGAAGTGCAGCGGCCGCTGAGTATGTGGCGAGTATGCTGGAGAGGTTGATGGGGGAGGGAGCCTTTGACCGGCCTCTCGATGTGGAGCGACCGCACAGGGCTCTGAGGAGGAGGCATCAGGTGGGCGAGCCACCGAGGGCAATGGTGGTACAGCTGCATCACTTTTTGGATAAGGAAAAGATCCTACGATTGGCAAGGCAGACTAAGAAATGTACCTGGGAAGTGAGTGAGCTGCGGGTCTACCAGGACCTGGGTGTGGAGCTGGCGAAACGGAGGACCCGGTTCAACTGAATAAAGACTGCCCTCTTTAAGAAGGGGGTGAAGTTTGGAGCTTTATACCCGGCTTGCGTGTGGGTGACATTCCGGAAACGGGAGCGCTATTTTGACATGCCAGAGGAGGAGAGGGACAATGGACTGGGAGGAGGTTGAGGACTGAACTTGGGAGGAAATTTGTGTTCTTTGTAAAATGCATGGGTTGGGTAACTTGGGGCAAGTCTTAGTGGAGAAGCAGTGATGTTGAGTGTGCTTTTTGTTACTCTTGGTGTGTTGGTGGTTGGGAGGGAAGAGGAGTTGGAGGCCTTGGGCAGGGCCACCATTCTAGCTGGGTGGACTAGTTAACTGGAGTGAAGTGGGGTTGTTGGGGGATGGGGTTGGTTTGTTATTTGCAGATCGGGGGGGTGGGGGTTGTTGAAAAGGGTGCAGTTGGCATGGCGCAGTTGGGAAGGGATCGATGGCCTCGGACAGCTGAGGGCCTGGAGGTGCATGAGATGCGGGCGGGGGGGTGCTGGCTCAAAAAGGGGTATGACTGATCGGCAGGGGAAGGGGACGGGGAGCCCCCCCGACCTGGCTGGTCACGTGGAATGTGAAGGGGCCGAATGGGCCAGTTAAACGGTCGTGTGTGTTAACGCAACGGAGGAGTCTGAAGACGGACATGGTGCTTTTGTAGGAGACACAGCTGAAGCTGGGGGATCAGATGAGGCTGAGAAAGGGATGGGTGGGGCAGGTGTTTCATTCAGGGCTGGATATGAAGACGAGGGGTGGTGATGTTGTTGGTCAATAAGAGGGCGGCATTCGAGGTGGGGATCATTGTGGCCGATCCGGGGGCAGTTATATGATGGTCAGTGGGAAGTTGGAGGGGATGCCGGTGATCCTGGTAAACGTTTATGCCCCGAATTGGGTTGATGTGGATTTTATGAGGCATGTGTTGGGGAAGATTCCAGACTTGGACTCCCATCGGTTGATTATGGGGGGTGATTTCAATACGGTTCTGGATCCAAGTTTAGACCGGTCGAGTCCCAAGTCGTCGAGAGTGTCGGCAGAGGCGAGAGAGCTGGGGGGGTTCATGGAACGCATGGGGGTTGGACCCGTGGAGGTTTGGGAGGCCGAGTTTGGAGTTGCGAGGCAAAGGAGTTTTCATACTTCTCCCATGTGCACTGGGTGTACTCCTTGATTGACTTTTTTGTGATGGACAAGACGCTGTTGGTGGGGATGGCTGACTCGGAGTATTCAGTGATTGTGGTTTCCGACCACGCGCAGCACTGGGTGAATTTGTGGGTGGTTCAGGGGGAGATCCACCGCAGTGGAGGCTAGACGTGAAGATGCTGGTGGATGAGGAGGTGTGTGAGCGGGTGAGGGCTGCCATTCAGGGCTATGTGGAGTTGGACGACACGGGGAAGGTCACAGCCGCCACGTTGTGGGAGGCACTCAAGGCTGTAGTAAGAGCGGAGTTTATTTTGATTCGGGCGCACAGGGAGGTGGAGGTGTGGGAGGAGAGGGCGAGGCTGGTAGATGGGATTCTGAGGGTAGACAGGAGGTATTCTGAGGCACTGGAGGCGGGGTTCCTGAAGGAGTTTGGGTTAATCTCTACGAGGAAAGTGGTGGGACAGTTGCGGAAGGCCAGAGGGGCAGTGTATGAGTATGGGGACAAGGCAAGCAGGATGTTGGCCCATCAGTTGAGGAAGCAGACTGCAGTGATGGAGATTGGCAGAGTGAGGGATGATAAGGATAAAGTGGTGATGGACCTGGAGGCGGCGAACAGGGTATTTGAGGCCTTTTAGATGAGGCTGAATGAGTTGGCGCCCCCGACCAGGGAGGAGGGGATGCAGCAGTTCTTGGATGGGTTGGAGATTCCTAAGGTGGAGGAGTGGCTGTTTCAGGGCCTGGGAGCCCCGATTGGGTTGAGGGAGGTAATAGATGGTATGGGGGCGATGCAAGCATAGATTCATAGATAGATTCATAGAAGGAGGCCATCCAGCCCATTGAGTCTGCACCGGCTCTTGGAAAGAGCACCCTACCAAAGGTCCACACCTCCACCCTATCCCCATAACCCCACCCAACATTAAGGGCAATTTTGGACACTAAGGGCAATTTATCATGGCCAATCCACCTAACCTGCACATCTTCGGACTGTGGGAGGAAACCGGAGCACCCGGAGGAAACCCGCGCACACATGGGGAAGACGTGCAGATTCCGCACAGACAGTGACCCAAGCCGGAATTGAACCTGGGACCCTGGAGCTGTGAAGCAATTATGCTATCCACAATGCTACCGTGCTGCCCTATAGGGAGGACCCCGGTTCCCGGTAGTTTTTTTCCTCTAAATTTAGAGTATCCAATTATTTTTTTTCCCAATTAAGGGGTAATTTAGCATGGCCAATCCACCTAACCTGCAGAACTTTGGCTGGTGGGAAAACCCATGCAGACACAGGGAGAATGTCCGGAGCACAGTGGCACAAGTGGATAGCACTGAGGATTCACAGCGCCAGGGTCACTGTCTGTGCGGAGTCTGCACGGGTTTCCTCCGGGTGCTCCGGTTTCCTCCCACAGTCCAAAGACGTGCAGGTTAGGTGCATTGGCCATGATAGATTGCCCTCCGTGTCCAAAGAAAAAAAAGATTAGGGGGGGTTATTGGGATATGGGGATAGGGTGGAAGTGAGGGTTTAACTGGGTCGGTGCAGACTCGATGGGCCGAATGGCCTCCTTCTGCACTGTATGTTCTATGTTCTAATGTGCAAACCCCACACGGACAGGGGCCGGGATTTGAACCCAGGTCCTCAGCGCTGTAGGCAGCGTGCTAACCACTGTGCCACTGAACCCCACCCCCGTAGAGTTTTATACAAAGTTTGGGGCGGAGCTGGGGCCACTGCTGGTAACGGCTTATAATGTGTATAACTTGTTATATATCTCGGGGAGTATTATGGAGATTTTGGGGGATTTTGGCTGGTTTCCGGGATATAAATTGAACATGAGAAAGAATGAGGTGATCCTGATTAATGTCAGAGGGCCGGAAAGGAGACTAGGGGAGTTGCCGTTTAGGGTGGTTGGGATGAACTTCAGGTATCTGCGTATCCAGCTGGCGCGGGAGCTGGGTCCAGTTGCATAAACTGAACTTGGCTCGATTGGTGGAGGGGATGAAGGTGGATTTTAAGAGGTGGAATGGTCTGCCGCTGTCACTGGCAGGGCGGGTGCTGCCGCTGTCACTGGCAGGGCGGGTGCTGCCGCTGTCAGGGCGGGTGCTGCTGCTGCCGCTGGCAGGGCGGGTGCTGCCGCTGGCAGGGTGGGTGCTGCCGCTGTCACTGGCAGGGCGGGTGCTGCCGCTGGCAGGGCGGGTGCTGCCGCTGGCAGGGCGGGTGCTGCCGCTGTCACTGTCAGGGCGGGTGCTCTCGCTGTCGCTGGCAGGGTGGGTGCTCTCGCTGGCAGGGGCTGCCGCTGTCGCTGTCAGGGCGGGTGCTGTCACTGGCAGGGCGGGTGCTGTCACTGGCAGGGCGGGTGCTGTCACTGGCAGGGGCTGCCGCTGTCGCTGTCAGGGCGGGTGCTGCCGCTGTCAGGGCGGGTGCTCTTGCTCTCGCTGGCAGGGCGGGTGCTGCCGCTGTCGCTGGCAGGGCGGGTGCTGCCGCTGTCGCTGGCAGGGCGGGTGCTGCGGCTGGCAGGGCGGGTGCTCTTGCTGTCGCTGGCAGGGCGGGTGCTGCTGCTGTCGCTGGCAGGGCGGGTGCTGCCGCTGTCACTGGCAGGGCGGGTGCAGACAGTGAAAATGATGGAGCTGCCGAGGTTTCTGTTTGTGTTTCAGAACCTCCCTATCTTTGTCCCAAGTCGTTCTTTACGAAAGTCAACGGGCTCTTTTCCAGGTTTGTGGGGGCGGGGAAGGTCCCCCGGGTGCGGTGGGCTTTTTATAAAACGGGGGCGAGGAGGAAGGATGTGGTTGGCGTTGCCGAATATGATAAATTATTACTGGGCGGCGAATATTGCGATTGTGAGAAAGTGTGTTGTGGAGGAGGGATTGGCTTGGGAGTGGGTGGAGGCGGCGTTGTGTAGGGGAACAAGTTTGAGGACTTTGCTGCTGGCCATTCTCGCCGGCCAAGTACTCCGCCCAGTGGTGATGTCAGCCACAAGACTGTGGGGTCAGTAGAGGCAGCATTTGGAGCGAGAGGCTGCATCAGTATGGGGGCCGATCTGTGACAATCATAGGTTTGGGCCGGCGGTCAGGGCGGCGCAGTGGTTAGCACTGGGACTACGGCGCTGAGGACCCGGGTTCGAATCCCGCCCCTGGGTCACTGTCCATGTGGAGTTTGCACATTCTCCCCATGTCTGCGTGGGTTTCACCCCCACAACCCAAAAGATGTGCAGGTTAGGTAGATTGGCCACGTTAAATTGCCCCGTAATTGGAAAAAATAATAATAATTGGGTAGTCTAAATTTTTTTTAAAGGTTTGGGCCGGTGGGGCTGGATGCGAGGTTCAGGGGGTGGCGGCAGGAGTGGATTTTGTTTTTGTTTTTTTAATTTAAATTTAGAATACCCAGGGTTGTGGGGCAGACACGGGGAGAATGTGCAAACTCCACAGTGTGTTGCAGGACAAGTTGCTGTTGAAGGACGAAACACTGGAGGGGAAAGTATCTATAAGGAATTGACAGAGTAGCACGGAGCCCCAGTGGGAGATATTAAGCAGAAGTGTGTAGAGGAGCTGGGAGAGGAGGGGGGGGCTGGGACATGGGTGAGGCCTTGCCTCCGCCCATGGGGGTGAACGCATCCATTTTAAGGTGGTGCATAGTGCTCATATGACGGTGGCGAGGATGAGTAAATTCTTTGCGGAGGTAGAGGATTGGTGTTGGCGGTGTGTGGGAGGGGCCCGCGAATCACGTCCACATGTTCTGGGCGTGTCCAAGACTGAATGGCTCTGGCATGGCTTTTCGGACATGATGTCCAAGGTGTTGGGTACGGGATGGTTCCACGTCCGATGTTGCAATATTTGGGGTGTTGGAAGACCCGGGAGTCCAGACGGTGAAAGAGGCAGACTTCTTGGTCTTTGCCTCCCTGATAGCCCAGGGATGGATTTTGCTGGGGGTTGCGGGACTTGGAGCCGCCAAACATGGGGGTCTGGGTGAGTGACCTGGCAGAATTCCTGAGGCCGGAGAAGGTCAAGTTCACGCTGCGGTGGTCGGTCGAGGGGTTCACCCAGAGGTGGAAACCGTTCATCGATTTCTTTAAGAAGGATTGAGGGGTCAGCAAGCGGGTGGTGTGGTGGTGGGGGTTTAGTAAGGGGATTAAAATGGTGTAGGGCGGGACGCGGCGGGGTGCTGGTGTCAGGAAGGTGGGAGGATCGTGGTTATTTATTGAGTTGATGTGTTCTTTTGCTATTTTGTGCATATATGTGAAAATGTTTTGAATAATTTTTTTTTTTTTTTTTAAAAGAACGGAGCTCAGAATGACTGCCCATGCTATCAAGGCAGCATTTGATCAACTATGGCATCAAGGAGCCCTAGCAAAACTGGCACATACCTGACACAACTGAAGATGTTGTGGTTGGAGGTCAATCATCTCCTGGGACATAAATGCAGGTGCTCCTCAGGGAGGTGTTCTCGGTCCAACTATCTTAGCTGCTTCCATCAATAGCCTTCCCTCCATCGTAAGATCAGAACTGGGGATATTAGCTGATGATTGTACAATGTTCAGCACCATTTGTGATTCCTCAAATACTGAAGCAGTCTGAGTCAGTATGCAGCAAGGCCTGGGCAACATTCAGTCTTGGGTTGGTAAGTGACAACTAACATTTGTGCCACACAAGGGCCAGGCAATAATCCCCTCCAACAAGAGAGAATCCAACCATCACCCCTTAACCTGCAACAGCGTTACCTTCACTGAATCAAAATCCTGGAGGTTGCCATTGACCAGAAACTGTAGCAGACCAGGCATGTAAATATTGTGGTTACAAAAGGTCAGAGGCTGGGAATTCTGCAGCAATTCAGGCTCACGGTGTTTTCTAGGGAGGCACAGTAGCTCAGTGGTTCGCACTGTTGCTTCACAGCACCAGGGACCCAGGTTCGACTCCCAGCTTGGGTCACTGTCTGCGGAGTCTGCACGTTCTCCCCGTGTCTGCGTGGATTTCCTCCGGGTGCTCCGGTTTCCTCCCACAGTCCAAAGAGGTGCAGGTTAGGTGAATTGGACATTCTGAATTCTCCCTCAGTGTACCTGAATAGGTTAGGAATGTGGCGACTCGGGGATTTTCACAGTAACTTCATACTTGTGACAATAAAAGGTTATTATTATTATGTAAGCCTCCTCGTGACACAAATAAAGATTATTACTACCTCCTGACTTTCCAAAGCCTGTCCACCAGCTACCTGGCACAAGTCAGGAATATGACTCTCCACTTAATATCGACTGAATAATAGGTAGCAGAGAGTAATGGTCAACGGGTATTTTTCAAGCTGGAGGAAGGTTTGTAGCGGGGAAGCACGGTGGTGTTGTGGTTAGCACGTCTGCCTCACGGCACCGAGGTCCCAGGTTCGATCCCGGCTCTGGGTCACTGTCCGTGTGGTGTTTGCACATTCTCCCCGTGTTTGCGTGGGTTTCACCCCCACAACCGAAAAGATGTGCAGGGTAGGTGGATTGGCCATCCTAAATTGCCCCTTAATTGGAAAAAATGAATTGGGTACTCTAAATTTATAAAAAACAAAAATAAAGGTTCGTAAAGGAGTTCCCAAGGTGTCGGTATTGGGACTCTTGCTTTTCCTGATCTATATTAATGACCTATATCTTGGGTGCACAGGGGATAATTTCAAAGTTTGTGGATGGCGCAACTAAAGTATTATAAACTGTGAAGAGGACAGTATAGAACTTGAAAAGGACATAGACAAGTTGGGGGAGTGGGAAAATAGGTTGTAGTTAAAGTTCAATGCGGAGAAGTGTGAGATGATGCATTTTGGTAGGAAGAACATGAAGAGACAATGTAAAATTATGGGATAAAGACCTAAAAGGGAGGCAGGAGCAGAGGGACCTGGGTGTATATGTGCATAGATCATTGAAGGTGGCAGGACAGGTGGAGAGAGCAGCTAATAAAGCATATAATATTTTGGGTTTCATTAATAGGGCATAGAGTAGGGCAAGGAGGTTATGCTGAACTTATACAAGACACTAGTTAGACCTCAGATGGAATATTGTGTACAGTTCTGGGTGCCACACTATAGGAAGGATGTGACTGCATTTGGAGAAAGTGCGGAAAAGGTTTACAAGAATGAGTTTTTCTCTTTTTTTAATAATCTTTATTGTCACAAGTAGGCTTACATTAAGACCCACTTACAAGAAGTTATGTGAAAAGCCCCTAGTCACCACATTCTAGCGCCTATTCAGGTTCAGAGGGAGAATTCAGAATGTCCAAATTACCTTACAGCACGTCTTTCGGTACTTGTGGGAGGAAACCGGAGCATCAGGAGGAATCCCACGCAGACCGATCCAAGCCGGGGATCGAACCTAGGACCCTGGAGCTGTGAAGCAACAGTGCTAACCACAGTGCTACCAACCCTGGAACCAGTTATGAGTATTGTTTGAGACCGTTCTCCTTGGAGAGAAGATGGCGAAGAAGAAATCTGATAGAGATGTTCAAAATGACAAGGGGACTAAACAGAGTAGATAGGGAGAAACGGTTCCCACTTGTAATAGGATTAAGAATGAGAGGACACATATTTAAAGTAATTTGCCAAAGATGCAAATATGCGAGAACAAACCTTTTCATGCAATGAGTGGTTCAGGTCTGGAATGTACTGCCTGTAAGTGTGATGGACACAAGTTCAAGCGAGGCAATCAAAAGGGCATTAGATGGTTATTTGAATAGAAACAATCTGCAGGGTGTAGGGAAAAGGCAGATTATGATTAATGTAGGAATTCCAGATATTTTACTTGGTGCAGTCAGAGCCCGAGTTAGTCTGTGCCTGCTGCAGTCACGTCTTTAAAAGAAATCCTAGTTTGACAGACTAGGTTTTGGAGCCAGAGATACAATTAAAGCTTCGTAAAAAGCTTGGTCTAAGGGAATGTTGTTTGGATTAAGGGGATTCCCTGTGGAGTTCATTTGATTTTAGATTGGTAAGATGGCGTAATTACTGGGTGGAGTCAAGGTATCAGGCATTTTGCAGAAAGCAGTGTGAGTTGGAGATGTGAGCAGAAGTCAAACATCTCAGTTCAATTAAAAGATAGATTCACAGTCAAGCAGTTCAGAAGAGTAGGAATAGAATGTGAGCTGAATCAAGCTGAAGCAACTTCTGAAGAAATACAGCCAGAGTTTCTGCATGGTTCTGACAGGATTCAGATCTTTTCTTTAAACCAGTGGCATAAGGTCTCTCTTTCTCAAAGAACATTTCTGTACAACAGGTATTCCTGATGGCTAACTGTACTTAACGGTGGATTGAGATTTGAGATGGTTTTCGTTGTGGCTTGAGTGGAAATAAAGAGAGCAGTTAAGTATTAATTAGCATTCTAATGGACAATTGTATGCTATTTTCTGGTGTGATGTTAAAGATATTTTAATACTGTGTGAGTAATGACGTGTGTTTTAATATACCGTATCCCAATTCCTTCGTGGATTCACTCCTGGACCGAGGTATCCTTTCCTCAGTCTTACAAAATTAAAATACTGGGGTTTCTGTCCAGTATTCTAACCACTGTTGGGGTCTGGTCCTGGGTTGTAAAACAGAGGAATGGCATTAAGTCATGATGCTTGTTTAGAGAACTGGTGCAGAAGTGATAAGCCAAATGGCCTCCTCATGCACTGTCACAATTGTAAGGATCCGCACGTTTAAACCTTGCATTTAAATCTTGTCCTTCCTGTGTAATTCCTTTATGTTATGCTGGCTTTCTTAATAGTTCAAACTTTTCTTTTAAAACCATGGAACCAGAGAACATCTCTAGTCTAATTGTGTACAATTCTGGTCGCCACACTACCAGAGGATATGGAGGCTTTGGAGAGGATGCAGAGGAGGTTTACTAGGATGTTGCCTGGTCTGGAGGGCGTTAGCCATGCGGAGAGGCTGAATAGACTCGGACTGTTTTCATTAGAACGTCGAAGGTCGAGGGTGACCTGATAGAGGTCTACAAGATTAGAGGGGCATGGATAGAGTGGATGGGCAGGCACTCTTTCCCAGGTGGAGGGGTCAGCCACCATGGGGCATACGCTTAAAATCCGTGGGGCAAAGTTTAGAGGAGATGTGCGAGGCAGTTTTTTTTTTTTTTTACACATAGGGTGCTGAGTGCCTGAAACACGTTGCCAGGGGAGGTTGTGGAAGCAGATGCATTGTCGTTCAAAAGTAATCTCGACAAATAGGATGCATATAGAGGGGCATGGCACAAGGAAGTGCTGAGGGTTTTGGCCACGGGTGGTATCATGACCAGTGCAGGCTTTGAGGGCAGAAGGGCCTGTTTCTGTGCTGTATTGTTCTATGTACTGAGCTATCTGGACTGATCAAAGGGCTCTCCTCAGTACAGTATGCTATTTGGCATGGTCCAGTGATGTCATTTTGATGGACTTGGCTAACCGCTAATCAACTCTTCTGAAATTCTGCGAGTTATCCAGTTCTCGTTTTTGATTGGGAGAACACTTCAGATGATTCTGGAAAGAAGGCAGACTCCATTTTTGTTTTCAGTTCTGCTTAGACTCAGGAGAAGGCAGAGACACAGATTTGGACTTCATCAGCTCTGTCTGGTGATTTAAATGCTTTCCAGCCAGCCTGTGAAAGTTTAATTTCTGATTAAAGAGCTGCAAGCAGTCCATCTAGCCAGCCTGTGTAAGTTCCACTCCTGATAGAGGCTGGAGGCTAAATCAGATTGTTCTCTCATCTGATGATTTGTGACTAAGTACCTTCCTCTTTCTGCACAACCTGTGTTGCTAACTTTTGGTTGGCTCTTAAATGTTGCCCGTTGTATCTTTACTTAATTTGCTCTGTTTCTATAACCTTTGCTCTAGAGTCGCTAGGTATCTTTATGATACCGCCACGAGGTTCAAGTTCAAGTACTGATCAATAACTCAACACACCAATTAGTAAGATTCAAATCAAAACACATTTATTATACACAGTAAATCACTACTCATGCATAAACTCTACTTTCTAGACTATTCTCTATCACTAAAAGGCCTATACTTAGCTCCGGAATTGGCCCGCCAGGTCAGGGGAACAAATGGCCTTTCGTTTGATCTGAGTCTGCAGGATTCAAAAGCTGGTATGGAATGGTAGCTAGGAGCGCCTATCTCGTAGCGTGCGTTGACTGGAGACTTACTTGTTCGATGCGGCAGCTTGGGCAGTTCACTCTCAAGGGTTGATTCACTGCTGAGTGACCCTGCCAAGAAGGACAATTTGAACTTGGGGACTCTATTTTATAGTCCCCAGGGGTTTCCCGCCCCTTTGGGCGGACCCCATACCTGGTTCCAAGTGATTGGACTATGTTCCGATCACTTGGATCGATTTCTCCAATACTGGAGTTGTTCCCTGATCGGTCCCCGAGTGTCCGTTGTCCTTCCTTTGCTTGGCTCCTGCTGGCGCCGAGGAGTCTGGCTTGGCCTTATTCACCTTACATGTTTCAATTGTACCTGGGGATCTCTCATTAGTATGCAGATGGCTGACAGTTTCAGTGCTGTCTGGGCTTTTGCAAGTTCTAATACACAGGATTTTTGCACTTGCTAGTTTTTGCCTGTGTTGGCTGAATTTCCCTGTAGTCTTTGCGGATCTCTATTTCAAGTCGGGAAGTGGCCAACCCAGGTGGCTACACCTGTGAGCTGTTGGTAAATAGCCATTTCCGTTCTGTTTAGGCAACTGTGAAGCCAGAGCCCTGAATTCTCTCTCACCTGTTGGATTCTTTCTGAAGGTTCAGGATAAAGACCTTTCGCTCTGCAGGCCAGCACCACCTGCAGACAGAGGGGCTGTTTGAAAACCCATTATAAATTCCCAAGTTGAGAACCTTAGATGTAACTCAGCGAGGCTGATAGTCCATCTGACGGACACAAGTTAGAATTGAACAGACATGAGGAGGATCTTCTGTGTGAAAGCCCAGGTCAATAAAAGCACAAGTGACTCTCCAGAGGCAATTCCAAAGCCTGTGGTTCTAATTGAAGCCACCATCTAGAAGTTCCGAACTAAGCGGTGGGTTTCAACATTTCGCATCCCGAGACGATGGCGTACTAGAAAGACTACAACCTCAGCAACAAAGATACCCACCTCTCATCCCCACTTTAATCCCCGTTATTTTGATCCTTCCCTTACCCACTGTGTCTGTCTTGTGTGTGGGTAGAAGGAGGGAATAATTAGTTTAGCAGACCATTGTTCCATTATTCCTCTTACACGTTCATCTCTTTTCTTGTTATAAATAAAGTTAGGTTTTACTTACAAATCTGGTGCCTCTATGTCATTGGAGCAGTGAAGGGTCAATTAAAAATCTCAGGAAAATAAATGAATTATTGGTTAATTCGCTTGTGTTGGGACTCCAGGGCCTGTGGGACTGTAATTGACCAGGCACGAGCCCAGGGTGTTAAAACACAATTCAGTGATTCACTTGCCTGGATTAGTACAGCTCTAACACCACCATCCAGGACAAAGCAGCCCAATTGATTGGTACTCCTTCCACCCCCACAAAAGCACAGTGGCGGTAGTGTGTACCATCTACAAGATGCACTGCAGTAACTCACCAATGCTCCTTCAACAACACCTTCCAAACCCGCAACTTCTATCATCAAGGGCAGCAGATGCGGACTTCCGGTTGCGGCAGGGATGAGCTAGCCGCACGTTTCGGCAGCTTCAGCTCCGACGGAACTTCGGGCTCTTTTAAGAGCCCCAACGTATGGACGGCCGTAAAACCCGGTGCGAGGCGCGAGGGAAGGGAGTCCCCCCCGAAAGACGGAGGGAAAAACCGGCGCCGGCGGCTGCAGCCTGAAGAATCTGCAGCCAGAAGATCAGAGAGAGAGAGGGAGTGAAACAAAATGGCGGCGGAGAAACCACAGGTGACATGGGGGCCTGAGCAGGACGAGATGGTGAGACGGTGCGTGGACCTGCTGAAGAAGGAGGTAATGACCCCGTTGTTACAGGCAATTGAGGGGCTTAAGGAGACTTTAAAGACCCAGGAGACGGAACTTCGCGTGGTGGAGCAGAAGGTGTCAGGTATTGAGGACGAGGTCCTGGGCCTGGCGGTCAAGACTCAGACGCACGAGGCACTTCATAAAAAGTGTGCTGACAGGATTGAGGCCCTTGAAAATGGAGCGCGAAGGAAGAACCTTAGGGTACTAGGTCTCCCAGAGGGTGTGGAAGGAGTGGACTGTGGAGCGTACGCAAGTAAGATGCTGAGCTCACTGATGGGTGCTGAGGCCCCTGCGGGCCCCATGGAGGTGGAGTGGGCAAATCGGATCCCGGCGAGAAGACCAAAAGCGGGAGAACCAGCGAGGGCGATAATTGTGCGATTCTACCGCCTTAAGGACAGAGAAGAGGTCCTGAGATGGGCCAAAAAGGTGCGGAGCAGCAGATGGGAGAATGCGGTGGTAAGGATCTACCAGGATTGGAGTGCGGAGGTGGCGGGAAGGAGGGCGAGCTTCAACCGAGCCAAAGAGGTTTTGCACAAAAGGAAGGTGAAGTTTGGGATGCTGCAGCCGGCAAGACTATGGGTCACGCATCAGGAGAGACATTATTATTTCGAGACGGCGGAGGAAGCATGGTCCTTCATCAATGAAGAGAAACTGGACCGGAACTGAGGGACTGATGCTGCAGGGAACTGTTATTGTTGTTATTATTGTTTTTGTTAATGGGATGGTGAAAGTTAAGCGAGAAGTAAACAGGGAAGGGGGGGGACACTGGAGAAATGTGGGCGCCGGTTAGGGGGGGAAGAGGCGGGACATAGTCAGAGAATGGGGAAGGAGAGGGGGAGGGGAAAGGGAGCTGCGCCATAAGAGGCGGGACAGGTAAAGGGATGTTCCCGCGCCAGAAAGAATAAGGCGGGAAAACAGGCGCAAGGCGGATGGGAGTTCCCTCACACCGGGGGGGGCCGAGGAGCGAGCAGGAGTAGCCGGGGTCAGTTGAAGTCAGCTGACTTACGGAAGTGATATGGGGGGAGCAATCAAGCTAGATAGGGATCTAGCGGGCGGGGGGGGGGGGGGGACAACTGGGTTGCTGCTGCGGAAATCCAAAAGCAATTAGTTCTGGAAATGATCCCCCACAGGCTCATGGCAAAAATGGCTGTCCTGCCAGCTGTTTTGACTGGACCGTGCCCAGCTGCTCCTCGCTAACAAGGGGGAGCAGCTCATAAACACAAGCACACTCCAGTCAGCACGCAGCAATGGCAGCGCAGAGACCTGCTCCACGCTTAGGGGATGCTGACCTGACCAGGCTGCTGGATGCCATGGAGGTGAGATGGGACACCCTGTTCCCCCGAGGGGGGGGGGGTGGAACGTGAGGCCTGAATGGGCCGATAAAAAGGGTCTGAGCGCTCGCGCATTTGAAAGGACTAAGGGCAGACGTGGTTATGCTCCAAGAGACGCACCTAAAGGTGGCGGACCAAGTTAGGCTAAGGAAAGGATGGGTGGGACAGGTGTTCCACTCAGGACTGGACGCAAAGAACAGAGGGGTGGCCATTTTGGTGGGGAAACGGGTAGCATTTGAAGCAAAGAACATCGTAGCAGATAGCGGAGGTAGATATGTAATGGTGAGTGGTAGGCTGGAGGGAATGGAGGTCGTGTTGGTTAATGTGTATGCCCCAAATTGGGACGATGCGGGGTTCATGAGACGGATGCTGGGGCGTATTCCGGACCTGGAGGCAGGAAATTTGATTTTAGGAGGGGACTTCAATACGGTGCTGGACCCGGGGCTAGATAGATCCAGCTCAAGGACGGGAAGAAGGCCGGCAGCGGCCAAGGTACTTAAGGGGTTTATGGACCAAATGGGGGGAGTGGATCCATGGCAATTTCTTAGACCCAGGGCTAGGGAGTATTCCTTCTTCTCCCACGTCCATAAAGTGTACTCCCGGATAGATGTTTTTGTTCTAGGAAGGTCGTTGATCTCTAGGGTGGAAGAAGCTGAATACTCAGCCATAGCGGTTTCGGATCATGCCCCACATTGGGTGGACCTGGAAGTAGGAGAGGACAGGGAGCAGAGAACACTCAGCCGATTAGATGTGGGACTGATGGCGGATGAGGGAGTGTGTGCAAGAGTGAGGGGGTGTATCGAGAGATACCTGGAGGTCAATGACGACGACGAGGTCCCTGTGGGAGTGGTTGGGAAGCACTAAAAGCGGTGGTCAGAGGAGAGCTGATTTCTATTGGGGCCCACAAAAGGAAAACAGAGGCCAAGGAAAGGGATAGATTACTGGGGGAGATTTTAAGGGTAGACAGGGAATTTGCAGAGACCCCTGAGGAGGAGCTGTACAGGGAGAGGAGACGACTCCAGACCGAGTTTGACCTTCTGACCACCAGAAAGGCGGAGGTACTGTGGAGGAAGGCACAGGGGAGGAGGTATGAATATGGGGAAAAGGCTAGTCGCCCGTTGGCACACCAACTGCGAAAGAGGGCAGCAGCGAGGGAGATAGGAGGAATTAGGGATGAAAGGGGAGACACCGTGCGAAGGGCAGGAAAGATAAATGAGGTGTTAAAGACCTTTTATGAAGAACTGTATAGGTCTCAGCCCCCAGAGGGAGAGGAGGGGATGCGGCAGTTCCTGGATCAGTTGAGGTTCCCGAAAGTGGAGGAGCAGGCGGTGGCAGGCCTGGGGCGCCGATTGAGGTGGATGAGGTTATTAAGGGACTGGGAAACATGCAAGCAGGGAAGGCCCCGGGGCCAGACGGGTTCCCGGTGGAATTCTACAGAAAATATGTGGACTTGTTGGCCTCGTTGTTGGCGAGGACGTTCAATGAGGCCAGGGAAGGGGGGGACACTACCCCCGACAATGTTGGAGGCGACGATATCGCTAATTTTGAAGAGGGACAAAGATCCGATGCAGTGTGGGTCCTATAGACCTATTTCACGATTGAACGTGGACGCCAAACTGCTAGCAAAGGTGCTGGCATCGAGGATAGAGGACTGTGTCCCAAGGGTGGTGCACGAAGACCAGACAGGGTTCGTAAAAGGGAGACAATTGAATGTTAACGTGCGACGGCTATTAGGGGTGATAATGATGCCCTCAGTGGAGGGGGAGGCAGAGATAGTGGCGGCAATGGACGCAGAGAAGGCATTTGATAGGGTGGAGTGGGAGTATTTATGGGAAGTGTTAAGGAGGTTTGGGTTTGGGAACGGATTTATTCGCTGGGTTAGACTACTTTATGGGGCATCAACGGCAAGCGTAGTTACAGGTCGACATAGATCGGAGTATTACTGATTATATAGGGGAACAAGATAGGGATGCCCGCTGTCTCCATTGTTGTTTGCGCTGGCAATTGAACCTCTGGCCATGGCACTGAGAGACTCCAGGAAATGGAGAGGGGTGACTAGAGGGGGAGAAGAACACCGAGTCTCGTTATACGCGGATGACCTATTGCTATACGTGTCGGACCCAGCGGGGGGGATGATAGAGGTTATGCGACTCTTGAGGAGGTTCGGGGAATTTTCGGGGTATAGGTTAAACATGGGGAAGAGTGAATTATATGTGATACATCCAGGGGACCAGAGTAGAGAGATAGAAGGCTTACCGCTAAGGAAAATGGAAAGAAACTTCCGATACTTGGGGATTCAGATCGCTAGGAGCTGGGGAACCTTGCACAGACTTAATCTGACACGGCTGGTAGAACAAATGGAGGAGGACTTTAGGAGGTGGGACGTGCAGCCTTTATCGCTGGCGGGCAGGGTGCAGGCAATTAAGATGATGGTCCTCCCGCGGTTCTTATTTGTATTTCAATGTCTCCCTATTTTAATCACCAGGACCTTTTTTAATAAAATAGATAGGAGCATTACGAGCTTTGTGTGGGCAGGGAAAGTTCCGAGAGTAAGGAGGGGGTTCCTGCAGCGCAGTAGGGACAGAGGAGGACTGGCACTACCGAACTTGGGAGATTATTATTGGGCCGCCAATGTGGCAATGATACGTAGATGGATGATGGAGGGTGAGGGAGCGGCGTGGAAAAGGCTGGAGAGAAGGTCCTGTAAAGGGACGAGTCTAGAGGCGCTGGTGACGGCGCCGCTACCGTTCTCACCGAAAAAGTACACCACGAACCCGGTGGTGGCGGCAACACTGAACATATGGGGACAGTGGAGGCGACAGAGAGGGGTGCGGGGAGCCCTGGTGGGGTCCCCTATCAGGAACAACCATAGGTTCACCCCAGGAAGAATGGATGGAGGATTTCAGAGCTGGTACCAGTTGGGAATTAGGAAGGTGGGAGATTTATTCATGGATGGGACTTTTGCGAGCTTGGGAGCACTGGAGGAAAAGTATAAGTTACCCCAGGGGAATTTCTTGAGATATATGCAGGTGAGGGCGTTTACTAGACAACAGGTGAGGGAATTTCCGCGGCTCCCGACACAGGGGATACAGGACAGGGTGCTTTCAGGGGTGTGGGTCGGAGAGGGCAAGGTGTCAGAGATTTATAGAGAGAGGAGGGAAGAGGGAGAGGAGTCGGTGGGTGGACTAAAAAGAAAATGGGAAGAACAAAGAACAAAGAACAAAGAACAAAGAAATGTACAGCACAGGAACAGGCCCTTCGGCCCTCCAAGCCCGTGCCGACCATACTGCCCGACTAAACTACAATCTTCTACACTTCCTGGGTCCGTATCCTTCTATTCCCATCCTATTCATATATTTGTCAAGATGCCCCTTAAATGTCCCTATCGTCCCTGCCTCCACTACCTCCTCCGGTAGTGAGTTCCAGGCACCCACTACCCTCTGCGTAAAAAACTTGCCTCGTACATCTACTCTAAACTTTGCCCCTCTCACCTTAAACCTATGCCCCCTAGTAATTGACCCCTCTACCCTGGGGAAAAGCCTCTGACTATCCACTCTGTCTATGCCCCTCATAATTTTGTATACCTCTATCAGGTCGCCCCTCAACCTCCTTCGTTCCAGTGAGAACAAACCGAGTTTATTCAATCGCTCCTCATAGCTTATGCCCTCCATACCAGGCAACATTCTGGTAAATCTCTTCTGCACCCTCTCTAAAGCCTCCACATCCTTCTGGTAGTGTGGCGACCAGAATTGAACACTATACTCCAAGTGTGGCCTAACTAAGGTTCTATACAGCTGCAACATGACTTGCCAATTCTTATACTCAATGCCCCGGCCAATGAAGGCAAGCATGCCGTATGCCTTCTTGACTACCTTCTCCACCTGTGTAGCCCCTTTCAGTGATCTGTGGACCTGTACTCCTAGATCTCTTTGACTTTCAATACTCTTGAGGGTTCTACCATTCACTGTATATTCCCTACCTGCATTAGCCCTTCCAAAATGCATTACCTCACATTTGTCCAGGTTAAACTCCATCTGCCATCTCTCCGCCCAAGTCTCCAGACAATCTAAATCCTGCTGTATCCTCAGACAGTCCTCATCGCTATCCGCAATTCCACCAACCTTTGTGTCGTCTGCAAACTTACTAATCAGACCAGTTACATTTTCCTCCAAATCATTTATATATACTACAAAGAGCAAAGGTCCCAGTACTGATCCCTGTGGAACACCACTGGTCACAGCCCTCCAATTAGAAAAGCATCCCTCCATTGCTACCCTCTGCCTTCTATGGCCTAGCCAGTTCTGTATCCACCTTGCCAGTTCACCCCTGATCCCGTGTGACTTCACCTTTTGTACTAGTCTACCATGAGGGACCTTGTCAAAGGCCTTACTGAAGTCCATATAGACAACATCTACTGCCCTACCTGCATCAATCATCTTAGTGACCTCCTCGAAAAACTCTATCAAGTTAGTGAGACACGACCTCCCCTTCACAAAACCGTGCTGCCTCTCACTAATACGTCCATTTGCTTCCAAATGGGAGTAGATCCTGTCTCGAAGAATTCTCTCCAGTAATTTCCCTACCACTGAAGTAAGGCTCACCGGCCTGTAGTTCCCGGGATTATCCCTGCCACCCTTCTTAAACAGAGGAACAACATTGGCTATTCTCCAGTCCTCCGGGACATCCCCTGAAGACAGCGAGGATCCAAAGATTTCTGTCAAGGCCTCAGCAATTTCCTCTCCAGCCTCCTTCAGTATTCTGGGGTAGATCCCATCCGGCCCTGGGGACTTATCTACCTTAATATTTTTTAAGACACCCAACACCTCGTCTTTTTGGATCACAATGTGACCCAGGCTATCTACACCCCCTTCTCCAGACTCAACATCTACCAATTCCTTCTCTTTGGTGAATACTGATGCAAAGTATTCATTTAGTACCTCGCCCATTTCCTCTGGCTCCACACATAGATTCCCTTGCCTATCCTTCAGTGGGCCAACCCTTTCCCTGGCTACCCTCTTGCTTTTTATGTAAGTGTAAAAAGCCTTGGGATTTTCCTTAACCCTATTTGCCAATGACTTTTCATGACCCCTTCTAGCCCTCCTGACTCCTTGCTTAAGTTCCTTCCTACTTTCCTTATATGCCACACAGGCTTCGTCTGTTCCCAGCCTTTTAGCCCTGACAAATGCCTCCTTTTTCTTTTTGACGAGGCCTACAATATCACTCGTCATCCAAGGTTCCCGAAAATTGCCGTATTTATCTTTCTTCCTCACAGGAACATGCCTGTCCTGTATTCCTTTCAACTGACACTTGAAAGCCTCCCACATGTCAGATGTTGATTTGCCCTCAAACATCCGCCCCCAATCTATGTTCTTCAGTTCCCGCCTAATATTGTTATAATTAGCCTTCCCCCAATTTAGCATATTCATCCTCGGACCACTCTTATCCTTGTCCACCAGTACTTTAAAACTTACTGAATTGTGGTCACTGTTACCGAAATGCTCCCCTACTGAAACATCTACCACCTGGCCGGGCTCATTCCCCAATACCAGGTCCAGTACCGCCCCTTCCCTAGTTGGACTGTTTACATATTGTTTTAAGAAGCCCTCCTGGATGCTCCTTACAAACTCTGCCCCGTCTAAGCCCCTGGCACTAAGTGAGTCCCAGTCAATATTGGGGAAGTTGAAGTCTCCCATCACCACAACCCTGTTGTTTTTACTCTTTTCCAAAATCTGTCTACCTATCTGCTCCTCTATCTCCCGCTGGCTGTTGGGAGGCCTGTAGTATACCCCCAACATTGTGACTGCACCCTTCTTATTCCTGATCTCTACCCATATAGCCTCACTGCCCTCTGAGGTGTCCTCTCGCTGTATAGCTGTGATACTCTCCTGAACAAGTAGCGCAACTCCGCCTCCCCTTTTACATCCCCCTCTATCCCGCCTGAAACATCTAAATCCTGGAACGTTTAGCTGCCAATCCTGCCCTTCCCTCAACCAGGTCTCTGTAATGGCAACAACATCATAGTTCCAAGTAGTAATCCAAGCTCTAAGTTCATCTGCCTTACCCGTAATGCTCCTTGCATTAAAACATATGCACTTCAGGCCACCAGACCCGCTGTGTTCAGCAACTTCTCCCCGTCTGCGCTGCCTCAGAGCCACACTGTCCCTATTCCCTAGTTCTCCCTCAATGCTCTCACCTTCTGACCTATTGCTCCCGTGCCCACCCCCCTGCCATACTAGTTTAAAGAAGAATTAGGGGAGGAGATAGAGGAGGGTATGTGGGCTGATGCCCTAAGCAGGGTAAATTCCTCTTCCTCATGCGCCAGGCTTAGCCTGATTCAATTTAAGGTGCTACATAGAGCACACATAACGGGGGCAAGATTGAGCAGGTTCTTTGGAGTGGAGGACAAATGTGGGAGGTGTGGCGGGAGCCCGGCAAACCATGCACATATGTTCTGAGCGTGCCCGGCACTGGAAGGGTATTGGAAGGGAGTGACGGGAGTGATTTCGCAGGTGGTGAAGGCCCGGGTCAAACCAGGCTGGGGGTTAGCTCTATTTGGAGTTGCGGAAGAGCCGGGAGTGCAGGAGGCGAAAGAGGCCGATGTCGTGGCCTTTGCGTCCCTCGTAGCCCGGCGCAGGATCCTACTCATGTTGAAGGAGGCTGAACCCCCCGGACTGGAGGCCTGGGTAAACGATATGGCGGGGTTTATTAAACTGGAGCAGATAAAGTTTGCCCTGAGAGGATCGGCTCAAGGGTTCACCAGGCGGTGGCAGCCATTTCTCGACTACCTAGGGGAATGTTAGAGGGAAGACGGATGACCAGCAGCAGCAACCCAGGGGGGATGGGGGGGGGGGGGGGGGGGGGGGGGGAGGCAGTTGAGTATAGGGCAATAGAGTACGAGGTTTTGTTACTTGTATATTATTACTACTATTATTACTATTGTTAAAAAGTTAAAAAAATTCTGTTTTGTTACTGTTATCGTTTCGCTTGTTTTGTAAGCGGGAAAAATGTTGCTCAGGGAAAAAAATTTCAATAAAATATTTTTTTTTTTTTTTTAAAAAGGGCAGCAGATGCATAGGAACACCACCACTTACAAGTTCCCTTCCACATCAGACACATTTACCTTTTTTAAAATGTATTCATTTAAGGGATGCAAGCTAGACCAGCATTTGCTGCCCACCCCTAATTACCCTTGAGAAGTGATGAGTTGCCTTTTGTCATGTGAGAATGCCTTTAAGAAATGGATGTTCAAGCAATGTACCTTTAAGAAATGCAGTGATGTCAGAGAGTGGGTGGAACTGGGCTTTAGATCAGCCATTTTGCAGTTTTTTAGTTTCAGTTTGAAAAGAGCTTGGGTGTGTGTCTGTGTTTGCAGTGAGCTGGATCTGCTGTGATCACTGCCATGAAAGACTATCTCTGGATCATTTGGGTGATTTAAACTCATAATAGTAAAGCCTTTAACCTGATGTGTTTCTGTTTAAAGGTGTTAAGTCTCTCTTGGATGTTGAAAGGAATAACTGAAGGATTATTTAGTGTTGTAACATTTTCAGGGTTATCTTTGAAGTAAGGGGGTGTTAAGAGATCCAATATTTATTTAAAAGGGTTAAGTTGAGTTCATGGAATAAACATTGTTTTGTGTTTCAAAATCATTTGTCCATAATTGATATATCACACCTGGAGAATAAGCCGTGTGCTCGGAAAAGCAACTAATACATTAAAGGTGGAGGTTGGTTGAACTCCATGATACAGTTTGGGGTTCTGAAAACGCCTCTCCCATAACACTTTTGAACCGCTACAGTCCAAATGATGAAATTCAATGTGGACAAGTGCAAGGTCTTGCACTTTGGAAAAAAGAATAGAGGCATGGACTATTTTCTAAACGGTGACAAAATTCATAATGCTGAAGTGCAAAGGGACTTGGGAGTCCTAGTCCAGGATTCTCTAAAGGTAAGTAAACTTGCAGGTTGAGTCCGTAATTAAGAAAGCAAATGCAATGTTGTCATTTATCTCAAGAGGTTTGGAATATAAAAGCAGGGATGTACTTCTGAAGCTTTATAAAGCATTAGTTAGGCCCCATTTAGAATACTGTGAGCAATTTTGGGCCCCACACCTCAGGAAGGACATACTGGCACTGGAGCGGGTCCAGCGGAGATTCACACGGATGATCCCAGGAATGGTAGGCCTAACATACGATGAACGTCTGAGGATCCTGGGATTATATTCATTGGAGTTTAGGAGGTTGAGGGGAGATCTAATAGAAACTTACAAGATAATGAATGGCTTAGATAGGGTGGACGTAAGGAAGTTGTTTCCATTAGCAGGGGAGACTAGGACCCGGGGGCACAGCCTTAGAATAAAAGGGAGTCACTTTAGAACAGAGATGAGGAGAAATTTCTTCAGCCAGAGAGTGGTGGGTCTGTGGAATTCGTTGCCACAGAGGGCGGTGGAGGCCGGGACGTTGAGTGTCTTTAAGACAGAAGTTGATAAATTCTTGATTTCTCGAGGAATTAAGGGCTATGGAGAGAGAGCGGGTAAATGGAGTTGAAATCAGACATGATTGAATGGTGGAGTGGACTCGATGGGCCGAATGGCCTTACTTCCGCTCCTATGTCTTATGGTCTTAAATGTTGTAGGAACACATAGTGCTGCTCAGAAGGGAATTCCAGGACATTAATCTAGCGACAGTGAAGGAACAGCAACACAATTCCAAGTCAGAATGGTGGCTAGGAGGTGAACTTTCAGGTGGTTATGTCTCCATGCACCTGCAGGCCTGGTCCTACTCGGTGGTAAAGGTTGCAGGTTTGGAAGATGCTGTTGAAGGAGCCTTGGAGAATTGCTGTAGTGCATCATGTAGATGGTACACACTGCTGCCACTGTGCTATGGTAGTGGAAGGAGTGGATGATGAAATAGAGAACCTAGTAGAGTGGTGCAGCGACAATCTATCCCTCAATGCCAGCAAAACTAAAGAGCTGGTCATTAACTTCAGGAAGCAAAGTACTGTACACACCCCGGTCAGCATCAACGGGGCCGAGGTGGAGATGGTTAGCAGTTTCATATTCCATGGGGTACACATCTCCAAAAATTTGTGCTGGTCCACCCACGTTGATGCTACCACCAAGAAAGCACAAAAGCACCTATACTTCCTCAGGAAACTAAGAAAATTTGGCATGTCCACATTAACTCTAACCAACTTTTACAGATGCACCATAGAAAGCATCCTATCAGGCTGCATCACAGCCTGGTATGTCAACTGCTCGGCCCAAGACCGCAAGAAACTTCAGAGAGTCGTGAACACCGCCCAGTCCATCACACAAACCTGCCTCCCATCCATTGATTCCATCTACAATTCCCACTGCTTGGGGACAGTGGGCAGTATAATCAAAGACCCCTCCCACCCGGCTTACTCACTCTTCCAACTTCTTCCATCAGGCAGGAGATACAGAAGTCGGAGAACACGCACAGACTCAAAAACAGCTTCTTCCCCGCTGCTACCCGACTCCTAAACAACCCTCTTATGGAGTGACACTACACCCTGTATGCTTCACTCGATGCCGGTGTTATGTAGTTACATTGTGTACCTTGTGTTGCCCTATTATATATTTTCTTTTATTTCCTTTTCTTTTCATGTACTTAATGATCTGTTGAGTTGCTCGCAGAAAAATACTTTTCACTGTACCTCGGTACACATGACAATAAACAAAATCCACTCCAATGAAAGTGGTGCTGGGGTGTTTTGTCTGGATGGTTTTGAGTGTTGTTGAATTGGAACTCATTCAGGCAACTGGAGAATATTCTATCACACTCCTGGATTTTGCCTTGTAGATATGGATAGGTTTTGGGGTATCAGGTGGCAAATTCCCAGGCTCTCCACTATTGTATTTGAATGGCTGGTCTAGCTCAGTTTCAGGTTGATGATAAGATGCAGAATATTGACAGTGGGGCATCTTTTTCATTCACTCATGGGATCTGGGTGCCATTGGCCAAGCCAGCATATATTAACCGTCCCCAATTGCCCTCGAGAAAGTGGTGGTGAACCACCTTCTTGAACTGCTGCAGTCCCCAAGGTATAAGTACACCCATGGTGCTGTTAGGGAGAGTGTTTCAGGATTTTGACCCAGCCACAGGAAAGGAATGTCAATAGACTTCCAAGTCATGATGGTGAGTAGCTTGGAGGGGAACTTCCATGTGATGGTGTCCCCATGCATCTGCTGCCATTGCCCTCCTAGCTGGTAATGGGTTTAGAAGGTGCCATTGAATATCATGGAAAGATGATTATGGCATGGTAAATGTCATTGAATATCATGGGGAGATGGTCAGATTCTCCCTTTTTCAAGGTGGTCATAGCCTGACCCAAAAATTACTTTCTACTTATTGGCTGAAGCCCGATTGCTGTCTGAGTCTTGCTGCACATGGACAGCTTCAGTGTCAGATGAGTTGCAAATGGTGCATTGTGCAATCATCAGCAAACATCCCCACTTCTGACCTTATGATGGAAAGAAGGTAATAAAGTAGCTGAAGATAGTTGAGCCTTGACACCACCCTGAGGAGGTCCTGCAGAAATGTCCAGCAACAGGGATAATTAGGCTCCAACAACCATCTTCTTTTGTACTAGATACCATTCCCATTGACTTCAGATTTGTTAGGGCTCCTTGATGCCAGTCAGTCAAATGCTGACTTTATGACACGGGCAGTCCCCCACCCCGCCTCCCCCGACAGTGAAAATAGTACTGACTTTCTCAGTCAAAACCCGTGCGACTAATGGTTACCTAAACAAGACAGAATTGCAACATTCACATTCAAGGATAAGGGGCGAGATTCTCCGACCCCCCGCCGGGTCGGAGAATCGCCGGGGGCTGGCGTGAATCCCGCCCCCGCCAGTTGCCGAATTCTCCGGCACCGGAGATTCGGCGGGGGCAGGAATCGCGCCGCGCCGTTTGGCGGGGGCCCCCCCGCGTGATTCTCTGTCCCGGACGGGCCGAAGTCCCGCCGCTAAAATGCCTGTCCCGCCGGCGTAGATTAAACCACCTACCTTACCGGCGGGACAAGGCGGCACGGGCGGGCTCCGGGGTCCTGGGGGGGGGGCGCGGGGCAATCTGGCCCCGGGGGGGGGGGGGGGGGGGGGGGGGGGTGCCCCCACGGTGGCCTGGCCCACGATCGGGGCCCACCGATCCGCGGGCAGGCCTGTGCCGCGGGGGCACTCTTTTCCTTCCGCCTTCGCCACGGTCTCCACCATGGCGGAGGCGGAAGAGACTCCCTCCACTGTGCATGAGCGGGAATGCCGTCAGCGGCCGCTAACGCTCCCGCGCATGCGCCGCCCGGCAATGTCATTTCCGCGCCAGCTGGCGGGGCACCAAAGGCCTTTTCCGCCAGCTGGCGGGGCGGAAATTCATCCGGCGCGGGCCTAGCCCCTTAAGGTTGGGGCTCAAGATGCGGAGCATTCCGCACCTTTGGGGCGGCGCGATGCCCGACTGATTTGCGCCATTTTGGGCGCCAGTCGGTGGACATCGCGCCGATACCGGAGACTTTCGCCCAAGGAACCCAAACAATGGGTCAACGTTTTCAGAATAATAATCTTTATTAGCATCACAAATAGGCTTACATTAACAGGGCAATGAAGTTACTGTGAAAATCCCCTAGTTGCCACACTCCGACGCCTGTTCAGGTACACTGAGGGAGAATCCAACTCACCTAACAAGCACATCTTTCCGAACTTGTGGGAGGAAACCCACGCAGACACGGGGAGAACGTGCATACTCCATAGACGTTGTACCAAGCCGGAATCAAACCTGGGTCCCTGGCGCTGCGAAGCAACAATGCTAACCACTGTGCTGCCAGGAGTCAAAGCGAAAAAATAAGCAACAACAAAACAAACTGCATAACATGTTCCCCCTTCCTCCTATTTCCACAATTTTTAATCACGAGCCCCATTAAAAGTCCCATACAGATACATCTGTAAGAACCAGCAGAGGAAAAAGATGTAGTCGAGGATCTCGCAAGTGGACATTTCCAGGAATAGTCCACTAAGACCGTTTCCTGCAAAAGACTTTACACACCCATTTCCTGTTTTGTGCAAAACACCTTTCTGGCCAGCCAATACAGACACACGTTATGAAGAAAGACACTGGCCACAACAAGGAACAACTGCTTCTCTTTTGTTATGAATGCTTAAACCCAATCTAGGTAAAAGAATTGCAATATAATGTTTAAAAAACAATTCCCTTTCTCACTGTTGAAATAGAACCCAATGAAAACATCACCAAAAAATCCAGGATGGAAAAATATGCAACTTTTTAACGACCAAGTTTTCTTTCACAGGGAAGGAAAATTGTGTGGGAAGCCCATATATCACAAACAGGCCCTTCGGCCCTCCAAGCCTGCGCCGAATGGACTGGCTCTGTGGTGAATGTATTCACCAGAATAAGTTGTCTGTAGAGTATTGCAATATGATCCCTTTTCCATGTAGTGTACTGGAACCCTGGTGGGCTCCGCCTCTGGCTTTGCCCCCCGGACGGTATATAGACCAGCCGCCTAGGGGCAGCACTCAGTTGTTACAGCGATCTCAGGCAGGCAAGTTCTTGTGTAATAAAGCCTATGTTCTCTCGCTCTCATCGTCTAGCAGTGGATTAATGGTACATCAATTTCTTTTTTTTTTAAATTTAGAGTACCCAATTCATTTTTTCCCAATTAAGGGGAAATTTGACGTGGCCAATCCACCTCGCCTGCAAATCTTTGGGTTGTGGGGGCGGAACCCACGCAGACACAGGGAGAATGTGCAAACTCCACACGGACAGTGACCCAGAGCCGGGATCGAACCTGGGACCTCAGCGCCGTGAGGCCGCAGTGCTAACCACTGCACTGCCGTGCTGCCCATGGTACATCAATTTATTACACAAAGGCATTACTATGGAAGCCGCTCTGAAGCTTGATGAATTGGAACTCGACGCACGAGCAGCAATGCCTTCCCTCCGACGCCCTCAAGCTGCGCCTCCTCCACGCCCGGGTGAGCCACCGAATTCTCGGGTACGATTCAGGACGCAGCCACGTACGACGCTGCAGTTGCGATTCTAAAGACAGTTCGTGAAGCCCATGAATGAAGTGTTCGCGCGGCACTTCCTCACTACTCGCCGACAATGCGCCGGGGAAATCGCTGGACTAGTACCTGGAGAACCCTCAGTACTGGGTGGGGTTCCTGGGTTATGGGGATAGGGTGGAGGTGGTTGACCTTGGGTAGGGTGCTCTTTCCAAGAGCCGGTGCAGACTCGATGGGTCGAATGGCCTCCCTTCTGCACTGTAAATTCTATGATACTCTATAACCCGACTCTACTCGCCCGCAACTGCAATTACAAGGATGTGAAGGCTGACGAGCACATGAAACTGATGATCTGGGACACCTAATTGGCTGGAGTCCGGTCTAAGTCCGGCAGCAACGCTGGAAAACGGGGCCACAGACCTACAGGACATGGTTAAGCTAGCCTCCTTGTTAGAGTGGCCTTCTAGAGCCTCAGCGCATTTCCGGCAGACCCAGCGAACCCCTTGTGGGCACCACAGTCGCGGCCTTCACCAGACCTGACTACGTCCCAGGCCTGTGCCGCGCGGCTGCCCATTCCGCCCGGAGGACCGCCTTGCTACTTCTGCGGTCAGGGCCAACACCCCTGGCAGCGTTGCCCAGCCCTCACCGCGACATGCAGCGACTGTGGCAAAAAGGGACATTTTGCCAGAGTCTGTCTGGCCCAATCCAAAGCCTCGAAGTCAAAAGTGTACCAGGCCCGACCCACGGACTCACAGGCCCGCAGACCCGACAATGTGGCTGCGTGCCTGCCGGCACCGCCCCCTTCAGGCACGTCATCCACCTCGTGCAGTCGTGGGGGCCGCCATCTTTAACCCAGCCCAACATGTGCGACCCCTTACTGCGTGCGGCCCATGGGGGCCGCCATCTTACGGCCCCGACACCTCTGACCATGCAGACTACCCGCAGCTCGGTGCAGTCACCCTCGACCAGTCATGGCCAAAACCCCTGAAGAACTCGCTGATGCCCGTCCGGGTCAATGGGCATGAGACTTCCTGTCTTTTTGACTCTGGGAGCACAGAGAGCTTCGTCCACCCCGACACGGTATGGCACTGCTCCCTCCACATCTACCCCACATCCCAGACAATCTCCCTCGCCTCCGGATCCCATTTGGTACAGATCCGGGGTACTGTGTCGCGAACCTCGCGATACAGGGCGCTGAGTACGCCCATTTTAAACTGTATGTCCTCCCTCACCTCCGCGCACCCCTACTGCTTGGACTCGACTTCCAATGCAGTCACCGAAGCCTGACGCTAAAGTTCGGCGAACTACAACCCCCCCCCCCCACCCCACTGTATGTAGCCTCGCGACCCCTACCCCCCTGCGCTCTTTGCAAACCTCACCACCGACTGTAAGCCTGTCGCCACTAGGAGCAGGCGGTACAGTTCGCAAGACATGGCTTTCATCAAGTCGGAGGTCCAGCGACTCTTGAGGGAGGGGGTCATCGAGGCCAGCAACAGCCCCTGGAGAACACAAGTGGTGGTTGTCAGGACCGGGGAAAAGAATCGGATGGTTGTGGACTACAGCCAGACCATTAACTGGTTCACGCAATTTGATGCGTACCCCCTCCCCCGCATAGTGGAGATGGTCAACCAGATCGCACAGTACCGGGTGTTCTCCACAATCAATCTGAAGTCTGCCTACTATAAGGTCCCGATCCGCCTGGAAGAGTGCCACTACACTGCTTTTGAAGCAGCCGGCCGACTCTTCCACTTCCTCAGGGTCCCTTTCGGCGTCACTAATGGGGACTTGGTTTTTCAGAGAACGATGGACCAAATGGTGGACCAGTATGGGCTGCGGGCTACATACCCATACTTGGACAATGTTACCATCTGCGGCCATTATCAGCAGGACCACAACGCCAACCTCCAGAGGTTGTTCCAGGCCACCCAATCCCTCAACCTCACATATAACAAAGGGAAGTGCATTTTCTGCACATCCTTGGCTATGTCGTGGAAAACGGAGTCCTAGGGCCCGACCCCATGCGCCCCATCATAGAACTTCCCTTTCCCCACAGCCTTAAGGCCCTCAAACGCTGCCTGGGGCTCTTTTCCTACTACGCCCAGTGGGTCCCCAACTATGCGGACAAAGCCCGCCCACTTATCAAAGCCACTATATTCGCCGTGACGGCAGAGGCCTGCTCGGCCTTCAGCCACATCAAGGCCGATATTGCCAAAGCCACGATGCACGTGGTGGACGAGTCCATCCCTTTCCAGGTAGAGAGCGATGGGTCAGACATCGCCCTGGCCACCACCCTCAATCAGGCGGGCAGGCCAGTAGCCTTCTTTTCTAGAACCCTCCACATCTCCGAGATTCAACACTCCACTGTCGAGAAGGCAGCGCAAGCCATTGTGGAAGCTGTGCGGCACTGGAGGCACTACCTAGCCAGTAGGAGATTCACCCTCGTCACCGATTGGTTGCCTTCATGTTCGACAACGCACAACGGGGCAAAATAAAATACGACAAAATCTTGAGGTGGAGAATCAAACTCTCCACCTATACGTACGATATTAAGTATCATCCTGGGGAGCTCAGTGAGCCCCCAGATGCCCTGTCCCGCAGCACCTGCGCCAGCGCGCAAGACAACCGACTTCGGGCTATCCACGTTGACCTCTGTCACCCGGGGGTCACTCGGCTTATCCACTTTATTAAAGCCCGCAACCTGTCCTACTCCACTGAGGTCAGGGCCATGACCAGGGATTGTCAAGTCTGTGCGGAGTGCAAGCCGCACTTCTACTGGCCAGACAAGGCCCACCTGATAAAGGCCTCCCGGCCCTTTGAGCGCCTCAGCATCGACTTCAAAGGGCCCCTCCCTTCCACCAACCGTAATATATACTTCCTGACCGTCATCGACGAATATTCCCGCTTCCCCTTCACAATCCCATGTCCCGACATGACCTCGCCCACCGTTATAAAGGCTTTGCACAGCATCTTCATCCTTTTCGGTTTCCCTGCATACGTCCACAGTGACCGGGGCACCTCCTTCATGAGCAATGAGCTGCGTCAGTACCTGCTTCAGTAAGGGCATCGCCTCGAGCAGGACTATGAACTACAACCCGCAGGGAAACGGGCAGGTGGAGAGGGAGAACGCGATGGTGTGGAAGGCCGTCCTTCTTGCCCTTCAGTCTAGAAGTCTCCCAATTCCCCGCTGGCAGGAGGTCCTACCCGACGCGCTCCACTCCATTAGATCGCTCCTCTGCACAGCCACGAACGAGACCCCTCACGACCGTTTGTTTGTCTTCCCTGGGAAGTCCATCTCCGGGGACTCGCTTCCATCCTGGCTGACAACTCCGGGACCCGTCCTTCTCCGGAAGCATACGAGGTGCCATAAGACCGACCCCCTGGTCGAGAGGGTCCAGCTGCTACACGCCAACCCCCAATACGCCTACGTCACGCACCAAGACGGACGGCAAGATACGGTCTCCCTCCGGGACCTGGCCCCTGCTGGATCCCATGCCAACGACTCCCCCTCCTACCACCACCCCCCCCAACGCTTTACGCCCCCCCAAGGCTCCTGTACTGTCCCGAGCCCACGCTGCCATCCACCTCCCCCTTACCGCTAACCACCCCCCCCCCCTGCTTACCCCCACTCCTCAACCGTTGCCGACACGCCGGACCGAAGCTCCAGACGACACGCTCCCAGAGTCAACGACCAGGGCGGCAGCACCGGCCGCACCGCCAGGGCTGAGGAGGTCCAGTAGAACAGTCCGGCCTCCAGACAGACTGAACATTTGATGACCCCACTTCACCACCGCTGGACTTCATTTTTTTAACAGGGGGTGAATGTGGTGAATGTATTCACCAGAATAAGTTGTCTGTAGAGTATTGTAATATGATCCCTTTTCCATGTAGTGTACTGGAACCCTGGTGGGCTCCGCCCCCCCGGACGATATGTAGACCAGCCGCCTGGGGGCGGCACTCAGTTGTTACAGCGATCTCAGGCAGGCAAGTTCTTGTGTAATAAAGCCTATGTTCTCTCGCTCTCATCGTCTAGCAATGGATATCACTCGCCAAAGGAACAACTTACTTGTGCTATTACCTGGCCTTCTCCCAAAGCCCTGCACATTCTTCCCTTTCACAAAATAATCCAATTCCCTCTTAACTGCCTTGATCAAACATGCCTCCATCACACTGGGGCAGTGTTCCAGATCCCAACCACTTTGCTGCATGAGAACATTTTTCCTCATGTTGCCATTGCTTCTTTTGTCAATCACCTTAAATTTGTGCCCTCTTGTTCTCAGTCTTGTCACAAATAGGAACAGTTTCTCCCTTTCTACTCTGTCCAGACCACCCATGATTTTTGAACACCTAACAAATCTCTTCTCAACCGTCTCCAAGGAAAACAGCCCCAGCTTCTCCAATCCACCCACTTAACCGAAGTTCTTCATCGCTGGAACCATGCTCGTGAACTCTCTCAAATGCCCTAACACCTTTCCTAAAGTGTGGTGCCCAGAACTGGGTGCAATACTGCAGCCGAAGCCAAATACAAGTTTTCTGTAAGTTTACTTTATTCATGCAGGGGAAGTGAGCTTCACTGAGTAGGCCAGCATTCATTGCCCATCCCTAATTGCCCTTGAGATGGTGGCAGTGAGCTGCCTTCTTGAACCACTGCAGTCCACATGCTGTAGGTACACCCAGAGTGCTGTTAGGGTATTCCAGGATTTTGACCTCCTTGCTTTTGCACTCTCAATGCAGTCAATTATTTATGCACTTGTACACCAAGGTCCCTCTACTCCTGCACTCCCTTTAGAGTTGTATCCTTTATTTAATATTGCCCCCCACATCCTTTCTACCAAAATGAATTACTCATACTTCTCTGCATTCAATTTCATCTGTCACTTGTCCACACATTCCACCAACCTGTCTATGCCCTTTTGAAGTTCTACTCTTGAGCCTCCCAGTTCATAATCCTTCCAAGTTTTGCATTGTGCACAAATTTTTAATCTGTGGCCTTTACACAATATCTAGGTCATTAATATATAATCAGAAAAAAATTTACTACAAACCTTCCTCCAGTCTGAAAAATACCCAGTAGCCACTATGCTCTTTCTCGTCACTCAGCCAATTATTCCAAATTTATGTCACTACAGTTCCTTTTATTCCATGAGTTATAACTTCTCCTGTAATCTTGTGTAGCATTTTATTTAAATGCCTTTTGCAAGTCCATATATACCACATCAACCGCACCCTGTGCTGTCTTGTCAAAAACCCCACCAAGTTTGTTAAACACAATTTACCTTGAACAAATCTGTGCTGATTTCCCTTCAATAACAAACATTTAAATAAAGTGACTGGCCTGTAGTTGCTGCCTTGTCTTTACATTTTCTTGAACAAGGGTGCAACATTTGCAATTCTCCAGTGCACTGGCCACCACCCTCAAGTATAAGGAAGACGGGAGAATTATGGCCAGTGCCTTCTCAATTCCCACCATCACTTCCCTCAGTATCCTTAGATGCATCTGCTCCTTGTGTTTTATTGGTCTATCCGATTAAAAGAAATGTTCTCATGTCGGAACTACCTGCTCTTTCATCATGACCTGCATTACATCAAATTGAGGTACACAAGATAAACGGTATGGATAAAGTAGACCTGGAGCGGATGCTTCCTCTTGTGGGGCAATCTAAAATGAGGTCAATGTTTAGGATAAAGGTTGCAAATTTAAAACTTCTCCCAAAGGGTTGTGAATCTGTGGAATTTGCTACCCCAGAGTGCGCTGTTTGCTCGGGCAGTGAGTAAATTTGAGGAGTTAGACAGATTTTTAATCGGTAATGGGTTCAAGGCTTATGGAGAACAGATAGGACGGTGGAGTTAAGGCCAGGATGAGATCGAATGGTGGAGCAGACTCAATGTGCCAAATGGCCTAATTCTGTTCCTATGAACATCTTGTTTCTTGGTAAAGACAGATGTAAAGTATTCATTAAAAACCCCATCTATACCCCTACATCTATGTATGAAGAGAACACCCTCAGAATAGAGACCAGAAACTTTGACACAGGGCAGTTAAGAAACGTCAGCAAGTCATTTATCCGAAACTGTCCCAACCAGGGGGCAGGTGAACTCGAGGGGTAGGGTTGGGAAAATAATCCTATGATGAATGTACCATCCTGATACCATTCATCTAACATAATACAGGAACATTTGTATTTGCCAATGACCAGATACAGGGCAAATAAAAACCACCCCTAACTTAAATATGTACTATGTAGGGGAGGCAGTGGGATAGTGCACTGTTACTGGACTAGTATTCCAGAGGCCCAAGGTAATGCTCTGGGGGCCCAGATTCAAATCCCACCATGCCGGATGGTAAAATTAGAATTGAATAAAATTTTGGAATTAAAAGTCTAAACTATTAGATTGTCCTAAAAACCCCATCTGGCTCACTCGTGTCCGCTAGGCAAGGAAATCTGCCGTCCTTACTTGGTCTGGCCTACAGATCCATAGCAAAGTGAATGACTCAAGGGCAATTCGGGGTGGGCAATAAATGCTGGCACAGCCAGCAATTCCCACATTCTATGAAAGAATTAAAAAGTAATTATTTCCCACGTTATCCAACTGCAATGATGAAACATGATCCGCTAACACAAACTCCAGTGCAAACAAAAAAAAAATGCAAGTATTCTCGTTCAAAACAGAGCAAGCAGCAACAACATATCCCCCTGTCTCCACCCAGAACAAAAGAGGGTGTGGATGCAGAATGACCTGAACAAGGCTCTGGCATTATTAAATCTAAAGACTGGTGTTATTTTCAGTATTTTTCTTTCTCTCACAGGCTCCAACGTAGAGCTGCCCTGAGATTTATTGTTAAAGTTTGGTCAGTAACAGCTCAAAAACAGGATTAACAGTAACTCACATTTGGTACTCGTCGATAGCTTCCACTAACTGTCCCCAGGAATCGAAGTCTGTCCCCTTTTTGAAACTCGCGTGCCATTTTTGTATTGTTTTATTAATATCAGTCATTTTTTTTTTCAAAAGAAACAGTGTTTTCAAAACTATATATTATCGCTGCAAATGATATCAAGTCAGCATTTGGACGCGGTTTACAAACTATTCTGGACTCAAGTCACAGCCTCCAACCAGTACCAAATCCAGCTCCTGACCAAGCCCATCTGAGCTCTCTCTGTGTGGGGAATCCAAGCCAAAGGAGGAGGGAGGGGGAGGGGAAAAGAGGCCCGAAACCTAACCTGATGGCTGCCAGCACCGCCCGCCCCGCCTTCCTCCGGTCCGATTGGGCCCTCAACCGTCTCGGCCGCTTTGTGCCTGATATGATTGGCCGACTAGCCCGTCACTCACCAGCCTAGCCCGCCCCCGCGCGGGTTGAAGTCCACGCTGCAAGGTCGGTTGAGCGGGCGCGAAACGCGACGGTTGAGGTGATGTAACCGTAAACAAGTGAGGGCGAGCCCGCGCTGGGCCTCTCCACCAATGGGAATGCGGGAGTGTCCGCAATGACGTCTTCCCAAGAGGGGACGTGGGCGGGGCCCCAAACCAACGGGCGATGGCGGTCCGCGACTTTGTTTTTGAAACGGAAGCAAACGTCGAAGGGCCCCGGATAAATCATCGGGGGAGGGGAGGATTAAATGTGCAAATAAAAACAATATGGCTAAAAACAATTTGGCGTACACGGGAAGGATGCGACGTCCCGGGAGAGGGGCGTGGTGCGGGGACGTCAGCGCGCAGCGTGCTCGCGGGCTGTGTGACTTCCGACTGTGTCAGAGCGTTGCGGGGAGTGCGAGGGAGGGGCCAGCGAGCGAGCCATCCACCCGCCCGGGCATTAAAGGCGCTTCTTCCCCCAACAAGTCACAATGACCCACTGGTTCCACCGAAACCCGCTGAAAGCCACGGCCCCGGCTTCGTTCAATCTCTACGGGGTTGCCACCAACAACGCCGCGGCGAAGATCTGCAAGTAAGGTTCAAAAAAACAAATGTCAGGCCTTTTAAATCGGCTTTTCCATCGAGCCCCCCCCCCCCCCCCCCCCAGATAACAAAGTCTGTCTCCCCTCTCACCATCCCCCTCCCCACCCTCTTCCCCCCCCCTCACTGCCCTCTCCCCCCTCACCGCCCTCTTCCGCCCTCTTCCCCCCTCACCGCCCTCTTCCCCCCTCACCGCCCTCTTCCCCCCTCACCGCCCTCTTCCCCCCTCACCGCCCTCTTCCCCCCTCACCGCCCTCTTCCCCCCTCACCGCCCTCTTCCCCCCTCACCGCCCTCTTCCCCCCTCACCGCCCTCTTTCCCCCCCCCTCACCGCCCTCTTTCCCCCCCCCTCACCGCCCTCTTTCCCCCCCCCTCACCGCCCTCTTTCCCCCCCCCTCACCGCCCTCTTTCCCCCCCCCTCACCGCCCTCTTTCCCCCCCCCTCACCGCCCTCTTTCCCCCCCCCTCACCGCCCTCTTTCCCCCCCCCTCACCGCCCTCTTTCCCCCCCCCTCACCGCCCTCTTTCCCCCCCCCTCACCGCCCTCTTTCCCCCCCCCCTCACCGCCCTCTTTCCCCCCCCCTCACCGCCCTCTTTCCCCCCCCCTCACCGCCCTCTTTCCCCCCCCCCTCACCGCCCTCTTTCCCCCCCCCTCACCGCCCTCTTTCCCCCCCCCCTCACCGCCCTCTTTCCCCCCCCCCCACCGCCCTCTTTCCCCCCCCCCCACCGCCCTCTTTCCCCCCCCCCTCACCGCCCTCTTTCCCCCCCCTCACCGCCCTCTTTCCCCCCCCTCACCGCCCTCTTTCCCCCCCCTCACCGCCCTCTTTCCCCCCCCCTCACCGCCCTCTTTCCCCCCCCCCTCACCGCCCTCTTTCCCCCCCCCCCTCACCGCCCTCTTTCCCCCCCCCCCTCACCGCCCTCTTTCCCCCCCCCCCTCACCGCCCTCTTTCCCCCCCCCCCTCACCGCCCTCTTTCCCCCCCCCCCTCACCGCCCTCTTCCCCCCCCCCCCTCACCGCCCTCTTCCCCCCCCCCCTCACCGCCCTCTTTCCCCCCCCCCCCTCACCGCCCTCTTCCCCCCCCCCCTCACCGCCCTCTTTCCCCCCCCCCCTCACCGCCCTCTTTCCCCCCCCCCCTCACCGCCCTCTTTCCCCCCCCCCCTCACCGCCCTCTTTCCCCCCCCCCCCTCACCGCCCTCTTTCCCCCCCCCCTCACCGCCCTCTTTCCCCCCCCCCCCCTCACCGCCCTCTTTCCCCTCCCCCCCCCCCCCCCCCCCCCACCGCCCTCTTTCCCCCCCCCCCTCACCGCCCTCTTTCCCCCCCCCCCTCACCGCCCTCTTTCCCCCCCCCCCCTCACCGCCCTCTTTCCCCCCCCCCCCTCACCGCCCTCTTTCCCCCCCCCTCCCCCCCCCTCACCAGAGAGCCCAGTCATAAAACACTCCGAATAAAAAACACCACAACTTCCTTGTTTACTGACGGGTTTGACAGCACAATACATTGGAATGAACATGGTACAGGGAGGAGGCCATTCGGCCGTCCTGTCTGTGCTACCCGCCCACCTCGTGCTGCACTCGCCTGCCTTTCCCCCCAAACCCAGACCAGCCTCCATTGACCCCCCCCCCCAATATACTCTGTGTATTACACATCCTCATTGCCTGGCCTGGTTTTTCCTCATGCCGCTGTTGCTTCTCTTGCCAATTGCTCTTTCATTCTCAATCCTTCCGCCAGTGGGAACAGTATCACCCAATCCCGTATAAGCTTTGAATACCTGGATCAAATCTACTCCTTAACTTGCTCTTTCCAAGGAGGACAGTCCCAATTTGTCAATCTTGCTGCATAATTTAAGCTTTTGAAATATTCAGCACGGGGCTAAATCGCTGGCTTTTAAAGCAAAGCTGGCCTTTTTGCCAAAGTCATTTCTTCGAGGGGTGGTCGGGCTGGTCTCATTGTTTGTGTGGGCAGGGAAGGTAGCTGGTATAATAATAATTGCTTATTGTAAGGAAGCCCGGCTAATCACGCCCATATGGTCTGGTCGTGCCTGACACTGGAGGGGTGTTGTGAGGACTATGTCTACGGTGGTGAAAGTCCAGGTCCAGCGAAGTTGGGGGCTAGCACTATTTGGAGTGGCGGACGAGCTGGGAGTGCAGGAGGCGAGAGAGGCTGGTATCCTGGCCTTTGCGTCCCTGGTAGCCCAGCGGAAGATCTTGCTATTGTGGAAAGACGCGAAGTCCCCCGTGTGGAAGCCTGGATAAACGACATGGCCGGGCTCATCAAACTGGAGAGGATAAAGTTTGCCTTGAGAGGGTCTGCGCAGGGGTTCTTCAGGCAGTGGCAACCGTTCCTAGACTATCTCGCAGAGCGTTAGATGGAGGTTGGTCGGTCAGCAGCAGCAACCGAGGGAGGGGGAGGGGGAAAAGAAGGGGGGGGCAGGGAAAGGGTTTTTTCCTAGGGGCACTTGAGAAAGAAAAACATAAACATATGGGAAAATCAATATGTGCGGGAGGAACCCATTGTACAAAGTTCTGTATTATGTTGGATAGATATGTTTATGTCTTGCTCTGTTACTTTTTTCTTTTTTGTTACGGGGGGGGGGTTTGAATGGTTGAAAATTTTTGTTGAAAAATTCTGAATAAACATTTTAAAAAAAAATTATAATAATTGCTTATTGTCACAAGTAGGCTTCAGTGAAGTTACTGTGAAAAGCCCCTAGTTGCCACATTCTGGCACCTGTTCGGGGAGGCTGGTATGGGAATTGAACCTGCGCTGCTGGCATTGTTCTGCATTAGAAGCCAGCTGTTTAGCCCACTGTGCTAAATCAGAAGGCAGTGCTCCAAAGGGAGCGGCAGTCAGGGGCCTGGCCATCCTGTACCTGTCACACTATTATTGGGCAGTGACTGTGGAGACGGTGCGGGGCTTGATTAGATTTGTTTATTGTCACGTGTACTGAGGTTCAATGAAAAGTATTGTTCTGTGTACAGCTCAGACAGATCATTCTGTACATGAAAAGTAAATACATAGAGCAAACATAAAATATACAATGTAAGTACATAGACACCAGCATCGGGTGAAATACTACTCGGGAGAGCAGATGTGTGAAGACATCAGTCCATAAGCGGGCCATTCAGGAGTCTGGTGACAGTGGGGAATAAGCTGTTTTTGAATCTGTGCGTGTTCTCAGACTTTTGTATCTCCTGCCCAATGGAAGAGAATAAGCAGGGTGGGAGGGATCTTTGATTATGCTGCCTGCTTTCCCCAGGCAGTGGGAGATGTAGATGGTCAGTGGATGGGAGGCAGGTTTGTGTGATGGACTAGGCGGTACCGGTTCACGACTCTCTGTAGTTTCTTGCGGTCTTGGGCCAAGCAGTTGCCAGACCAGGCTGTGATGCTTTCTATGGTGCACCTGTAAAAGTTGGTAGAGTCAATGTGTACATGCCAAATTTCCTTAGTTTCCTGAGAAAGTATAGGTGCTTTCTTGATTGTAGCGTTGATGTGGGTGGACCAGGACAGGTTGTTGGTGATGTGCACACCTAGGAATTTGAAGCCGGCAGCAATCTCCACCTCACCCCCGTAGATGCAGACAGGGGTGTGTACAATACTTCGCTTCCTGAAGTCAATGATCAGTTCTTCAATTTTGCTGATTATTGAGGGAGAGATTGTTGTCGTTACACCACTCCACTAGGTTCTCTATCTCCCGCTCATCATTGTTTGAGATCCGACCCACTACGGTCGTGTCATCAGCAAACTAAGTCGAGTGTGGACAGGGTGTAGAGTAGGGGACTAAGTATGCAGCCTTGTGGGGCCCCAATATTGAGGACTATCGTGGAGGTGGTGTTGTTTATCCTTACTGATTGTGGTCTATGGGTCAGAAAGGTAAGGATCCAGTTGCAGAGGGAGGAGCCAAGTCCTAGGTTTTGGAGCTGTGATACGAGTTTGGCTGGGATTATGGTGTTGAAGACTGAGCTGTAGTCAATAAATAGGAGTCTGGTGTAGGAGTCCTTGTTGTCAAGATGCTCCAGGGATGAGTGTAGGGCCATGGAGATGGCATCAGTTGTGGACTGGTTGTGACAGTATGCGAACTGCAATGGATCAAGGCATTCTGGGAGTATGGAGTTGGTGTGCCTCATGACCAACCTCACGAAGCACTTAATTGCGATCGATGATAAAGACACCAGACGATAGTCGTTGAGGCACGTTGCCTGATACTTCTTTGGCACCGGCTGATGGTGGTGGTCTTGAAACAGATGGGGAAGTTGTCCGCGAACACATCTGCCAGCTGGTCCGTGCAGGATCTGAGTGCACGATCAGGGACCCCATAGGACCCGTTGCTTTCAGAGGGTTCACTTTCAAGAAGGCCGATCTGACTTCGGTGGGTATGTTGGGGGCTGCCTGAGCAGTTGATAGCGGTTTGATAGTTTCCTGCTCAAACTAGTATAGAATGCATTGAGTTCTTCGTAGAGGGGTGCACTACTGCTGGAGATTCTGCTCGGCTTTGCTTTGTAGCCCATTGTTTAAGCCTTGCCGCAACTGACGTGAGGCCTGTAATGCTAGTATGTGACTCTAGCTTGGTCTGATATTGTCTCTTGACGTCCCTGATGACTTTACGGAGGTCGTACCTTGAATTCTTGTGTATGTCATGGTCACCTGACTTGGGACGCATCAGCCCTGGCGGGGATGCATAGAGCATGTCCATCAAAGTGTTACATCCGCCTTCAAAGCTTCTGCTGGTATGTCGACTGGTCCAGCTGATTTGCCACATTTCAGTGATGGGATTGCTTCCATGAAGTCTGCTTTTGATGGTGGTTCACAGATATCCAGTAGGTTTTCTGAATATTGTATGTCCGCTAATCCAGTTGGTGGGGGTGAATTGAGGATTTGGTTGAAATGTTCTGCCTATCTCCTGAGTTGATCTTCTGTAAAAGTGAGACGTTTTCCATCAAGGTCCCTAATTTGGGCATTTATCTGAATTTTCCTGATCGCTGTTTAGTTGTTTCGTAGAGCTTCTTCATATTATGCTGGTCTGCTGTTGTTTCTTTCTGCATGTACAAGATTCTCAATGTATCTGTTCTTAGCTGCTCTTCTGCTAACTTTAACTTCTGTTAGCCTGTGTATTCCCTTTGTGCATTTGTTCTTTGAGCTCTGGTGCGACAGTTGTTCATCTCTCCCTGATTTCAATTTTTTTCAAGAGTAGTATTTGAAATCCAGGGCTTGTCTTGCCTGTTTTTCCGTCGCAATACATCCTCACATGTTCTCTTCCAAACAGTCTTTAGTTGTTGCCATTGATCCTGCATTGATGTTTCAATATCCTGTAAATCTTAGAGCTTGAATGTGTTTTGCAATGTGAATTGATACAAGTTTAATATTGCTTTGTCCTTGAGACTGCCGATGTTGAATTTTACTCTCGCTGACTCTCTTTCTGCCCCTCTCTTGAGCTTCAGCTGGACTTGGGGCTATGAGGCGATACTGGTCTGAACAGCTGTGTTCAACTCTGACATCTAGTAAAGATCTTCTGTAGGTTTTACTGATGTAGATGTGATCAGTTTGGTTCTCTGTTGTGAGTTGGAGATCCTTGTGTGGGTAAATTGACCCTTCTATAACCAGTCCAAGATCTGCACTCAAATCTGCAAACCTCTCTCTGTTCTTCATATCTCCTAAACTTTGTTTCCCCACAACGAGCTCATATCCTGTATTTATATTACCTATCTTCATGTTCTTGTCCTGCATCAATGTTATAGTCTCTTTCTGTGGGCTGTTTCCTCCCTTACGTCCATGCCGTGGGAGACAGTAACAGGCGATGCAGACAGACAAGGCTCCAGTGAAGCTGGAAGGGCTATCTTCTTCTTCTTCTTCTTCTTCTTCTCCTTCTCCTTCTCCTCCTCCTCCTCCTCCTCCTCCTCCTCCTCCTCCTCCTCCTCCTCCTCCTCCTCCTCCTCCTCCTCCTCCTCCTCCTCCTCCTCCTCCTCCTCCTCCTCCTCCTCCTCCTCCTCCTCCTCCTCCTCCTCCTCCTCCTCCTCCTCCTCCTCCTCCTCCTCCTCCTCCTCCTCCTCCTCCTCCTCCTCCTCCTCCTCCTCCTCCTCCTCCTCCTCCTCCTCCTCCCTCCCTCCCTCCCTCCCTCCCTCCCTCCCTCCCTCTCTCTCTCTCTCTCTCTCTCTCTCTCCCTCTCCCTCTCCCTCTCCCTCTCCCTCTCCCTCTCCCTCTCCCTCTCCCTCTCCCTCTCCCTCTCCCTCTCCCTCTCCCTCTCCCTCTCCCTCTCCCTCTCCCTCTCCCTCTCCCTCTCCCTCTCCCTCTCCCTCTCCCTCTCCCTCTCCCTCTCCCTCTCCCTCTCCCTCTCCCTCTCCCTCTCCCTCTCCCTCTCCCTCTCTCTCTCCCTCTCCCTCTCCCTCTCCCTCTCTCTCTCTCTTTTTCCCCCCCCCCCCCCCCCCTTCAGTGGATTAAACAGATTACAGAAACACAGATAAATAGATGAACCGTTTACCGTCTTGTTGGTGGAGGTTCTTCTGATGAAGAAACTGTGACATCACCAGCAATCTATGCCTTACCAATGATGCTCCTGTCTTGAGAATGTAAAAGTTATCTCGGGATGATATTCCAGCTAAACTGTTGCATTATGTTGTGTTGTAAACTTAGCTGCAGAAAGAGGGTGAACGGTGTTGTGGAAAGGGGTGGTTAGGAAGTAACACAGGAAATTTTCAATCTTAACAGGGAACCTTTTTGAATAAGGGCAGTGCTGGCAAGGCCGCCTTTATTGTTTTCCCCCATTAGTCCTGAAGTGGTGATAGTTGATTGCTTTCTTGAGCCATTTCAGCCTTGTGATGGAGTTGGGCAGTGAATTATGCGTTCTCGCACAGTAATGATAAAGGAATGGCAGGATCATGTGTGGCTTGGAAGTGACGGAGTTTCCAAGACCTTGCTACACTTGGCCTCTGTAATAGAGGGCATAGGGCTGGGAATGAGAGTTTGGTAAGTTGATGCAGTGCATCCTGTAAACGTCCTTGATGATGCCCATCTTGAAATGGTGCAGCAGTTTCACCCATCCAGGTTAGCAGGTAGTATTCTGCCATGTTTCTGAGAACTACTCCACCACAGTCCACGTGTTGTCTCTCCAGCCGACCAGTATCATTAATTGAACAATGATGTTGTAGATCTCTTCCCGCATGGTTGCCACATGCGGGACCTAGAAAATCATTGTTCAATTAATGATACTGGTCGGCTGGAGAGCCTTCTGAGGCTGCGTAGTTAAATCCACCTCTGTTTCATCTTGCATCAGTTACCCTTCTTTACCTATAAAAAAAGAAAGACTTGCTTTCTGCTTTTCACAGTCTCAATGTCGCAAAGTGCTTCACAACCAATAAAGTACTTTTGAAGTGTAGTCACTGTTCTAATGTAGAAAGTGCAGCATCAATTTGGAAACCGCAAACTCCCACAAGCAGCAATTTGAAAGTGACCATTTTTTTTTTGTGATGTTGATTGAGGGATAATCTTTGAACCAAGGGTTTCCTGGTTTTCAAAAATGTATCATTGGTTCTTTTGGACCCAATTGAGAAAGCAGCTGGGGCCTGGGTTGAATTAAATAAAAAATGAAAGTGTTGGAAAAACTCACCTGGTCTGTCAGCATCTGTAGAGAGAGAAACAAAGTTAACGTTTCAAGTCGAACATCATCTCTTTGGTTCCAAAGAAGAGTCATACTGTCCTCAAAACGTTAACTCTGTCTCCATAGATGCTGCCAGGCCAGACCCGCTGAGTTCTTCCAGCAATTTCTGTTTTTATTTCAGATTTGCAGCATTCACAATGTTTAACTTTTGTTCAGTCTCTCACCTCTGTGCTTGAATTGATTTGGTGCTCACATCCCTGAGGTGGAAGAGCAACTTTCCTGCTTCCAACCTAGAGCCAAGACCTTTACTAACAAAGTCACAGCTGACAGTGAATCCAGAAAGGGTATTGGCTTATTAGAGACAGAATTAGATATTCTCTTGTAGAAAACACTGTCTAATAGATCAGAAACAAACAATGACAGGTTCTGGGATCTGACCTTACTGTCATATTCGGGAGTGCTGAGGCTAATTGTAATATCCTCACTGCTAACCCATCTGAGGTTAACTAACTCATTGTCGGTCAGGAGTTCAACCATTGTTTCTTTTGTTTATATTGTTCAGTAACAACATTTGTGATTTAAATTTTAGACATAAATATTTGGGAATTGAAATTAACATTTAATGTTTTTAAAGAAATAAAAATAAAAATGCCGTTTGGTGTAATATTGTATTGAGTAATTATCACCCCTAATAATCCCAAAATAAGTGGGTATACATAATTGAGATTGTGTGAGAAGCATCATTAACTGCATGGGAGTACTGAATTAATGTGTTATTGAGTTGGAATTAATTAAGCTCAGAAGCACTGATCCTAATAAATCAACAGTATCTACTCTTCACTGGGGGAATGAAACGGGATAATTCCTGAAATTGAAATAAAAGAAAAATACTGCAGATGCTGGAATCCTGAATTTTTAAAAATGCTGGCAAACCACTTCCTGGTCTGGCTACATCTAAGGAGAGAGAAACAGAGTTAATGTTTCAGGTCAGGGATAGAGTAGTTTGCTAGGGTAGAGGGGTCAAGACTGGTAATGTTCAGTAATGCTTTAAATTTATACCATATAGAAGTGCACACTGTAGTAATATTCCACATTTCAGCTAGGTTGGTAATCTCACAAAGAGTAATATTATTATAATCCCAGACCAGACCCCAACAGTGGCTATGTTACTGGGCTGAAACCCCAATATTTTAGTTTATTCTAAAGAATAATTCGCTCCAGGAGTGATTGCATGAAAGAAAATAGGGATTTGGTATTTCTAAAATAAAACCTTGTTCTAAATACAAGATGAAACTTTTGAACATTGCACCCGAAACAAACATCTTACAATTGATTACCTCTTAACACTTCTATACAATTTCCCATTAAACAAGAAAGGAAATGTACAGCTCTCAATTCATCGTGAAATTAACAGGGGGTAGAGTAATACTTGCGGTACAGAACAGGCTCTGGTTCTGGTTAGAACCCTTTCAGACTCTGGCTGACTATCTTCAAATAGCTGCTTCCACTGGGTTGTTTCAGCCTTTTCCTTGTCTTCAGACAAGACTGCTCTGCTTTTGAAATATTATCATTCTTGTTTTTAAACGTTCCTACTTGGAAAGAATTGTGCATCAGAGTCGGGCAGAGCAGAACCCAGCTCCTGTCTCTCTCAATGTTTCTCCAAACTCCCTGCCTCTGAGCTCCATCCAGCAATGACCTCATCTCCCCAAACTGAAAACACTCTGCTGCAAAAGCACATTAACTCCCAGGGACTTCCCTGTGCATTAGCCCAGACTGATAAATGCATTCCTTATCAATTTCATCTGCTGTTTCCTAGAAGCAAAAAAAAATATTCTAATCCCATGCATTTAAGCTTTAAATTGGCCATTACACTTAGAATCCAATTTACCTAACCTCTTCCAATCATCACAGTATAATATTTTGTTTGTCTTTCAGTGATTTGAGAAGCACAAGGTTGAAACTTCTGGAGTTATTTACAGATGTGAATTGTAACATGGACATGGTGAAAAATGCAGTGGATGCGTATTTTTCTCTTTTACAAGGTAGACATATAATTAAAGAAAATTTTAAATATCTGTTGCCAACAATATTTATGCTAAACTTCGTACCAAGGAGTGTTGGAATGTTGATTTTTAATCGTTTAAAGAGGGAACCATGGAGCTCATTGTTAACAGCCTTGCCTCTGAATGAAAAGGCCATGGGTTTGAATCCCACTCCTGGGACATGAGCATAATCCAGGTTGTTGGGAGATCTTTTGAATGGGCTTCTTCTGCATATTCAACTGGATGTAAAAGATCCCATAGCGGTGTTTGAAGAAGAGTAGGGTAATTCTCCCGGATCAATATTTACCCTTCGATCAACGCCACCAAAATAGTTAGTTTACATGTTACCTCTTAATGGAATCTTGCTTTATGCAGATTGGCTGGTACATTGCCGTACACTTCCATAGAATCCCTGCAGTGCAGAAGGAGACCATTCAGCCTATTGAATCTGCACCAACCCTCCAAAAGAGCATTCTACCTAGGCCCACCCACACCCTATCCCCATAAGTCCAGCTAACCCTGCACATCTTTGGACACTAAGTGATACTTTAGCATGGCCTATCCACCTACCCTGCACATTTTTGGACGTGGGAGGAAACCGGAGCACCTGGAAGAAACCCAAACAGACACAGAGAACGTACAAACTCCACACAGACAGTCACCCAAGGCCATAATCAAACCCAGGTCCCTGGAGCTGTGAGGCAGCAGTGCTAACTGCTGTGCCACCGTGCTGCCCTAAAGTACTTAATTGGCAGTAAAGTGTTTAGGGACGAAAGGTGCCATATGTGTTACTTTCCTTTGGATGTATTTCAGGTTTTGGCAAATATCTAAAATAAATATTTGCATTTGTAGAGCACTTTTCATGACCACTGTAGTTCTCGAAGCATTTTACAACTTATGAAGTACTTTTGAAGTGTAATCACTGTTGTAATGTTTGAAACACGACAGCTAATTGATGTTCAGCAAACTCCTACAAACAGTGATGAGACAATGATCTCTGTTTTAGTGATGTTGATTGAGGGATGAATATTTACTCCCCTGCTCGTCTTCAGCATAAGTGTTGTTGGATCTTTTCCATCAGTAGGTGCAAGCAGATGGTGTCTTGGTTCAAAGATCTCTGACAGTGCAATGTGCCCTCAGTATGGCACTGGAGAGTCGGCCATGATTTTCATAATAAAACCCTGGAATCGGACAAACCCAGAACCTGTGGTCCGGAGGCAAATCTGTTACCAATTGAGTCACGGCTGACACCATCTATGATTGAAAGACTCAATAGATGAATATAATTTGCATAATTGCTTGTAATATAATTTACTGCGATGATCTGGATTTGAACTCCGAACTATTGAGCTGTATTGTCCTCTCCCTCCCATATAAGGGTTCTAAGTGAAGAGCTTTGGGTAATGCTGAGAGACAGTATATGCGAGTGCTTTCACTTATGAGGCTATTGAAAGCGATGAAGGAGGTGACAAAGTCAAATTTTATAGGACAAAATCTTCCAGAGAGTAAAACTTGATGCCTGACCAGAGTAACGCCAGAATATATGGGTACAAGTGGACCAGGAGGAATGGAGAATTTGGATTGTAATGTATGGGTTAGGAAGATTTCTCAATTTGGGTGGGGTAGGATCATTTGGAATTTGCTGGGCAGGGATTTGTAGAGCGGGTGGACATGTTAATTGCCTCTTTAGAAATTAGTATTTCTGCTGAAATCTAATGGTGTAAAATCTATTCACCATTGTCTGTTATTTTTGACTGCCTTGTTTCATAGAACATAGCACAGTACAGGCCCTTCAGCCCACGATGTCGTGCCGACCATTTATCCTAATCTAAGATCAACCTAACCTGCACCCCTTCAATTTACTGCTGTCCATGTGGCTGTCTAAGAGTCATTAAAATGTCCCTCATGACTGACTCCACCACCTCTGCTGGCAGTGCATTCCACACATCCACCACTCCCTGTATAAAGAACCTACCTCTGACATGTCCCCGATACCATCCTTAAAATTATGTCCCCTCGTGACAGCCATTTCTGCCCTAGGGAAAAGTCTCTGGCTATCCACTCTATCCATGCCTCTCATCACCTTGTACACCTCTATCAAGTCACCTCTCTTCCTCCTTCGCTCCAGTGAGAAAAGCCCGAGCTCCCTCAACCTTCCTTCATAAGACATGCCCTCCAGTCCAGGCAGCATCCTGGGAAATCTCTTCTGTACCCTCTCCAAAACATCCACATCCTTCCTATAATGAGGCGACCAGAACTGGACATAAAATTCCAAGTGTGGTCTAACTAGAGTTTTATAAAGCTGCAGCAAAACCTTGCGGCTCTTTACTCAAATCCCCTGTTAATGAAAGCCAACACACAATAAGCCTTCTTAACAACCCTCTCAACCTGGCTGGCAACTTTATGGGATCTATGTACATGGACCCCAAGATCCCTCTGTTCCTCCACACTTCCAAGAATCCTGCCTTTAACCCTATATTCAGCATTCAAATTCGACCTTCCAAAATAAATCACTTCACATTTGTCTAGGTTGAACTCCATCTGCCACTTCTCAGCCCAGCTCTGCATCCTGTTTATCTTTGAATTTCTACCAATTTGTTTTTAGTCTTGGTTTAATTCTGAGAATTATTTTGAGGTAAATTATTTTTATGTTAGGAGGTGGAAGATGTGTCTCGTTGGATGAAAAGGCTGTGGAGGACACCTCTTGCTGTCGCAATGGGCCGGGCTCAGTTGACTGTCATCAGGCTGAACCAGTGGTATTTCATAGAATAGAAAAACAGACTACTTTGTAAATGATGGTGAGAATCTGTTAAATGAAGAAACACGAAGTTAACATGCATGTGCAGCAAGCTGTTAAGGCAGGGGGCATAAAACAGAAAGGGCTCAGTACTCTGGCAGCACCTGTGGAGAGAGAAACAGTTAATGTTTCAGGTCAACCACTGCAGTACTTTGCTTTTGTAAAGTATATGGTATGCTGCCCTTCATTATATAGGGGTTGGAATCGAAGAGTAAGTCATGCTCCAATTGTATGTGCTGAGCTTTGGTGAGACCACACTTAAATTGCTGTGTACTGTTTTAGTCTCCAAAATGATGGAAGGAGAGAGGCAATGGCATGGTTTTACTTGATTGATTCCTGGCATGAGAGGGTTGTTGTGTGAGGAGAGATGGAGTAGAATGGCATATATTCTCTCTATTAGAATTTGAGGTGACCGTTTTGAAATAATTGAGATTCTGAAGAGCTTTCCAGGGTAGGTGCTGTGTACTGTTTCTTTTAGCTTGAGAGTCTACAACTAGGAGTCATAGTCCCAGGATAAGAGGGCAGTCATTTGAAACTGAGATTAGAAATTTCTTCACTTAAAGGAGTGTGAATCTTTGGAATTCTCTAGGTGTTCTGTTGTGAAGGCTGAGATTGATAACTCTTTGGATCTGAGGAAATCAAAAGATGTGGAGATTGGCTGGGGAAGTGGAATTGAGGCCGAAGAACTGTCATCATTTAAAAAATATATATATTTTTTATTCTTCTCCTTCACATTTTCTCCCAAATTTACACCCACCAACAACAAACAATAATCAGTAACAAATATGTCAATCCCCATATCAATAACAACGATCCCATCCTCCCACCAAACCCCAAACATTAGCTCGCATGTTCACATAAACAAATGACAAAAAGGAATCACCCATAGTCACCATCAACACACACCGCCCCCCTCCCCCCAACTAATGTTCAATGTGATCCAGTTCTTGAAAGTGCATGATGAATAATGCCCATGAATTGTAGAACCCCTCCATCCTTCCCCTCAGTTCAAACTTAACCTTCTCAAGAGTCATTAATTCCAACAGGTCCCCCCGCCAGGGCACAGGGTGGAGAGGTTGCTCTCCATCCCATCAGGATTAACCTTCGGGCGATCAACCAGGCGAAGGCTACAACATCTGCCTCTGCACCCGCTTCCAACCCTGGCTGGTCCGACACCCGGAAAATGGCCACCTGGGGGCCCGGGTCCAGTTTCACGTGCACCACTTTAGAAATTCCCAAAAAACCTCTTCCAGTAATCCTCTAGCTTTGGACAGGACCAAAACATATGAACGTGATTAGCGGGGCCCACCCCCTGCAACGTTCACACACATCTTCTACTCCTTTAAAGAATCGGATCATCCTTGTGAGGTGCGCTCTGTATACCACCTTCAGCTGTATCAGCCCCAACCTCGCGCACGAGCTGGAGGCATTCACTCTCCGGAGCACCTCACACCAGAACTCTTCCTCCCACTTTGCTTTGATCCCTTCCAGTGGTGCCTTCTCCTCTTCCAAAATAGCTCTGCAAACCGCTGACACTACCCCCTTCTCCAGTCCCCCTGTCGTCAGCACCTCCTCCAGCAATGTGGAGTCATGCTCCACCTGGAAGTTCTGTATCTCCTTTCTGGCAAAATCTCGAACCTGCATGTATCTAAACATGCGGAGTGGGGTTGGCATCAATGGGGTCTTCAGGGACTTTTATGAGGGACTGTATCGGTATCCCCACTGGAGGAGGGAGGGATGGGCTGCTTTCTGGACCAACTGAAGTTCCCAAAGGTGGAGGAGCGACTGGTGGCGGGATTAGGGGCCCCGATTGGGTTGGAGGAGCTGGCCAAAGGGATAGGGAGCATGCAGGCGGGGAAGGCACCGGGGCTGGATGGTTTCCCGGTCGAATTTTACAAAAAAATATGTGGACCTGTTGGGCCCGTTGCTGGTTAGGACCTTCAATGAGGCAAGGGAGGGGGGGGGCTTTGCCCCCGACGATGTCCCGGGCACTGATCTCCTTGATACTGAAGCGGGACAAGGATCCCCTGAAGTGTGGATCTTACAGGCCAATTTCATTGTTAAATGTAGATGCCAAGGTGCTGGCGAAGGTCTTAGCCACGAGAATTGAGGATTGAGCCACGTTGAAAGGAATACAGGACAGGCATGTTCCTGTGAGGAAGAAAGATAAATACGGCAATTTTCGGGAACCTTGGATGACGAGTGATATTGTAGGCCTCGTCAAAAAGAAAAAGGAGGCATTTGTCAGGGCTAAAAGGCTGGGAACAGACGAAGCCTGTGTGGCATATAAGGAAAGTAGGAAGGAACTCAAGCAAGGAGTCAGGAGGGCGAGAAGGGGTCATGAAAAGTCATTGGCAAATAGGGTTAAGGAAAATCCCAAGGCTTTTTACACGTACATAAAAAGCAAGAGGGTAGCCAGGGAAAGGGTTGGCCCACTGAAGGATAGGCAAGGGAATCTATGTGTGGAGCCAGAGGAAATGGGTGAGGTACTAAATGAATACTTTGCATCAGTATTCACCAAAGAGAAGGAATTGGTAGATGTTGAGTCTGGAGAAGGGGGTGTAGATAGCCTGGGTCACATTGTGATCCAAAAAGACGAGGTGTTGGGTGTCTTAAAAAATATTAAGGTAGATAAGTCCCCAGGGCCTGATGGGATCTACCCCAGAATACTGAAGGAGGCTGGAGAGGAAATTGCTGAGGCCTTGACAGAAATATTTGGATCCTCGCTGTCTTCAGGGGATGTCCTGGAGGACTGGAGAATAGCCAATGTTGTTCCTCTGTTTAAGAAGGGTAGCAAGGATAATCCCGGGAACTACAGGCCGGTGAGCCTTACTTCAGTGGTAGGGAAATTACTGGAGAGAATTCTTCGAGACAGGATCTACTCCCATTTGGAAGCAAATGGACGTATTAGTGAGAGGCAGCACGGTTTTGTGAAGGGGAGGTCGTGTCTCACTAACTTGATAGAGTTTTTCGAGGAGGTCACTAAGATGATTGATGAAGGTAGGGCAGTAGATGTTGTCTATATGGACTTCAGTAAGGCCTTTGACAAGGTCCCTCATGGTAGACTAGTACAAAAGGTGAAGTCACACGGGATCAGGGGTGAACTGGCAAGGTGGATACAGAACTAGCTAGGCCATAGAAGGCAGAGGGTGGCAATGGAGGGATGCTTTTCTAATTGGAGGGCTGTGACCAGTGGTGTTCCACAGGGATCAGTGCTGGGACCTTTGCTCTTTGTAGTATATATAAATGATTTGGAGGAAAATGTAACTGGTCTGATTAGTAAGTTTGCAGACGACACAAAGGTTGGTGGAATTGCGGATAGCGATGAGGACTGTCTGAGGATACAGCAGGATTTAGATTGTCTGGAGACTTGGGCGGAGAGATGGCAGATGGAGTTTAATCCGGACAAATGTGAGGTAATGCATTTTGGAAGGGCTAATGCAGGTAGGGAATATACAGTGAATGGTGGAACCCTCAAGAGTATTGAAAGTCAAAGAGATCTAGGAGTACAGGTCCACAGGTCATTGAAAGGGGCAACACAGGTGGAGAAGGTAGTCAAGAAGGCATACGGCATGCTTGCCTTCATTGGCCGGGGCATTGAGTATAAGAATTGGCAAGTCATGTTGCAGCTGTATAGAACCTTAGTTAGGCCACACTTGGAGTATAGTGTTCAATTCTGGTTGCCACACTACCAGAAGGATGTGGAGGCTTTAGAGAGGGTGCAGAAGAGATTTACCAGAATGTTGCCTGGTATGGAGGGCATAAGCTATGAGGAGCGATTGAATAAACTCGGTTTGTTCTCACTGGAACGAAGGAGGTTGAGGGGCGACCTGATAGAGGTATACAAAATTATGAGGGGCATAGACAGAGTGGATAGTCAGAGGCTTTTCCCCAGGGTAGAGGGGTCAATTACTAGGGGGCATAGGTTTAAGGTGAGAGGGGCAAGGTTTAGAGTAGATGTACGAGGCAAGTTTTTTACGCAGAGGGTAGTGGGTGCCTGGAACTCACTACCGGAGGAGGTAGTGGAAGCAGGGACGATAGGGACATTTAAGGGGCATCTTGACAAATATATGAATAGGATGGGAATAGAAGGATACGGACCCAGGAAGTGTAGAAGATTGTAGTTTGGTCGGGCAGTATGGTCGGCACGGGCTTGGAGGGCCGAAGGGCCTGTTCCTGTGCTGTACATTTCTTTGTTCTTTGCGTGCCGCAGGTCATCCACGAAGACCAGACTGGGTTCGTGAAGGGGAGGCAGTTGAATGCAAATGTGTGGAGGCTCCTGAATGTTATTATGATGCCGGCGAAGGAGGGGGAGGCGGAGACGGAGATAGTGGCGGCTATGGACGCTGAGAAGGCCTTTGATAGGGTAGAGTGGGAGGTGCTGAAGGAGTTCGGGTTCGGGTTTGGGGAGGGGTTTGTCAGGTGGGTTAGGCTGTTGTACAATGTCCCGATGGCGAGTGTGGCCACGAACAAGAGGAGGTCTGAGTACTTTCGGTTGCATCGAGGGACGAGGCAGGGGTGTCCCTTGTCCCCCCTGCTCTTCGCACTGGCGATTGAACCCCTGGCTATGGCACTGAGGGAGTCGAGGAAATGGAGGGGGTTGGTGCGGGGTGGGGAGGAGCATAGGGTGTCGCTCTATGCGGACGACTTGCGCTATATGTGGCGGACCCGGTGGGGGGAATGTCGGAGGTAATGAGGATCCTCAGGGAGTTCGGGGATTTCTGAGGGTACAAGCTCAACATGGGGAAGAGCGAGTTGTTTGTGGTTCACCCAGGGGACCAGGAGAGGGGGATTGGCAAGCTCCCACAAAAAGGGCGGAGAGGAGCTTCAGGTATTTGGGGGTCCAGGTGGCCAGAAGCTGGGGGGGCCCTGCATAGACTTAATTTCGCGAGGCTGGTGGAGCAAATGGAAGAGGAATTTAAGAGGTGGGATGCGTTGCCGTTGTCCCTGGCGGGTAGGGTGCAGTCAGTCAAGATGACGGTGCTCCCAAGGTTTTTGTTCCTGTTCCAGTGCCTCCCCATTCTTATCCCGAAGGCCTTCTTTAGGCAGGTCAACAGGAGCATAACGGGGTGTGTGTGGGCACAAGGGACTCCGAGGGTGAGAAGGGTGTTCCTGGAGCGGAGTTGGGATGGGGGGGGGGGGGGGGGCTGGCGCTGCCCCACCTCTTGCGATGGTGCACAAGTGGATGATGGAGGGGGTGGCATGGAAGAGGCTGGAGACGGCGTCTTGTGAGGGTACGAGTCTGGAGGCGCTGGCAATGGCGCCGCTGCCGCTCCCTCCAATGAGGTATACCACGAGCCCGGTGGTGGCGGCTGCCCTCAAAATCTGGGGGCAATGGAGGCGGCACAGGGGGCAAGTGGGGGCCTCGGTGTGGACCCTGATACGGGGGAACCACCGGTTTGTCCCAGGGAGAATAGATGGAGGGTTTTTGGGGTGGCACAGGGCAGGGATAAGAAGGTTGGGGGACCTGTTTGTGGATGGGAAGATCGTGACCCTGGGGGAGCTGGAGGAGAAGTGCGGGCTCCCCCCGGGGAACACCTTCAGGTACTTACAGGTAAGGGCGTTTGCCAGGCGGCAGGCAGTGGAATTTCCTACCCTGCGCATCTTTGGGTTGTGGGATGAGACCCACGCAGACACGAGGAGAATGTGCAAACCACACGGACAGTGACCCGGGGCCGGGATCGAACCCGGGTCCTTGGCGCCGTGAGGCAGCAGTGCTAACCACTGTGCCGCCCCCAAATGGTCAAAGTAAACAGAACATATTTCTTCACCCTCACTTCCAGGTGTTGCTGCAACTGAATCCCACTAAAACCACTGCTGCCAGAGCCTACTGAACAGACCCTACCCTATCAACTAGTAACTGCCCCCATGCAAAGAACGTTATCGAGTTCCTCAATAAGAAAGTCAGAAACTCTTCTACAACACACTAACAACATAAATGGGAAAGGCAATATTGATGTCATGGTTTACTCACATTTCTCTTTCTAACCTTTTCACTTTCCCAAGGTTTTATATCACCTCTGGATGACACAACAAAAGAAAATAAACTGCGTTTCATCCAGAACTTCAAATGGACTGACACACTGCAGGGAAATATTGCAAGGTGGGTCTCTTAATAATGATCTGTTTAGTGTTGCTTTAGATTTGATGAAATTCAGTGATTTACTTTTTGTGGTAGTGAGTACATTGTGTAGGCTTGGTGATTACCTGTTTATCCGTTCACCAATTTTAGCCCTCGGTGCCTCAATTGAAGGCGTTGACTTGTTACGGTGCAGTTCTATGGGTGCATCTGACCTCCAGTGCTCAAGTGATTAGTATTCAAGTGCGAGCCTTTAACATTAAATGTCGCAGGCCAAGTGTAATGTTGGAAACGTGTCAACCAATTTCCCCACACCGGTCCTATAAATAGCAATTAGGTTACGACCAGGTAATCTATTTTAACAATGCGGTTTAGAAATAAGTATTGGCCATGGGAAGGACACTCCAGCTCTTCAGATAGTGTCATGCGATATTTTATGTCCACCTAGTTCATACTGGATCGGGGACCATAATGGTATGTCACTGGATTAGTCATTCAGAGGCCAGGTGGATGATCCAGACCTAGGAGTTCAAGTCCCACCATGGCAAGATATTTAAATTCAGTTAATGAAATCTGGAACAAAAAATTAATCTCTAATGAAACTGAAAGATGGTTGTTAAAAACCCACCTGGTGCACTAATATCCTTTTAGGGAGGGACGTCTGCCATTGTTAACTTCTGATCCACAATAATGTAATTATATCGGAAGGTATTAATTAGGTACAGGAATCGGCCACTCAGCCCCTTGAGCCTGATCTGATTGTGGTCTCTGCTTGCCTGTTTACCCTCTCTAACCTTTGACTCTCTTGTCAATCAACAATCTGTCAAACGTAGCCTTGAATATATTCAATGACCCAATCTCCACTGCTTTCTGTGGGAAGAGAACTGCTGAATGACCCTCAGAAAATATTTCTCCTTATCTCCGTCTTAAACATGAGATCTCTTATTCTAAAACTGTGCACCCTGGCTCTAGTCTCTCCCACAAGTGGAAACATTCTCTCAGCATCCACCCTGCAAAGTCCTCTCTGGAACTTATATATTTCAATAAGATCACCTCGCATTCTTTTAATTGCCAACAGATATAGGCCAAACCTGTGCAGTCTTTCTTCACAAGATAAATCTTCGTCCCAGGAATGAGTCAGTTGCAATAGATCTGCTTGAGATCATAAGACCATGAGAAGACACAGGAGCAGAATTAGGCCACAAGGCCCATCGAATCTGCTCCGCCATTCAATCATGGCTGATATTTTTCTCATCCCCATTCTCCTGCCTTCTCCCCATAACCCCTGATCCCCTTATTAATCAAGAACCTATCTATCCCTGTCTTAAAGACACTCGGTGATTTGGCCTCCACAGTCTTCTGTGGCAGAGTTCCACAGATTCACCACCCTGTGGCTGATAATTCCTCCTCATCTCTGTTTTAAAGGATCGTCCCTTTAGTCTGAGATTGTGCCCTCTGGTTCTAGTTTTTCCTACAAGTGGAAACATTCTCTCCACATCCACTCTATCCAGGCCTCGCAGTATCCTGTAAGCTTCACATCCTTCAAAACTCCAACGAGTACAGACCCAGAATACTCAACCGTTCCTCATACGACAAGCTTTAATGCAATTATATCCTTAAGTGAGGGGACCAAAGCTGTACACACGACTCCAGATGCAGTCTCATCAAATTCCTGTACAGTTGACTCGAAACTGTTCTCTGAAATAACCTAGTAACCAAGACCGTTGTATTCAAGAAGGCAGCTCACCAGCACCTGAGAACTCATTTCCTATGAAGAATTAAAATCACATTTCAGAGGACAGACAGGACCTCAATTTAAAATCACGTGAAAAATGGCATTTTGGCAGTGCAGCAGTTCTTCGAAACTATACTGAAGTATCGTCCTGGATTATGTCATCGGGTCTCCAGGATGGGACTTGAACCTTTGGACTCCGGTGAACGCACTGTCTAACTCTTAACACTGAGCCACAGCTGACATGGACCAGTTAAACCTGATCCTGTCAACGTGTGCATCTCAAGAATGGAAAGCAGGAATGCTGGTCAGATTTTCTTTCCCTATCCAAGGGCTGTTGTACCATTCTTGAAATCCAAGTCTGACCGCAAAGCAAACCTTGAACATTTCTGGCTCTTTGCGGTTCAGCTACTGAATAAGCCTGCTGGGCTGTTTTTGGAGCTAAGATTTTGTTTGAACCAACACTTGCCTATAATGGGCTCATTTTAATGTCCTGAATTATATGCACTGTTGCTCTGCAAACACGTACACGTAAAGAATGTTACCTGTTTACAGCAAGCCAGTACCCCACACCTGTGTTCAGTCAATTTCAGAAAAAAAACAATAATTTGGTTGCTGGAAACTTGAATGCATCAGGCATTTGCCAGCACTAACTCAAAAAGAGAGAGAAAAGGAGCAGGAATTGGGAAAGAGGAGGTGGGAACAGGAAGGAAGGGAAGTAGCAGCAGAAACCGGAGATGTACCCAGGAGAGAGAGAGAGCAACATGACTGCATCTAAAAGAGAGCCAGTGAGAGTGAATAAGGGAGGCAGGCAGGAGGGAATAATGAGATTTAGGAATACCACGAGGAAGAGGTTACTGCATCCCAGAGGGGATGACAGTGAGAGCTGGGACTGAAATTGGGATTGACGGAGAAAGAATTAGTGAAGCAGAGTTAACAACCACTTTCTTCACAGATTATTATCTATCCATTGCTGAAAGACTAGCAGGTGTGTCAAAATTGCTTCAATCTAACCAAAGTGTTCTCAGTGAATCACTGTAAAGTGTAGCGGATAAATATGGCTACTGCTTTAATGTGGAGATGCTGGCGTTGGATTGAAGTCCAGGTTAAAGTCTACAGGTTTGTTTCGAATCACTAGTTTTCGAAACGCAGCTCCTTCAGGTGAACTGCTTTCAGCACAGCAGGATTCCATAAGAAGCAAATAAATAAATGGCCAGTGAATCTGTTTGTTGAGGGATGAATGTTGGCCAGGACACTGGGAGATTTCTCTGCTATTTGAATAGTATCATGAGATTACTTATGTCCATCTGAATAGGCAGACAGGGCATCAGTTTAAATTCTCATTGGAAGGGTAACACCCCCCAACAATGTAGTACTGCAGTGAGTGTTCACGTTCTTGAATGGGTGTGAACTACAGCAGTCAGATTCAGTTTGGAAAATGATTAACTAAACTGAGGTGACGTTTGAAAATGAGATACAATGCCAACTCCGATAGAAACTTTTGCCAGAATATTTTATTTATAAAGCCAGCACCATACAGGAAGAACAGCCACTACATCAAAATAACCACATCCCAACTGAGTAAGTATCTTCAGGAGTACAAACATACAAGAACGACAGATCAATGAAGAACAACTGGTTCATTCAGCCTGTCTCATTGACTTTGCCCTCCCTTTCCCACCAGCAGCCACGCAATCTCTTGGGAAAGAGAAAAAAAACATTAAAACCCTAGATTAATTTAAAGAGAAAACAATTCCTGGATATTTCTGTGATTTCTGAAGGTGACCAAAATGAGTTCCAGAAGAATGCAGTGATCATAAAGCACGTCACCCAGTACACTAGCTCTACCTTTCATACAGAGTGATATCAGCTCCGCAAGGAACCCATCCACATGGCAATCCTCAAATGGTAGGAAGGAAGGACTGGGATACAAGTAGAATTTTATTCTGCAAGGCTCTGGGGGAGGGAAGTATTGGTACTCGGAGTTGCAGTGGTGTAACCCATTCTCCATGCAGCACACATCCTATGACGACAGGAGATTTAATAATGGCACTAGTCATAGAAAAGCAACTCATTGTTGCAGTTCAGTGAAGAGCTTTAGCCAGAGTTTAAACTCCGTACAGTCGTTTATCACAAGCCGGATTGAAGACCCGTGGAGGACTTGCAAATTCTGCTCTGGCTTAAACAATGGGAATATGTATGTCTGTAATTTGAATGCTGTAAGAGTTACTTTTATGGCTTGAGCTTTTTACAATGTAAATTGTCAGCAGATTAACATTCCATGGAAATGAGGCACGCAGAACAATAACTGCATACAAATGAGCATGTTGATTCAAGAACCATAACTTTCTGATCAAAAGAAGAGTTTACAGTTTTCAAAGTCTAAATTAAATCACTTGTACTTCAGTATTTTTGTATAATGTCCTGGGATTGTGTAACACTGTCACTTTTACACTGTATATTTAGGATTAAGATGAGGAGAAATTTCTTCACCTAGAGAGTGGTGAATTGGATTTAACTACCACAAAGTAGTTGAGGCCAAAACGTTGTGTAATTTCAAGAATGAATTAGCTCTTGGGGCTAAAGGGATCAAGGAATATAGGGGGAAAGGCAGACTCCGGGTATTGAATTTGATCAGCCAATACCATAATTAATGGCGGAACTGGCTCGAAGGACTGAATGGCCTCCTCCTGCTTCTAGTTTCTATGTTATGTAACCCCTTTAACTGCACTGAGCTTTCTGCAGTCTCAAAAGAGAGACAGTATCCTTCCTGTTTACTGCCCCATAATTAGTGACCTTAATCAAACTAAAACCACAGCTTATTTATAATATATTATAATTTATAATATATCACCTGATAGATGGAGGAATTTAGGTTAAGTGGGAACACCCCTATAACTAGATATTGTGATCAGGTGGTGCAGTGTGCACTTAACCAGATTCCTTTACTTATTGGCACCCTTTTTTAAAAAAAAAAGTACATCCCTTTGGAAGCATCAAATGTTGGGCTTGCCAGTGATACTTGCATCCCAGAAAAAAAGTGACTTAAACAGTTAAAAGAAACTTAAACACCGAGTAATCACAGTAATTTTAAAAACTATGGACATGCCTTAGTCCATGCAGCCTCTCACCTAGTAGCCTTCTGCAGGTCAGTTAATAGTCAGTGTGAGATTTAAAAGTTTAGAGTGGGAAAGGAAGAGTTCAGATCTCCTTGAGAAGGAAGCAGTTTATAACCAAGGAATCTGCCATCCTTTCCAGGTCTAGCTCTTTGTGACCACAGGCCCATAGCAGTATGGTTGTCTGGCAATTACCCTCAAATTGCCTAGCAAGCCTCTGTTCACTGTTAATTACCCTGAAATAACTTAGCTAGCCTCTCTGTTCACTGTTAATTACCCTCTGACATAGCCTAGCAAGCCTCTCTGTTAACGGTTAATTACCCTCTGACATAGCCTAGCAAGCCTCTCTGTTAACGGTTAATTACCCTCTGACATAGCCGAGCAAGCCTCTCTGTTCACTGTCAATTACCCTCTGACATAGCCTAGCAAGCCTCTCTGTTCACTGGCAATTACCCTCTGACATAGCCTAGCAAGCCTCTCTGTTAACGGTTCATTACCCTCTGACATAGCCTAGCAAGCCTCTCTGTTAACGGTTAATTACCCTCTGACATAGCCTAGCAAGCCGCTCTGTTAACGGTTAATTACCCTCTGACATAGCCTAGCAAGCCTCTCTGTTCACTGTTAATTACCCTCTGAAATGACCTAGCAAGCCTGTTAACAGCAAGCCTCTGTTAACGGTCAATTACCCTCTGACATAGCCTAGTAAGCCTCTGTTAACTGTTAATTACCCTCTGTAATTGCTCTCTGAGACAACCTAGCAAGCCTCCCGGTTCTATTCAAGAAGGTGGCTCACCAACATCATCTCAGGGATGGGTAATAAGTGCAATTTTGTTTGCGATGGTCATTATAGGTTATAATTTTTTTTGAAAGATGCTGCATTAGAAAACTCTGCTATTCTCTGGTATTGCGGGGTGAATCTGTCCAGACATCCAGATATTCCTTGCTGCTATGCACACTAAAAACATGATGAACGTTGTGCTGCAAGAAATTCTATTCGTAACTTTCAAAGAGTGTGTATCGACACTCCTCTCCCCATTAACATTTGATATGATTTGACTGGTTCATTTTTTAAAATGTTTTTTATTGGGTTTTTGAACATAGTATATTTGCAGTTATGTACACATTAAAATATATATTATATAGAAGAGGGGAAAAAAAGAAAAATAAACTGCACTAGCTCAACAACAGCAACTCTGTACAGTTAGCAATATTATGTTTAACAAATAAGTAGGCACCTGTTTGTGGATGGGGGGGGGGAAACTGGGGAGGTACATGTACATTTGGGTGCTGGGGAAACAATTACATTGGTTATGTCCAACACACAGAGGGCAATACGAGAATGGATCTGGTGTTGTTACTTGCTTCTCCCGGACGGTTTTCGCTGCCGTTGTCGTCACACGCTCACCTCTGCTTCGGCCGTTCGTCCCGTCTTTTGCCTGTATTTTCCTTGCTCTCTGTTACTGTATTTGCAGAGTTTGTTGTAGTTTCCCCATTTGTTATTGTTTCCCGTGTTCTCCTTATGGCTATCATTCCCTCGCGCGTGCGCGCGCGCGCCCCCCCCCCCCCCCCCCCCCCCCCCCCCGGGCTCCCCACTATTGTTCCCTGTCTCTTCCGTCCCCCTTCCTCCCTTCCATTCTCCTGTGGTTCGCTTTTCTTTTATCTGTTCCTCTCACACCTTGGCTGCTTTCCCCTGATTCTTGGCTATTCTTCTGCTTGTACATTGGCCACAAACCGGTCCCGGAACAATTGGGTGAATGTCTCCCACGTTCTGTGGAAGCCGTCGTCTGACTTGGATGGGGAATTTAATTTTCTCCATTTGGAGAGATTCCGAGAGGTCGGACAGCCAGTCTGCAGCTTTGGGTGGTGCTGCTGACCGCCAGCCGAACAGGATTCTACGGCGGGCAATCAGGGAGGCAAGGGCGTCCGCCCTCCTCCCCAGGAATAGATCTGGCTGGTCTGATATCCCAAAGACCACCACTTTCGTGCATGGCTCCACCCTCATCCCCACCACTTTGGAAATTGTCTCAAAGAAGGCAGTCCAGTACCCAGCAAGTCTGGGGCAAGACCAGAACATGTGGGCGTGGTTGGCCGGGCCTCCTTGGCACCGTTCACATCTATCCTCCACCTCCGGGAAGAACCTACTCATTCGAGTTCTTGTTAAGTGGGCTCTGTGTACCACCTTTAGCTGCGTCAGGCTGAGCCTTGCGCATGTGGAGGTGGAGTTGACCCCTCCCCCATACGAATGCCATGATTAGTTTGTTTAGTTCTTTGAAAAAGGCCTTGGGGAGGTAGATCGGGATAGATCTAAGTTGGAAGAGGTACCTGGGCAATATTTTCATTTTGATCGTCTGGACTCTCCCCTTGAGGGAGAGTGGGAGTGTGTTCCATTTTTGCAGGTCCTTTTTTACTTCCTCTGTCAGACTGGTGAGATTCCATTTGTGGATGGGCTTGTCCGTTCATGGGCTATTTGGATCCCCAGGTAGCGGAATTTGTGTTGGGCTTGTTTAAACGGCAGTCCCGTTAGTGCTGCCCCCCTACTTGTGGGTGTACCGGGAAGATCTCGCTTTTGCTCATGTTGAGTTTGTAGCCCGAGAAGGCGGCGAACTCAGGAGCGCGCTGATTCCGTCCATGCTCTTTTGTGGGTCCGAAATGTAGAGAAGCAGGTCATCATAGAATTTACTGTTTGGAAGGAGGCCATTTGGCCCATCGGGTCTGCACCGGCTCTTGGAAAGAGCACCCTACCCAAGATCCACACCTCCACCCTATCCCCATAACCCAGTAACCCCACCCTACACTATGGGCAATTTAGCATGGCCAATCCACCTAACCCGCACATCTTTGGACTGTGGGAGGAAACCGGAGCACCCGGAGGAAACCCACGCGCACACGGGGAGGATGTGCAGACTCCTCACAGACAGTGACCCAAGCCGGAATCGAACCTGGGACCCTGGAGCTGTGAAGCATTTGTGCTATCCACAATGCTACCGTGATGCAGGTCATCTGCATAGAGTGAGACTTTCTGCTCTCTGCCACCCCTTCGGATCCCCCTCCAGCTTTTTGCTGCTCTGAGAGCAATTTTGACTAGTTCATTAGGTGACAGATCAATGCAAACTGCACAAGACCCAGCAATGAGTGCCTGGTAGAATACAATCTCTGAGGGCATTTTGACAGCTATGTGGCTCTTCTATAAACTCAAACCCTGTGCTTCCGAACCCTTTCCCTCTCAAATGTAATTATCTGCAAGGTTCCAGCCCACTTAACCTCTAGTTCGCCTTACTTGGTATCTTTTGGCCTTACCTGTAACACTCTTTTCCCCATTCATGTCTGCAGAGTGGCTGTTGCCCCAACTTAGAGCGTGAGGAAGTGGAAAACAGGCAAGTCCCAATGCACGTCAGTATGTGCTTGTTTTCAAATTGGTTCCAGTTGACTCCTTTTAAAACCTGCTTTGCTGATTTTGGATTCAATTATGTAAGAAAGGTGAGAGAGAAACCTAGAAATTATAGACCTTTCAGTTGAACGTCTCTTGTGAGGAAGTTATTGAAATCTATAATTAAGGACAGAATGACTGAACGCTTGGAAAGAAACTTTAGCGGATTAAAGGGAGATAACATGCATTTAAACATTGCTGTTCGAATAATAGTAGTTAAGCATCTACCAGAAGGGGAAAGATAAAGAATGGGAAGGGCAGTACAGACATTAAGGAGTTTTGTTTTACTTGCTTGGTAACCTGCAAAACAAAGTATGCTGCTGTTCATGTTGAAGTATTCGAGAATCAACAATCCCACCCTAGCAGCCGAAGGAGGACCATGGTGGGACCAGGCAGTTGTAAATACGGGTTCTGAAGTGGGAAGGAGGGTTCACTAATGGGCTGCTAGGATCCTGCGCAACTTTCCAATCAACAGGTTCCAATGTTTGGAATCTGTAAACAAAGATTGCAGAAATGAACACTTGGAATTGTTTGAGCAGATTAGACAGAGTCAACATGGATTTATAAAGGTTAGGGGCGTGCTAAATGAAGTAATTAAATTTTGAGGAACTAGATTTAGATTTATTGTCACGCGTACCGAGGTACAGTGAAAAGTATTGTTCTGTGTACAGTCCAGATAGATCGCTCCATACATAGAACAGAGACCAGTACAGGCCCTTCGGCCCACGATGTTGTGCCGACCATTTATCCTAATCTAAGATCAATCTAACCTACACCCCTTCAATTTACTGCTGTCCATGTACCTATCCAAGACTCGCTTAAATGTCCCTCATGACTGACTCCACCACCTCTGCTGGCAGTGCATTCCACACACCCACCATTCTGTGTGTAAAGAACCAACCTCTGACATCTCCCCTATACCTTCCTCCAATCACCTTAAAATTATGTCCCCTCGTGACAGCCATTTCCACCCTGGGGAAAAGTCTCTGGCTATCCACTCTATCCATGCCTCTCATTACCTTGTGCACCTCTATCAAGTCACCTTTCTTCCTTCTTCGCTCCAGTGAGAATAGCCCTAGCTCCCTCAACCTTTCTTCATAAGTCATGCCCTCCAGTCCAGGCAACATCCTGGTAAATCTCCTCTGTACCCTCTCCAAAACATCCACATCCTTCCTATAATGAGGCGACCAGAACTGGACATAAAATTCCAAGTGTGGTCTAACTAGAGTTTTATAAAGCTGCAGCAAAACCTTGCGGCTCTTTACTCAAATCCCCTGTTAATGAAAGCCAACACACAATAAGCCTTCTTAACAACCCTCTCAACCTGGCTGGCAACTTTATGGGATCTATGTACATGGACCCCAAGATCACTCTGTTCCTCCACACTTCCAAGAATCCTGCCTTTAACCCTGTATTTTGCATTCAAATTCAGCCTTCCAAAATGAATCACTTCACATTTATCTAAGCAAAAACATAGCATGCACAAAAATACACAATATAAATACATAGACATCAGGTGAAGCATGCGGAGTGTAGTGTCACAATTGTAGAGAAGATGCGTAGAAAGATCAGTTCAGTCTATAAGAGGGTCATTCAGAAGTCTGGTAACACCGGGGAAGAAGCTGTTTTTGAATCCGTTGGTGCATATTCTCAGATTTTTGTGTCACCTGCCCGATGGAAGAAGTTGGAAGAGTGAATAAATCGGGTGGGAGGGGCTTTGATTATGCTCGGGGCAGCACAAGTGGATAGCACTGTGGCTTCACAGCACCAGGGTCCCAGGTTCGATTCCCCGCTGGGTCACTGTCTGTGCGGAGTCTGCACGTTCTCCCCGTGTCTGCGTGGGTTTCCTCCGGGTGCTCCGGTTTCCTCCCACAGTCCAAAGAAGTGCAGGTTAGGTGGATTGGCCATGATAAATTGCCCTTAGTGACCAAAAAGGTTAGATGGGGTTATTGGATTACGGGGATAGGGTGGAAGTGAGGGTTTAAGTGGGTCGGTGCAGACTCGATGGGCCGAAGTGCAGCAGGAGGCCATATGTTCTATATACCAGCTTTCCCAGGGCAGCGGGAGATGTAGATAGTCAATGGATGGGAGGCAGGTCCGTGTGATGGACTAGGCTGTGTTCACAACTCTCTTGTATTTTCTTCCGGTCTTGGGCGGAGCAGTTGCCATACCAGGCTGTGATGCAGCCAGATAGGCTGCTTTCTATGGTGCACCTGTAAAAGTTGTTAAGAATCAATGTGGTCATGTCAAATTTCCTTCGTTTCCCGAAGAGGTATAGGTGCTGTTATGCTTTCTTGGTCGTAGCGTCGACATGGGTGGACTAGGATAGATGGTCGCTGATGTGTACACTGAGGAATTTGAAGCTGTCAGCCATCTCCACCGTTGATGCAGACAGGTGATGTACTTTGCTGACATTGAGGGAGAGATTGCTGTCGTTGCACTATGCCACTAGGTCCTCTATCTCCCTCCTGTACTCTGACTCATCATTGTTTGAGATCCAACAGAGAAAATGCTGGAAAATCTCAGGAGGTCTGGTAGGGAGAGAAAAGAGCTAACGTTTCGAGTCCAGGTGATCCTTTGTCAAAGCCTTGTTTGTGACCCTTTGAGTTCCGACCCACCACGGTTGTGTCATCAGCAAACTTGTAGATGGAGTTGGAGCAGCATTTTGCCACACAGTTGTGTGTGTGTATAGGCAATATCGTAGGGGGCTAAATACCAACCTTGCGGGGCCCCGGTATTGAGGACGATCGTGGAGGTGGTGTTGTAGTTTATTCTTGCTGATTGTGGTGTATGGGTCAGGAAGTCAAGGATCCAGTTGCAGAGGGAGGAGCCAAGTCCTAGGTTTTCGAATTTTGATATGAGTTTGGCTGGGATTATAATAATCTTTATTGTCACAAGTAGGTTTACATTAACACTACAATGAAATTATTGTGAAAAGCCCCTAGTCACCACATTCCGGCGCCTGTTTGGGTACAAGGAGGGAGAATTCAGAATGTCCAAATTACCTAATAGCATGTCTTTGGGGACTTGTGGGAGGAAACCGGAGCACCCGGAGGAAACCCACGCAGACACGGGGAGAACATGCAGACTCCACACAGACAGTGACCCAAGCCGGGAATCGAACCTGGGACCCTGGCGCTGTGAAGGAACAGTGTTACCCACTGTGCTAACATGCTACCCTGTATTTTTATCCATGGTTAGGCCACGTAGCTCAAGTTTGAATACTGCAGCTTAGGATACACAAGTCTCTGAAGGGGTGCAGTGCAGATTCAGTAGAATGTTCGCAGGGTTAGATTGAGGAAAATTACATAGATTTGAGGCTTGTGTTCCCTGAAATATCAGTGTTTTGATTGAGGTTTTTGGTTTGAAAGAAATTGATTGGGTAGATAGTGAAGCATTTTCCATTTGTGGGATATACAAGGACAAGGAGATAAACCTTAAATCACGACCAGCATTCATAGAGATTTTGGAAACAACTACTTAATAAGATACAGGAGCAGAATTATGCCACTCGGCCCATCGAGTCTGCTCCGCCATTCAGTCACGGCTGGTATGTTCCTCATCCCCATTCTCCTGCCTTCTCCCCATAGCCCCTGATCCCCTTATTAATCAAGAACACCAGATTTGTGGTTGAAGTGTTGTTACCTATAGGGCTGCAGACCAAGAGCTAGAAGGTGGAATTAGACAGAATAGTTATTTCGTAGAATATAAGAACTCGGAGCAGGAGTCGGCCATTTTGACCATCGAGCTGTTCAATTTGATCATGGCTGATCTCATCGTGGCTTCAACTCCTCCGTCCTGCCCGTTCTCTGTAACCCATTAACCCATTACTAATTAAATTCATTTTAAAGATTTTTTTCTTCTTTTGTTTTGGTCTGGAGTGCACTGCCTGGAGGTGTGGTGAAGGCAGGTTTAAGGCATTCAAGAGGACATTAGATGGTTATTTGAATAGAAGCAATGTGCAGGGGCATGGGGAAAAGGCTGGGGAATGAGACTTAAGACATGCTGCTCATGTGGAGAGCCGGTACAGACACGATGGGCCAAATGGCCTCCCACACCATCACAATTCTGTGATAGTGCAAACTGCCTGCCACAAAAAGTTGCGGAGTGGTAAGCTATGAAGTGAAATTTTAACACTTCCACCCAAAATGGAGAAATTATCTATTCATGAGGGCTGGAAAGAAGATTTTGAAGGAAAAGTTCGAACAATTGTAATTTCTACTCCGGATGAGGGGTTTTGTCCGAGGCTTGCTCTGGTCTCCTTACACAATGTAGGGAAGATTTTCACATTGCATTACAATCTCATAAGGAAAGTTGGGTCAAAGGTTTTGGAGAAAATGTGAATGCCAGGCATTCGGGAATAAAAAAAATGGAAAATGTTGGGCGATTCACCGCTGGCGTGTCGGCGTCTGGGAATCAGTGAATCATAATGGTCCAAAAGTGGCCTTGGTGTCCCACAGAATGCTTCAGGCACCAATGGTGTGTCAGTTAAAGTTGCACTGAGACAAACCAGCAAACAACTCCCAGGCTCCATACTTGCTGAATTAAGTGATTTCAGCTGGAGTGAAGGTTGGATTTCTCAGGTGCCCTCTTTGCCAAAGCAAGCAATGAAAATGATGTATTCACAGTAGGATATCACTTGCTATGCACTCTTACGTGCACAGAACGGTCACTTGGGTGGTGACTTAAAGACTACTTGCATGCACAGTTGCCCCGCCCCTCCCCCCCAGGCACGTGGTTGTCCCCGAATCTCTGGGATTTTGGAAAATGAAAACCAACGTCTACTATCTCACTAACCATTTTGTTCAAGACCATAGGATGAAGTCCATCTGGAACTAGGGATTTGTGAGCCCGCAGTCCCAACAATGTGCTCACAACCTCACACCTGATTTTCTAATTCCCTTCCGTTTCCTAATTTATAGCAATCCTGTAGTTGAACCCCATAATATTACATTAATGTGACCAAAGGGTTATAACAGTATAACGTTTTGTTCATTCCCTTAAGCAACAATCCCTCTGCTCCTTCCAACCTACCTCTGGTTAGCCCTCCTAACCTTTCCTTCTTCGGCTTGGGATTCATTTCTTTTTATGCCTCCATTAAACAACTTGGATTATTTCTTGGCCTAATGCTCACCTATCCAGTTTTGCTGTTCCCTATCGAGTTTCCCAAGAATTGATTCTTGATCTCCATGCACCTTCTCTAACTAAACACTGCCCCTTGACTGTGCAAAGTCTGTTTCTAACCATACTGTCTCATCCTTTCATAATTTGAAACACTTCTATCTGATCTACCAACAACCTTTGTTGTAAAAGACCCATTTCTTTCTTTCTCCCTATTTTTATATTTCCTCATACCAGATGGTATCTAGTGAATCTGCACTGCACCTTCTGTAAGGTCCCAATATCGTTCCTATATTGTGGAGTTGGATACTGTTGAGGTTTTATTTGAAATTGTGTTAGGTTCTATTTAGCTCCTTAAACCTGTTTGCTGCTTTAGCCTGAGAAACTGTTTTTCCCCACCTGTCTTGTTTTCAAATCCCAGTGATAATTTAACAACTCGCACCCAAATTCCCTCTGGCCTACTCCGTGCAATTTGCATGCAGATTCATCACAGTTCAAAGAGATGGAAAAGGGCATTTCTTTCTTCTGTGTCTGTCTATAGAGAATCCTCTCCAATAAGTTGCACATCAAGGTAGATTTATGCAGGCCTCTCACCCCTTCAACAAACAAGAATTCATTAGAATATTTCAATTTTTGTTCTCGTAGTGCTCAACAGGATGCTATCTTTGATCTGGTCTCCATGGAGTTCAACATTGCTTTGTGGCACACAAAATATGCTTCCAGACTAGCCGGAAAGGAAGAGTAAGTAAACACGGAATTTAACACCAATCATTCGTGTGTTTTCCTGGACTGGAGTAGTCTGGATTAACGTTGATGTGTATATATATTGAAGCCTACTTGTGACAAGTGATTCTTCTTATTATTATTTAGTATAACAGTGGATGAAGCAAAAGATGTGCACAGAAGCTTGAGGAACGCAGCTGGAATCTTCAAACATATCAAGGTAACTTTAAGTTTAACTTATCTGGCTTTCTCGTTCTTTCTTTCCCCTTCCGAACTGTTGCCCAATTAGCCTCCCCTGTGCTGTAAGTTTCTGTCATTTACAGCAGTGGTAATGAAGTTGTGGGTATAGGCTGCTCCCTTACAGGCGAAGATATCCCATCCCATCCTACTCCACCCTATCCAAAAGCAGTGCAGCTCCAGAATACCACCGCTTTTTTAAAGCTATGCTCATGTCTGTACAGGCTTGATTTCTTCTTCATCATACAACTAATGGATTTAACATTGTTGGTACGCTTGCTCTTCCTGTTGTCTTCCTGTTGTATGTTAATAATCCAGACGCTGGTGTACAGGGTACAATTGCAGATGGTAGGAAACGTGGAAGCATTGTGAACTGTGAGGAAGACAGTGTAGAACTTCAAAAGAACATGGACAAGTTGGCGGAAAGGGTGGACAAGTAACAGGTGAAGTTCAGTGCGGAGAAATGTAAAACGATTCATTTTAGTATGAAGAATATGGAGAGACGATACAAAATAAAAGGTACAATTCTGAAGGGAGTGCAGGAGCAGAGGGACCTGGGTTTTATGTGCATATGTCACTGAAGGTAGCAGGACAAGTTGAGAGAGCAGTTAAAAAAGCATACAGTATCCGAGGCTTTATTAATCGGGCCATAGAGTACAAGAGCAAAGAGGTTATGTCAGAGGCAGACTTTCAATGAAAAACGCAGCGCAGCAGGGTGGGACCCCAGCCAATAGGGGGCCCAATACGGAGAGGTGACTTGTGGCCATGGGAACACCAATCAGAGCCTTGGCGGCTCTAAATTTGCTGATGCGCTCTAGAATAAGCCTATCGGCAGGCAATACAGAACAATACCACAGAAGCTATGGGGAGGAACACTAAGAGAGACCCAAGCATGGGGAAGGAAAAACGCGATCACAAGAAAGAGACAGAAGGTACCCAGTCCTCCCCACAATACAAACTCTGCCCAGGCCAAAGTAGGATGAATATTCAAATCCGAATGAAGACCCTGAAACGGATTAGCTCTATCTGGGGGGCGAGGGGGTCAATTGAAGCACAAGTCACCATCACTTCCACCATGCTGTTTCTCTGACACCCAGACAGTCCACAGCCTAGATCCCAGCTGGAGGGAGACTACTCGATCCACTCCGCCACAACCAACCATTCACAATGATCATCGAGAAGAGGACAAAACCGGGCCATTGATCAGTGGTCCCTCCTTACATCTGGCCTTGCAGTCAGGATCCATCGAGTCTGATGCACCCAGTCTCCAGATCAAGAGTACCAAAACATGGCAGCCAATTCTGAAACTCAGTCGAGAACTCGCTGGGGACCGGGCTCAGGAGGACATCTCGCACAGTCTCAATCTCCCAGACCCGTCAGGATAAACCACACCATGTGCAGCAAAGTTTTGACGACTTGAAGGCGGGCCCTAACCAGGGACAGGGATTTTTCAAGTGCCAGAACCCCCTCATGTCCCTCCACCGCTCTTCTGAAGGTACCCTGTAATCTCACAAAGTGAGGTCTAAAGACCTGCACTGCAGAGCCAAAGTTCTCAATAAAGACAACACCGTCAATGGCAGCCACCGTCCGATGTACACTGCACCCCCAAGGCAAGAACCCACCCAGCAGCAACTGTGCACTACCAGCTGGGATCCCACTCGGCAGCAACTGTGCACTACCAGCTGGGATTCCACCCGGCAGCGACTGTGCACTACCAGCTGGGATTCCACCCGGCAGCGACTGTGCACTACCAGCTGGGATTCCACCCGGCAGCGACTGTGCACTACCAGCTGGGATCCTACCCGGCAGCAACTGTGCACTACCAGCTGGGATCCCACCCGGCAGCAACTGTGCACTACCAGCTGGGATCCCACCCGGCAGCAACTGTGCACTACCAGCTGGGATCCCACTCGGCAGCGACTGTGCACTACCAGCTGGGATTCCACCCGGCAGCGACTGTGCACTACCAGCTGGGATCCCACTCGGCAGCGACTGTGCACTACCAGCTGGGATTCCACCCGGCAGCAACTGTGCACTACCAGCTGGGATTCCACCCGGCAGCGACTGTGCACTACCAGCTGGGATCCTACCCGGCAGCGACTGTGCACTACCAGCTGGGATTCCACCCGGCAGCGACTGTGCACTACCAGCTGGGATTCCACCCGGCAGCGACTGTGCACTACCAGCTGGGATTCCACCCGGCAGCGACTGTGCACTACCAGCTGGGATTCCACCCGGCAGCGACTGTGCACTACCAGCTGGGATTCCACCCAGCAGCAACTGTGCACTACCAGCTGGGATTCCACCCAGCAGCAACTGTGCACTACCAGCTGGGATTCCACCCAGCAGCAACTGTGCACTACCAGCTGGGATTCCACCCAGCAGCAACTGTGCACTACCAGCTGGGATTCCACCCAGCAGCAACTGTGCACTACCAGCTGAGAATCACACCCCAGCTCACTCCAACCGCCACGAAAAACACAAGGGCTTTAGCATTTTATCTCTGCTGGTATTCTTGGCAACCTGAAGAAAGTTTGATCAGTGCGCAGTAGCAGAAATAATGATTACACTTTAACGGAAATCTGATGTCACCCTGGAATGGAAAGACTCTAGGAGGATTTCCTAGTTTCAGTGTGAATGCATTATGTAACTTTCTTTCATCTCAATGTGTTGGGAGAGTATGCGTGTATATCTGGTCAGAAGGTGATTTATTTAGTGGCAATAAAGTATCGTTCTACTGTTTTTATCTCTTATGCACAAACGGATGTAATGATTAACTCAATTTAATTTTCATTTGCTAAGGACGGCGAAGTAAGCCGACTTGTGACCGCGCCTGAGAAAGGAAAGGATCTTGAATCCCGGGTTCTGGATACCTACATCATTCAGTGTCAAGCTGAGGCTCAAGAAGGTACAAATGGATGGCAGAATTTTTCAGTGCTTTCAATTTTTCCCCTATAAATTTATATCTTTGATATAAATTTGGCCTCGTCAATTAAAGGCGTTATGGAGTAATAACCCAGAAAGCATCAGTTCAAATCTCTCAATGGTAATTTAATTTCTGCTTTTTTCTTAAAGGAAGTATGAAAATAGGTAGCAGTAAAAAAAATTATTTTTTTATTTATTTTTTAAATTTCGAGTACCCAATTAATTTTTTCCAATTTAAGGGGCAATTTAGCATGGCCAATCCACCTGCACATCTTTGGGTTGTGGGGGCGAAAACCCACGCAAACACGGGGAGAATGTGCAAACTCCACACGGACAGTGACCTAGAGCCGGGATCGAACCTGGGACCTCAGTGCCGTGAGGCAACAGGGCTAACCCACTGTGCCACCGTGCTGCCCTAAAAATAGGTAGCAGTAAAATTGATCATGTATCTGTCTGATCACCACACAAAACCTGTCTGGTTTACTGATGTCATTTTGGGCAGGAAACCTGCTAAGCTCACCTGGGCCTGTCTAACATAGGTCTAACATAGAGGGGTAATATACCCTAAATGGCAACACCCTTAGGAATATAGAAAGTCAGAGATCTAGGCGTGCAGGTCCACAGATCTTTGAAAGTGGCAACACAAGTGGACAAGGTAGTTGAGAAAGCATACGGAATGCTTGCCTTCATTGTACGGGGCATCGAGTCTAAAAACTGGCAAGTCGTGCTACAGTTGTATAGCATCGAGAACAGGACCAAACCGGAACCTTGTATAGAACCTTGGTACAGCTGCACTTGGAATATTGAGCAAAATTCTGGTCGCCGCACTACCAGAAGGACGTGGAGGCTTTGGAGAGAGTGTAGAGGAGGTTTACCAGGATGCTGCCTGGTCTGGAGGGTGTTAGCCATGTGGAGAGGCTGAATAGACTCAGACTGTTTTCATTAGAAAGACAGAGGTTGAGGGATGACCTGATAGTGGTCTACAAGATTATGAGGGACATGGATAAAGCGGATGGGCAGGCACTCTTTCCCAGGGTGGAGGGGTAAGTCTCCAGGGTGCATAGGTTTAAGGTCCGTGGGGCAAAGTGTAGAGGAGATGTGCGAGACAGGTTTTTTACACGGAGGGTGGTGAATGAGTGGAACGCATTGCCAGGGGAGGTTGTGGAAGCAGATACATTAACAGTGTTCAAAAGGCATCTTTATTTTTTAAATAATTTTAATTCAATGTTTCACAGATTATCACAATAGAAACCCCCCCCCCCCCCCCCCTTTACACAAATAATAAAACAACAGAACAACTGCATAAATAAACAAATAAATGTTAAACAGTAAACAATAGTGCACTCCCTACCAGACACAAACTTACCCCCCCTCCCCCCGGTTGCTGCTGACTATCTCCTAACACTCCGCCAGGAAGTCTAGGAATGGCTGCCACCGCCTGAAGAACCCTTGCACAGATGCACTTAAGGCAAATTTCACCTTCTCCAATTTAATGAACCCCGCCATGTCGTTAATCCAGGATTCCACGCTTGGGGGCCTCGCATCCTTCCACTGAAGCAGAATCCTTCGCCGGGCTACCATGGATGCAAAGGCCAGGATACCGGCCTCTTTCGCCTCCCGCACTCCCGGCTCGTCCGACACCCCAAATATTGCGAGCCCCCAGCTAGGTCTAACCCTGGAATTCACTACCCTTGACACCGTCCCCCAGCTCCTCCTCCCACTTACCTTTTAACTCCTCCGCCGAGGCCTCCTGCATCATTTGGGGCAGCAGGGTAGCATTGTGGATAGCACAATTGCTTCACAGCTCCAGGGTCCCAGGTTCGATTCCGGCTTGGGTCACTGTCTGTGCGGAGTCTGCACGTTCTCCCCGTGTGTGTGTGGGTTTCCTCCGGGTGCTCCGGTTTCCTCCCACAGTCCAAAGATGTGCAGGTTAGGTGGATTGGCCATGATAAATTGCCCTTGGCGTCCGGTGGGGTTACTGGGTTATGGGGATAGGGTGGAGGTGTTGACCTTGGGTAGGGTGCTCTTTCCAAGAGCCGGTGCAGACTCGATGGGCCGAATGGCCTCCTTCTGCACTGTAAATTCTATGATCACCTGATAAGTTTTCAAAAGGCACCTTGACAAACACATGGATAGGATGGGTATAGAGGGATATGGCTAGAGGAAGTGCTGAAGGTTTTGGCCAAGGTTGGTATCATAACTGGTACAGGTTTGGAGGGCCGAAGGGCCTGTTCCTGTGCTGTATTGTTCTTTGTTCTTTATATGTGACTCTCTGATCAGCATGTGGCACCAAATCACCACAACCCTGCCTCAAGAGCAACTGGGGATGGACAAACATGGCATTATAGTCTATGTATATTCTATGTGTTCTATATTTTTCAGCTGCTGCAGTGTGTTTGAGCTCTGAGCTGTGCACCAATCCAGATGACCTGGTACTTTGAATATTTGAATTCTTGCTCCATGAGTTCCGGTTCTCTCACCCATGGGAGAGAGCAGGAAGCAGGCACTGTGCATAGTGGGATGGCTTTAAAGATAAATCATCTATTACAGATCAACAATAATAGAGCTTTCGAGTAATTGATGCTGCCTGACCTGCTGGCTTTTCCCATCGTTCCCTGTTTCTGTTTTCCCAACATTCCCTGTTTCTGTTTCAAATTCCAGCATCTGCGGTATTTTGCTTTTATTATAGTCACAGAGCTTTAAAACGATAAGGGATAAACAACATTATTCTCTTTTGTTGAAGTGACCATCGCAAGAGCCATTGAATTGAAGCACAACTCTGGCCTGGTTGCAGCTTTGGCCTTTGAAACAGCCAATTTCTATCAGAAGGCTGGTAAGTTGCACTTGCTCTCTCGTTTGCTTTTGTTCATTTTTATTTGTACCCTTGCTCATTACCCTTCTCATTCTCTTGTTTTCTCACTTGCCCAAATACCCAGTAAAATCTGCAGAAGTCTGGTGGCCACCTTTGCAATAGTGTGAAACGAGGTGTGTTTGTCCTACATTGCCAAGGAAAAGCTCCTCGGAAGGCCTCATGGTCAAATCCGCTCCCCCTGATAACAGAGTTAGTTTATCCAACAAATGAGAATGTTCGGAAAGTTCCTGGTACCACCTCTGGCCTGCGCTGAGCCAGCTAATATCAATGGGGTCTGTGAGACGTGGCTGCAGTTGGCTAGAGACACAGAAGTCAGGCAGGGTTGTTTATTGCTTGATAACAGGTTCTGTTTGGATGTGAGTATGGTGGACTCGTGCTATGAAATAAATCCTCGTGGAAGAAATTCCTGTAACATCCAAATAGAATCTAAGTGAACTTTTATTATTCAATTTTATGATATAAATCCTGGATTAGAATATTGTGTGTCTGGTGTATTTTGCATGAGATTTGTAACTGAAGAGATATAGGACCGTGTTGGATATATTTCTGTTTATTTCATTGTAGTATTGATATAAAAACTGATACAATTGGTGCTGACACAGGGAGCCTTTGATGTGTAACACATAGAACATAGAACATAGAAAAATACAGCACAGAACAGGCCCTTCGGCCCACAATGTTGTGCCGAACCTTTGTACTAGATTTATCATCGAACTTACAGTGCAGAAGGAGGCCATTCGGCCAATTGAGTCTGCACCGGCTCTTGGAAAGAGCACCCTACCCAAGGTCGACACCTCCACCCTATCCCCATAACCCAGTAACCCCACTCAACACTAAGGGCAATTTTGGACACTAAGGGCAATTTATCATGGCCAATCCACCTAACCTGCACATCTTTGGACTGTGGGAGGAAACCGGAGCACCCGGAGGAAACCCACGCACACACTGGGAGGATGTGCAGATTCCGCACAGACAGTGACCCAAGCCGGAATAGAACCTGGGACCCTGGAGCTGTGAAGCAATTGTGCTGTCCACAATGCTACCGTGCTGCACTTAAGAACAAATTCATCTACACTATATCATTCTACCGTAATCCATGTACCTATCCAATAATTGAAGGACCCTAATGTTTCCGACTCCACTACTTCCACAGGCAGTGCATTCCATGCCCCCACTACTCTCTAGGTAAAGAACCTACCTCTGACATCTCCCCTATATCTTCCACCTTTCACCTTAAATTTATGTCCCCTTGTAATGGTTTGTTCCGCCCGGGGAAAAAGTCTCTGACTGTCTACTCTATCTATTCCCCTGATCATCTTATAAACCTCTATCAAGTCGCCCTTCATCCTTCTTCGTTCTAATGAGAAAAGGCCTAGCACACCTAAATGAGTTTAGTCACCTGTTCCTCATCCATTCATGGGATGTGGGTATCACTGGCTGAGCCAGCATTTATTGCCCATCCTTAATTACCCTGAAACCCAGCGGCTTGCGAGGTCATTTCAGAGGGCAGTCAACCGCATTGCTGTGGACCTGGAGCCAGGGGAACACAGCAGATTTCCTTCCCCAAAGGAATGGTCTTTACGACAATTACAACTTTTAATTCCAGATTTTTATTGAATTCAAATTCCATCATCTACATTGGTGAGATTCAAACCTGGGTCCCCGGGTCGTCACCCTGGGTCTCTGGATTGTTAGTCCAGTGACAGCACCGCTATGCCCCTGCCTGCCTTTGTATGCCTGCAGTATGACGCTGGGCTAATTCTACCTACTGTATCCTGGGGGGGGGATTGAGATTTTTTATACATAGAAACATACATAGAAAATAGAAGAAGGAGGAGGCCTTTCATTATGATGTGGCTGATCATTAAATTCAATACCCTGATCCTGTCTCCCCTCTTTTCCACCCACCCCCTTATCCCTTCAGCCCCAAGAGCTATATCTAATTCCTTCTTGAAATTGCACAACATTTTGGCCTCAACTACTTTCTGTGGTAGTGAATTCCACAGATTCACCTCTCTCTGGGTGAAGAAATTTCTCCTCACTGTCCTAAAAGGTTTACCCCTTGTCCTCAAACTATGACCCCTAGTTCTGGACTCCCCCACCATCGGGAACATTCTTTCCGAATCTACCCTGTCTAATCCTGTTAGAATTTTATTTGTTTCTGTGAGACCCCCTCTCACTTCTCTAAATTCCAATGAATATAATCCAAACTGACTTAGTCTCTCCTCATATGACAGTCCCACCATCTCCGGAATCAGCCTGGTAAACCTTCGCTGCGCTCCCTCCATAGCAAAAACATCCTTCCTCAGATAAGGACACCAAAACGGCACACACTACTCCAGGTGTGGCCTCACAAATGCCCAATACAATTGTAGTAAAACATCCCTATTCCGGGGCAGCACGGTGGCGCAGTGGGTTAGCACTGCGGCCTCACTGCGCTGAGGTCCCAGGTTCGATCCTGGCTCTGGGTCACAGTCCATGTGGAGTTTGCACATTCTCCCCGTGTCTGCGTGGGTCTCACCCCCACAACCCAAAGATGTGCAGGGTAGGTGGATTGGCCATGCTAAATTGCCTCTTAATTGGAAAAAATGGATTGGGCACTCTAAATTTATTTTTTTAAAACATCCCTATTCCTATTCTCAAATCCTCTCGCTATGAAGGCCAACATACCATTTGCTTCCTTTACTGCCTGCGTGCTTACTTTCAGCAACTGATACACGAGGACACCAAGGTCTCACTGAGTATCCACCTTAATTTACACCCATTCAAATAATAATCTGCCTTTCTATTTTTGCTGCCACCATAGTGGATAACCTGAGATTCATTCAAATTATATTGCATCTGCCATTCATTGGCCCACTCATTCAGCCTGTCCAAATCCCGCTGAAGGATCTCTGCATCCTCCTCACAGCTCACCCTCCCACCCAACTTTGTATCATCTCCAAATTTGGAGATAATACGTTTTGTTTCCTCGTCCAAATCATTGATGTATAATATGAACAGTTGGGGTCCTAGCACAGATCCCTGCGGTACCCCACTAGTCACTGCCTGCCAATCAGAAGAAGACCCATTATTCCAACGTTTTGCTTTCTGTCTGCTAACCAGAACAACAAAGAACAAAGAAATGTACAGCACAGGAACAGGCCCTTCGGCCCTCCAAGCCCGTGCCGACCATGCTGCCCGACTAAACTACAATCTTCTACACTTCCTGGGTCCGTATTCCTCTATTCCCATCCTATTCATGTACTTGTCAAGATGCCCCTTAAATGTCACTATCGTCCCTGCTTCCACCACCTCCCTCGGATAGCGAGTTCCAGGCACCCACTACCCTCTGCGTAAAAAAACTTGCCTCGTACATCTACTCTAAACCTTGCCCCTCTCACCTTAAACCGATGCCCCCTAGTAATTGACCCCTCTACCCTGGGGAAAAGCCTCTGACTATCCACTCTGTCTATGCCCCTCATAATTTTGTAGACCTCTATCAGGTCTCCCCTCAACGTCCTTCGTTCCAGTGAGAATAAACCGAGTTTATTCAACCGCTCCTCCTAGCTAATGCCCTCCATACCAGGCAACATTCTTGTAAATCTCTTCTGCACCCTCTCTAAAGCCTCCACATCCTTCTGGTAGTGTGGCAACCAGAATTGAACACTATACTCCAAGTGTGGCCTAACTAAGGTTCTATACAGCTGCAACATGACTTGCCAATTCTTATACTCAGTGCCCCAGCCAATGAAGGCAAGCATGCCGTATGCCTTCTTGACTACCTTCTCCACCTGTGTTGCCCCTTTCAATGACCTGTGGACCTGTACTCCTAGATCTCTTTGACTTTCAATACTCTTGACGGTTCTAGCATTCACTGTATATTCCCTACCTGCATTAGACCTTCCAAAATGCATTACCTCACATTTGTCCGGATTAAACTCCATCTGCCATCTCTCCGCCCAAGTCTCCAAACAATCTAAATCCTGCTGTATCCTCTGACGGTCCTCATCGCTATCCGCAATTCCACCAACCTTTGTGTCGTCTGCAAACTTACTAATCAGACCAGTTACATTTTCCTCCAAATCATTTATATATACTACAAAGAGCAAAGGTCCCAGCACTGATTCCTGTGGAACACCACTGGTCACAGCCCTCCAATTAGAAAAGCATCCTTCCATTGCTACTCTCTGCCTTCTATGACCTAGCCAGTTCTGTATCCACCTTGCCACCCTGATCCCGTGTGACTTCACCTTTTGTACTAGTCTACCATGAGGGACCTTGTCAAAGGCCTTACTGAAGTCCATATAGACAACATCCACTGCCCTACCTGCATCAATCATCTTAGTGACCTCCTCGAAAAACTCTATCAAGTTAGTGAGACACGACCTCCCCTTCACAAAACAATGCTGCCTCTCACTAATACGTCCATTTGCTTCCAAATGGGAGTAGATCCTGTCTCGGAGAATTCTCTCCAGTAATTTCCCTACCACTGAAGTAAGGCTCACCGGCCTGTAGTTCCCTGGATTATCCTTGCTACCCTTCTTAAACAGAGGAACAACATTGGCTATTCTCCTGTCCTCCGGGACATCCCCTGAAGACAGTGAGGATCCAAAGATTTCTGTCAAGGCCTCAGCAATTTCCTCTCCAGCCTCCTTCAGTATTCTGGGGTAGATCCCATCAGGCCCTGGGGACTTATCTACCTTAATATTTTTTAAGACACCCAACACCTCGTCTTTTTGGATCTCAATGTGACCCAGGCTATCTACACACCCTTCTCCAGACTCAACATCTACCAATTTCTTCTCTTTGGTGAATACTGATGCAAAGTATTCATTTAGTACCTCGCCCATTTCCTCTGGCTCCACACATAGATTCCCTTGCCTATCCTTCAGTGGGCCAACCCTTTCCCTGGCTACCCTCTTGCTTTTTATGTACGTGTAAAAAGCCTTGGGATTTTCCTTAACCCGATTTGCCAATGACTTTTCGTGACCCCTACTAGCCCTCCTGACTCCTTGCTTAAGTTCCTTCCTACTTTCCTTATATTCCACGCAGGCTTTGTCTGTTCCCAGCCTTTTAGCCCTGACAAATGCCTCCTTTTTCTTTTTGACGAGGCCTACAATATCTCTCGTCATCCAAGGTTCCCAAAAATTGCCGTATTTATCCTTCTTCCTCACAGGAACATGCCGGTCCTGAATTCCTTTCAACTGACACTTGAAAGCCTCCCACATGTCAGATGTTGATTTGCCCTCAAACATCCGCCCCCAATCTATGTTCTTCAGTTCCCACCTAATATTGTTATAATTAGCCTTCCCCCAATTTAGCACATTCATCCTCTGACCACTCTTATTCTTGACCACCAGTACTTTAAAACTTACTGAATTGTGGTCACTGTTACCGAAATGCTCCCCTACTGAAACATCTACCACCTGGCCGGGCTCATTCCCCAATACCAGGTCCGGTACCGCCCCTTCCCCAGTTGGACTGTCTACATATTGTTTTAAGAAGCCCTCCTGGATGCTCCTTACAAACTCCGCCCCGTCTAAGCCCCTGGCACTAAGTGAGTCCCAGTCAATATTGGGGAAGTTGAAGTCTCCCATCACCACAACCCTGTTGTTTTTACTCTTTTCCAAAATCTGTCTACCTATCTGCTCCTCTATCTCCCGCTGGCTGTTGGGAGGCCTGTAGTAAACCCCCAACATTGTGACTGCGCCCTTCTTATTCCTGATCTCTACCCATATAGCCTCACTGCCCTCTGAGGTGCCCTCCCGCAGTACAGCTGTGATATTCTCCCGAACCAGTAGCGCAACTCCGCCTCCCCTTTTACATCCCCCTCTATCCTGCCTGAAACATCTAAATCCTGGAACGTTTAACTGCCAGTCCTGCCCTTCCCTCAACCAGGTCTCTGTAATGGCAACAACATCATAGTTCCAAGTACTAATCCAAGCTCTAAGTTCTTCTGCCTTACCTGTAATACTTCTTGCATTAAAACATTTGCACTTCAGGCCACCAGACCCGCTGTGTTCAGCAACTTCTCCCTGTCTGCTCTGCCTCAGAGCCCCACTGGCCCTATTCCCTAGTTCTCCCTCAATGCTCTCACCTTCTGACCTATTGCTCCCATGCCCACCCCCGTGCCATACTAGTTTAAACCCTCCCGTGTGACACTAGCAAACCTCGTGGCCAGGATATTTATGCCTCTCCGGTTTAGATGCAACCCGTCCTTCTTATACAGGTCGCACCTGCCCCGGAAGAGCTCCCAGTGGTCCAGATAATGGAAACCCTCCCTCCTACACCAGCTGTTTAGCCACGTGTTTAGCTGCTCTATCTTCCTATTTCTAGCCTCACTGGCACGTGGCACAGGGAGTAATCCCGAGATTACAACCCTAGAGGTCCTGTCTTTTAACTTTCTGCCTAGCTCCCTGAACTCCTGCTGCAGGACCTCATGCCCCTTCCTGCCTATGTCGTTAGTACCAATATGTACAACGACCTCTGCCTGTTTGCCCCCCCCCCCCCCCTTCAGGATGCCCTCTACCCATTCGGAGACATCCTGGACCCTGGCACCAGGGAGGCAACATACCATCCTGGAGCCTCTTTCACGTCCACAGAAGCGCCTATCTGTGCCCCTGACTATAGAGTCCCCTATTACTATTGCTCTTCTGCGCTTTGACCCTCCCTTCTGAACATCAGAGCCAGCCGTGGTGCCACTGCTCTGGCTGCTGCTGTTTTCCCCTGATAGGCTATCCCCCCCGACAGTATCCAAAGGGGTATACCTGTTCGAGAGGGGGACAACCACAGGGGATTCCTGCACTGACTGCCTGCCCTTTCTGGTCACCCATTTCTCTGCCTGCACCTTGGGTGTGACCACATTTACATAACTGTGATCTATGACGCTTTCCGCCACCTGCATGGTAGCCTTGTGGATAGCACAATTGCTTCACAGCTCCAGGGTCCCAGGTTCGATTCCCGGCTTGGGTCACTGTCTGTGCGGAGTCTGCACATCCTCCCCGTGTGTGCGTGGGTTTCCTCCGGGTGCTCCGGTTTCCTCCCACAGTCCAAAGATGTGCGGGTTAGGTGGATTGGTCATGATAAATTGCCCTTAGTGTCCAAAATTGCCCTTAGTGTTGGGTGGGGTTACTGGGTTATGGGGATAGGGTGGAGGTGCTGAACTTGGGTAGGGTGCTCTTTCCAAGAGCCGGTGCAGACTCGATGGGCCGAATGGCCTCCTTCTGCACTGTAAATTCTATAAGTTAAGTGCATCCAATTGCTGCTCCAACCGAACCATGCGGTCTGTGAGAAGCTCCAGTTGGGTGCACTTTCTGCAGATGAAGCCATCCGGGACGCTGGAAGCCTCCCGGACCTGCCACATCTCTCAGTCAGAGCACTGCACGCCTCTAACTGACATTGCGTCAATTAATTAAAATTAAAATTAAAAAAAAAAAAAACATTTTAAATATTTTTTTAAATTTCAAAGTTACTGTTAACTATCTGTTTCCTAGCACTAGATTTCTAATAGAAATGCGAAAGCTAAATATAGTACTCTCCGATCTCTGGTTTAGATACCCCTCTAAATTATAATTAAGTAATTATGTTTAATTAGTTACCAATGCTTAATTTTTTTAATTTAGTGTAGATTCCCAACCAGCCACTCAGGCCACAGCTTTTCTGATGTCACTTCAGTTTCCCCCCGACACACACAATTTGAAAAAGGTATAAAAGTAAAAATGAGTAAAAATCACTTACTTACCTTCTGAGTGTCTTAGATGTTCTCAGGTTCTCTCCCTGACAGAGACTTCTCCTCCACCTCCGAACCTTGACCTGCACAATGCTAATAATATAATATAATAATATAATATGGCACTTACCTCACACCAATGGGTCTTATTATTAGGTTGGAGGAGGTGGGCGGGTGGGAGACACTACACGTGTAGTGTCTCGGGTTTCCTCTCCACCAGAATTTATTGGTTGGGGGGGGGTGTCTTCCCAGAACTCCGCGGGTCGAAAAAAATAAAACAGAAAAGTGTTTTTTTAAAAGGATAAACTTACCTCCCAGAAATCACTTGCGCACCGCTCCCGCTGAAATCGACTTTCTATCCATTTCAAAACACTACCCACAATCCCATGTGCTTTAACTTTACATATTAATCTGCTATGTGAGACCTTGTCGAAAGCCTTCTGAAAGTCTAAATAAACCACATTCACCAGGTCTCTCGTAGCCCACTCGCTGAAACCCCACTGAGATCAGCTCATGTGGTACAGATTAAAGATTGAATCTGGCACCTCCATGATCTCCGCAGCTCTGCTACTCACTGGATAAACCTGCTGAACCCTCACTGAAATAGGCAGGGCTTTCACTGAATTTGTTTGAAGATGGTGCCTTACATCTGATCATCTTTCTTCAGATCACACTCTTACCACCTTGGATCCAATCTATACAGCAAAATGGAGGAAGTATTTACAGCTCAAAAACTCCTTCTACCTGGCTTATGTAAGTGTTAAACCTGCAAGTTCAAACACAAGGTTGCTAATTTTCTGATGCTGTCGTGTTCAGTGCCAGCTCATTAAATCCCTGGAATGCGGAATTGGACATGATGGTCTGAGAAGAGTAGCACTTTCTTGCAGATTTTATTTCCCTGCCTAAGTAGACTGTTATTGAAGGCTCTGTTGGATGAGAAGAAATGTGTGTGAGACTGATTCACTTAACAGTAATGTAATGTTCACCACTGGTGCAGACTGCATAGTAGGATTGACAACCATGAGAAACCGGGGGCCACTGTGATGGACAGGATAGTTCTATTGTTCCTGAAGTGGCCATTAATGGCCTTTTTCCTGTGTTTGTTTCTGCATAATCTGAGCTACAGTTTGTATATTTGCAGGCTGCAGCCTGTCTGTGTCAAGCTTGGCCAAATTTCCCATCACTCTTTGCGGGTGGCCATTTTAAACGGCCACAGGATCTTGTAGGAGGTTTGCTTGTGGTAACCTGCTGTACTTGGGGAGAGGCGGGATGTGTAGCAGTGATGGGGGTAGCAGGCGGAGTACTCAACATCATCAATCAGTGGAGAGAGCACCCCCTCAAGGGTTTGGTACTTGCCAACATAAAACAATCTGGTCATTTTTAAGAGGTGTCGAGCAGTATGTGGATTTTACATCAAGTCAGTATTGCATATTTATTATTTACAGGCATACTGTTACCATGGCCAGACCCTGCTGGCCAGTGACAAATGTGGAGAAGCCATCCGATCGCTACAAGAAGCAGAGAAGTGTGAGTATAAAGAAGGGATCATTATTAACTCCATAGGGATTGTGTCTGGTACTCTGGACTGGAATGAACCTAGGCTCATCCAAAAGTCATATTGCACCTTTTCAGGTCAACACTCACAGCTGGATAGACATCCTTCATGCATACTGACCGTGGGTACGGTGCCTGTTTCATGGAATCGGTTTTGTGTGTGAATAGAGCTGAAACGATAAATGTAACATCTGCCCAGTGGGGGCTAATTCAGGATTGGCTCTGAAATGATCTTTGGGCTCTAGAACTTATCCCAAATTCTGCTGACCTGATTGGCTGCTTCCCCCACCATGGGTAGAATCCTGGGGAGGGGGTTTACTGGGATACTGCAGATATTGTGTGGTGCACAGCCAGGCTTCAACCAGACTAAGACTGTCAGAACCCTGTGGCTCTCCCAGGAGATCAACCCCTCCAGGCCTGTGTTGTGTGTGCATCAAAGAATGAAGTAACTGAAAAGCCCCGCGTCGCCACACTCCGGCGCCTGTCCGGGTACATGGGAGGGAGAATTCGGAATGTCCAATTCACCTAACAAGCACTTGTGGGAGGAAATCGGAGCGCCCGGAGGAAATCCACACAGACACCGGGAGAACGTGCAGACTCCACACAGACAGTGACCCTAGTCGAGAATCGAACCTGGAACCCTGGAGCTGTGAGGCAACAGTGCTAACCACTATGCTACCGTGCTGCCATCACTGAATCCCCTACTATCAACACCCTGGATTGGACTAGCCATATAAATACTGTGGCTGCAAGAGCAGGACAAAGGCTAGGAATTCTCCAGAAGTAATTCAATTCTTGCGTCCTCCAAGCCTGTCCACCGACAAGACACAAATCAGGAGTGTAATGTAATACTCCCCACTTGCCTGGATGAGTGCAGCTCCAACAATACTCAAGTAGCTTAACACCATCCAGGACAAAGCAGCCCACTTGAATGGCACCCCATCCACAAATATTCACTTCCTCCACCACCCAGGCAGCAGTGTGTACCGTCTACAAGATGCACTGCAAGAACTCCAGGCTCCTTCGGCAACACCATCCAAACTTGTCACCTCTACCACCTGGAAGGACAAAGGCAGCAAATGCATGGGACCACCACCCCCTATAAGTTCACCTCCAAGCCACTCACCATCCTGACTTGGAATTGTCTCTGTTCCTTCCAAAATCCTGGAACTGGAAAACCACAGGGCCTGCAGTGATTCAGGAAAACGGGTCGCCACCACCTTCTCGAGGGCAATTAGGAATTGACAAATGCTGGCCGAGTCGGCCACACCCACATGCCATGAATAAATAAAAAAGCAGTCAAGGCCAGATTGATGTGAGATGAGTTCGGATAGCTTCAATCCAGTCCCATGTCGACATGGGGCCCATTTCTCTGGAAGCCCATTTGCAATCAGACTATGAGGGCTCACGGTAAATAGAAGCATGTCACGATAAGACCTGTTCTGCTGATGCAGAGCTTTCCTCTCCTGTATCTAACCTGGAGGTGCTTCAAGTTATCTGACTATCCGAAGTGTGGAAGATTTCCGTTCTCAGCATCGACCTGACTCACCACAGTAGATCTAAACTTCACACAGTCCTCATTCTGCCAGCCAATTATTTCACTGTTGTTATCGAGGTAGAAGGTATTTGCCAGGTTTTCTACCTTTACCCAACTGTGAGTAGCACATTAAAGTTTGGTGTGTAGTTTCCTCCACCATCCTTTTGCTTTTCATTCCTGCAGATTATTCCAAGGCAGAAGCTCTGTGCAAGGAATATGGTCAAACAAAGGGAGCTGGGTCTACAGCCAAGCCATCCGAGCATGTGTTCTTCAGGAAGTTGGGGTCCTATATCAGAAACACCTTGGAAAAGTGTCAGAGAGAGAACGGGTTCATGTGAGTTTCTTTTTAAATGCCAACCTAGTCAGTGAATATAGTTCATTACCAGTTGCCATGGGATTATACAACTGAGTGACTTTGCTGGGTCACTTGCAGGGTAGTTATGAGTCTACCACATTAATGCTGAACAGGAGTCACAAGGATCCTGTCCCCAAAGAATATTACTGGACATTAACTGGGGGGGGGGGGGGGGCTGTTTTCTTCAAGTTTTTCCATTTGTTTAAGAACTTTGCACTGTTAATTGTAAGGCTATTTCTTTGATCTTTAAATGGTTAATTCTGTGTTTAAACTAAAGTTTGTTTTAACATAAAAGATATCTAATGGTCAGAGTTATCACTCCCTGGGTGAAGTATCCTTTCCTTGCAGATTTACAAATTTAAAAAGATTGTTTGGGATTCTTGTCCCGTATCCGAACAAGTGTTGGGGTCTGGTCCGGTATCGTACCAAGTGTTGGGGTCTGGTCCGGTATCGTACCAAGTGTTGGGGTCTGGTCCGGTATCGTACCAAGTGTTGGGGTCTGGTCCGGTATCGTACCAAGTGTTGGGGTCTGGTCCGGTATCGTACCAAGTGTTGGGGTCTGGTCCGGTATCGTACCAAGTGTTGGGGTCTGGTCCGGTATCGTACCAAGTGTTGGGGTCTGATCCGGTGTCCTAACAAGTGTTGGGGTCTGGTCCGGTATCGTACCAAGTGTTGGGGTCTGGTCCGGTATCGTACCAAGTGTTGGTGTCTGGTCCGGTATCGTACCAAGTGTTGGGGTCTGGTCCGGTATCGTACCAAGTGTTGGGGTCTGGTCCGGTATCGTACCAAGTGTTGGGGTCTGGTCCGGTATCGTACCAAGTGTTGGGGTCTGGTCCGGTATCGTACCAAGTGTTGGGGTCCGGTCCGGTATCGTACCAAGTGTTGGGGTCCGGTCCGGTATCGTACCAAGTGTTGGGGTCCGGTCCGGTATCGTACCAAGTGTTGGGGTCTGGTCCGGTATCGTACCAAGTGTTGGGGTCTGGTCCGGTATCGTACCAAGTGTTGGGGTCTGGTCCGGTATCGTACCAAGTGTTGGGGTCTGGCCCAGTGCCCTAACAAGGGCTGGGGTCTGGCCCAGTGCCCTAACAAGGGCTGGGGTCTGGCCCAGTGCCCTAACAAGGGCTGGGGTCTGGACCAGTGCCCTAACAAGGACTGGGGTCTGGCCCAGTGCCCTAACAAGGGCTGGGGTCTGGCCCAGTGCCCTAACAAGGGCTGGGGTCTGGCCCAGTGCCCTAACAAGTGTTTTAAAAATATATATTTTTATTAAGGTTGTGCAGAATTTTTTTAAAAATACGTTTATTTAACATTTCAACAATTTTCAACCAAACACTCCAGGAAGAAAGAAAAACAATATTGTACATAGGAAACCAAACAAGGCTACATTAACCCTATTTAACCAATAAATACAAAACTGAGGAAAATGTCCCCTTTTAACAAAAACATAAACCAAACCCCCCCCACCCCACCCCCCGGGTTGCTGCTGTTTCGACCCCCATCTAGCGTTCCGCGAGAGTCTAGGAACGGTTGCCACTGCCTGGAGAACCCCTGCACAGACCCTCGCAAGGCAAACTTTATCCTCTCCAACTTAATGAACCCTGCCATGTCATTGATCCAAGCTTCCACGCTCGGGGGGCTTTGCATCTTTCCACATTAGTAGGATCCTCCGCTGGGCTACCAGGGACGCAAAGGCCAGAACTCCGGCCTGTTTCAGCTCCTGCACTCCCGGCTCGTCCGATACCCCAAATAGTGCTATTCCCTAGCTTAGCTTGACCCGGGTGTTCACAACTTTGGACATAGCCCTCGTAAAGCCTCTCCAGAACCCATCCAGCGCCGGGCACGTCCAGAACATATGGCCGTGATTCGCTGGGCTCCCCGAACATCTCTCACATCTGTCCTCCACCCCAAAAAACCTACTCCTCTTTGCCCATCATATGCGCCCTATGTACTACTTTGAACTGTATTAGACTGAGCCTGGCGCATGAGGAGGAGGAATTGACCCTGCCCGGGGCATCAGCCCACAGACCCTCATCCAGCTCCTCCCCGAGCTCCTCCTCCCACTTGCCCTTCAACTCCTCCACCGAGGCCTCCTCCGCTTCCTGCAGCTCCTGATAAATCGCCGAGACCATGCCTTCTCCAACCCATACACCCAAAATCACCCTGTCCTGAATCCTTCGTGCTGGAAGTAGCGAAAATTCCCTCATTTGCCGTCTCTCAAACGCCCTCACTTGCATATATCTAAAAGCGTTTCCGGGAGACAACCCAAGTTTCGCCTCCAGCGCCCCCAGGCTAGCAAAAGTCCTATCTATAAACAGGTCCCCTATCCTTTTAATTCCTGCCCGATGCCAACTTAGGAACCCCCCATCCATCCTGCCCGGCACAAACCTATGATTATCCCGCATCGGGGACCAAATTGAGGCTTCCACCTCACTCCTATGTCGCCTCCACTGCCCCCAGATCTTCAATGTCGCCGCCACCACCGGGCTCGTGGTGTACCTCGTCGGCGGTAGCGGCAACGGTGCCATCACCAGCGCCCCAAGCTAGTACCCACACGACGCCGCCTCTAGCCTCTTCCACGCCCCCCCCCCCCTCTCCCTCCATTACCCATTTACGGATCATCGCCACTTTAGCTGCCCAATAATAGCCCCACAGATTTGGCAGTGCCAGCCCGCCCCTGTCCCGACTGCGCTCCAAAAACACCCTCTTCACCCTCGGGGTCTTGCTCGCCCATACAAACCCCATAATACCCCCGCTTAAAAAAAGCCTTGGGGATTAGGATGGGCAGGCACTGGAACACGAACAAGAACCTCGGGAGGACCGTCATCTTGACCGACTGCACCCTACCCGCCAGGGAAAGTGGCAACACATCCCATCTCCTAACGTCTTCCACCATCTGGTCCACCAACCGTGTCAAATTAAGCTTACGCAGGGCCCCCCAGCTCCTAGCTACCTGGATACCCAGGTATCGAAAACTCCTCTCCGCCCTCTTCAACGGCAGCTCCTCTAGCCCCCTTTCCTGGCCCCCCGCCTGCACTACAAAGAACTCACTCTTCCCCACGTTGAGCTTGTAGCCCGAGAAGTCCCCAAACTCCCTAAGGATCCGCATGACCTCCGCCATCCCCTCCACTGGATCTGCAATATACAACAATAGGTCATCAGCATACAACGGCACCCGGTGTTCCTCCCCTCCACGGACCAACCCCCTCCAGTTCCTAGACTCCCTTAATGCCATGGCCAGTGGCTCAATTGCCAGCGCGAACAGCAAAGGGGACGGGGGACACCCCTGTCTCGTCCCCCGGTACAATCTGAAACCTTCCGATCTCCGCCGGTTCGTAGACACGCTCGCCACTGGGGCCCTGTATAACAACCTGACCCACCCTATGAACCCTTCCCCGAACCCAAACCTGCTAAGCACTTCCCATAGGTACTCCCACTCCACCCGATCAAAGGCTTTCTCCGCGGCCATAGCCGCCACCACCTCCGCTTCCCCTCCCACTGAGGGCATCATAATCACATTCAGGATCCTCCGCACATTCGCTTTTAACTGTCTGCCCTTCACAAACCCTGTCTGGCCCTCATGTATCACTCCCGGGACACAATCCTCAATCCTCGTAGCGAGGACCTTCGCCAGCAACTTGCCATCTACGTTAAGGAGTGAGATCGGCCTATACGAACCACACTGCAGTGGGTCCTTGTCCTGCTTGAGAGTCAGCGAGATCAGCGCCCGAGACATTGTTGGGGCAGAGTCCCTTCCTCCCTCGCCTCATTGAAGGTTCTCCCCAGCAACGGGCCCAACAGATCCACGTACTTCCCATAAAATTCAACCGGGAACCCATCCGGTCCTGGGGCCTTGCCTGCCTGCATGCTCCCCAATCCCTTAACCAGCTCCTCCAGCCCCATCGGGGCCCCCAGGCCAGCCACCTGCTCTTCCTCCACCCTCGGGAACCTCAGTTGATCTAAGAACCGCCGCATCCCCCCCCCCCCCCCCCCCCTTTCCGGGGCCTCTAACTTGTCCACGCCCCCAGAGAAATCCCTAAATACCTCATTTATTTTAACCGCACTTCGCACCATATTTCCCCCCCCCCCCCCCCATCCCTGATTCCTCCAACCTCCCTCGCCGCCTCCCTCTTACGTAGCTGATGCGCCAGCATCCGACGCGCCTTCTCCCCATACTCATACACTGCCCCCTGCATTTTCCTCCACTGAGCCTCTGCTTTCCCCATGGTCAATAAATCAAATTCTGTTTGGAGGTTCCGTCGCTCCCTCAGCAGCCCCTCTTCGGGGGCCTCTGCATAGCTCCTGTCCACCCTTACTATCTCCCCCACCAACCTCTCCCCGTGCCCCAGCCCCGACTCTCCCTTTTACCTCCAGCTCCCCTTCGATCAGTACAGCAGCAACCCAGTTTCCACCCCCCTCCCCGCCCCACAGCTAGACCACCGTCTAGCCCTCCCCCCTGCTCGCCCCATTGTACTCCCGTAAGTCAGCTGACTCCTGACCCTGGTCGCTCCCGCCTTTGCCAACGGCCCCCCCGTGTGGAATCCCCCCCCGGGCTGATGTAAGCACCCCGCCCCCCCTTCCTCAGCGCAGGAAAAAGCCGAGTTTTCCACCTGGGCTGGCCCCGCCCCCTATGGTGCGGCTCCTTTCTCCTACAACCTCACCCCAGTCCCCCATGGCCCCCTGCCGCCCCCCCCCCCCCCCCCCCCCCCCTCGTGCACGGGGACTGGCAAAACAGTACCGATGCCCACAGACCCACAAAACCCACATATCACATCCACTCACCCCTTTCCACTCTCCAGCTTTCCCACACAAAAACGAAAAAACAAACCCAACCCCACATCAAACCCTTAGTTCGAGTCCAACTTCTCGTTTTGTATAAAGGTCCACGCCTCATCCGGCGTATCAAAATAATGGTGGCGATCTTGAAAAGTGACCCACAGTCGCGCTGGCTGCAACAGCCCGAACTTCACCCCCTTTCGGTGGAGCACGGCCTTGGCCCGGTTGAATCCAGCCCTCTTCTTAGCCAGCCCTGCACTCCAGCCTTGATGAATACGGATCTCCGTAGTCTCCCACCTGCTGCTCCGTTCCTCCTTCGCCCATCTCAGGATGCACTCCCTGTCCATGAAGCAGTGAAACCTCACCACTACAGCCCTTGGCGGCTCATTGGTTTTAGACCTCCTTGCCAGGACTCTGTGAGCCCCATCCAACTCCAAGAGCCGCGGGTAGGCTCCTGCGCCCATTAACGTGTCCAGCATTGTGGCTACATATGCCCCCACGTCGGACCCCTCCACCCCTTCAGGGAGACCCAGAATCCGGAGATTCTTCCTCCTCGACCTATTCTCCAGGTCCTCGAACTTTTCCTGCCACATCTTGTGCAGCACCTTGTGCGCCTCCACTTTCACCGCCAGGCCCAGAATCTCGTCCTCGTTTTCAGAGGCTTTCTGCTGCACCTCTCTAATCGCCGCCCCTTGGGCCTTCTGGGTCTCCACCAGCTTTTCTATCGACGCCTTCATTGGGGCCAGCATTTCTGCTTTCAGCTCCGCAAAGCAGCTTTTCAGGAACTCCTGCTGCTCCCACGACCATTGCGCCCAGGCTGCCTGGTCTCCACCAGCCGCCATCTTACTTTTCCGCACCCGCTCTCCTCTCTGCTCCAAAACCACTTTTTTTAATCGCTCCACTCCTGGTCTACTCCATACAATGCTGGGGGAACCTTACTGCTGCCTTCCCACACCGGGAATTGTCGTCCAAGTGAAAATTAAATTAAAATGAAAATCGCTTATTGTCACAAGTAGGCTTCAAATGAAGTTACTGTGAAAAGCCCCTAGTCGCCACATTCCGGCGCCTGTTCGGGGAGGCTGGTACGGGAATTGAACCGTGCTGCTGGCCTGCCTTGGTCTGCTTTCAAAGCCAGCGATTTAGCCCTGTGCTAAACAGCCCCTAAACCAAGTGCCACTGGGGCTCCTCGAAAGGGCCCAAAAGTCCGTTCTTGGCGGGAGCTGCTGAACTTGCGACCTACCCAGGCATAGCCGCAACCGGAAGTCCTGCAGAATTTTTCATAATAAAACGGTTTGTAACAATAATAACAAAACAAAATAGAGTGAACATTAACATAGTGCAAAAAGAGAATATACAATAACAATTAAATAGACATTACCCCACTTTGGGTGACTTTGGGGCAGCACGGTAGCCTTGTGGATAGCACAATTGCTTCACAGCTCCAGGGTCCCAGGTTCGATTCCGGCTTGGATCACTGTCTGTGCGGAGTCTGCACATCCTCCCCGTGTGTGCGTGGGTTTCCTCCGGGTGCTCCGGTTCCGGTTTCCTCCCACAGTCCAAAGATGTGCACGTTAGGTGGATTGGCCATGCTAAATTGCCCTTAGTGTCCAAAATTGCCCATAGTGTTGGGTGGGGTTACTGGGTTATGGGGATAGGGTGGAGGTGTGGACCTTGGGTAGGTTGCTCTTTCCAAGAGCCGGTGCAGACTCGATGGGCCGAATGGCCTCCTTCTGCACTGTAAATTCTGTGAAATCTGTGACTCAGTCTTCCCACACCATCCCAACGGTGTCCTAACAAATGTTGGGGTCTGGTCCGGTATCGTACCAAGAGTTGGGGTCTGGTCCGGTACAGTAACAAGATATTATGTGAAACTGGCCGCTGCCACATGACTGGAAATGCCCGTTCAAGCATGCAAAGTTTAAACCATTTATTCGGGAAAACAAATGGTCTCTTGGAGCATGGGGGTGTGTGTGTGTGTGTGTCGCCGGGGGGAGGGGGGTTATTAAGGGGCGATTGGAGGGGGTTTTGGCCGGGGGGAGGGGGGTTATTAAGGGGCGATTGGAGGGGGTTTTGGCCGGGGGGGGTTATTGTGAGAGGACCTTGGAGCTGGTATATTGGTGACTGTGTGCCTCTTCCTAATATATGCAGCTATAAAGGACTTGTTCATTTGATTCCCACTTCGGGGTTGTCAACATTGAGAATGCTTGGGGATCCCTGATGCTTTTCGGAGTTCTCTGCAGTCTTCTAACTTACACATGTAAGAGTGGGAGGAAGAAACAGCTGTGTGGGAGCTTCATTGAATTCGCACTTCAATCTGGCTGGCTGGAGCCCTGTTACTCCGATTTTAGCCTCTGCTTCTTGTGTTCCTATTGAGCTGCAGGAAGCCCTGGAGCTGGGGACTCTTTCACAGCAAGTAGGTGTTTAGAGAGCTGACTAACTATGATAAACCAAGAGGAGCTTTCCTGAATCTCCCAGGAATGCTGTTTGTGTCACAGACATGAGGCAGCTAAGGAAGACTCATTTTTATTGTCATCCATTGTTTTTCTTTCAAGTTACTTCCAGAAAGTTCCTCCAGAGGCTCCGCAGCTGGAACTGAAGGCGAACTACGGTTTGGTGGAGCCGCAATCATTTGAACTTCCGGCACTCGGCACTCAGTGGAGCCAGGAAGTATACAATGCATTCGACATAACCAGAACCCCCAAGGATGACAAGGTAGGAAGGGAGATCTGTTGACATGTTTGGCCCCTTCACTCAGTTGGCTAGATGGGTTTCACAAGTGAGTACCTGGGCTATAGCAAGCATTCAGACCCCAGGAATGATCCTCACTGTCATTAATTAGCTGATCTCAGCCAATGATAGTTACTGGCTAAAGGGTACCCGAAGATGGGACCGAATCCCAGCAAGGCCAGGGATTGTTGCCCTGGTACACCTTGGATTGGAGACCGAGGCATGGACTTTTTTGTAGTGCCTTTCACTGCTTCAAGACATCCCACAGTACTTTCTAGCCAAATGAGTCATTTTAAAGTGCAACCAATGTTGTAATCTCGGAGAAAGTGTTGGATTCGAGCTCCAGGATGAACCGGTGCCTTCAGCGAAAGGGGATAGGAAAAGGGAGGAGGAAGGATGTTCCCATTATGACAACTACCAAAAGTAATTCATTAGCTGATCACATTCTACCCTCTGTTCTATTGGGGAACCGGCTGCTGTTAGAATCCTGCACTCTGCCAGTTAGAGACCAGCTTCTGATCCAGAAGGGGAGATCGCTGGGACGGGGGGTAGAGTACATGATTGGATTGAGGACTGGCTGACTGACGGGCGGCAGAGGGTCGGGTAAATGGGTCCTTCTCTGGCTGGCAAACTGTAACAAGCGGGCATCGCAGGGGTCCGTCCCCGGGGGTGTCGCAGGGGTCAGTCCCCGGGGGTGCCGCAGGGGTCAGTCCCCGGGGGTGCCGCAGGGGTCAGTCCCCGGGGGTGCCGCAGGGGTCAGTCCCCGGGGGTGCCGCAGGGGTCAGTCCCCGGGGGTGCCGCAGGGGTCAGTCCCCGGGGGTGTCGCAGGGGTCAGTCCCCGGGGGTGCCGCAGGGGTCCGTCCTCGGGGGGTGCCGCAGGGGTCCGTCCTCGGGGGGGTGCCGCAGGGGTCCGTCCTCGGGGGGGGGGGGGCCGCAGGGGTCCGTCCTCGGGGGGGGCCGCAGGGGTCCGTCCTCGGGGGGGGGGGGGCCGCAGGGGTCCGTCCTCGGGGGGGGGGCCGCAGGGGTCCGTCCTCGGGGGGGGCCGCAGGGGTCCGTCCTCGGGGGGGGGCCGCAGGGGTCCGTCCTCGGGGGGGGGGCCGCAGGGGTCCGTCCTCGGGGGGGGGGCCGCAGGGGTCCGTCCTCGGGGGGGGCCGCAGGGGTCCGTCCTCGGGGGGGGGCCGCAGGGGTCCGTCCTCGGGGGGGGGCCGCAGGGGTCCGTCCTCGGGGGGGGCCGCAGGGGTCCGTCCCCGGGGGTGTCGCAGGGGTCCGTCCCCGGGGGTGTCGCAGGGGTCAGTCCCCGGGGGTGTCGCAGGGGTCAGTCCCCGGGGGTGCCGCAGGGGTCCGTCCTCGGGCGTGCCGCAGGGGTCCGTCCTCGGGCGTGCCGCAGGGGTCCGTCCTCGGGGGGGTCGCAGGGGTCCGTCCTCGGGGGGGTCGCAGGGGTCCGTCCTCGGGGGTCGCAGGGGTCCGTCCTCGGGGGTGCCGCAGGGGTCCGTCCTTGGGGGGGGCCGCAGGGGTCCGTCCTCGGGGGGGCCGCAGGGGTCCGTCCTCGGGGGGGGGGGGGGCCGCAGGGGTCCGTCCTCGGGTGTCGCAGGGGTCAGTCCTCGGGGGTGCCGCAGGGGTCCGTCCTCGGGGGGGTGCCGCAGGGGTCCGTCCTCGGGGGGGGGGGGGGCCGCAGGGGTCCGTCCTCGGGTGTCGCAGGGGTCAGTCCTCGGGGGTGCCGCAGGGGTCCGTCCTCGGGGGGGTGCCGCAGGGGTCCGTCCTCGGGGGGGGTGCCGCAGGGGTCCGTCCTCGGGGGGGTGCCGCAGGGGTCCGTCCTCGGGGGGGTGCCGCAGGGGTCCGTCCTCGGGGGGTGCCGCAGGGGTCCGTCCTCGGGGGGTGCCGCAGGGGTCCGTCCTCGGGGGTGCCGCAGGGGTCCGTCCTCGGGGGTGATGCAGGGGTCCGTCCTCGGGGGGGCCGCAGGGGTCCGTCCTCGGGGGGGCCGCAGGGGTCCGTCCTCGGGGGTGCCGCAGGGGTCCGTCCTCGGGGGGTGCCGCAGGGGTCCGTCCTCGGGGGGGGCCGCAGGGGTCCGTCCTCGGGGGGGGCCGCAGGGGTCAGTCCTCGGGGGGGCCGCAGGGGTCAGTTCTTGGATCTCCACTGTTTACAATCTATATAAATGATCTGCAAGCAGAGACAGTGTAAAATAGCGAAATTTGGAGCTAAAATGGGTGGCAAAGCAGGCACTGAAGAGGATATAAAGATTTTACAGACGACTATAGATAAGCTGGGAGAAAGGACCAATATTTAATATGGATAAGTTGACTTCCGGGTGCGGCGATGACCAGCTGAGTCGCACGTTTCGGCAGCTCCAGGTGTAACGGACTTTTGGGCTCTTAATAAGAGCCCCAACGGCAATTTTAACGGCTAAAAGTACTGTGCGGTGAACCAGAAGGGAATCCCCCCTGGATACGGATGAAAAAAGGAGAGGAAGGTGGCCGGATTGCGGTGGATCCTTTAGAGCAGCGGCAAGGAAGGCAAGCAAAAAGCAAGATGGCGTCGGAAGGTGGCAGTTTAACATGGGGCCCTGAACAACACGAGTTTTTGAAACGCTGCATGGAAGAACTCAAAGGAAATGAAGAAAGAGCTGTTGGCCCCGATATTACCGGCGATCGAAGGGCTAAAGGAGGAGCAAAAGACCCAGGAGCGGGAGCTTCGGGTCGTGAAGGCAAAGGCTGCCGAGAATGAGGACGACATACAGGGCCTGGTGGTGAAGACGGAGATGCACGAGGCACACCATAAACGATGTGTGGAAAGGTTGGAGGCACTGGAGAACAACGCAAGGAGGAACAACCTCAGGATTCTTGGTCTTCCTGAAGGTGTGGAGGGGGCGGACGTCGGGGCATATGTGAGCACGATGCTGCACTCGTTAATGGGAGCGGAGGCCCCGGCGGGTCCGCTGGAGGTGGAGGGAGCATACCGAGTGATGGCGCGAGGACCGAGAGCAGGAGAAATTCCTAGAGCCATAGTGGTGAGATTCCTCCGTTTTAAGGACAGAGAGATGGTCCTCAGATGGGCAAAGAAAACTTGGAGCAGTAAATGGGAGAACGCGGTGATCCGCATTTATCAAGACTGGAGTGCGGAGGTGGCGAGAAGGAGGGCGAGCTTTAATTGGGCCAAGGCGGTGCTTCACAAAAAGAAGATAAAATTCGGAATGCTGCAACCGGCAAGACTGTGGGTCACATATCAAGGGAGGCACCACTACTTTGAGACGGCGGATGAGGCGTGGTCTTTTATCGTGGAAGAAAAATTGGAATGAGCGGGTTATTTTAAAAAAAAGAATGTTTGAAACAAAGTGGTGGGGCGAGTATGGGGGGCGAAGAAGGGGGGAAAGAGGAGTTTTATGTTATTAATCCTGCGATGTGGTAACTTTTCTCTCTTGCACAGGAGGTGGTGGGGGAAGGAAAGGAGGTGGAAGAGATGGGGCGTTGGCCATTGGGGGCGGGGCCAAGGGGGAAGCGCGGGCTCGGTTCCCGCGCTATGATAATCATGGCAGGAATAGGGAAGCAGGAAGGAGGGGGCGTCGCACGGTGCGAGCCGAGGTCATGGGGGGAAGCCGAGGTCGGCCAGAGTTTGCTGACTTCTGGGAGCAACATGGGGGGTGTAACTACGCTAGTGGGGGATCTAGCGGGGGGGGGGGGGGGGGGGGAGAATTATTGGGCTGCTGCTGCTGGTGAGAGGGGGGAGCTGGTATGGGGTGGGATGGGCGGGGGGGCACCGCCTGGGGGGGACACAGCTGCGTGGGAACCGGGTGAGGAGCGAATCGACAAGGGGGGGGGGTAAAAAGCCCCCCAACCCGGCTGACCACGTGGAACGTGAGAGGGCTGAACGGGCCGATAAAGAGGGCACGGGTACTCGCACACCTTAAGAAACTTAAGGCAGACGTGGTTACGTTACAGGAAACGCATTTGAAACTGATAGACCAGGTGAGACTACGCAAAGGTCGGGTGGGGCAGGTGTTCCATTCGGGGCTAGATGCGAAAAACAGGGGGGTGGCTATATTAGTGGGGAAGCGGGTAATGTTTGAGGCAAAGACTATAGTGGCGGATAGCTGGGGCAGATACGTGATGGTGAGTGGCAAACTACAGGGGGAGACGGTGGTTTTGATAAACGTATATGCCCCGAACTGGGATGATGCCAATTTTATGAGGCGTATGCTAGGACACATCCCGGACCTAGAGGTGGGAAAGTTGGTAATGGGGGGAGATTTCAATACGGTGTTGGAACCAGGGCTGGACAGGTCGAGGTCCAGGACTGGAAGGAGGCCGGCAGCAGCCAAGGTGCTTAAAGATTTTATGGAGCAGATGGGAGGAGTAGACCCGTGGAGATTTAGCAGACCTAGGAGTAAGGAGTTCTCGTTTTTCTCCTATGTCCACAAAGTCTATTCGCGAATAGACCTTTTTTGTGCTGGGAAGGGCGTTGATCCCGAAGGTGAGGGGAACGGAGTATACGGCTATAGCCATTTCGGATCACGCTCCACATTGGGTGGACTTCGAGATAGGGGAGGAAACAGAAGGGCGCCCACCCTGGAGAATGGACATGGGACTAATGGCAGATGAGGGTGTGTGTCTAAGGGTGAGGGGGTGCATTGAAAAGTACTTGGAACTCAATGACAGTGGGGAGGTCCAGGTGGGAGTGGTCTGGGAGGCGCTGAAGGCAGTGGTTAGAGGGGAGCTGATATCAAGAAGGGCACATAAAGGAAAGCAGGAGAGTAGGGAACGGGAGCGGTTGCTGCAAGAACTTCTGAGGGTGGACAGGCAATATGCGGAGGCACCGGAGGAGGGACTGTACAGGGAAAGGCAAAGGCTACACGTAGAATTTGACTTGCTGACAACGGGTACTGCAGAGGCACAGTGGAGGAAGGCACAGGGTGTACAGTACGAATATGGGGAGAAGGCGAGCAGGTTGCTGGCCCACCAATTGAGGAAAAGGGGAGCAGCGAGGGAAATAGGGGGAGTGAGGGATGAGGAAGGAGAGATGGAGCGGGGAGTGGAGAGAGTGAATGGAGTGTTCAAGGCATTTTATAAAAAAATTATACGAAGCTCAACCCCCGGATGGGAGGGAGAGAATGATGGGCTTTCTGGACCGGCTGGAATTTCCCACGGTGGAGGAGCAGGAAAGGGTGGGACTGGGAGCACAGATTGAAATAGAGGAAGTAGTGAAAGGAATTAGGAGCATGCAGGCGGGGAAGGCTCCAGGACCGGATGGATTCCCAGTTGAATTTTACAGGAAATATGTGGACTTGCTCGCCCCGCTACTGATGAGGACCTTTAATGAGGCAAAGGAAAGGGGACAGCTGCCCCCGACAATGTCTGAGGCAACGATATCGCTTCTCCTAAAGAAGGAAAAGGACCCGCTGCAATGCGGGGTCCTATAGACCTATTTCCCTCCTAAATGTAGACGCTAAGATTCTGGCCAAGGTAATGGCAATGAGGATGGAGGATTGTGTCCCGAGGGTGGTCCATGAGGACCAAACTGGGTTTGTGAAGGGGAGACAGCTGAATACGAATATACGGAGGCTGCTAGGGGTAATGATGCCCCCACCAGAGGGGGAAGCGGAGATAGTGGTGGCGATGGATGCCGAGAAAGCATTTGATAGTGGAGTGGGATTATTTGTGGGAGGTGCTGAGGAGATTTGGTTTTGGAGATGAGTATGTTGGATGGGTGCAGCTGTTGTATAGGGCCCCAGTGGCGAGTGTGGTCACGAATGGACGGGGATCTGCATACTTTCGGCTCCATAGAGGGACAAGGCAGGGATGCCCTCTGTCCCCATTACTGTTTGCACTGGTGATTGAGCCCCTGGCAATAGCATTGAGGGGTGCCAAAAAGTGGAGGGGAGTACTTGGAGGAGGAGAAGAACACCGGGTATCTCTGTATGCGAATGACTTGTTATATGTAGCGGACCCGGCGGAGGGGATGCCAGAGATAATGCGGACACTTCGGGAGTTTGGAGAATTCTCAGGATATAAACTGAACATGGGGACAAGTGAGTTGTTTGTGGTGCATCCAGGGGAGCAGAGCAGAGAAATAGAGGACTTTCCGCTGAGGAAGGTAACGAGGGACTTTCGTTACTTGGGGATCCAGATAGCCAAGAATTGGGGTACATTGCATAGGTTAAATTTAACGCGATTGGTGGAACAAATGGAGGAGGACTTCAAGAGATGGGACATGGTATCCCTGTCACTGGCAGGGAGGGTGCAGGCAGTTAAAATGGTAGTCCTCCCGAGATTCCTCTTTGTGTTTCAGTGCCTCCCGGTGGTGATCACGCAGGCTTTTTTCAAAAGGATCGAAAAGAGTATCATGAGTTTTGTGTGGGCCGGGAAGACCCCGAGAGTGAGGAAGGGATTCTTACAGCGTAGTAGGGATAGGGGGGGCTGGCACTACCGAGCCTAAGTGAGTACTACTGGGCCGCCAATATCTCAATGGTGAGTAAGTGGATGGGTGAAGAGGACGGAGCGGCGTGGAAGAGTTTGGAGAGGGTGTCCTGTAGGGGGACTAACCTACAAGCTATGGTGACGGCCCCATTGCCGTTCTCACCGAAGAAATACACCACAAGCCCGGTGGTGGTGGCGACTTTGAAAATTTGGGGACAGCGGAGACGGAATAGGGGAAAGACGGGAGCCTTGGTGGGGTCCCCGATAAGAAACAACCATAGGTTTGCCCCGGGGAGAATGGATGGGGGATTTGGAATATGGCAAAGAGCAGGAGTAACGCAACTGAAAGATCTGTTTGTGGATGGGAACTTTGCAAGTCTGGGAGCGCTGACCGAGAAATATGGGTTGCCCCAAGGGAATGCATTCCGGTATATGCAACTGAGGGCTTTTGCGAGGCAGCAGGTGAGGGAATTCCCGCAGCTCCCGACGCATGAGGTGCAGGACAGAGTAATCTCAAAGACATGGGTGGGGGATTTATTTATATATATATATATATATATATATATATATATATATATATATATATATATATATATATATATATATATATATATATATATATATATATATATATATATATATATATATATATATATGGCACTTCAGGGGTTCTGGGTGGGGGTGACAAAGGTGCTTTCGAAAGTAGTGGGGGTCCAGGTCGAACCAAGCTGGGGGTTAGCTATATTTGGGGTTGCACAAGAGCCGGGAGTGCAGGAGGCGAGAGAGGCCGATGTTTTGGCCTTTGCGTCCCTAGTAGCCCGGCGCAGGATACTGTTGATGTGGAAGGAAGCCAAGCCCCCGGGGGTGGAGACCTGGATAAATGACATGGCAGGGTTTATAAAGCTAGAACGGATTAAGTTCGTCCTCAGGGGATCGGCTCAAGGGTTCGCCAGGCGGTGGCAACCGTTCGTCGAATACCTCACAGAAAGATAGAGGGAATGGAAAAGAAGAAGGCGGCAGCAGCAGCCGAGGGGGGGGGGGGGGGGGGTGGAGGAACCAGAAGGAGTCTCAGGGTTATTAATATATAAGTATATTATGTATAGGTCGTTGCTATAAATAATTGTATGTTGGACTGTTAAATCATATTTTTGGAGAGTGTTTATCTGAGACAAGGCAGTTGCCATTTAGTTTTAGTTTTTGTTATATTATTTATTCTTTGTTTATAAAACAGGTCATTGTTATTTATACGGTTATATTATTGTGTAAAGGATACACAATGTACTGTGATGGTTGACCAAAAATTTTCAATAAAATATTCTTTAAAAAAAAAAAATATGGATAAGTTATCCATTTTGGTCAAAAAGATAGAAAGGCAAGTTATTATCTCGACGCAAAACAAATTCAAAATGCATCCGGTCCGCCGCGGGAGCCGGTCCGGTCCGCCGCGGGAGCCGGTCCGGTCCGCCGCGGGAGCCGGTCCGGTCCGCCGCGGGAGCCGGTCCGGTCCGCCGCGGGAGCCGGTCCGGTCCGCCGCGGGAGCCGGTCCGGTCCGCCGCGGGAGCCGGTCCGGTGTGGGCCGAGGGGTGCGGGATCCGGGCTGAGGGGTGCGGGAGCCGGGCCGGTGCGGGCCGAGGGGTGCGGGATCCGGGCTGAGGGGTGCGGGAGCCGGTCCGGTGCGGGCCGAGGGGTGTGGGATCCGGGCCGGTGCGGGATCCGGGCTGAGGGGTGCGGGAGCCGGTCCGGTGCGGGCCGAGGGGTGTGGGGTGCGGGATCCGGGCTGAGGGGTGCGGGAGCCGGTCCGGTGCGGGCCGAGGGGTGCGGGATCCGGGCTGAGGGGTGCGGGAGCCGGTCCGGTGCGGGCCGAGGGGTGTGGGATCCGGGCCGGTGCGGGATCCGGGCTGAGGGGTGCGGGAGCCGGTCCGGTGCGGGCCGAGGGGTGCGGGATCCGGGCCGGTGCGGGCCGAGGGGTGCGGGATCCGGGCCGGTGCGGGCCGAGGGGTGCGGGATCCGGGCCGGTGCGGGCCGAGGGGTGTGGGCCAAGGGGTGTGGGATCCGGGCCGGGCCGGTGCGGGCCGTGGGGGTGTGGGATCCGGGCCGAGGGGTGTGGGATCCGGGCCGGTGCGGGCCGAGGGGTGTGGGGTGCGGGCCGAGGGGTGTGGGATCCGGGCCGGTGCGGGCCGAGGGGTGTGGGATCCGGGCCGGTGCGGGCCGAGGGGTGCGGGATCCGGGCCGTTGCGGGCCGAGGGGTGCGGGATCCGGGCCGGTGCGGGCCGAGGGGTGCGGGATCCGGGCCGAGGGGTGCGAGATCCGGGCCGGCGCGGGCCGAGGGGTGCGAGATCCGGGCCGGCGCGGGCCGAGGGGTGCGAGATCCGGGCCGGCGCGGGCCGAGGGGTGCGAGAGCCGGGCCGGCGCGGGCCGAGGGGTGCGGGATCCGGGCCGGTGCGGGCCGAGGGGTGTGGGAGCGGGATGCGGGCCGAGGGGTGTGGGCCAAGGGGTGTGGGATCCGGGCCGGCGCGGGCCGTGGGGTGCGGGATCCGGGCCGGCGCGGGCCGAGGGGTGCGGGGTGCCGGTCCGGCGCGGGCCGAGGGGTGCGGGATCCGGGCCGGTGCGGGCCGAGGGGTGTGGGATCCGGGCCGGTGCGGGCCGAGGGGTGTGGGAGCCGGGCCGGTCCGGTGCGGGGGCCGGTCCGGTGCGGGATCCGGGCCGAGGGGTGTGGGGTGCGGGCCGAGGGGTGTGGGATCCGGGCCGGTGCGGGCCGACGGGTGCGGGATCCGGGCCGAGGGGTGCGGGAGCCGGTCCGGTGTGGGCCGAGGGGTGCGGGATCCGGGCCGGTGCGGGCCGAGGGGTGCGGGATCCGGGCCGGTGCGGGCCGCGGGGTGCGGGCCGAGGGGTGCGGGATCCGGGCCGAGGGGTGCGGGATCCGGTCCGGTGCGGGCCGAGGGGTGCGGGAGCCGGTGCGGGATCCGGGCCGAGGGGTGCGGGATCCGGGCCGGTGCGGGATCCGGGCCGGTGCGGGCCGAGGGGTGTGGGATCCGGGCCGGCGTGGGCCAAGGGGTGCGAGAGCCGGGCCGGCGCGGGCCGAGGGGTGTGGGATCCGGGCTGAGGGGTGCGGGAGCCGGTCCGGTGCGGGCCGAGGGGTGCGAGAGCCGGGCCGGTGCGGGCCGAGGGGTGCGGGATCCGGGCCGGTGCGGGCCGAGGGGTGCGGGAGCCGGTCCGGTGCGGGCCGAGGGGTGTGGGGTGCGGGCCGCGGGGTGTGGGATCCGGGCCGGTGCGGGATCCGGGCTGAGGGGTGCGGGAGCCGGTCCGGTGTGGGCCGAGGGGTGCGGGAGCCGGTCCGGTGTGGGCCGAGGGGTGCGGGATCCGGGCCGGTGCGGGCTGAGGGGTGCGGGATCCGGTCCGGTGCGGGCCGAGGGGTGCGGGGTGCGGGCCGAGGGGTGTGGGATCCGGGCCGGTGCGGGGTGCGGGGTGTGGGATCCGGGCCGGTGCGGGCCGAGGGGTGCGGGGTGTGGGATCCGGGCCGGTGCGGGCCGAGGGGTGCGGGGTGTGGGATCCGGGCCGAGGGGTGTGGGATCCGGGCCGGTGCGGGCCGAGGGGTGCGGGATCCGGGCCGAGGGGTGCGGGATCCGGGCCGAGGGGTGCGGGATCCGGGCCGAGGGGTGCGGGATCCGGGCCGAGGGGTGCGGGATCCGGGCCGAGGGGTGCGGGAGCCGGTCCGGTGCGGGCCGAGGGGTGCGGGATCCGGGCCGGTGCGGGCCGAGGGGTGTGGGATCCGGGCCGGTGCGGGCCGAGGGGTGTGGGATCCGGGCCGGTCCGGGCCGAGGGGTGTGGGATCCGGGCCGAGGGGTGCGGGATCCGGGCCCAGGGGTGCGGGATCCGGGCCCAGGGGTGCGGGATCCGGGCCGAGGGGTGCGGGATCCGGGCCGAGGGGTGCGGGATCCGGGCCGAGGGGTGCGGGATCCGGGCCGAGGGGTGCGGGATCCGGGCCGAGGGGTGCGGGATCCGGGCCGAGGGGTGCGGGATCCGGGCCGAGGGGTGCGGGATCCGGGCCGAGGGGTGCGGGATCCGGGCCGAGGGGTGCGGGATCCGGGCCGAGGGGTGCGGGATCCGGGCCGAGGGGTGCGGGATCCGGGCCGAGGGGTGCGGGATCCGGGCCGAGGGGTGCGGGATCCGGGCCGAGGGGTGCGGGATCCGGGCCGAGGGGTGCGGGATCCGGGCCGAGGGGTGCGGGATCCGGGCCGAGGGGTGCGGGATCCGGGCCGAGGGGTGCGGGATCCGGGCCGAGGGGTGCGGGATCCGGGCCGAGGGGTGCGGGATCCGGGCCGAGGGGTGCGGGATCCGGGCCGAGGGGTGCGGGATCCGGGCCGAGGGGTGCGGGATCCGGGCCGAGGGGTGCGGGATCCGGGCCGAGGGGTGCGGGATCCGGGCCGAGGGGTGCGGGATCCGGGCCGAGGGGTGCGGGATCCGGGCCGAGGGGTGCGGGATCCGGGCCGAGGGGTGCGGGATCCGGGCCGAGGGGTGCGGGATCCGGGCCGAGGGGTGCGGGATCCGGGCCGAGGGGTGCGGGATCCGGGCCGAGGGGTGCGGGATCCGGGCCGAGGGGTGCGGGATCCGGGCCGAGGGGTGCGGGATCCGGGCCGAGGGGTGCGGGATCCGGGCCGAGGGGTGCGGGATCCGGGCCGAGGGGTGCGGGATCCGGGCCGAGGGGTGCGGGATCCGGGCCGAGGGGTGCGGGATCCGGGCCGAGGGGTGCGGGATCCGGGCCGAGGGGTGCGGGATCCGGGCCGAGGGGTGCGGGATCCGGGCCGAGGGGTGCGGGATCCGGGCCGAGGGGTGCGGGATCCGGGCCGAGGGGTGCGGGATCCGGGCCGAGGGGTGCGGGATCCGGGCCGAGGGGTGCGGGATCCGGGCCGAGGGGTGCGGGATCCGGGCCGAGGGGTGCGGGATCCGGGCCGAGGGGTGCGGGATCCGGGCCGAGGGGTGCGGGATCCGGGCCGAGGGGTGCGGGAGCCGGGCCGAGGGGTGCGGGAGCCGGGCCGAGGGGTGCGGGAGCCGGGCCGAGGGGTGCGGGAGCCGGGCCGAGGGGTGCGGGAGCCGGGCCGAGGGGTGCGGGCCGAGGGGTGTGGGATCCGGGCCGGCGCGGGCCGAGGGGTGCGGGATCCGGGCCGAGGGGTGCGGGAGCCGGTCCGGCGCGGGCCGAGGGGTGCGGGATCCGGGCCGAGGGGTGCGGGAGCCGGTCCGGCGCGGGCCGAGGGGTGCGGGAGCCGGGCCGGCGCGGGCCGAGGGGTGCGGGATCCGGGCCGGCGCGGGCCGAGGGGTGCGGGATCCGGGCCGGCGCGGGCCGAGGGGTGCGGGTGTCTTTGTTGATGAATCACAAGGTCGGTCTGCAGCAGGTAATAAACAGACAATGGAATGTTAGCTTTTATTGCAAAATACTGGAGTAAAAAAGTAGAGAAGTGTTGTTGCAGTTGTACAGGTGTTAGTTTCACCACATCTGGAGTATTGTGTCCAGTTTTGGTGCCTTATTTGAGGAAGGATGTGGTGGCATTGGAAGCAGTTCAGAGGAGATTCACCAGATTGATTCCGGGAATGAAGAGAGACTAAACCGTTTGGGCTTGTACTCGCTGGAGTTTCGAAGGATGAGAGGGGATCGAGGTATATAAAATACTAAAAGGGATTGTTAAAATAAAAGTAGACCAAATGTTCCTCCTTGTAGGGTGATCTAGAACGAGGTGTCATGGATATCGATTGAGAGGCGATAAATTTAGAACGGAGATGAGGAGGAACTACTCGCAGAGGGTGGTGAATTTGTGGAACTCGCCTCATCGTGTGGTCGAGTCTGAGTCATTAAATGGTTTCAAGAAGGAGATAGATATATTCCTGATGTAAAATGGGTAAAAGGGATATGGGGAACAGGTAGGGAGGTGGATTTGACACTAGGAAGAGATCAGCCATGATCTGATTGAATGGTGGAGCAGGCTTGGAGGGCTGAATTGCTGACGTCTGCTCCTAATTCCCATGTACCTATTGTTCTGTTAGAATCCTGGACTTTGTGCTTGGCCAACACATACAGAATGTGATGATTAATGCAATCTGATCTCCCTTTTAGGCCAAGGATAAAAAGGAAGAGGAGGTGAAGCCTGTGAAGGAGCCAGACCTGAAACCCCAGAAAGACACTGGTTGTTCAATTTCTTAAGAGACAGTCAGCGGAGATTAACCTATCTGTTGGCCCGTGCTGCCTTCTCTCCACGTGCATGGCCTGTCTCCTAGAAGGACCTTATTCAGGTGGCCAAGAACTGAAATATGACATCCTGATTTCCCTTCCCCACTTTCCCCACGTACATTGACTCCACGTTTCAGTAAAGTTAAAGCAGAGTCGTCAAGTCACAAGTTAAGAACAGGCTGTTTCTGTGGTTCTCTGACTCGAGCCCCTATTGTTGTCCAGGATGAAGATGGGAGGGCAGTTTCTGTCCTGGAAAGGTCTGGATCACTCTATCACCTTGTGAGTACATTCACAAAAATTAATGGCAAGGACCCGATACAGATGAGAACCTGTTTCTCATTCCCAACGTGATGGTACTTTAATTAATACTGGCCTTAAACAGCTAATTGCAAGTCCCTATAAACATTCTCAAATGTTCAATTCTAAAATCTAAATTTGTGTCTTGCAGCCCAAGAAGGATCTGTGGTTGGGAGGAGTAAATTTGTTATTTTCAGCCCTCTTTCCCCACTGCCAGTTTCTATCCATTAATTTATCCTCGACAGCAGCTGTACTGACCATACCGTATAACCGGGGAGTGTGGAAAGAGTCATAGCCAATGTTGGGAAGGAGACCCAGGAATTTGCATTTTGAATCATCGATCGGACCTAAACATATGATTCTGCTCCTGCTGTCTGTGACACGCTTAATCCAACCTGCTTTTTATACCCTATTCACATGGCACTTGTCTTCCCAAAGACGGCCAACCAATGTGGGAAGAGAATATGGACGATGTTCAGCTCCTCCATTTCCTTCTCTCTCACTCCTAAATCACATCGGTTTTCACTGAAATGATTCCGAGTCCTTTCCTTGAGTACCTTTTCAACTGAGAACATGTATTAAACATTTGTTCCAGTATCTATCAGAGACTGTCCTACTGTCTTTCAAAGGAAGAACTAAGAAATGTAAATGTTTATTGAATATATATTACACATACACATATAAATATACGTTAAAGTTATACCGTTAAATTCTAGAATATATTCGGAAGAGAACGTTGATGAGCAAGTTTTGTTTTTAATTGTTTGTAAGGCTCCGGGATCAGGACCTTGTCTCTCTTACAGCGATCAAGGGTGGATATCAACACTGGTTCAGATTGCCTGCCACTGATTTGCAATCTGCAGCCTGAGATTTCAGTCATCTGGAGATGAGAGAGAAGAATAGCATTGCTGACAGCTCACCACTGCACATAGAGCTTCTCTAACTTCATCACAGTTCAACTCCCTGAAGACAACTAATCTTGGCACACGGGATGCTTGTCCAAAGGGTTGGTGGGTAGCCTGGAATTAATTTGTGCCCTAGTACATGTCGACTGGGGCGGGGGGTGGGGTGATATTGTCTATCTGTGCCTGATCCAATGCTGGCGTCTTGGACAGTGGCTCTCCCAGAGCTGTTTCCAGGCTGTGGGTGGTCTGGGTGTGTGCCTCACAGGCTGTGGGTGGTCTGGGTGTGTGCCTCACAGGCTGTGGGTGGTCTGGGTGTCTGCATCACAGGCTGAGGGTGGTCTGGAGAGGGCTTCCCAGGCTGTGGGTGGTCTGGGTGTCTGCCTCCCAGGCTGTGGGTGGTCTGGGTGTCTGCCTCACAGGCTGAGGGTGGTCTGGAGAGGGCTTCCCAGGCTGTGGGTGGGCTGGGTGTCTGCCTCCCAGGCTGTGGGTGGTCTGGGTGTCTGCCTCCCAGGCTGTGGGTGGTCTGGGTGTGTGCCTCCCAGGCTGTGGGTGGTCTGGGGAGGGTTCCGCAGGCTGTGGGTGGTCTGGGTGTGTGCCTCACAGGCTGTGGGTGGTCTGGGGAGGGTTCCCCAGGCTGTGGGTGGTCTGCGGAGGGTTCCCCAGGCTGTGGGTGGTCTGGGTGTGTGCCTCACAGGCTGAGGGTGGTCTGGGTGTGTGCCTCACAGGCTGAGGGTGGTCTGGGTGTGTGCCTCACAGGCTGAGGGTGGTCTGGGAAGGGTTTCCCAGGCTGTGGGTGGTCTGGGTGTCTGCCTCACAGGCTGTGGGTGGTCTGGGGAGGGTTTCCCAGGCTGTGGGTGGTCTCCCAGGCTGTGGGTGGTCTGGGTGTCTGCCTCACAGGCTGTGGGTGGTCTGGGGAGGGTGTTTCCCAGGCTGTGGGTGGTCTGGGTGTGTGCATCACAGGCTGTGGGTGGTTTGGGTGTGTGCCTCACAGGCTGTGGGTGATCTTGGGGTGTGGTTCACAGGCTCTGGGTACTCTGAGGGCGATGTTCTCGGGCTGAGAGTGCTCCCAGAGGGCGATGTTATTTGGGTGTGAGTGTTCCCAGAGGGCGATGTTCTCGGGCTGTGAGTGCTCTCAGAGGGCGATATCCTCGGGCTGTGAGTGCTCCCGGAGGGCGATGTCCTCGGGCTGTGAGTGCTCCCGGAGGGCGATGTCCTCGGGCTGTGAGTGCTCCCGGAGGGCGATGTTCTCGGGCTGTGAGTGCTCCCAGAGCGGGATGTCCTCGGGCTGTGAGTGCTCCCGGAGGGCGATGTCCTCTGGCTGTGAGTGCTCCCGGAGGGCGATGTCCTCGGGCTGTGAGTGCTCCCAGAGCGGGATGTCCTCGGGCTGTGAGTGCTCCCAGAGCGGGATGTCCTCGGGCTGTGAGTGCTCCCGGAGGGCGATGTTCTCGGGCTGTGAGTGCTCTCAGAGGGCGATGTTCTCGGGCTGTGAGTGCTCCCAGGGGGCGATGTCCTCGGGCTGTGAGTGCTCCCAGGGGGCGATGTCCTCGGGCTGTGAGTGCTCCCAGAGGGCGATGTCCTCGGGCTGTGAGTGCTCTCAGAGGGCGATGTTCTCGGGCTGTGAGTGCTCTCAGAGGGCGATGTTCTCGGGGTGAGTGCTCCCAGAGGGCGCTGTTCTTGGGCTGTGAGTGCTCTCCGAGGGCGATGTTCTTGGGCTATGAGTGCTGTGAGGGCGATTTTTCTCGGGCTGCGGGTGCTGTGAGGGCGATGTTCTCGGGCTGCGAGTGCTCCCAGAGGGCGATGTTCTCGGGCTGAGTGTGCTCCCAGAGGGCGATGTTCTTGGGCTGTGAGTGCTCTCAGAGGGTGATGTTCTCTGGCTGAGTGCTCCTAGAGTGCGATGTCCTCGGGCTGTGAGTGCTCCCAGAGGGCGATGTTCTCGGGCTGCGGGTGCTCCCAGAGGGCGAGGTTCTCAGGCTCTAGGTGGTACGAGTGTTTCTATGGCTGTGGGTGGATCCGAGGTCTGGTCCCGGACTTGAGGTTATTTTCTGTTTTGCCTGTCCCCCTGTCTGCATGAGTCTCACCCCCATTACCCAAAGATGTACAGTGTCGGTGGATTGGCCACACTAAATAGTCCTTTCATTGTACTCTAAATTTAAAAAAATATATTTTCTGCTTTGCCTTTTGAAGAATGGGTTATATCACTAGCAGACTCTCGTGATGGTCAAGATGAAGTATTGCACCTACACCGACCACATTAACTGAAACTTGTATTTATTTTGATTTCTGAACACTTACACCGTTGGGATAAATGACATTGTCATTGTTTAAAAATGTTAACCTAACTTCGAGGTGTGTAAATAATTAATGGGACACTCACTTCATTCTGAGGGAAAGGGAATAATTTACATAGAATTGGGCAGCAATGAACCTGGTATTATTCCTGTTCCCTCTGGTGTTAAAATGCTGGTTTATTGTGTAATCCTGTGTAGATTAACAGTTAGAAAATAATGTAACCAATTTATGTTGCTTTGAAAAAATAAACGTCACATTGATACCATTTAAACACGGCATAGAGCAAAACATTTTGAATTTGTTTCTTTTTTTCCCCCCTCCATTCCCAACCCCTCATCTAAACGGACTGATTGTGGTGAGTGCCTGTTTGATGCCTGTTCCTCATGGATGGATAGATAGAATGATATAGCTGGGTACCAGGCTGGTATGGAGGGTAAATGCCACCAAGGGCTCGTTGGGCCAAATAGATTGTTTGCCTGTTGTAATTTCTATGTGGGTTCAATCCCTGGTCCATGCATTAATATCTTGAATTCAGACACAGCAACAGTTGGCTGCTACAGTTCCTCCTCCGTGCTGGTGAGCTATTAAAACCAGCCAGGTCTTTTTCTCCTGTTTGCTCCCCGTCGACTGGCAGGGGGAGGGAGAGCTTTGGGTGTGAGGTGAGTCCTGTACCTGACTGGCCTGTGACTCCATTGATTGTACACCACATGAACAACATCCATTTCGCTCAGCCACTGGAGGATGCCTACATTTGTTGCCTCCCCTTTGCTTTATGGAGATAACATAGAACATAGAAAATACAGCACAGAACAGGCCCTTCGGCCCACGATGTTGTGCCGAACCTTTGTCCTAGATTAATCATAGATTATCATTGAATTTACAGTGCATAAGGAGGCCATTCGGCCCTTTGAGTCTGCACCGGCTCTTGGAAAGAGCCCCATACCCAAACTCAACACCTCCACCCAACACCAAGGGCAATTTGGACATTAAGGGCAATTTATCATTGGCCAATTCACCTAACCCGCACATCTTTGGACTGTGGGAGGAAACCGGAGCACCCGGAGGAAACCCACGCAGACACGGGGAGGACGTGCAAACTCCGCACAGACAATGACCCAAGCCGGAATCGAACCTGGGACCATGGAGCTGTCCATGGGGTTGATACTGGCAGAGAGAGGCAGCAAAATGGAGGAAAGGTTATCAGACTGGCGCCCTTAAACCTGGGCTGGTCCCATGTCCAGGCTGGAGGGAAGGCGGGATCAAGGTATTGAACTTGATGATCAGCCATGATGCTAACGAATGACAGAGCAGGCTCGAAGGGCTGAATGGCCTCCTCCTGCTCTTTTCTATGCCCCAGAATGCTTGGCCAAGAGTTCAACTCAGCACGATTACCATTCCCAGATCAGGAACTGTGCCAGTTCCAAGTGAGCCCAAATGGAGTGTTTCCATGGGGAAGGGAAAGAAAAGAGCAGGAAATTGTAGGAGGGGAAAGGATTCATGCTTTGAAAAAGATAAATTGAGCATCTGCGCTGTGCAAATGTTATCATTACTGTGTTGTTTCAAACTGTTTGAAGTGATCTGACGCTGAGAGAAAATAAGCCAGTGTCATAACTGGTTTGTTGATTTTCATTTGTAGCCTCTCTGTACATGGTGACTTCCCTCTCTATCTGCTCTTCCTGTCCTGCACACACACCGAAACCTGGACAACATTCAGACTGGAGCAGATAAATAGCAAAGAAAACCAGGCGATAACTATTTGCAACATGAGAGAATCTGACCATCTGCCTCTGACATTCAGTGACCGGGACAAAGGCAGCAGATACATGGGAACCAGACCGTCTGCAAGTTCACCTCCAAGATACTCACTATCCTGACTTGGAAATATATCGCTTAAGTGTCTAAGTCCTGGGTCAAAGTCCTGGAGCTTCTTCCCTAACAGCACTGGATGTATCCACACCACATGGACTGCAGCAGTACAATCAGGCAGCTCACCACCAACTTCTCCAGGGCAATTGGGGAAAGGTGATCAATGCTGGTCTAGCCAGAGACACCCACATCCTGTGTCAAAAATACTTTCCTGCCTAAGCCTATATCCTTTAATTACCTAACACCCAAAAAATATATCGACCTGAGTCATGAATATCTTCAATAATCTGCCCCTTTTATCCAGCACTAGCAGGGGGGGTGGGGGGAGGCTGCTGTCCAGCTGGCTGTGGGTGAGGAGAGTTTCTCTGACTTGGGTGGGGGAGGGGAGTGCTTTGTGTGGGTGGAGCCCAGGCAGCCCCGTGTGGGAATCATAGAATCAGCAATGCATAAGGAGGCCATTCAGCCCATCAGGTCTGCACCAGCCCTTGTAAGGAGCACACTACAAGGGCCAAACCTCTACCCTATCCCTGTAACCCAGTAACCCCACCTATCCTTTTTGGACACTAAAGGGGCAATTTAGCATGGCCAATCCACCTAACCTGCACATCTTTGGACTGTGGGAGAAAACCGGAGCACCCGGAGGAAACCCAAGCAGACACTGGGAGAACATGCAGATTCCGCACAGACAGTGACCCAAGCCGGGAATGGAACCTGGGACCCTGGAGCTGTGAAGCAACCGTGCTAACTACTGTGCTACCGTGCTGCCCATGGTACTTCAAACAGTTATGTTGAAGCTTGAAGTGGTTTTATTTCTTCTATCTCTTTCAGAGTAACTATTAGTGTCGCACTGGTGGAACCATCTAAGTTAACGATTTAACCGCTTTGTCAAATCGTTCCCAGCACAATTACCCAGGTGCTTCTGGACAATTGCAGTGCAAATGCTCTCCGAAAACCTCAGAGAGGAATTCCCAGCCCATCTTTGGGGTAACCCCCACATCCAATGCCGAGGAGCCAGGGGGTTACCACTAAATGGTTGATCCCTTTTCCCTAATTTTAAATTCTCCGACCGGGGGAAATAAACTTAACATCATGCCTCTCGAGCCTTTGAGGAATTTTGTTGCATTGAGATCACGTGATAGTCATCTAAACTCCAAAGAATATAGACCCATTCTACTCCGCTTCTCTTCATGGAACATACCCTGGATTTATTCAGGGGATGAGAGGTATGGGGCTGGTTTAGCACAGTGGGCTAAATAGCTGTCTTGTAATGCAGAACAAGACCAGCAGCGCGGGTTCAATTCCCGTACCAGCCTCCCCGAACAGGTGCCGGAATGTGGCGACTAGGGGCTTTTCACAGTAACTTCATTTGAATCCTACTTGTGACGATAAGCGATTTTCATTTCATTTCATAACCGAATTATAAGATTGGGCAATGCAGTATCTCATGGTGAGTTATGCTACATCAACCATTAACATAAGGGGCCCTGATACCATCTGTCAGTCGGGCAAATTGCCTGATGACTAACTAATAAGATAAATGGGATATAGAATTGTGCAGCACAAGAAGGCCATACAGCCTGTTGTAACTACCCTGACTCTAAAACTGATATCCACTTAGTTCCATTCCCCGTCCCTTTCCTTTTTAAATTGTTCTTCAAATATTTATCCTCTTCCCTTCATAGGTAAGTATAAATTTTGCTTCTGCCACTGTGCTTGCCTGACCAGCAGTACTGAATGAGAAGCGATTCCCTCAAGTAAATATGAGGAAGACTGAAGCTATTGTCTTCTGTCTTGTAATGCAGAACAATGCCAGCAGCGCGGGTTCAATTCCTGTACCAGCCTCCCCGAACAGGCGCCCGAATGTGGCGACGAGGGATTTTTCACAGTAACTTCATTGGTCTACTTGTGACAATAAGCGATTTTCATTATTATTATTATTATTATTAATAACCTTTATTGCACCCCACTCTAAGCCAAGTATTTCCTTGGGTTAGGAGGCCAAAATTGTGCACTGTATTCCAGGTGTCCCAAGACCTGTATAACTCTCTCAAGACAACCTCTTATACTCCAACCTCCTTGCAATAAATGCCAACAGGCATTTGCCTTCCAAACTGTTTGTTGTACCTGCATGTTAATTCCTCTGGTCATGTGCAGAGACCCAATCCCTGTGAATCCCAAGATTTACTCCTGCCTCACCTTTTAAAAATATCCACTTTTCCATTTTTCCAAGTAAAATATATAATTTCACACACGCTCACCTTATGTCTGTCACCGAACGCTCTGGAATTCCTCTGTGACCACATTATATTCTCTTCACAGCTTGCTTTCCTGCCTTGCTTTGAATTGTCAGAAACTGGGTTTCTTACACTTGGCCCCTGCATCTAAGCCATTGGTGGAGATTGTAAATATCTGAGGTGCAAGTCTTGCTCCTTGTGGTACATCATCCGTTATACCCTGCCATCCCACAAATGGTTATTCCTAATCTGTTTTCTGTTTATTAGCCAATCCCCAATCCATGTTTATATACTACCTCCAATCCCATGAGCCCGAATGTTGTGTAACAGCCAGTTGTGTGCCGCCTTTATTGAATGCCTACTGAAAATCCAAACATACCACATCCACTGGTTCTGCTTCTTGCTAGTTATACCTCAAAAACATTAATAAATTTATCAAACACAATTTCACCCTCAATGCTGACACAAGAGACACTCCCTTCACCTTTCAGTTGTCCAAAGAGATTATTGGTTCTGCAGTATCCTGGTCCGTTCCTCAATCACTCCCGACATCCCTTCCTGTTCTCGTGTGACCTACGGAAATGCAAGACAGGCTCTGCTTTCTCACTGTCCAAGGTCCCAAGCACCTTTTTTCCGGTGGGGAAAGAATTTTTAGCTGAGGTGAAGGATGTCAATGTTTGGGAATAAAATATTTTTGCATTATCCAGAGGTATTATCGAGAACTCAGAGGAACGATATTCCAGTTCTCTTCCCTCGCCTAGTGGTGCATTAAGGCAGATGTTTGTCTGTTTCCATAGCCAGTTATTGCTGCAACAGGTCACCAGAGGCTGAAAGCTTGAGATGTCCCATTGCATCAAGCATAGTTGACAAGGAATCTCTCCCGCACTTACTGCCAGTAATTGGCGGTTGGAAGGATTTTGCACGTTGTCACACTCTACCTGTTCGGCCGTGATATGAACATACCTTCCTTGGCCAGCAAGTCCTGGTGTGGGACTTTAACCTGGAGCTTCAGGCTCCGAGGCACCCACTGCACCACAGGATCTCTGTGTAGTGGTGTGATCCTCTATATCCCAGGCCCCGCTGTATTATCAACTGTACAGAATGCACTGCAATAGCGTCTGAAACCTCCAGAACTGAGAGGCCCGAGGAACACCATCACCAATACCCAGTACATCATTGTTGGGTTAGTATAATAATAATCTTGATTGTCACAAGTAGGCTTACATTAACGCTGCATTGAAGTTACTGTGAAAAGCCCCCAGCCGCCACATCGGCACCTGTCCGTGTCACAGAGGGAGAATTCAGAACGTCCAATTCACCTAACAGCACATCTTTCGGGACTTGTGGGAGGCACCCAGAGGAAACCCACGCAGACACGGGGAGAACGTGCAGATTCTGCACAGACAGTGACCCAAGCCCGGAATCGAACCTGGGATGCAGGTGCTGTGAAGCAACAGTGCTAACCACTGTGCTACCGTGCTGCCTATTTTTTTTAAATAGTAACTTGTGGGATGTGGCCGTCTCTGGCTAGGTCAGCACTTATTACCATCCATTCAAGTAACCTCTGAATGGAGCAAAACACCACAAGGAATGCAGATGTTGAGAAGCAGAAAACCCAGCACCATCTGAGAGCAACTGGGAGGAGAGAATAAAGCTGCTATGTTTGCACTGAGTGCTGAATTTGGTGCATTTTGAGTGCTACAGTAAGAGTTTGGTGACCGAGGGAGTATAAGGCTTCATTTTTATCTAAAGTTTAGTCTTTCTTTTATTTAGTTAATTAACTTAAAAGTTGCTGTTTGGTTTAGAAGAAGGTGAATTTTCAATCAGCTTTAAACGGGCTTCTAATTGTGGGCACTTGCAGCTGGAGCTTGTTAATTGGATTAGGCCAGTTTTCAGAGGCTAGATTCACAGTATAAAAGTGATCCCCTACAGTGCAGACTGTGTTTGCACTGAGTGCTGAATTTGGTGCATTTTGAGTGCTACAGTAAGAGTTTGGTGACCGAGGGAGTAAGGTGCTCCTTTCATTTTGTTTCCGACATTTCCGCAAAGAGTGAAAAGAGAGCCAGGAGTTTACAAAAAGTGTAGCTGACTGGGAGCAGAGTCGGAGGGCGGAGATCTAGTTAGTCCACAGGGCAGCTATATTCTGTCAGGTAAGAGGGGATGGAGGCTAGGCCAGTTGCATGCTCCTGTAGGATGTGGGTGGTGAGGGATACCACCGGTGTCCCCGCTGACTATACCTGCGGGAAGTGCACCCAACTTCAGCTCCTCAAAGACAGTGTTAGGGAACTGGAGCTGAAGATGGATGAACTTCGGATCATCCGGGAGGCAGAGGGGGTGATTGAGAAGAGTTACAGGGAGGTAACCACACCCAAGGTACAGGACAAGAATAGCTGGGTTACCGTCAGGGGGAAAAAAACAAACAGGCAGACAGTGCAGGGATCCCTCGTGGCCGTTCCCCTTCAAAACAAGTATACCGTTTTGGATGCTGTTGGGGGGGGGATGACCTACCGGGGGAAGGCCCTAGCGGCCAGGTCTCTGGCACTGAGTCTGGCTCTGGGGCTCAGAAGGGAAGGGGGGAGAATAGAAAAGCAATAGTTGTAGGAGATTCAATGGTTAGGGGAATAGATAGGATATTCTGTGGTCGCGAGCGAGACTCCCGGAAGGTATGTTGCCTCCCGGGTGCCAGGGTAAGGGATGTCTCGGATCGTGTCTTCAGGATCCTTAAGGGGGAGGGCGAGCAGCCAGAAGTCGTGGTGCACATTGGTACCAACGACATAGGTAGGAAAAGGGGTGTGGAGGTAATAAACAAGTTTAGGGAGTTAGGCTGGAAGTTAAAAGCCAGGACAGACAGTCGTCATCCCTGGTTTGTTGCCGGTGCCACGTGATAGCGAGGCTAGGAATAGGGAGAGAGTGCAGTTGAACACGTGGCTGCAGGAATGGTGTAGGAGGGAGGGCTTCAGGTATTTGGATAATTGGAGCGCATTCTGGGGAAGGTGGGACCTGTACAAGCAGGACGGGTTGCATCTGAACCAGAGGGGCACCAATATCCTGGGAGGGAGGTTTTCTAGTACTCTTCGGGAGGGTTTAAACTAATTTGGCAGGGGAATGGGAACCGGATTTGTAGTCCAGCAACTAAGATAGCCAATATTCAGGACGCCAAAGCGTGTAGTGAGGCAGTGGGGAAGGGAACACTGACAAAGGAGAGTACTTGCAGGCACGGAGATGGGTTGAAGTGTGTATACTTCAACGCAAGAAGCATCAGGAATAAGGTGGGTGAACTTAAGGCATGGATCGGTACTTGGGACTACGATGTGGTGGCCATCACGGAAACTTGGATAGAAGAGGGGCAGAAATGGTTGTTGGAGGTCCCTTGTTATAGATGTTCAATAAGATTAGGGAGGGGGGTATAAGAGGTGGGGGGGGGGGTGGCATTGTTAATTAGAGATAGTATAACAGCTGCAGAAAGGCAGTTCGAGAATATCACCCTATTGAGGTAGTATGGGTTGAAGTCAGAAATAGGAAAGGAGCAGTCACCTTGTTAGGAGTTTTCTATAGGCCCCCCAATAGTAGCAGAGATGTGGAGGAACAGATTGGGAAACAGATTTTGGAAAGGTGCAGAAGTCACAGGGTAGTAGTCATTGGTGACTTTAACTTCCCAAATATTGAGTGGAAACTCTTTAGATCAAATAGTTTGGATGGGGTGGTGTTTGTGCAGTGTGTCCAGGAAGCTTTTCTAACACAGTATGTAGATTGTCCAACCAGAGGAGGGGCAATATTGGATTTAGTACTTGGTAATGAACCAGGGCAAGTGATAGATTTGTTAGTGGGGGAGCATTTTGGAGATAGTGACCACAATTCTGTGACTTTCACTTTAGTAATGGAGAGGGATAGGTGCGTGCAACAGGGCAAGGTTTACAATTGGGCGAAGGGTAAATACGATGTTGTCAGACAAGAATTGAAGTGCATAAGTTGGGAACATAGGCTGTCAGGGAAGGACACAAGTGAAATGTGGAACTTGTTCAAGGAACAGGTACTACGTGTCCTTGATATGTATGTCCCTGTCAGGCAGGGAAGAGATGGTCGAGTGAAGGAACCATGGTTGACAAGAGAGGTTGAATGTCTTGTTAAGAGGAAAAAGGAGACTTATGTGAGGCTAGGGAAACAAGGTTCAGACAGGGCATTGGAGGGATACAAGATAGCCAGGAGGGAACTGAAGAAAGGGATTAGGAGAGCTAAGAGAGGGCATGAACAATCTTTGGCGGGTAGGATCAAGGAAAACCCCAAGGCCTTTTACACATATGTGAGAAATATGAGAATGACTAGAGCGAGTGTAGGTCCGATCAAGGACAGTAGCGGGAGATTGTGTATTGAGTCTGAAGAGATAGGAGAGGTCTTGAATGAGTACTTTTCTTCTGTATTTACAAATGAGAGGGGCCATATTGTTGGAGAGGACAGTGTGAAACAGACTGGCAAGCTCGAGGAAATACTTGTTAGGAAGGAAGATGTGTTGGGCATTTTGAAAAACTTGAGGATAGACAAGTCCCATATTTGGATATATCCAAGGATTCTATGGGAAGCAAGAGATGAAATTGCAGAGCCGTTGGCAATGATCTTTTCGTCCTCACTGTCAACAGGGGTGGTACCAGGGGATTGGAGAGTGGCGAATGTCGTGCCCCTGTTCAAAAAAGGGACTAGGGATAACCCTGGGAATTACAGGCCAGTTAGTCTTACTTCGGTGGTAGGCAAAGTAATGGAAAGGGTACTGAAGGATAGGATTTCTGAGCATCTGGAAAGACACTGCTTGATTAGGGTAAGTCAGCACGGATTTGTGAGGGGTAGGTCTTGCCTTACAAATCTTATTGAATTCTTTGAGGAGGTGACCAAGCATGTGGATGTAGTGTACATGGATTTTAGTAAGGCATTTGATAACGATCCCCATGGTAGGCTTCTGCAGAAAGTAAGGAGGCATGGGATAATGGGAAATTTGGCCAGTTGGACAACAAACTGGCTAACCGATAGAAGTCAGAGAGTGGTGGTGGATGGCAAATATTCAGCCTGGATTCCATTTACCAGTGGCGTACCGCAGGGATCAGTTCTGGGTCCTCTGCTGTTTGTGATTTTCATTAATGACTTGGATGAGGGAGTTGAAGGGTGGGTCAGTAAATTTGCAGACGATACGAAGATTGGTGGAGTTGTGGATAGTAAGGAGGGCTGTTGTCGGCTGCAAAGAGACATAGATAGGATGCAGAGCTGGGCTGAGAAGTGGCAGATGGAGTTTAACCCTGAAAAGTGTGAGGTTGTCCATTTTGGAAGGATAAATATGAATGCGGAATACAGGGTTAACGGTAGAGTTCTTGGCAATGTGGAGGAGCAGAGAGATCTTGGGGTCTACGTTCATACATCTTTGAAAGTTGCCACTCAAGTGGATAGAGCTGTGAAGAAGGCCTATGGTGTGCTCGCGTTCATTAACAGAGGGATTGAATTTAAGAGCCGTGAGGTGATGATGCAGCTGTACAAAACTTTGGTAAGGCCACATTTGGAGTACTGTGTACAGTTCTGGTCACCTCATTTTAGGAAGGATGTGGAAGCTTTGGAAAAGGTGCAAAGAAGATTTACCAGGATGTTACCTGGAATGGAGAGTAGGTCTTACGAGGAAAGGTTGAGGGTGCTAGGCCTTTTCTCATTAGGACGGAGAAGGATGAGGGGCGACTTGATAGAGGTTTATAAGATGATCAGGGGAATAGATAGAGTAGACAGTCAGAGACTTTTTCCCCGGGTGGAACAAACCATTACAAGGGGACATAAATTTAAGGTGAAAGGTGGAAGATATAGAAGGGATATCAGAGGTAGGTTCTTTACCCAGACAGTAGTGGGGGCATGGAATGCACTGCCTGTGGAAGTAGTTGAGTCGGAAATATTAGGGACCTTCAAGCAGCTATTGGATAGGTACATGGATTACGGTAAAATGATATAGTGTAGATTTATTTGTTCTTAAGGGCAGCACGGTAGCATTGTGGATAGCACAATTGCTTCACAGCTCCAGGGTCACATGTTCAATTCCCGGCTTGGGTCACTGTCTGTGCGGAGTCTGCACGTCCTCCCCGTGTCTGCGTGGGTTTCCTCCGGGTGCTCCGGTTTCCTCCCACAGTCCAAAGATGTGCAGGTTAGGTGGATTGGCCATGATAAATTGCCCTTAGTGTCCAAAATTGCCCTTGGTGTTGGGTGGAGGTGTTGAGTTTGGGTAGGGTGCTCTTTCCAAGAGCCGGTGCAGACTCAGGGGGCCGAATGGCCTCCTTCTGCACTGTAAATTCAATGATAACCTATGATTAATCTAGGACAAAGGTTCGGCACAACATCATGGGCCGAAGGGCCTGTTCTGTGCTGTATTTTCTATGTCCTATGCTGTTACCAGCTTTGATCAAAATTGGTAAACAAATGTTGGTGATTCTCAGTTTTAACCTCATTATAGTAAGTACCGATTGGATTACTTAGGCGACGGTCCATGCCATGGGGTCTTGGCCAAGAGGAGCTAGTTTGAACATCCTCCAAATTTATTGCAAATGCGCATTTCAATGGCTATCAAAGATCTATAATAATAATAATGATCTACCACCGTTCCAGGTGTAAGAGCTCCCAGAGGGGGAAACGACAGTGTGTGACCCACTGTACACCCAGTCCCAGAGGGGAAAGGACAGTGTGTGACCCACTATACACCCAGTCCCAGAGGGGAAAGGACAGTGTGCGACCCACTGTACACCCAGTCCCAGAGGAGAAAGGACAGTGTGTGACCCACTGTACACCCAGTCCCAGAGGGGAAAGGACAGTGTGTGACCCACTGTACACCCAGTCCCAGAGGGGAAAGGACAGTGTGTGACCCACTGTACACCCAGTCCCAGAGTGGAAAGGACAGTGTGTGACCCACTGTACACCCAGTCCCAGAGGGGAAAGGACAGTGTGCGACCCACTGTACACCCAGTCCCAGAGGAGAAAGGACAGTGTGTGACCCACTGTACACCCAGTCCCAGAGGGGAAAGGACAGTGTACGACCCACTGTACACCCAGTCCCAGAGGAGAAAGGACAGTGTGACCCACTGTACACCCAGTCCCAGAGGGGAAAGGACAGTGTGTGACCCACTGTACACCCAGTCCCAGAGGGGGAAAGGACAGTGTGTGACCCACTGTACACCCAGTCCCAGAGGGGAAAGGACAGTGTGTGACCCACTGTACACCCAGTCCCAGAGGGGAAAGGACAGTGTGCGACCCACTGTACACCCAGTCCCAGAGGAGAAAGGACAGTGTGCGACCCACTGTACACCCAGTCCCAGAGGGGAAAGGACAGTGTGTGACCCACTGTACACCCAGTCCCAGAGGGGAAAGGACAGTGTGTGACCCACTGTACACCCAGTCCCAGAGGGGAAAGGACAGTGTGTGACCCACTGTACACCCAGTCCCAGAGGGGAAAGGACAGTGTGTGACCCACTGTACACCCAGTCCCAGAGGGGAAAGGACAGTGTGTGCCCCACTGTACACCCAGTCCCAGAAGGGGAAAGGACAGTGTGTGACCCACTGTACACCCAGTCCCAGAGGGGAAAGGACAGTGTGTGACCCACTGTTCACCCAGTCCCAGAGGAGAAAGGACAGTGTGTGACCCCCGTCGCAGAGGGGAAAGGACAGTGTGCGACTCACTGTACACCCAGTCCCAGAGGAGAAAGGACAGTGTGTGACCCAGTCCCAGAGGGGAAAGGACAGTGTGTGACCTACTGTACACCCAGTACCAGAGGGGAAAGGACAGTGTGTGACCCACTGTACACCCAGTCCCAGAGGGGGAAAGGACAGTGTGTGACCCACTGTACACCCAGTCCCAGAGGGGAAAGGACAGTGTGTGACCCACTATACACCCAGTCCCAGAGGGGAAAGGACAGTGTGCGACCCACTGTCCACCCAGTCCCAGAGGAGAAAGGACAGTGTGTGACCCACTGTACACCCAGTCCCAGAGGGGAAAGGATAGTGTGTGACCCACTGTACACCCAGTCCCAGAGGGGAAAGGACAGTGTGTGACCCAGTCCCAGAGGGGAAAGGACAGTATGTGACCCACTGTACACCAAGTCCCAGAGGGGGAAAAGGACAGTGTGTGACCCACTGTACACCCAGTCCCAGAGGGGAAAGGACAGTGTGTGACCCACTGTACACCCAGTCCCAGAGGGGAAAGGACAGTGTGTGGCCCACTGTACACCCAGTCCCAGAGGGGGAAAGGTCAGTGTGTGACCCACTGTTCACCCAGTCCCAGAGGGGGAAATACAGTCTGTGACCCACTGTACACCCAGTCCCAGAGGGAAAAGGACAGTGTGTGACCCACTGTACACCCAGTCCCAGAGGGGAAAGGACATTGTGTGACCCACTGTACACCCAGTCCCAGAGGGGAAAGGACAGTGTGTGCCCCACTGTACACCCAGTCCCAGAGGGGGAAAGGACAGTGTGTGACCCACTGTACACCCAGTCCCAGAGGGGAAAGGACAGTGTGTGACCCACTGTACGCCCAGTCCCAGAGGGGTAAGGACAGTGTGTGACCCAGTCCCAGAGGGGAAAGGACAGTGTGTGACCCACTGCACACCAAGTCCCAGAGGGGGAAAGGACAGTGTGTGACCCACTGTACACCCAGTCCCAGAGGGGAAAGGACAGTGTGTGACCCACTGTACACCCAGTCCCAGAGCGGGAAAGGACAGTGTGTGACCCACTGTACACCCAGTCCCAGAGGGGAAAGGACAGTGTGTGATCCACTGTACACCCAGTCCCAGAGGGGAAAGGACAGTGTGTGACCCACTGTACACCCAGTCCCAGAGGGGAAAGGACAGTGTGTGGCCCACTGTACACCCAGTCCCAGAGGGGGAAAGGACAGTGTGTGATCCACTGTACACCCAGTCCCAGAGGGGGAAAGGACAGTGTGTGATCCACTGTACACCCAGTCCCAGAGGGGGAAAGGACAGTGTGTAATCCACTGTACACCCAGTCCCAGAGGGGAAAGGACAGTGTGTGACCCACTGTACACCCAGTCCCAGAGGGGAAAGGACAGTGTGTGGCCCACTGTACACCCAGTCCCAGAGGGGGAAAGGTCAGTGTGTGACCCACTGTTCACCCAGTCCCAGATGGGGAAATACAGTGTGTGACCCACTGTACACCCAGTCCCAGAGGGAAAAGGACAGTGTGTGACCCACTGTACACCCAGTCCCAGAGGGGAAAGGACAGTGTGTGACCCACTGTACACCCAGTCCCAGAGGGGAAAGGACAGTGTGTGCCCCACTGTACACCCAGTCCCAGAGGGGGAAAGGACAGTGTGTGACCCACTGTACACCCAGTCCCAGAGGGGAAAGGACAGTGTGTGACCCACTGTACACCCAGTCCCTGAGGGGTAAGGACAGTGTGCGACCCACTGTACACCCAGTCCCAGAGGAGAAAGGACAGTGTGTGACCCAGTCCCAGAGGGGAAAGGACAGTGTGTGACCCACTGGACACCCAGTCCCAGAGGGGGAAACGACAGTGTGTGACCCACTGTACACCCAGTCCCAGAGGAGAAAGGACAGTGTGTGACCCAGTCCCAGAGGGGAAAGGACAGTGTGTGACCCACTGTACACCCAGTCCCAGAGGGGGAAAGGACAGTGTGTGACCCACTGTACACCCAGTCCCAGAGTGGAAAGGACAGTGTGTGATCCACTGTACACCCAGTCCCAGAGGGGGAAAGGATAGTGTGTGACCCACTGTACACCCAGTCCCAGAGGGGGAAAGGACAGTGTGTGACCCACTTTACACCCAGTCCCAGAGTGGAAAGGACAGTGTGTGACCCACTGTACACCCAGTCCCAGAGGGGAAAGGACAGTGTGTGACCCACTGTACACCCAGTCCCAGAGGGGAAAGGACAGTGTGTGACCCACTGTACACCCAGTCCCAGAGGGGAAAGGACAGTGTGTGACCCACTGTACACCCAGTCCCAGAGGGGAAAGGACAGTGTGTGCCCCACTGTACACCCAGTCCCAGAAGGGGAAAGGACAGTGTGTGACCCACTGTACACCCAGTCCCAGAGGGGAAAGGACAGTGTGTGACCCACTGTACACCCAGTCCCAGAGGAGAAAGGACAGTGTGTGACCCCCGTCGCAGAGGGGAAAGGACAGTGTGCGACTCACTGTACACCCAGTCCCAGAGGAGAAAGGACAGTGTGTGACCCAGTCCCAGAGGGGAAAGGACAGTGTGTGACCTACTGTACACCCAGTACCAGAGGGGAAAGGACAGTGTGTGACCCACTGTACACCCAGTCCCAGAGGGGAAAGGACAGTGTGTGACCCACTATACACCCAGTCCCAGAGGGGAAAGGACAGTGTGCGACCCACTGTCCACCCAGTCCCAGAGGAGAAAGGGCAGTGTGTGACCCACTGTACACCCAGTCCCAGAGGGGAAAGGATAGTGTGTGACCCACTGTACACCCAGTCCCAGAGGGGAAAGGACAGTGTGTGACCCAGTCCCAGAGGGGAAAGGACAGTATGTGACCCACTGTACACCAAGTCCCAGAGGGGGAAAGGACAGTGTGTGACCCACTGTACACCCAGTCCCAGAGGGGAAAGGACAGTGTGTGACCCACTGTACACCCAGTCCCAGAGGGGAAAGGACAGTGTGTGGCCCACTGTACACCCAGTCCCAGAGGGGGAAAGGTCAGTGTGTGACCCACTGTTCACCCAGTCCCAGAGGGGGAAATACAGTCTGTGACCCACTGTACACCCAGTCCCAGAGGGAAAAGGACAGTGTGTGACCCACTGTACACCCAGTCCCAGAGGGGAAAGGACATTGTGTGACCCACTGTACACCCAGTCCCAGAGGGGAAAGGACAGTGTGTGCCCCACTGTACACCCAGTCCCAGAGGGGGAAAGGACAGTGTGTGACCCACTGTACACCGAGTCCCAGAGGGGAAAGGACAGTGTGTGACCCACTGTACGCCCAGTCCCAGAGGGGTAAGGACAGTGTGTGACCCAGTCCCAGAGGGGAAAGGACAGTGTGTGACCCACTGTACACCAAGTCCCAGAGGGGGAAAGGACAGTGTGTGACCCACTGTACACCCAGTCCCAGAGGGGAAAGGACAGTGTGTGACCCACTGTACACCCAGTCCCAGAGGGGAAAGGACAGTGTGTGATCCACTGTACACCCAGTCCCAGAGGGGAAAGGACAGTGTGTGACCCACTGTACACCCAGTCCCAGAGGGGAAAGGACAGTGTGTGGCCGACTGTACACCCAGTCCCAGAGGGGGAAAGGACAGTGTGTGATCCACTGTACACCCAGTCCCAGAGGGGGAAAGGACAGTGTGTGATCCACTGTACACCCAGTCCCAGAGGGGGAAAGGACAGTGTGTAATCCACTGTACACCCAGTCCCAGAGGGGAAAGGACAGTGTGTGACCCACTGTACACCCAGTCCCAGAGGGGAAAGGACAGTGTGTGGCCCACTGTACACCCAGTCCCAGAGGGGGAAAGGTCAGTGTGTGACCCACTGTTCACCCAGTCCCAGATGGGGAAATACAGTGTGTGACCCACTGTACACCCAGTCCCAGAGGGAAAAGGACAGTGTGTGACCCACTGTACACCCAGTCCCAGAGGGGGAAAGGACAGTGTGTGACCCACTGTACACCCAGTCCCAGAGGGAAAAGGACAGTGTGTGACCCACTGTACACCCAGTCCCAGAGGGGAAAGGACAGTGTGTGACCCACTGTACACCCAGTCCCAGAGGGGAAAGGACAGTGGGTGCCCCACTGTACACCCAGTCCCAGAGGGGGAAAGGACAGTGTGTGACCCACTGTACACCCAGTCCCAGAGGGGAAAGGACAGTGTGTGACCCACTGTACACCCAGTCCCTGAGGGGTAAGGACAGTGTGCGACCCACTGTACACCTAGTCCCAGAGGAGAAAGGACAGTGTGTGACCCAGTCCCAGAGGGGAAAGGACAGTGTGTGACCCACTGTACACCCAGTCCCAGAGGGGGAAACGACAGTGTGTGACCCACTGTACACCCAGTCCCAGAGGAGAAAGGACAGTGTGTGACCCACTGTACACCCAGTCCCAGAGGGGGAAAGGACAGTGTGTGACCCACTGTACACCCAGTCCCAGAGTGGAAAGGACAGTGTGTGACCCACTGTACACCCAGTCCCAGAGGGGGAAAGGACAGTGTGTGACCCACTGTACACCCAGTCCCAGAGGGGAAAGGACAGTGTGTGATCCACTGTACACCCAGTCCCAGAGGGGAAAGGACAGTGTGTGACCCACTGTACACCCAGTCCCAGAGGGGAAAGGACAGTGTGTGACCCACTGTACACCCAGTCCCAGAGGGGAAAGGACAGTGTGTGCCCCACTGTACACCCAGTCCCAGAGGGGGAAAGGACAGTGTGTGACCCACTGTACACCCAGTCCCAGAGGGGAAAGGACAGTGTGTGACCCACTGTACACCCAGTCCCTGAGGGGTAAGGACAGTGTGCGACCCACTGTACACCCAGTCCCAGAGGAGAAAGGACAGTGTGTGACCCAGTCCCAGAGGGGAAAGGACAGTGTGTGACCCACTGTACACCCAGTCCCAGAGGGGGAAACGACAGTGTGTGACCCACTGTACACCCAGTCCCAGAGGAGAAAGGACAGTGTGTGACCCAGTCCCAGAGGGGAAAGGACAGTGTGTGACCCACTGTACACCCAGTCCCAGAGGGGGAAAGGACAGTGTGTGACCCACTGTACACCCAGTCCCAGAGTGGAAAGGACAGTGTGTGATCCACTGTACACCCAGTCCCAGAGGGGGAAAGGATAGTGTGTGACCCACTGTACACCCAGTCCCAGAGGGGGAAAGGACAGTGTGTGACCCACTTTACACCCAGTCCCAGAGTGGAAAGGACAGTGTGTGACCCACTGTACACCCAGTCCCAGAGGGGAAAGGACAGTGTGTGACCCACTGTACACCCAGTCCCAGAGGGGAAAGGACAGTGTGTGACCCACTGTACACCCAGTCCCAGAGGGGAAAGGACAGTGTGTGACCCACTGTACACCCAGTCCCAGAGGGGAAAGGACAGTGTGTGCCCCACTGTACACCCAGTCCCAGAAGGGGAAAGGACAGTGTGTGACCCACTGTACACCCAGTCCCAGAGGGGAAAGGACAGTGTGTGACCCACTGTTCACCCAGTCCCAGAGGAGAAAGGACAGTGTGTGACCCCCGTCGCAGTGGGGAAAGGACAGTGTGCGACTCACTGTACACCCAGTCCCAGAGGAGAAAGGACAGTGTGTGACCCAGTCCCAGAGGGGAAAGGACAGTGTGTGACCTACTGTACACCCAGTACCAGAGGGGAAAGGACAGTGTGTGACCCACTGTACACCCAGTCCCAGAGGGGGAAAGGACAGTGTGTGACCCACTGTACACCCAGTCCCAGAGGGGAAAGGACAGTGTGTGACCCACTATACACCCAGTCCCAGAGGGGAAAGGACAGTGTGCGACCCACTGTCCACCCAGTCCCAGAGGAGAAAGGACAGTGTGTGACCCACTGTACACCCAGTCCCAGAGGGGAAAGGATAGTGTGTGACCCACTGTACACCCAGTCCCAGAGGGGAAAGGACAGTGTGTGACCCAGTCCCAGAGGGGAAAGGACAGTATGTGACCCACTGTACACCAAGTCCCAGAGGGGGAAAGGACAGTGTGTGACCCACTGTACACCCAGTCCCAGAGGGGAAAGGACAGTGTGTGACCCACTGTACACCCAGTCCCAGAGGGGAAAGGACAGTGTGTGGCCCACTGTACACCCAGTCCCAGAGGGGGAAAGGTCAGTGTGTGACCCACTGTTCACCCAGTCCCAGAGGGGGAAATACAGTCTGTGACCCACTGTACACCCAGTCCCAGAGGGAAAAGGACAGTGTGTGACCCACTGTACACCCAGTCCCAGAGGGGAAAGGACATGGTGTGACCCACTGTACACCCAGTCCCAGAGGGGAAAGGACAGTGTGTGCCCCACTGTACACCCAGTCCCAGAAGGGGAAAGGACAGTGTGTGACCCACTGTACACCCAGTCCCAGAGGGGAAAGGACAGTGTGTGACCCACTGTACGCCCAGTCGCAGAGGGGTAAGGACAGTGTGTGACCCAGTCCCAGAGGGGAAAGGACAGTGTGTGACCTACTGTACACCAAGTCCCAGAGGGGGAAAGGACACTGTGTGACCCACTGTACACCCAGCCCCAGAGGGGAAAGGACAGTGTGTGTCCCACTATACACCCAGTCCCAGAGGAGAAAGGACAGTGTGTGACCCACTGTACACCCAGTCCCAGAGGGGAAAGGACAGTGTGTGACCCACTGTACACCCAGTCCCAGAGGGGAAAGGACAGTGTGTGACCCACTGTACACCCAGTCCCAGAGGGGGAAAGGACAGTGTGTGACCCACTGTACACCCAGTCCCAGAGGGGAAAGGACAGTCTGTGACCCACTGTACACCCAGTCCCAGAGAGGAAAGGTCAGTGTGTGACCCACTGTACACCCAGTCCCAGAGGGGGAAAGGACAGTGTGTGACCCACTGTACACCCAGTCCCAGAGGGGGAAAGGACAGTGTGTGACACTCTGTACACCCAGTCCCAGAGGAGGAAAGGACAGTGTGTGACCCACTGTACACCCAGTCCCAGAGGGGGAAAGGACAGTGTGTGACCCACTGTACACCCAGTCCCAGAGGGAAAAGGACAGTGTGTGACCCACTGTACACCCAGTCCCAGAGGAGAAAGGACAGTGTGTGACCCACTGTACACCCAGTCCCAGAGGGAAAAGGACAGTCTTTGACCCACTGTACACCCAGTCCCAGAGGGAAAAGGACAGTCTTTGACACTCTGTACACCCAGTCCCAGAGGGGGAAAGGACAGTGTGTGACCCACTGTACACCCAGTCCCAGAGTGGGAAAGGACAGTGTGTGACCCACTGTACACCCAGTCCCAGAGGGGAAAGGACAGTGTGTGACCCACTGTACACCCAGTCCCAGAGGGGGAAAGGACAGTGTGTGACCCACTGTACACCCAGTCCCAGAGGGGGAAAGGACAGTGTGTGACCCACTGTACACCCAGTCCCAGAGGGGAAAGGACAGTCTGTGACCCACTGTACACCCAGTCCCAGAGAGGAAAGGTCAGTGTGTGACCCACTGTACACCCAGTCCCAGATGGGGAAATACAGTGTGTGACCCACTGTACACCCAGTCCCAGAGGGGGAAAGGACAGTGTGTGACCCACTGTACACCCAGTCCCAGAGGGAAAAGGACAGTGTGTGACCCACTGTACACCCAGTCCCAGAGGGGAAAGGACAGTGTGTGACCCACTGTACACCCAGTCCCAGAGGGGAAAGGACAGTGTGTGCCCCACTGTACACCCAGTCCCAGAGGGGGAAAGGACAGTGTGTGACCCACTGTACACCCAGTCCCAGAGGGGAAAGGACAGTGTGTGACCCACTGTACACCCAGTCCCAGAGGGGTAAGGACAGTGTGCGACCCACTGTACACCCAGTCCCAGAGGAGAAAGGACAGTGTGTGACCCAGTCCCAGAGGGGAAAGGACAGTGTGTGACCCACTGTACACCCAGTCCCAGAGGGGGAAACGACAGTGTGTGACCCACTGTACACCCAGTCCCAGAGGAGAAAGGACAGTGTGTGAACCAGTCCCAGAGGGGAAAGGACAGTGTGTGACCCACTGTACACCCAGTCCCAGAGGGGGAAAGGACAGTGTGTGACCCACTGTACACCCAGTCCCAGAGTCGAAAGGACAGTGTGTGATCCACTGTACACCCAGTCCCAGAGGGGGAAAGGATAGTGTGTGACCCACTGTACACCCAGTCCCAGAGGGGGAAAGGACAGTGTGTGACCCACTTTACACCCAGTCCCAGAGTGGAAAGGACAGTGTGTGATCCACTGTACACCCAGTCCCAGAGGGGGAAAGGACAGTGTGTGACCCACTGTCCATCCAGTCCCAGAGGGGAAAGGACAGTGTGTGACCCACTGTACACCCAGTCCCAGAGGGGGAAACGACAGTGTGTGACCCACTGTACACACAGTCCCAGAGGAGAAAGGACAGTGTGTGACCCAGTCCCAGAGGGGAAAGGACAGTGTGTGACCCACTGTACACCCAGTCCCAGAGGGGGAAAGGACAGTGTGTGACTCACTGTACACCCAGTCCCAGAGTGGAAAGGACAGTGTGTGATCCACTGTACACCCAGTCCCAGAGGGGAAAGGACAGTGTGTGACCCACTGTACACCAAGTCCCAGAGGGGGGAAGGACAGTGTGTGACCCACTGTACACCAAGTCACAGAGGGGGAAAGGACAGTGTGTGACCCACAGTACACCAAGTCACAGAGGGGGAAAGGACAGTGTGTGACCCACTGTACACCCAGTCCCAGAGGGGAAAGGACAGTCTGTGACCCACTGTACACCCAGTCCCAGAGGGGGAAAGGACAGTGCGTGACACTCTGTACACCCAGTCCCAGAGGGGGAAAGGACAGTGTGTGACCCTCTGTACACCCAGTCCCAGAGGGGAAAGGACAATGTGTGACCCACTGTACACCCAGTCCCAGAGGGGAAAGGACAGTGTGTGTCCCACTGTACACCCAGTTCCAGAGAGGGAAAGGACAGTCTTTGACCCACTGTACACCCAGTCCCAGAGGGAAAAGGACAGTCTTTGACACTCTGTACACCCAGTCCCAGAGGGGGAAAGGACAGTGTGTGACCCACTGTACACCCAGTCCCAGAGGGGGAAAGGACAGTGTGTGACCCACTGTACACCCAGTCCCAGAGGGGAAAGGACAGTGTGTGACCCACTCTACACCCAGTCCCAGAGGGGGAAAGGACAGTGTGTGACCCACTGTACACCCAGTCCCAGAGGGGGAAAGGACAGTGTGTGACCCACTGTACACCCAGTCCCAGAGGGGAAAGGACAGTCTGTGACCCACTGTACACCCAGTCCCAGAGAGGAAAGGTCAGTGTGTGACCCACTGTACACCCAGTCCCAGAGGGGGAAAGGACAGTGTGTGACCCACTGTACACCCAGTCCCAGAGGGGGAAAGGACAGTGCGTGACACTCTGTACACCCAGTCCCAGAGGGGGAAAGGACAGTGTGTGACCCACTGTACACCCAGTCCCAGAGGGGGAAAGGACAGTGTGTGACCCACTGTACACCCAGTCCCAGAGGGAAAAGGACAGTGTGTGACCCACTGTACACCCAGTCCCAGAGGGGAAAGGACAGTGTGTGACCCACTGTACACCCAGTCCCAGAGGGAAAAGGACAGTCTTTGACCCACTGTACACTCAGTCCCAGAGGGAAAAGGACAGTCTTTGACACTCTGTACACCCAGTCCCAGAGGGGGAAAGGACAGTGTGTGACCCACTGTACACCCAGTCCCAGAGGGGAAAGGACAGTGTGTGACCCACTGTACACCCAGTCCCAGAAGGGGAAAGGACAGTCTTTGACCCACTGTACACCCAGTCCCAGATGGGAAAGGACAGTGTGTGACCCACTGTGCACCCAGTCCCAGAGGGGAAAGGACAGTGTGTGACCCACTGTACACCCAGTCCCAGAGGGGGAAAGGACATAGAAAATAGAAGCAGGAGGAGGCCATTCGGCCCTTCGAGTCTGCTCCACCATTCATTATGATCATGGCTGATAATCAAGTTCAATGCCCTGATCCCGGCTCTCCCGCCCCCCCCCCCCATCTCACCCCCCCAATACCCCTTGTTCCCTTTAGCCCCAAAAGCTATGTCTAATTTCTTCTTGAAATTACACATTTTGGCCTCAGCTACTTTCTGTGGTAGTGAATTCCACAGATTCACCTCTCTCTGGGTGAAGAAATTTCTCCTCACCTCAGTCCGAAAAGGTTTACCCCTTATCGTCAAACTCTGACCCCTAGTTCTGGTCTCCCCCACCATCGGGAACATTCTTTCTGAATCTCCCCTGTCTAATCCAGTTAGAATTTTGTAAGTTTCTGTGAGATCCCCTCTGAATCTTCTAAGCTCCAATGAATATAATCCGAACCGATTTAGTCTCTCGTCATATGACAGTCCCACCATCCCAGGAATCAGTCTGGTAAACCTTTGCTGCACTCCCTCCATAGCAAGAACATCCTTCCTCAGATAAGGACACTAAAACTGCACACAATACTCCAGGTGTGGCCTCACCAATGCCCTGGACAATTACAGTAAAACATCTCAAGACACTACCCGTAATCCCATGTGCTTTAAATGTACTTATTAATCTGCTGTGTGAGACCTTGTCGAAAGTCTTCTGAAATTCTCAATAAACCACATCCACTGGTTATCCCTGCTCAACTCTACCAGTTACATCTTCAAAGAATTCTAGTAGATTTGTCAAGCATGATTTTCCTTTCGTAAATCCATGCTGACTTTGTCTGATTATATCACTGCTTTCCAAATGCTGTGCTATGAAATCCTTGATAATGGACTCTCGTAACTTCCTTACTATCGATGTTGGGCTCACTGGTCTATAATTCTGTTTTCTCTCTACCTCCCTTTTTGAATCGCTGGGTTACTTTAGCTACCTTCCAATCTGTAGGAACCATTCCAGAGTCCAAAGAATTTTGGAAAATGACCACCATTGGATCTACTATTTCGAGGGCCACTTCCTTTTTAAAATGCCTCTACTTTGAATCTAATTATAGAATCTCTACAGTGCAGAAGGAGACCATTCGGCCCATCGTATCTACACCAATCCTCTGAACAAGTATCCTATTAACACCCACTGCCCCTGTAACCTCATAACGCAACCTAATCTTTTTGGACACCACGGTCAATTTATCATAGCCAATCCACCTAACCTGCACATCTTTGGACTGGGCAGAAACCGGAGCATTCGGAAGAAACCCACGCACACACGGGGAGGATGTGTGAACTCCACATAGACAGTCACCCGAGGCCGGAATTGAACCCCGGGTCCCTGGAGCTGTGAGGCAGCAGTGCTAACCACTGTGCCACCGTGCCGCCCTTAATCTAAGTTGGGAATGTGGGCACTAACTCTAATTTCCCTTGTAAACTATGGGTTGGCCACGATTGCCTGTCTACTCTTGGGCCAATTAGGAATAAACAGCTTTTGGAGTTCACCTATTCGTTCTTTGACTGCCTGCTATTGCCTGTCCTCTATCCTTCCGTTCAGTAATGTTTCCCAATCCGTCATTGCCAGCTCATGCCTCATACCATCATAGTTACCTTTATTGAGATTCAGGACCTTGGTCTCACAATCAACTACCTCACTATTCACCTTGATAAATAATTCTACCATATTCTGGTCACTCATCCCCAAGGGTTCTCTCACAACCACATTGCCAACTAATCCGTTGTCATTGCACAACACCCAGTCCAAGATGGCCTGTTCCCTTGTTGGTTCCTCTATATTCTGGCTCAGAAAACCATCCCATATAGACTCCACTGTTACTAATTTTACTCACCCAATCTAAATACAGATTAAAGTCACCCATAATCACAGAGGTTCCTTTATCACATGCCTCTCTGATTTCCTGTCGAATGCTATTGCCAACATTACCACTGCAGTTTGGTGGTCTGTATACCACCCCTACAAATATATTTTGTCCCTTGATGTTCCTTAACTCGACCCAGACAGATTCCACATCATCTGTACTAATGTCTTTCCTCAATGTGTGATCCACGGTTCCCAGTACCAGAGGGCGGGGAGGTACTTATTTTACAGAACTCCTTTTTTAAAAATGATTTTTTTTCTTGGCATTGCTGACTTGCCGGTGTTTCCAGTTTTATCTCCCTTCCGCATCTCTCTGAATTGAGACCAGACTGCGAGTAACAGAACCTTCTTCAACTGTACAAATCTGCTCCAGTCCTCAGCCAGCAGCCCCACCCCCGCCACAGGCACCGCGCCCAGTGAAACCGATCAGCGCAGCAGGGTAACCCCACACCCACACAGCGCAGCCTGTGAGCAGGCGCAAGGAGCCGCTTACTTTAACCACACCTACAACCTGCTTCCTCCTTGCCTTCGTTGCCTGATTTGGATTTTCCTCCCTGTGGAAGTTGATTCCTGTTCGGGTCCGGAGAATGGAGCAGGACGGAGAGAGCCACAAACAGGTGGGATTGGAGACTTGGGTGGGGGTGGGGGGGACCTGCCAGCTGCTCAGTGCTAACCATTCCTATAGGGCCAGGTCAGTGCTGCCCATTCCTATAGAGCCAGGTCACTGCTGCCCATTCCTATAGGGCCAGGGTCAGTGCTGCCCATTCCTATAGGGCCAGGGTCACTGCTGCCCATTCCTATAGGGCCAGGGTCAGTGCTGCCCATTCCTATAGGGCCAGGGTCAGTGCTGCCCATTCCTATAGGGTTAGGGTCACTGCTGCCCATTCCTATAGGGCCAGGGTCAGTGCTGCCCATTCCTATAGGGCCAGGGTCACTGCTGCCCATTCCTATAGGGCCAGGGTCAGTGCTGCCCATTCCTATAGGGCCAGGGTCAGTGCTGCCCATTCCTATAGGGCCAGGGTCACTGCTGCCCATTCCTATAGAGCCAGGTCACTGCTGCCCATTCCTATAGGGCCAGGGTCAGTGCTGCCCATTCCTATAGGGCCAGGGTCACTGCTGCCCATTCCTATAGGGCCAGGGTCAGTGCTGCCCATTCCTATAGGGCCAGGGTCAGTGCTGCCCATTCCTATAGGGTTAGGGTCACTGCTGCCCATTCCTATAGGGCCAGGTCACTGCTGCCCATTCCTATAGGGCCAGGTCAGTGCTGCCCATTCCTATAGGGTTAGGGTCAGTGCTGCCCATTCCTATAGGGTTAGGTTCAGTGCTGCCCATTCCTATAGGGGTATGGTCACTGCTGCCCATTCTTGCAGTGCCAGGTCAGTGCTGTCTATTCCTATAGAGTTAGGGTTGATGCTGCCCATTCCTATAGGGTTAGAGTCAATATTTCCCATTCCTATAGAATTAGGGTCAGTGCTGTCCATTCCTATAGAATTAGGGCCAGTGCTGCCCAATCCTATATGGCCAGACCAGTGCTGACCAATCCTATAGGGTTAGGGTCAGTGCTGCCCATTCCTATAGAATTAGGGTCAGTGCTGTCCATTCCTATAGAATTAGGGCCAGTGCTGCCCAATCCTATATGGCCAGACCAGTGCTGACCAATCCTATAGGGTTAGGGTCAGTGCTGCCCATTCCTATAGAATTAGGGTCAGTGCTGCCCATTCCTATAGGGCCAGACCAGTGCTGCCCAATCCTATAGGGTTAGGGTCAGTGCTGCCTATTCTTAGAACATAGAACAGTGAAAAATACACCACAGAACAGGCCCTTCGGCCCTCGATGTTGTGCCGAACCTTTGGCCTAGATTAATCATAGATTATCATAGAATTTACAGTAGGGAAGGAGAGGATGGGCAGACTCCGCACAGACAGTGACCCAAGCCGGATTCGAACCTGGGACCCTGGAGCTGTGAAACAATTGTGCTATCCACAAGGCTACCGTGCTGCCCTTAAGAACAAATTAATCTACAGTATATCATTCTACCGTAATCCATGTACCTATCCAATAGCCGCTTAAAGGTCCTCAATGTTTCCGACTCAACTACTTCCACAGGCAGTGCATTCCATGCCCCCACTACTCTCTGGGTAAAGAACCTACCTCTGACATCCCCCCTATATCTTCCACCATTCACCTTAAATTTATGTCTCCTTGTAATGGTTTGTTCCACCCGGGGAAAAAGTCTCTGACTGTCTACTCTATCTATTCCCCTGATCATCTTATAAACCTCTATCATGTCGCCCCTCATCCTTCTCCGTTCTAATGAGAAAAAGCCTAGCACCCTCAACCTTTCCTCGTAAGACCTACTCTCCATTCCAGGCAACATCCTGGTAAATCTCCTTTGCACCTTTTCCAAAGCTTCCACATCCTTCCAAAATGAGGCTACCAGAACTGTACACAGTACTCCAAATGTGGCCTTACCAAAGTTTTGTACAGCTACATCATCACCTCACGGCTCTTAAATTCAATCCTTCTGTTCATGAACGTTAGGACACCATAGGCCTTCTTCACAGCTCTATCCACTTGAGTGGCAACTTTCAAAGATGTATGAACATAGACCCCAAGATCTCTCTGCTCCTCCACATTGCCAAGAACCCTACCGTTAACCCTGTATTCCTAATTCATATTTGTTCTTCCAAATTGGACAACCTCACCCTTTTCAGGGTTAAACTCCATCTGCCACTTCTCAGCCCAGCTCTGCATCCTATCTATGTCTCTTTGCATCCGACAAAAGCCTTCCTCACTATCCACAACTCCACCAATCTTCGTATCGTCTGCAAATTTACTGACCCACCGTTCAACTCCCTCATCCAAGTCATTAATTAAAATCACAAACAGCAGAGGACCCAGAACTGATCCCTGCAGTACGCCACTGGTAACTGGGATCCAGGTTGAATATTTGCCATCCACCACCACTCTCTGACTTCTAGCGGTTAGCCAGTTCGTTATCCAACTGGCCAAATTTCCCACTATCCCATGCCTCCTTACTTTCTGCATAAGCCTACCATGGGGAACCTTATCAAATGCCTTACTAAAATCCATGTACACTACATCCACTGCTTTACCTTCATTCACATGCTTGGTCACCTCCTCAAAGAATTCAATAAGACTTGTAAGGCAAGACCTATCACAAATCCGTGCTGACTATCCCTCAGTACCCTTTCCATTACTTTGCCTGCCACCGAAGTAAGGCTAACTAGCCTGTAATTCCCAGGGTTATCCCTATTCCCTTTTTCGAACAGGGGGGCACGACATTCACCACTCTCCAATCCCCTGGTACCACCCCTGTTGACAGTGAGGACGAAAAGATCATTGCCAACGGCGCTGCAATTCTTATAGGGTTACGGTCAGTGCTGTCCATTGCTATAGGTTCATGGTCAGTGCTGCCATTCCTATAGGTTTAGGTTCAATGCTGTCCACTTCTATAAGGTTAGGGTGAGTGCAGTCAATTCCTATAGGATTAGGGTCAAAGCTGTCCACTCCTATAGGGTTGGGGTCAGTACAGTCCATTCCTATAGGGTTAGGGTCAGTGCTGCCCATTCCCATAGGGTTAGGATCAATGCTGCCCATTCATATAGTGTTAGGGTTAGTGCTGCCCAATCCTATAGGGTTTGGGTCAGTGCTGTCTATTTCTATAGGATTAGGGTCAATGCTGTCCACTCCTATAAGGTAAGGGTCAGAGCAGTCCATTCCTGTAGGACCAGGTCAGTGCTGCCCATTCCTATAGGGTTAGGGCCAGTGCTGCCCATTCCTATAGGAGTTGGGTCAGTGCTGCCCATTTCTATAGGGTTAGGGTAATTGCTACCCATTCCTATAGGATTGAGGACAGTGCTTCCCAATCCTATAGGGTTTGGGTCAGTGCTCCCCATTTCTATAGGGTTAGGGTCAGTGCAGTCCATTCCTGTAGGGCCAGGTCAGTGCTGCCCATTCCTATAGGGTTAGGGTCAGTGCTGCCCATTCCTCTGGGGGTTGGGTCAGTGCTGCACATTTCTATAGGGTTAAGGTCATTGTTACCCATTCCTATAAGGTAATGGACAGTGCTGCCCATCCTATAGGGTTTGGGTCAGTGCTCCCCATTTCTATAGGGTGAGGGTCATTGCTGCCCATTCCTATAGGGTTAGTGCTGCCAATTCCTATAGGGTTAGGGTCAGTGATGCCCATTCCTATAGGGTTAGGCCATTCCTACACGGTTAGGTTGAATACTGTATCTTTATTACGCTGCCAATGCATTAGATTGGTTAACAAAATAAACTGTGAATAACAGGCAGCATGTCCCTGAGATGTATACTGTGTGTACCTGTATTTGAATATGTACGCTGCGTGTACCTGTGTTTGAATGTGTACGCTGTGTGTACCTGTATTTGAATGTGTACGCTGTGTGTACCTGTGTTTGAATGTGTATGCTGTGTGTACCTGTGTTTGAATGTGTACGCTGTGTGTACCTGTGTTTGAATGTGTACACTGTGTGTACCTGTGTTTGAATGTGTACACTGTGTGTACCTGTGTTTGAATGTGTACGCTGTGTGTATCTGTGTTTGAATGTGTACGCTGTGTGTATCTGTGTTTGAATGTATACGGTGTGTGTACCTGTGTTTGAATGTGCACGCTGTGTGTATCTGTGTTTGAATGTGTACGCTGTGTGTATCTGTGTTTGAATGTGTACGCTGTGTGTACCTGTGTTTGAATGTGTACGCTGACTGTATCTGTGTTTGAATGTGTACGCTGTGTGTACCTGTGTTTGAATGTGTACGCTGTGTGTATCTGTGTTTGAATGTGTACGCTGTGTGTACCTGTGTTTGAATGTATACGGTGTGTGTACCTGTGTTTGAATGTGTACGCTGTGTGTACCTGTATTTGAATGTGTACACTGTGTGTACCTGTGTTTGAATGTGTACACTGTGTGTACCTGTGTTTGAATGTGTACGCTGTGTGTACCTGTGTTTGAATGTGTACGCTGTGTGTATCTGTGTTTGAATGTGTACGCTGTGTGTATCTGTGTTTGAATGTATACGGTGTGTGTACCTGTGTTTGAATGTGCACGCTGTGTGTATCTGTGTTTGAATGTGTACGCTGTGTGTACCTGTGTTTGAATGTGTACGCTGTGTGTATCTGTGTTTGAATGTATACGGTGTGTGTACCTGTGTTTGAATGTGCACGCTGTGTGTATCTGTGTTTGAATGTGTACGCTGTGTGTACCTGTGTTTGAATGTGTACGCTGTGTGTATCTGTGTTTGAATGTATACGGTGTGTGTACCTGTGTTTGAATGTGTACGCTGTGTGTACCTGTGTTTGAATGTGTACGCTGTGTGTATCTGTGTTTGAACGTGTACGCTGTGTGTGCCTGTGTTTGAATGTGTACGCTGACTGTATCTGTGTTTGAATGTGTACGCTGTGTGTACCTGTGTTTGAATGTGTACGCTGTGTGTACCTGTGTTTGAATGTGTATGCTGTGTGTACCTGTGTTTGAATGTGTAGGCTGTGTGTATCTGTGTTTGAATGTGTATGCTGTGTACCTGTGTTTGAATGTGTACGCTGTGTGTATCTGTGTCTGAATGTGTACGCTGTGTGTATCTGTGTTTGAATGTGTATGCTGTGTGTATCTGTCTGAATGTGTACGCTGTGTGTATCTGTGTTTGAATGTGTACGCTGTGTGTATCGGTGTCTGAATGTGTACGCTGTGTGTATCTGTGTTTGAATGTGTACGCTGTGTGTATCTGTGTTTGAATGTGTACGTTGTGTGTATCTGTGTTTGAATGTGTACGCTGTGTGTACCTGTGTTTGAATGTGTACGCTGTGTGTACCTGTGTTTGAATGTGTACACTGTGTGTACCTGTGTTTGAATGTGTACACTGTGTGTATCTGTGTTTGAATGTGTACGCTGTGTGTATCTGTGTTTGAATGTGTAAGCTGTGTGTACCTGTGTTTGAATGTGCACGCTGTGTGTATCTGTGTCTGAATGTGTACAGTGTGTATTTGTGTCTGAATGTGTACAGTGTGTATTTGTGTCTGAATGTGTACAGTGTGTATTTGTGTCTGAATGTGTACAGTGTGTATTTGTGTCTGAATGTGTACAGTGTGTATTTGTGTCGGAATGTGTACAGTGTGTATTTGTGTCGGAATGTGTACAGTGTGTATTTGTGTCTGAATGTGTACAGTGTGTATTTGTGTCTGCATGTGTACAGTGTGTATTTGTGTCTGAATGTGTACAGTGTGTATCTGTGTCTGAATGTGTACAGTGTGTATTTGTGTCAGAATGTGTACAGTGTGTATTTGTGTCTGAATGTGTACAGTGTGTATCTGTGTCTGAATGTGTACAGTGTGTATTTGTGTCTGAATGTGTACAGTGTGTATTTGTGTCTGAATGTGTACAGTGTGTATCTGTGTCTGAATGTGTACAGTGTGTATTTGTGTCTGAATGTGTACAGTGTGTATTTGTGTCTGAATGTGTACAGTGTGTATCTGTGTCTGAATGTGTACAGTGTGTATTTGTGTCTGAATGTGTACAGTGTGTATTTGTGTCTGAATGTGTACAGTGTGTATCTGTGTCTGAATGTGTACAGTGTGTATTTGTGTCTGAATGTGTACAGTGTGTATTTGTGTCTGAATGTGTACAGTGTGTATCTGTGTCTGAATGTGTACAGTGTGTATTTGTGTCTGAATGTGTACAGTGTGTATCTGTGTCTGAATGTGTACAGTGTGTATTTGTGTCTGAATGTGTACAGTGTGTATTTGTGTCTGAATGTGTACAGTGTGTATCTGTGTCTGAATGTGTACAGTGTGTATTTGTGTCTGAATGTGTACAGTGTGTATTTGTGTCTGAATGTGTACAGTGTGTATCTGTGTCTGAATGTGTACAGTGTGTATTTGTGTCTGAATGTGTACAGTGTGTATCTGTGTCTGAATGTGTACAGTGTGTATTTGTGTCTGCATGTGTACAGTGTGTATTTGTGTCTGAATGTGTACAGTGTGTATTTGTGTCTGAATGTGTACAGTGTGTATTTGTGTCTGAATGTGTACAGTGTGTATTTGTGTCTGAATGTGTACAGTGTGTATTTGTGTCTGAATGTGTACAGTGTGTATTTGTGTCTGCATGAAGTCCCTCCTTTTGTGTAAACAACAGGAGTTCTGAGTAAATGTGCCAGTTCTATGGTGTTAACTGTTTAGTGTTTGGATTTCTTTGAGAGTGCTCGATATATTCAGGTAATCGGAGCTCTGCTCATCTTTTTGCTGTAAATATGTCACACTGCATCCCTGGATAAAAGTTGTGTTTAGTTCTGTGGAATATTAGTGCCTTGCCGGCTACACATTAAGATAAATTCCTAATCGGTGCAGGGATAGAGAGGTTCAGGCTTGAAGTGGAACTGGAATTTTTTCCCATGTTTTCTTTCACTCCCGATGTTTTTCTTGCCAGGCTACAGGCTGCCCAGATGGGATTGCTGTCGGGGCAGGCAGCAACTGTCACCCCTGCTAAAGTGGTCATGTTTATTGTGCGGCAGCCTGGGTAATATGTGTACAGCTGGCTATTTGACTGTGAAAGGCTTTGCCGGTGAGCAGGAACACCTGGTGTCCACACTCAGGCAGCCACATGCAAGTTGTGGTAGATATGATAGTGTTGGGAATGTGGTGCAATGCCCTGCCTGAGATCACTTCAGCTGGGAGCAGAGAATCACATCTTGAACCTTCTTAATCTCCGGGTTGGAAAAGTACCACAAAATTCCATTGTAAAAACCATCCCTGTTTCTGGTCGTTGTGCAATGGTGGAGTTGTCTGCCTCCCTGAGCCAAGTCTCAGCCTGCCCACAATACAATGAAGGAACCCATGGCAAAAACATTGTTTGAATTATTTTTAACCCTTCCTGAAGGCTCCAGCTCCTGATGAGGTACAGTTCTGTGATACCCCCTGGCATCTCACTCTATAATAATAATAATACTCTTTATTGTCACAAGTAGGCTTACATACAGAGTGTCCAAATTACCTAACAGCACATTTTTCGGGACTTGTGGGAGGAAACCGGAGCACCCGGAGGAAACCCACGTAGACACGGGGAGAACGTGCAGACTCCGCACAGACAGTGACCCAAGCCGGGAATCAAACCTGGGACCCAGGAGCTGTGAAGCAACAGTGCTAACCACTCTGCTGCCTCAAGTGTTCATTATTCATGTATGGGCCTGAACAGTAATTGCTGATAGGATATTTGACTAAAACTTTCTTCACCCAAAGCCCAGACTGTGAAAAGTGGCAGTACACACACATACGTACAGATTTGAAGTCAGTAAGTGTTGCCGGAGTGGAGCTAACAAAGGTATCCGCCCAAAGAAGTTGAAATCAGAGACGTCAATGAGTTGATGCAGCACAGGAAGAGTAAATACTCCCCAAACGTGTTGTGTTGATTTTACAGGGCCACACAGCCCATTGCTGCTGAAGTGTGATTTATTTGAAGCCTGTTAGATTTATTTGTGCCTGGGCCGAGTTGGCGGATGCACTGTGGTGATTGCTGGAGGAGTTTGACGGTTTCTGCTGACCACAGACTTTTTGGGGGGGACATTAGTTGCCGCGTCATTTGCTCTCCAGGATGACCAGGGCATGCAGAGGAGGAGGAGGCAGAGAGGGAGCCTCTACAAGGAAGGAGATGCTGAGTTCTCCATTAAAAGTCCTATTGCGAGAGGGTCTTCGAGGAGCACCAACCCACATTGGATGAGCCAGGAGCGGAGCCTTAAGGGGCTTCACTTCAATAAGGAGATAGTGACAAAGTGTTCCTGCTTCCACCAGGAAGATCTGCATCCTCAAACCAGGGTGAGGATGGTCTTTTTGGTGCCAGTGAAGATCATCATTGTTATTTCCCCATTTGTAACTTGTTCCTTCAGTTGGCAGCTGGCATATCACAGTTTACTGTCCGCAGGACTATCCAGGAAGTTACACAGATGCTCAGGAAGAGAAGGGACTCTTCCCTCTTCTTTCAGAGGAGGGAAGACGGGGGTTTGACAGGATAGCGGGTGTTCTGACAGTGCAGGACATTATCAACTGTACAGATGGCTCTAGGCCCCCCACCTCACCATGTTAATGGAGAAGGGTGCGACAAACACAAGGGCTACCCTCAGTCATCGTGACCACACCAAGAAATTCCTCTCAGTGAACGTTGACTCTCCTCGCAGCATCTACAAGGTTTTTACCCCGTGAGAGTCAGCAATTCCCGCCGTCTTCGAGTCTCCAAGACAGATTAAAGGATGGCTGCTGAGTGACAAGAGATACTCCCCTCTACACATGACTCACGACCCACCTCAGCCATTCCACCGCACAAGGTCATGGGGCCTTCATTGAGAGCCTTAGAGTCACAATACCGTGGAGTATTAGCAATGATTTCACTACCATGAGGATCTCTCCAGTACATATCCCAGAGCGTCTCCATGTTTGAAATATTGTGGTACATCTTCCACAACTTTACATTAGTGCCAGCCTATCCTGGGGTCTGGTGGTCACCTCAGGAGGAGGATGAGGAGGAGACAATATTCACCATGGCAACTGAATGAAGTGAGAAGGACTGCATAATGAGGCTTCACTTCATTTGAAAGGACCTTCCCCACCCTCAACATGGACTCACGATTCACTTCCAGCACATCAACCTCCCCATCACAAAGTTCCCTTCGCCTACATCACTCAATAATAATAATAATCGCTTATTGTCACAAGTAGGCTTCAATTAAGTTACTGTGAAAAGACCCTCGTCGCCACATTCCAGCGCCTGTTCCGGGAGTTGAACCCGCGCTGCTGCCATTGTTCGGCATTACAAGCCAGCTGTTTAGCCCACTGTGCTAAACCAGCCTCTAATAAAGACCAACGATAAAAACCTTCACCCACCTTTAACTGGTAATAAACCCCTTCTACAGAAATTAACAGAATTAATCACCCTTGGGCATCCCCGTTGTGCTGGTCCTGCAGGTTCCTGTCCTAGGAATCTATTGTTAAGAAACTCAAATACTTACCTTTAGTTTGTAAGCTGGGCGCTCCGACGATCCCAGGGCCTCCTGCATATACGCCAGCCTAGAAATGGCTTCACATGCGCTTTTTTAAAAAAACGTTCTTCAGCCTAGGGACAGCCCAGAATAGAGGGGAGTCGGTTCACCCCTTCTTACTGGTCGTAACAAAACTGGGGGCTCGTCTCTGGGATTGTTCCCACAGATTGAGCGAAGAATTGGAGTGGGGAAAGTAAATTTTTCTTAAAAGTAATTTTAAAACTGCAGAAGGTTTTCTTGGGTCTGTAATACTAACGTGCTAAAATGTTCACATTGGATGTCAAAGCTTTCTTAGACCAGAAGGTGATAATTGGCGGAAAGTCAAAGGGACTGTCCTTGAACGAATGAAAAGGTGTAGCTAGGCACTTAGAGGTGGAGTTCCGTCCCACTGCCAGAAAAACGGAAAGTTTAAATGGGTGGCTCAACATCTAGAGGTGCAAATTGAGGACATTGAAACAGGTAAATTACTGGCAAAGAAATTAAGATTGGAGCAGCGGAAATTGGAACAGGAATTTGAGGAAATGGAGAAAGAGAGAGGCAGGAACAGAAGGAGAGAGAATGCTCGGAAAGAGAAAAGGGAGTTTAAATTAAAACAGCTCAAGCTGAGAATGGAGGATTCCACAATGAAGACACCTCTGAGGGGTGAGGAAACCACTCCCAGCTCAGACTCGAGCGCTGAGGTATTCCAGGTTTCCCATTTAATCCCTAAATTTGATGAAGAAGAATTGGAGGCCTTCTTTATAGCTTTCGAAAAGCAAGCACAGCAGTTAGAGTGAGCAGCCCAACACTGGTCCCTGCTGTTGCACAGTAAGCTGACAAGAAAACCTCACAAAGTTTACTCCCTTTTCCCTCAGGAAAGTGTAACAGGTTATGAGGCAGCAAAAAGGGTGATTTTAAATGTGTACCAGTTAATGTCAGAGGTGTATGATCAGAAATTCCGTACCCTGTGGGAACAATCTGACCAAACACAGCTGGAATTTGAACGGTTTAAGGGGCTCGCTTTTGGCTGGTGGATACGGGGGTTTACAATTGAGGCCGCCGACAAAACCTTTGTGAAATATTCTCATCAAGGGGTTCAAAAGCTCCATACCCAACCCGATAAGAACTCACAACGAGGAACAGAGGACAACAGGGGCCAGGTAGTCAGCAACCCTGGCTGATAATTATGAGCTCGTCCACAACCCCTCATCCCAAATGAAACCCTTCCCTAGTCGCCCCAAAGGATAGAAGGTGGGAGAGTGATAGGAAACTGAGCATCTGCGAGAGAGAAGGGACCGTTAGAAACACAGGATACCCTCCTCAGGCCAGATGGATGTTGACGGGATGAGGAGTGAGGTAAAGGTGCCTGTGTATTTTAACCGCCACAGGGCAGGCCACCACCTTGTTGGAAGTTGCAGGAAAAATCTGAGGGATTTGTTGGACATGCAGAACCTGTGCAGAAAATGGAAATCAGACAGCGAGCATAACAGACCAGGCGGTGCCTCTGGCTGTGGTAGAACATCACTGTAGACATACTACTGTGAGTGTGGGCGAGTTTTAAAATATCCCTGAGAATTACATGGATTTTGTATCAGAAGGAAGAGTGGCCATATTTCCTCAGAGCGACTTTTTTGTTGTGCTTTTTATTGTTGGTTTTGGTGGGCTGCACAAAATGGCAATGGTGCACTTCGTGAAGAAAACTCTGAATAACGGCTGTGTGCCAAATTCTTTCATTCTGCGATTTGCTATGACGAGTAATGAGACGGTTGAATTTAAAGTTATGCTTGCCATTTTCCAAGCTGTACAGTCACAATGTTCCCGAGAGATTTAAATAATTTGTTCTTTTTTTCTTACGTTGTGAGCTTGGAGGCTATGTATTGGGGCTCCGCCTGGGGAATTGGGTTTTAGCACCAGGCTTCCCTTCAGCTGATTTTCCTTCCTTTGACCCTGGATCAGGGAAAGGGTTCTCAGAACTAGCTGTAGCCTTGTACTTTAAAAGATTTAGTTCACTCTTGTAGGCTCTGTGAACTCTACTCTCTGAAGCTGGACTTCCAAGGGAGATTCAATGGAGTCCTCTGTTGCAATAAAAGTTTCTGCCTTCAGCTTCCAGGCCTTTTCTCTGGTGTGTTTTCTGGCAAATTTTCTCTGCCTTGACTACTCAAGTGAGATCATTAAACGTCTTCAGCACTGCTCCCATGTTTGTGGTGACACATTCCGAGCTCTGGGACTTTGCTACTCTCTGTGAGTGATTTACAATTTCTGACCTGGATCATTAATCTTAATAGTCTGCCTCTGACTAAACCACTGAAAGAGGAAAAGTAATGAAAATGAAATGAAATGAAAATCGTTTATTGTCACAAATAGGCTTCAAATGAAGTTACTGTGAAAAGCCCCTAGTCGCCACATTCCGGCGCCTGTTCGGGGGTGCTGGTACAGGTTATCTACCTAGACAGAACCGAGAACAGCTCTCACTAGGGGGAGATTACTCTTCAATCTCTGACACAGTGAAACGGCTTTCAGGTACTTTCTGGTGGGGTCCCCAGGTAAGTCGCTCATACTAAACGGTGACCTTTTTCAGCATGGATTCCCTTAGGGCTTTTCCTAATGAGCCTCTAGGAATTTAAACTTATTCAATGTAACACACACAGTTTATATTTTTTGTGGTTTTATTATAAACATTTAAAAATATAAAACAGATTTACAGAGTCTACAAAATGTAAGTCTATTACCAGTCTGTCATTTCTAATAAAAGAGAAATTTGCTGAAACATGGATATCCAAAAGTATATCGACAGCAGAACTATTAACAAAGTATGTAAGCTATACTTACGAAGTCCAGGATGACTTGTTTGATGAAACCAGCAGGAACAGGACGTGCACCCTCTGTGTCGCAGAGAAGAGGGGACCACTGGTTCTGCTCAATCTGTGTCTTTTTGTGCATGTTTCTCCCCTTTCTCTGCAATAGCCTGATGGTAAATGGCCCATATTCGGCCAACTTAGAGAGGGCTATTCACAGTTGTAGATTGATATATTGTTTCTCTTAAGGACGGTGATGGCCGGGTACCTTTTTAATCTTACAGGAACTAGTCTGTAGGGGCCATTTTTAAAGACGGTAATCATTGTTTTTTAAAAAATATTTTTATTCTCCTTTTTCACATTTTGTCCCAAATTTACACCCAACAATAAACAATAATCAGTAACAAATATGTCAATCCCCATATCAATAACAGCGATCCCATCCTCCCGCCAAACCCCAAACATTAGCCCGCATGTTCACATAAACAAATGACAAAAAGGAATCAGGAATCACCCATAGTCACCATTAACACACACTGTCCCCCTCCCCCCAACTCTCCCAGCCCCCCCCCCCAACTAATGTTCGATGTGATCCAGTTCTTGAAAGTGCATAATGAATAACCCCCATGAATTGTAGAAGCCCTCCATCCTTCCCCTCAGTTCGAACTTAACCTTCTTAAGAGTCAGGAATTCCAGCAGGTCCCTCCCGCCACGCCAGGGCACAGGGTGGAGAGGTTGATCTCCATCCCAACAGGATCCGCCTTCGGGTGATCAACGAGGCGAAGGCTACAACATCTGCCTCCGCACCCGTTTCCAACCCTGGCTGGTCCGACACCCCGAATATGGCCTCCTGGGGGCCTGGGTCCAGTTTCATGTGCACCACTTTAGAAATTACCCTAAAAACCTCCTTCTAGTAATCCTCCAGCTTTGGACAGGCCCAAAACATATGAACGTGATTAGCGGGGCCGCTTGCACAATGTTCACACACATCTTCTACTTCTTTAAAGAATCGGCTCATTTTCGCCCTCGTGAGGTGCGCTCTATACACCACCTTCAGCTGTATCAGCCCCAACCTCGCGCACGAGGTGGAGGCATTCGCTCTCCGCAGCACCTCACACCAGAACCCCTCCTCCATATCCTCTCCAAACTCTTCCTCCCACTTTGCTTTGATCCCTTCCAGTGGTGCCTTCTCCTCTTTCAAAATAGCTCCAGAAACCGCCGATACTACCCCCTTCTCCAGTCCCCCTGTCGTCAGCACCTCCTCCAGCAATGTGGAGTCCGGCTCCACTGGGAAGTTCTGTATCTCCTTTCTGGCAAATTCTTGAACCTGCATCTATCTAAACATTTCCCCTGCCCCAGCCCATACTTCGCTTCCAGCTCTTTCAATCCTGCAAACCGACCCCTAAGAAACAAACCGACGGCAATCATTGTTGTAAGATCCTTTTTCTTTAAGGATGGCGACCATCACAGGACCTGTTACATGTGTTTAATTACGGTGCTGGTGTCAATACATCTTGAAATATGGCCCGACTAATAGTCGTTTGAGCACCATGCTATCTCTGCCAGCCTCTCGTTTAAACTTTTACGAGTGATGTTCGGAAGAATTTGTGTTTATCAAGTCAAGATCCTGGAGTACAATTTATTCTCTTTGTTACATTTGTTGTTTGGGGTAGTTTGAACTATTTAAGTCTTATTCATAATTCTATTTGTTACAAAGAACAAAGAAAAATTACAGCACAGGAGCAGGCCCTTCGGCCCTCCCAGCCTGCGACGATCCAGATCCTTTATCTAAAACTGTCCCCTATTTTCTAAGGATCAGAATCCCTCTGCTCCCTGCCCATGTTTCTATTCTGATGGGTATATGAGGGATTCTGAATGATAATTACATTATACAAGTTTAATTCGTACTATTTTGACTTCACTGTGGTCAGTGCGATATTCATCACACTTCATTATTCCTTCGCAGGGTTAGTCTGGGGATCTCTCTGCCTCTCTTGCTGGAAACACGGGTTCCTTCCCAGTCTGGGCCCCTCAGCAGTAAGCATCCAGAGCAACATCAGGCAACCTCCTTCGCTCAGAAAACCAATCACCCAGCAGCCTGCACTGCATTGCTGCAACATCCCTTTATAGGGACTGCCCCTTTAAGAAGGGGAGGCTGCCTGCAGCATTGTGGTTGCTGAGAATGTCACTTGGCCTCCAAGACTGTGCAGGGGGGTGACTGGACTGAAATGGAGACCGGCGCTGTGTCAGAATCACTCGAAACCGCATTACAATTATACAAATGAGGTATCATCATCATAGAATGTACAGTGCAGAAGGAGGCCATTCGGCCCATCGAGTCTGCACCGGCTCTTGGAAAGAGCACCCTACCCAAGGTCAACACCTCCACCCTAGCCCCATAACCCAGTAACCCCACCCAACACTAAGGGCAATTTATCATGGACAACCCACCTAACCTGCACATCTTTGGACTGTGGGAGGAAACCGGAGCACCCGGAGGAAACCCACGCAGACACGGGGAGGATGTGCAGACTCCGCACAGACAGTGACCCAAGCCGGAATCGAACCTGGGACCCTGGAGCTGTGAAGCAATTGTGCTAACCACCATGCTACCGTGCTGCCCTCAGGTGGGTGGATTAATTTTGTGTCTTGTCCAAATCCTTTCCAACTGCCCTGGGCACACTGTGATAACAGTGGGTTATAGAAACCTGGTTGATTCCCCACCATAACCACCTTAATCCAAGGAAGCTGAACTGAAAGTGTTGGTAGAAAGGAAAATTTGTGTGTGTTATAACTCATTTGTGTGTGTGTCTTTCTGACATAGAGGAGCAGGAGGAAGCCATTCAGCTTTTTGAGCATATTTTGCGACTCAATATGATTGTGACTGATCTATACTGATCATTTCAATAATAGTTTCAGAGATGTGGTCACACCCAAGGTACAGGAAGGTAGACGTGTGACCACCAGATGGGGTAAGCAGAGATTGCAGGGGTCCCCTATGGCTGTCCCCCTATCTAACAAGTCTGCTGTTTTGGATACTGATGAGAGGGAAGGTCCATCAGAGGACAGCAGTAACAGTGACCAGAGCGAAGGCACCACGACTAGCCCTGCTGCACAGAAGGGAGGGGTGGGGGGGGGGGGGGTACAAAGCGTAGAAAAACAATAGTGGGAGGGGATTCAATAGTTAGTACAGATAGGCACTTCTGTGGTGGCAAAAAGGACTCCAGATGGTAGTTTGCCTCCCTGGTGCCAGGGTCCTGGATGTCTCTGAACGGGTACAAAGCATCGTATAACAGGAGGGAAATCAGACAAAGGTCATTGTCCACATTGGCATGACTGACATCGGTAGAAAGAGTAGCGAGGTCCTGAAACGGCAATTTAAGGAGCTAGGCAGGACCTCTAGGATAGTAATCTCAGGATTACTCCCCGTGCCACGTGCTAGCGAGGCTAGCAACAGGGATATAGTGCAGTTGAACATGTGGCTAAAGAACTGGTGCAGGAGGGAGGGCTTCAGTTTTTTGGATCACTGGGATGTCTTCCAGGGAAGGTGGGGCCTGTACAAGAAGGACAAAAAGGACACCTGAATTGGAGAGGCACCAATATCCTGGCTGGGAGGTTTGTTCATATGGTTCGGGTGGGTTTAAACTAATTTGGCAGGGGGGTGGGAATCAGAATAGTAAGCCAGCAAGTGTAGAGACTGGGGGTGAGCATGGTACCAGGGCAAAGCTGGCTCAGAGGAAGGGTAGAGTGGGGGAGGTCGAACTCCGTGGGACTGGAGGCCTGGAGTGTATCTGCTTCAATGCACAAAGTATAACAGGTGGGGACTTGCAATACTGGTTAGGGAACATATTACAGCTGTACAGAGGGCGGACACCATGGAAGAATAAAGTAACGAGACACTGTGTGTAGAACTCAGAACCAGGAAGGTGGCAGTCACTATGATGGGGGTGTACAACAGGCCTCCCAACAGCCCACGGGAAGTTGAGGAACAGATATGTAAGCAGATTCTGGATTGATGCAGAAATAATAGGGTTGTTGTAGTGGGAGACTTTAATTTTCTCATATTGACTGGAAATCCCTTAGGGCTAGGGGTCTGAATGGTGAGGAATTGTTAAGTGTGTCCAGGAAGGTTTTTTTGAACAATATATGGACAGTCTGACTAGAGAGGGGCTATATTGGACCTAGTAATAGAGAACCACGTCATCAACATTGCAGTGGGAGAACATGTGGTGAACAGTGACCACAATTCCGTAAGCTTTCGGACACTCATGGAAAAGGACAAGTGTTGTTCTAGGGTTAAGGTGCTAAACTGGGGGAAGGCTAACTACAGCCAGATTAGGCAGGATTAGGAGGCTGTTGTTTGGGAGAGGCTGTTGAGGGTAAATCCACATTTGGCATGTGGGAGTCTTTTAAGAGCTGTTGATGGGAGTGCGGGACAGGCATGTGCCGGTAAAAAGGAAGGACAGCAACGGCAGGATTTGGAAACCATGGATGACCAGGGAAATTGAGAACATTGTCAAAAAGAAAAAAGATGCATAGGTGAGGTACAGGCAACTAAAAAAAGTTAAAGCACTTAAGGAATACAAGAAGAGTAGAAAAGAGCTCAAGCAGGGGGTAAGGAGGGCAAAAAGGGGTCACAAAATGTCCTTGGCAGACAGGATTAAGGAGAATCCAAAGGCATTTTATACATATATTAGGAACAAGGGGTAGCGAGAGAAAGAATTGGTCCACTCAAGGACAAAGGAGGGAAATTATGTATAGAACCAGAGGAAGTGGGTGAGATCCTGAATGAGTATTTTCATAGAATTTACAGTGCAGAAGGAGGCCATTCGGCCCATCGAGTCTGCACCGGCTCTTGGAAAGAGCACCCTACCCAAAGTCAACACCTCCACCCTATCCCATAACCCAGTAACCCCACCCAACACTAAGGGCAATTTTAGACACTAAGGGCAATTTATCATGGCCAATCCACCTAACCTGCACATCTTTGGACTGTGGGAGGAAACCGGAGCACCCGGAGGAAACCCACGCACACACGGGGAGGACGTGCAGACTCCGCACAGACAGTGACCCAAGCCGGAATCGAACCTGGGACCCTGGAGCTGTGAAGCAATTGTGCTATCCACAAGGCTACCGTGCTGCCCCTTGGTATTCACAAAGAGAGGGGCATGATGATTGATGGTGTCTCAGAGGGATGTGTGAACACTTTAGAACAGGCTGTTATTACGAGGGAGGAAGTGTTAGGAGTGTTAAAAAGCATGAAGGTAGTCAATTCCCCAGGGCCAGATGGCATCTATCCCAGATTACTGAGGGAAACAAGAGATGAAATCGCTGGGCCTCTAACAGAAATCTTTGTGTCCTCGTTGGCCACAGGTAAGATCCCAGAGGATAGCCAATGTTGTAGCATTATTTAAGAAGCGTTGCAAGAGCGGTGGAGGCTGCTTCGTGCAGGGGCACCAGCCTGGCAGCCCTGGTCTCGGCTCCTCTGCCGCTCCCACCGGCCAGGTACTCCACCAGCCCTATAGTGGTGGCAGCTCTGCGGATTTGGGGCCAATGGAGGAAGCATGCGGGGAAAATGGGAGCGTTGGTCTGGTCCCCAATATGTGACAACCACCGATTTGTCCCGGGGAAGATGGATGGTGGGTTTCGAGCGTGGTGGAGGTGGGAAGGATGGGCGACTTGTTCCTGGAAGGGAGCTTCGCGAGCATGAGGGCGCTGGAGGAGAAATTCGGGCTGGCAAGGGGAAATGACTTTCGGTACTTGCAGGTGCGGGATTTCGTACGTAGACGGGTCCCGTCCTTTCCACGCCTTCCACCAAAGGGTATTCAGGACAGGGTAGTTTCCAGGGGAGAGGTAGGAGAGGGGAGAGTCTTGGATATTTATAAGGAGCTTATGGGAGCGGAGGACACAGGGACCGAGGAACTGAAACTCAAGTGGGAGGAGGAGCTTGGTGGGGAGTTGGAGGGAGGCGTATGGGCACACGCTCTGAGGAGGATAAATGCAACCGCAACATGTGCCAGGCTCGGCCTGATTCAGTTCAAGGTAGTTCACCGGGCTCACATGACGGTGGCCCGGATGAGTAAATTCTTTGGGCTGGAGGACAAGTGTGCTAGATGTGACCAGTGAACCATGTCCACATGTTCTGGTCATGCCCAAACCTCAGGGGGTACTGGCAGGGATTTGCGGACGTCATGTCCCGGGTACTGAAAACAAGGGTGGCGATGAGTTCAGAGGTGGTGATTTTTGGGGTGTCGGAGGACCCGGGAGTCCAGGAGGACTCACCATTCAGACCCTAAGGGATTTCCAGTCAATATGAGGAAAATTAAAGTCTCCCACTACAACAACCCTATTATTTCTGCATCAATCCAGAATCTGCTTACATATCTGTCACTCTTGGAAAAGAGTAAAAACAACAGGGTTGTGGTGATGGGAGACTTCAACTTCCCCAATATTGACTGGGACTCACTTAGTGCCAGGGGCTTAGACGGGGCGGAGTTTGTAAGGAGCATCCAGGAGGGCTTCTTAAAACAATATGTAGACAGTCCAACTAGGGAAGGGGCGGTACTGGACCTGGTATTGGGGAATGAGCCCGGCCAGGTGGTAGATGTTTCAGTAGGGGAGCATTTCGGTAACAGTGACCACAATTCAGTAAGTTTTAAAGTACTGGTGGACAAGGATAAGAGTGGTCCTAGGATGAATGTGCTAAATTGGGGGAAGGCTAATTATAACAATATTAGGCGGGAACTGAAGAACATAGATTGGGGGCGGATGTTTGAGGGCAAATCAACATCTGACATGTGGGAGGCTTTCAAGTGGCAGTTGAAAGGAATTCAGGACCGGCATGTTCCTGTGAGGAAGAAGGATAAATACGGCACTTTTCGGGAACCTTGGATGACGAGAGATATTGTAGGCCTTGTCAAAAAGAAAAAGGAGGCATTTGTCAGGGCTAAAAGGCTGGGAACAGACGAAGCCTGCGTGGAATATAAGGAAAGTAGGAAGGAACTTAAGCAAGGAGTCAGGAGGGCTAGAAGGGGTCACGAAAAGTCATTGGCAAATAGGGTTAAGGAAAACCCCAAGGCTTTTTACACGTACATAAAAAGCAAGAGGGTAGCCAGGGAAAGGGTTGGCCCACTGAAGGGAATCTGTGTGGAGCCAGAGGAAATGGGCGAGGTACTAAATGAATACTTTGCATCAGTATTCACCAAAGAGAAGAAATTGGTAGATGTTGAGTCTGGAGAAGGGTGTGTAGATTGCCTGGGTCACATTGAGATCCAAAAAGACGAGGTGTTGGGTGTCTTAAAAAAAATTAAGGTAGATAAGTCCCCAGGGCCTGATGGGATCTACCCCAGAATACTGAAGGAGGCTGGAGAGGAAATTGCTGAGGCCTTGACAGAAATCTTTGGATCCTCGCTGTCTTCAGGGGATGTCCCGGAGGACTGGAGAATAGCCAATGTTGTTTCTCTGTTTACGAAGGGTAGCAAGGATAATCCCGGGAACTACAGGCCGGTGAGCCTTACTTCAGTGGTAGGGAAACTACTGGAGAGAATTCTTCGAGACAGGATCTACTCCCATTTGGAAGCAAATGGACGTATTAGTGAGAGGCAGCACGGTTTTGTGAAGGGAAGGTCGTGTCTCACTAACTTGATAGAGTTTTTCGAGGAGGTCACTAAGGTGATTGATGCAGGTAGGGCAGTGGATGTTGTCTATATGGACTTCAGTAAGGCCTTTGACAAGGTCCCTCATGGTAGACTAGTACAAAAGGTGAAGTCACACGGGATCAGGGGTGAGCTGGCAAGGTGGATACAGAACTGGCTAGGCCATAGAAGGCAGAGAGTAGCAATGGAAGGATGCTTTTCTAATTGGAGGGCTGTGACCAGTGGTGTTCCACAGGGATCAGTGCTGGGACCTTTGCTCTTTGTAGCATATATAAATGATTTGGAGGAAAATGTAACTGGTCTGATTAGTAAGTTTGCAGACGACACAAAGGTTGGTGGAATTGCGGATAGCGATGAGGACTGTCAGAGGATACAGCAGGATTTAGATTGTTTGGAGACTTGGGCGGAGAGATGGCAGATGGAGTTTAATCCGGACAAATGTGAGGTAATGCATTTTGGAAGGTCTAATGCAGGAAGGGAATATACAGTGAATGGTAGAACCCTCAAGAGTATTGAAAGTCAAAGAGATCTAGGAGTACAGGTCCACAGGTCATTGAAAGGGGCAACACAGGTGGAGAAGGTAGTCAAGAAGGCATACGGCATGCTTGCCTTCATTGGCCGGGGCATTGAGTATAAGAATTGGCAAGTCATGTTGCAGCTGTACAGAACCTTAGTTAGGCCACACTTGGAGTATAGTGTTCAATTCTGGTCGCCACACTACCAGAAGGATGTGGAGGCTTTAGAGAGGGTGCAGAAGAGATTTACCAGAATGTTGCCTGGTATGGAGGGCATTAGCTATGAGGAGCGGTTGAATAAACTTGGTTTGTTCTCACTGGAACGAAGGAGGTTTGTATACCTGATAGAGGTATACAAAATTATGAGGGGCATAGACAGAGTGGATAGTCAGAGGCTTTTCCCCAGGGTAGAGGGGTCAATTACTAGGGGGCATAGGTTTAAGGTGAGAGGGGCAAGGTTTAGAGTAGATGTACGAGGCAAGTTTTTTACACAGAGGGGAGTGGGTGTCTGAACTCACTGCCGGAGGAGGTGGTGGAAGCAGGGACGATAGTGACATTTAAGGGGCATCTTGACAAATACATGAATAGGATGGGAATAGAGGGATACGGACCCAGGAAGTGTAGAAGATTGTAGTTTAGTCGGGCAGCATGGTCGGCACGGGCTTGGAGGGCCGAAGGGCCTGTTCCTGTGCTGTACATTTCTTTGTTCTTTGTTTGTTCTTTGAGGGGATAGAGGCCGACGTTTTGGCCTTTGTTTCCCTGGTAGCCCGGCGACGAATACTGTTGGCCTGGAGGGACTCAAAGCCCCCAAAGACCGAGGTATGGCTGTCGGACGTGGCAAGCTTTCTCGGCTTGGAAAAAAAAAATCAAGTTCGCCTTACGGGAATATCACTATTGGGGTTCGCCCGGAGGTGGCAACCATTCATCGACTTCTTCGCGGGGAACTAACGTCAGCCGGGGGGGGGGGGGGGGGGGGGGGGGCGGTCGAATAGTGTAGAGTAGGGGGGAAGAATAGGCGGGTCTATTTGCGAGAGAGGAACTGTTATTTGCCCTATGTTTTTGTAATTGATATTTGCACACTGATGCACGATCAATGACTACTAAAGCGAGGTTGTAGTCCAACTGAAGGCTTCAATAAGCTAGATGTTTCTCCCAGCAGCTCAGGTACAGAATGAGGGCTGCTGGGGCAGCACGGGCTCTTATACCACATCTAGCAGGGCAGAGCTACCATACATCTTGACCAATAGGAAGCATACAGTTTCTACCAATGGTGTTCCAGCATTACCAGATACCGTAATACCTCTACTACCACATTCACCCCCTGTTAAAAAAGAGTCCAGCGGGTGTAGTGGCCTGATGCTACAAACATGGCAACGTGGTATAATTAGTTATGGAGGTACCGTAATACCTCCGTACAGCGTTTTGTAACTATTTACAATTCTAATAACTATTTACAATTTATGATTTAAATTTACAATTTAAAATGAAGCAATCAGTCGATCGGGGGCCCTGGTCGTCCTCTGTGATTGTCGGAGCTTCGGTGGTGACTCCGGTGGAGGCTCGGGCGTCTGTGACTCCGGTAGCGTGGCTTCGATCTCCATGGCAGCTTCGACACCCCTAGACTGCGCTGGTGGAGAAAACGGTTGACCTGGGAAGGGAGCGCCTGCGGGGTGCGTTGGTGGGTGGGGGGGCCTAGACGGGGCTGGCGGAAGGACCGATCCTCCTGTAAGGTGCCCTGGTGGAGGGGAGGATGGGACTGGTGGCTGGGGTGTGCGTGAGGCTCCGGCGGGCGCTAGGTCTCGTAGGAAGACCGTATCTTGTTGGCCGTCTGGGTATGCCACGTAGGCATACTGGGGGTTAGCGTGGAGAAGATGGACCCTCTTGACCAACGGGTCCGACTTGTGCACCTGCACATGTTTTCGGAGCAGGACGGGTCCGGGAGCTGCCAGCCAGGTCGGGAGCGAGGTCCCAGAGGAGGACTTCCTGGGGAAGACCAGGAGACGTTCGTGAGGTGTTTGGTTGGTTGTGGTACAGAGCAGTGACCGGATGGAGTGGAGGGCATCTGGGAGGACTTCCTGCCAGCGGGGGACTGGGAGATTCCTGGACCGTAGGGCCAGCAGAACGGTCTTCCAGACCGTTCCATTCTCCCTCTCTACCTGTCCGTTACCCTGGGGGTTGTAACTGGTCGTCCTGCTCGAGGCGATGCCCTTGCTGAGCAGGAATTGACGCAGTTCGTCGCTCATAAAGGAGGATCCCGTATCTCTATCTATGTAAGCGGGGAACCCGAACAGTGCAAAGATACTATGGAGGGCCTTGATGACGGTGGTTGCGGTCATGTCGGGGCAGGGGATGGCGAATGGGAACCGGGAGTACTTGTCAATCACGTTCAGGAAGTACGTGTTACGGTCGGTGGAGGGGAGGGGGCCTTTGAAGTCCATGCTGAGGCGTTCAAAGGGACGGGAAGCCTTTATCAGGTGCGCTTTCTCTGGCCGGTGAAAGTGCGGTTTGCACTCTGCACAGATTTGGCAGTCCCTGGTTGCTGTCCTGACCTCCTCGATGGAGTAGGGCAGATTGCGGATCTTGATAAAGTGGAAAAAGCGAGTGACCCCCGGGTGGCAGAGGTCCTCGTGGAGGGCTCGGAGGCGGTCCACTTGTGCGGTGGCACATGTGCCGCGGGGCAAGGCGTCAGGAGGCTCGTTTAGCTTCCCGGGACGATACAAGATCTCGTAGTTGGAGGTGGAGAGTTTGATCCTCCATCGCAAGATCTTGTCGTTTTTTATCTTGCCCCGCTGTGCATTATCGAACATGAAAGCAACCGTTGGTCAGTGAGGAGAGTGAATCTCCTGCCAGCCAGGTAATGCCTCCAATGTCGCACAGCTTCCACTATGGCCTGGGCCTCCTTTTCCACTGAGGAGTGGCTGATTTCGGTGCATGGAGGGTACGTGAGAAGAAGGCACTAGGTCTGCCCGCTTGGTTGAGGGTGGCCGCCAGAGCTACGTCAGACGCGTCGCTCTCGACCTGGAAGGGGAGGGACTTGTCGATGGCGCGCATCGTGGCCTTTACAATGTCTGCTTTGATGCGGCTGAAGGCCTGGCGGGCCTCTATCGACAGGGGAAAAGCTGTGGATTGGATCAGGGGACGGGCCTTGTCTGCATAGTTGGGGACCCACTGGGCGTAGTAACTGAAAAGCCCTAGGCAGCGCTTCAGGGCCTTGGGGCAGTGAGGGAGGGGGAACTCCATAAGGGGGCGCATGCGTTCAGGGTCGGGGCCTATAACTCCATTTCGCACTACGTAGCCGAGGATGGCGAGGCGGTCGGTGCTGAACACGCATTTATCCTTCTTATCCTTTGCGGTCTGGAGGAATTTTCGGAGGTTGGTGTCGTGGTCCTGCTGGTCATGGTGTATTTGCGGTCACTAGTGCGGATGGGGAGCTGATGGTAGGTGGACTTGAGATCCACCGTGGAGAAGACCTTATAATGCGCGATCCTGTTTCCCAGGTCGGATATGCGGGGGAGAGAGTACACGTCCAGCTGCGTAAACCTGTTGATGGTCTGACTGTAGTCGATGACCATCCTATGCTTCTCCCCGGTCTTTACCACCACTACTTGAGCTCTCCAGGGACTGTTGCTAGCATCAATGACTCCTTCCCTCAGTAGCCTTTGGACCTCTGACCTAATAAAGATCCGGTCCTGGGCACTGTAGCGTCTGCTCCTGGTGGCGACGGGTTTGCAATCCGGGGTGAGGTTCGCAAACAGGGAAGGTGGGTTGACCTTAAGGGTCGACCTTAAGGGTCGCGAGGTTGCAGACAGTGAAGGGGGGGTATGGGGCCGTCGAATTTGAAGGTTAGACTTTGGAGGTTACACTGGAAGTCTAAACCCAGGAGTGTAGCCGCGCAGAGGTGGGAAAAGACGTAGAGCCGGTAATTTCTGAACTCCGTTCCCTGGACTGTGAGGTTTGCTACACAAAACCCCTTTATCTCCACTGAGTGGGAACTGGAGGCCAGGGAGATTTTTTGATTAATGGGGTGGATGAGGAGAGAACAGCGCCTTACCGTGTCGGGGTTTATGAAGCTCTCCGTGCTCCCAGAGTCGATTAGGCAGGACGTCTCGTGCCCGTTGATAAATACAGTCATTGTAGCAGTTGAGAGTGTTCGAGGCTGGGACTGATCCAGAGTCACCGAGGCTAATCGCAGCAGTTGAGTGTTCTCTTCGGGCAGTGTGTGGTCAGCCGAGCTGGGGTCCTGGGGGTTCATCCAAGATGGCGGCTCCCATTGGTCGCACATGGCTGGGGGTGCACAAAATGGCGGCGCCCATCCGGGCTGGTTTAGCGCACTGGGCTAAATTGCTGGCTTTGAAAGCAGACCAAGGCAGGCCAGCAGCACGGTTCAATTCCTGTACCAGCCTCCCCGAACAGGCGCTGGAATGTGGCGACTCGGGGCTTTTCACAGTAACTTCATGAAGCCTACTTGTGACAATAAGCGATTTTCATTTCATTTCATTTAATTTCTAACGTGGCATCCGCGGGACAGGATGGCGGTGCCCGGGGGGCGCACCGTGGCCCTGGAGTAGGGAGATGGTGGCGCCCGCTGGCTGCACGGGGACCGTGGAGAGGTTTGTGGTGGTGGTCCGCATTCGCCGCCGGAGACTGCGGCAACCGCACGGGCCTGGCATACCACCACAAAATGGGCCTTTTTACCGCAGGCGGATGCGCGGGCCGGGCAGCGCTGGCGGGGGTGCTTGGCCTGCCCGCAAAAGTAGCAGCGGGGCGCCCCGGGGTTGTCAGGCCGCCTTGCAACACAAGCTTGTGGGGGGATGGGGGTTGTCTCGGGGTCGGCTGCGGAGGAGTTCCACGCTGCCCAGGGGGCTGCCGCGCGGTCGGGAACGTAAGCATGGGCGTTTCTGGAGGCCACATCCAGGGAGCCTGCAAGACCCTTGAGACCTAGAGTGTCTTTTTCCAGCAATCGCTGGCGGATTTGGGAGGATAGCATACCTGCCACAAAAGCGTCCCGGACCAAGCGTTCAGTGTGTTTGCTCGCCGAAACTTGCGGGCAGCTGCGGTTTCTCCCCAACACCAGGAGTGCATGGTAGAATTCTTCCAGCGATTTCCCCAGGGATTTGTCGCCTCGTTGCTAGCAGATGTCAGGCGTAGACCTGGTTTACCGGGCGAATATAATGTCCTTTTAGCAGCTCTATTGCATCGAAGTCTTCCACTTCCTCGATGAGGGTGTAAATCTCCGGGCTCACCCTTGAGTGCAGGACGTGCAGTTTCTGCACTCCCGTGTGTGTGTTTTCGGCCGTCCCGAGATATCCTTTAAAGCACGCCAGCCAGTGCTTGAAGATTGCCGCTGAGTTCGCCGCGTGGGGGCTGAGTTGCAGACACCCCGGCTTGATTCGGAGCTCCATCCTTTTTAAAACTAGCTTATTAAATTAATGCACAATCAATGACCACTAAAGCGAGGTTGTAGTCCAACTGAAGGCTTTAATAAGCTAGATGTTTCCCCCAGCAGCTCAGGTATAGAATGAAGGCTGCTGGGGCGGCACGGGCTCTTATACCCCACCTTGCATGGCAGAGCTATTATACATCTTGACCAATAGGAAGCATACAGTTTCTACCAATGGTGTTTCAGCATTACCAGGCACCGTAATACCTCTACTACCATACACACTAATGTATATTGTTACTGTTTACAATGCCAGAAATACCTCAATAAAATTGTTTGTTTAAAAAAAAAGAAGGGTTGCAAGGATAATCTGGGTAATTATAGGCCAGTGAGCTTGACATCAGTCATAGTGAAATTGTTGGAAAAGATTCTGTGCACATTTGGAAGTGAATGGTCTTTTTAGCGACAGACAGCATGGTTTTGTATTTGACAGAATGTTTTGAGGAGGTAACAAAAATGATTGACAAGGGAAAGGCTGTGATGTTGTCTATATGGACTTTAGCAAAGCATTTGATAAGGTCCCTCATGGCAGGCTGGTGCAAAAGGTTAGATCACATGGGGTCAGGGGTGAACTGGCTGGATGGATCCAGAACTGGCTTGGCCATAGAAGACAGATGGTGGCAGTGGAAGGGTGTTTTTCCGAATGGAGGTCTGTAACTAGTGGTGTTCCGCAGGGATCAGTACTGGGACCTCTGCTCTTTATAATATATATAAATGACTTGTAAGAAAACATAGCGGGTCTGATTAGCAAGTTTGCGGACGACACTACGATTGCAGGAGTTGTGGATAGTGATGAAGATTGTCAGAGAATACAACAGGGATATAGATAGGCTGCAAAAGTGCGCAGAGAAATGGCAGATGGAATTTGACCCGGACAAATGCGAGGTGATGCATTTTGGTAGATCCAATTCTGGTGGGAGCTATAAAATAAATGGCAGAACCATCAGGAGCACAGAGACACAGAGAGGCATTTGGCATGCTTGCCTTCATAGGACAGGGTATCGAGTATAAAAGCTCAAAAATTATGTTACAATTATCTTGAAAGTTGGTTAGGCCACATTTGGAATACTCTGTCCAATTGAATAAACTGGGATTGTTCTCCCTGGAGCGAGAGGCTGAGGGGCGACCTGATAGAAGTTTATAAAATTATGAGGGGTATATATAGGGTGAACAGTTGGAGGCTTTTTCCCAGGGTGGAAATGACAATTACAAGAGGGCACAAGTTAAAGGTGAGGGGGGAAGGTTCAGTGGAGATGTGCGGGGGTAAGTTTTTTTTACACAGAGGGTGGTGGTGGCCTGGAATGCACTGCCAAGTGAGGTGGTTGAGGCCTTTAAGACTTATCTGGATAGGCACGGGAACAGACGGGGTATAGAGGGATACAGGCGGTGGGTCTAGATAGGACACGTGATCGGCACAGGCTTGGAGGGCCGAAGGGCCTGTTCCTGTGCTGTATTGTTCTTTGTTTTGTAATTGGCTCCATACCATTTATATGCCTGGCTAGCGAATTTCTATCAACCTCCGATATAAAGTTGTTGATCAATCTCAGATTGATCAAAAATTAGGGGCAGCACAGTAGACTTGTGGATAGCACAATTGCTTCACAGCTCCAGGGTCCCAGGTTCGATTCCGGCTTGGGTCACTGTCTGTGCGGAGTCTGCACGTTCTCCCCGTGTGTGCGTGGGTTTCCTCCGGGTGCTCCGGTCTTCGACTCGAGTCTTCAACTTAAAGCAAACTAATTTATTCAGTAACGATTGAGCTCAACACTCTACAGAACTATCACTAGTAATCAAGTAATTAAATATTAATGTATTAACTGATTCAAAACTATGCTGTGATCTATCTATCGTACACTACTGCTGACTAGTCACTCCTGGGTTGAAAGAGCAAGATCCTCTGGGGTCTAGTGGTGCCCTCTAGTGGTAGTGTACAGCTGGATGCTTTAATTAACCCTTTAGTTATCTCCATGTTTACATATCATTACATCCCCTTTTTTAACACTTCTTTCTTGTTTTAACAAAGGAAAAATGTAGAACAATATTAAAACCAAAAACATGGGCCGGGATTCTCCGAGACCTCGCGCCACAATTGTGGCCAGCGTGGGGGTGGAAAATAGGGCGTCAGACCCTCAACGCCTTTGCGCGATTCTCCGGCGACTGGAGATTCGCCTCCAGCTGTGCGCGCGCGGTCGACGCGGTGCCGGTCGAGGGCCTTTGAAAGAGGCCCTCACGGCGCGGTCGACCGCCCAAGTTCCCGCCGCCGTGGTTCTCGTATGGTTCCACCTGGCAGGAGCTCGCCGTCGCGGCTGCGGTGGCCGTCCTGGTGGGGGGGCGGGGGGATCAGTCTCTGGGGGGGGCCTCCACGATGGCCAGGCCCGCGACCGGGGGCCACTGATTGGCGGGTGCGTGCGATCTGAGGGGGGGGCAACCTTCTTCCGCGCCGGCCTGCTGTGTGGGTCCACCATGTCGCACGGGGCCGGCACCGCAGGCGGCCGCCGTGTGCATGTGTGGACCTGCGGCCGAAAGTTCAGGGCCCTGTATCGGCAACAGGAGCTGCGCGGCACACGCTGGGGCCCTGTAAGCCCCCTTAAAGTTGGAGAATCACTCCGGACTTTTTAGAAAATAGTCCGGAGTGATTCGAGCCCGTTTTCTGGCAGGTGTGGTGTCATAGCTCCATTATTGGAGAATCCCGGCCATGTTATGTATTACTTTGTACAGAGCAAAATGAGTAATGATTACACAAATTGACTGTTAAGTATTTACAAGTTCAGTCTGTTAGGTTTCTTTCGTCGTCTCGTTGATCTTCTTAGTGGACAAGGTGGTGATACTGATGTCTTGACAGTTCTTTGCGTGCGAGGAGCAGGAGTCGGCCATCTGGCCCCTCGAGCCTGCTCCGCCATTCAATGAGATCATGGCTGATCTTTTGTGGACTCAGCTCCACTTTCCGGCCCGAACACCATAACCCTTAATCCCTTTATTCTTCAAAAAACTATCCATCTTTATCTTAAAAACATTTATTGAAGGAGCCTCTACTGCTTCACTGGGCAAGGAATTCCATAGATTCACAACCCTTTGGGTGAAGAAGTTCCTCCTAAACTCAGTCCTAAATCTACTTCCCCTTATTTTGAGGCTATGCCCGCTAGTTCTGCTTTCACCCGCCAGTGGAAACAACCTGCCCGCATCTATCCTATCTATTCCCTTCATAATCTTATATGTTTCTATAAGATCCCCCCTCATCCTTCTAAATTCCAACGAGTACAGTCCCAGTCTACTCAACCTCTCCTCGTAATCCAACCCCTTCAGCTCTGGGATTAACCTAGTGAATCTCCTCTGCACACCCTCCAGCACCAGTATGTCCTTTCTCAAGTAAGGAAACCAAAACTGAACACAATACTCCAGGTGTGGCCTCACTAACACCTTATACAATTGCAGCATAACCTCCCTAGTCTTAAACTCCATCAGTATTGCCACCCCTCTATTCTTCGCATCCAGCCCCGAATGGAACACCTGTCCTACCCATCCCTTCCTTAACCTGACCTGATCTGCCACCTTCAGATGTGTCTCCTGAAGCATGGCCACGTCTGCCTTCAGTCCCTTTAGGTGCGCGAACACTCGGGCCCTCTTAACCGGCCCATTTAGGCCTCTCACATTCCACGTGATCAGCCGGATTGGGGGTTACCCACCCACCCCCTCTGCCGACTAGCCATCTCCTATCTTAGGCCAGTCCCGTGCTCGTGCCTCCCGCACCCTCCAGTCCCCCAGGCGGGGAACCCCCGTCCCGACCACCTCTTCCATTTTCAGTTCCCCCTCGGACAGTGCAGTAGCAACCCTAGAATCCACCCCCCCGCTAGATCTACATCTTGCTCTTTTGCTCCCCCCATATTACTTCCGTGAGTCAGCTGACTTCTGCTGACTCCGGCTTCCCCCGCCTTCCCGTTGATCTCCCCCGTGTGGGAGTCTCTACTCCTCCTTACCTTCCTCCATCCCCCCCCCTTTTTTTGGCGCGGGAAAAAGCCCGCGCTTTCCTGAACCAGCCCCGCCCCTTATGCGCAGCTCCTGTTGCAGCCCTTATCCCAGTTCCCTCTTCCCCGAGTCTCACCTCCCTCCAGCACCGACGCCCACATTCCCCATCATCATCATCTCGTCTACAGAAAAGAAAAAAGGGAAATTTTAGGAATTTTAACCAGAACTCTACCCACATCCCCATCCCTCATCCCACCCATGATGTATTCTTTACCCATATTTACAACCCCATATACAACCGACATCTCCCCCCCGCAACCACATCCCCTCAGTTCGAGTCCAGTTTTTCCGACTGAATAAAGGTCCAAGCCTCTTCTGGCGTTTCAAAATAATGGTGTTGGTCCTGATAAGTGACCCACAGTCGCGCAGGCTGCAACATGCCGAACCTGACTCTTTTTTTATGCAGCACCGCCTTGGCCCGGTTGAAGCCAGCTCTCCTCCTTGCCACCTCCGCACTCCAATCCTGGTATACTCGGATCACCGCGTTCTCCCATCTCCTGCTCCGCACCTTCTTGGCCCATCTCAGAACACTTTCTTTGTCTGCGAAGCGATGGAACCTTGCCACTATTGCCCTTGGCGACTCATCGGCCTTGGGTCTCCTCGCCAGGACCCGGTGAGCCCCTTCCAGCTCCAGGGGGCTCGGAGTGGCCTCCGCCCCCCATCAGTGAATGGAGCATCGTACTCACGTACGCCCCGGCATCAGCTCCCTCCAATCCTTCGGGAGGACCCAGAATCCGGAGGTTCTTCCTCCTCGACCTGTTCTCCAGGATCTCAATTCTCTCGGCCCACCTCCTGTGCACCGCCTCGTGCGCCTCCATTTTTACCGCCAGGCCCAGGATCTCGTCCTCGTTGGTATTCACTTTATCATTCACCTCACGAAGCTCCACCGCCTGGGTCTTCTGGGTCTCCTTCAGCCCCTCGATCGCCAACAGCATTGGCACCAGCACCTCCTTTTTCAGCTCCTCCACACCTCGCTTGAGGAACTCCTGCTGGTCTGGCCCCCACGCTGCTCGCTCTCCGCCCTCCGCCCTCCTGCTTTTTTCCCCTCGTTTTGGTCTCTGCTCCAGGACCTATTTTCCCGTCGTTCCACCGCTGATCTCGGCCATAAATCGTAAGGGGGGACCCTACTGCACCTTCCCACACGGGATTGATTAAAAAAAGCTCCATTGGGGCTCCTCTGGAGAGCCCGAAGGTCCGTTGTCGCGGGAGCTGCCGAAACGTGCGGCTTAGCTCCGCATCGCCGCAACCGGAAGTTTGACATCATTGGTACTTTGATTGTTGGTTAGCGTATCTTGAAAGATAGTTTTGTTGCGTTGCAGGTCTGGAAAGAGTTTCTGTGGTTGTATTTTCTTAAGTGCTCCACGATTTCTACGTAGGATGTTACCTTCAGCTGTCTTGATTATTTATGATCTTGGAGCTGCTTGTCTTCTGATTCTGGCAGGAGCAGACCAACCTCCATCAGGTATCTTGATCCTACTGGTGTCATCTGGAGATAATGAGTCCAGAGTGGTTGCATGCATGTCATAATATAATCTTTGACGATCACGTAGCTGTTGCATTCTGTGTATCACTGGAAGATGATCAAGATTTGGAAGCAGCAACGCAGGTAACGTTGTTCTCAGATCCCTATTCATTAGCACCTGTGCCGTTACCGGACAGACCTGTTGATAAAGGAGCTGCTCGGTAGGATAACAGCGCAAGATGGGTGTCTGACGCAGAATCCAGAGCTTTATTAATTAGTTGTTTTATGATATGTACTCCTTTTTCTACTTTCCCGTTCGAGTGTGGGTAATGTGGACTAGATGTTATGTGTTTAAAATTGCAAACTCGGCCCAGGAAATTGATTAAAAGTAGGGAGGTTATGCTTTAGTTGTATGGGGCACCAGTGAGACCTCATCTGAGGCACTGTGTACAGTATTGGTCTCCTTATTTAAGGAAGGATGTAAATGCATTAGAAGCTAGTCCCTGCTCACTTGCGACAGCGGATGTGAAAGGGGCGCACGCACCTGGAGACTCTCCGCCCCAACCCCAATCTTTTCAGGACGGCAACGCGGACCATAAAGAAAAACAGAAATCACTAGGGGAATAATAATTATAAAACATGCCCAGTAAAAAAGGAACAGGAATGAAACTCCGAGACATCTCCGGAATTGGCAGGAGTGAAAATGACGGCGGCGAGCTTCCCCGTCTCCCCAGGCATCATGTGGTTGCCGACCGACATTGTGACGACTGAATTGAAGAAGTACCATCAGAACATGGTGAGGACATTAAGGTAGATGAATCCCTGGTCTGGATAGTGAATCAATCAGAAGGGACGAACAGAATATGGAGGCACGTGGGGACACGGTTAGAAACACAGGGGAGGCCCTCTCCCATCACAGTGATCGGATCAGCGCTTGAGAAAGACATGTCTTCGGTTATGGAATCTACTAAATATTTAAAAATCAAAGTAAGTGACCTTGAAAACAGGTCCCGAAGGTAGAACGTCCACCTCGTGGGTTTGCCGGTGGGGATGGAGGCAACACCCCAATGGGATACATATCTAATATACTGTCCAAGATGGTGGGCAAGGGGGTTTTCGCGGACAGCACCCAGCGCCTCCTCAAATCGATTTACGGAGAGTATCGAACATTACTCTCTTTTGCCTTTCAAAATGCTTTCCAAATTCAGTAGCCAGTACCCCAGTTGCCACGTCTGCCGTGATGGGGCGGGCACAGCCACAGGAGTGCCGCTGCCCTCTTTCCTGCTGAGGCTCGACGCGAAGCCTCCGAGTCGATGGGGGCTACCCAGCGCATGACCTCCCCCTACATGCCACCGGAAGTCTGCGATGCTATGATACTGTGAACATTTCTTCAATCTGCCAATCATTGCGTGCACTGCCTAGCAAACTCAACCAGATTCAAGTACCCAATACTGCTAAATATTTGAACTATTCCCAACTGAAGCAGTGTGAAATGCAGGAAGTGAACCCGACATGTGATTGTACGTCTTTACAGGGTGTGTGACAGTTCAGAAAACCCAATGTAACCTGACTGATGCGAGACACTGAACAACTCCAAAGTCCTCTACTCACCAATCACCTTTCAGCTATAAAACACAACATATTGTAGATGTTGGAAATCTGATTCCCCCCCACAAAAGGTGGGAACAAGCAGCAGCTTCAGCAGCATCTGTAGAGAACCGATGGTCTAGAATGTACTGCCTGAGAGGGTGGAGGAAACAGGTTAAAAAATTAAAAGCTAATTGGATAAATTATTGAAAAACAACAATTTTCAGGACCATGGGGAAAGTGTCAGGGGAGTAAAGCTAATTGATTCTGCGCTCGATCATCGATAAGTTTATTAATTGACCTTTCAGAGCTAAGACCTTGTCTTAGGACTGGCAGTTGACTGACATCCATTTGTCCACTGCTACATCTTTACCTGACCAGTGTTTTCAGCTCCTTCTGTTTTTTGTTCCTGTGGAAAGCTCTGCTCAGTGCTTGCGTTTTACCGCATGGCCAAGGTATGGGACTGAAGACCTGTCAGGTTGCGCCCTGTTGTTCCATTGCTCGGCAGTGCTATTGGACTTCAGATTGCCACATTGGCTTGTGCTGCGTACAGGGCAAACTGATCTAATCTCCATTACTGTTAAAGACAGAGGCAGCTGAACCCAAAGACACGGAGGCAGGAAAGAAAGAGCCAAAAAGACGCATTCATTTTTCAAGTGGAGAAACCATGGAGGAATACAGCACTGAAGAGGAGTTTGAAGAAGAGCAGAAAGTGTTAGAGACAGTCAATCCTGTAAGTATTCCAACAGCAATCTGAATACATAAATAAAAGCAAAATACAGGGGATGGGGAAAGCTGAAATCAAAACCGATCGTGTTGGAGAAACACAGCAGCACCTGTATAAAGAGAAACAGAGGTAACGTTTCGAGGTCAATGAGACTCTTCTTCGGGACTTCCAGTTTTCCACTATTTTCTGCTTTTATTTCAGTGATCTGAAGAGAGGTATCCAATAATGCAGAAATTTCTTGCAGCAAAAATAATAATGGTCCAATAATTGATTTAAACAACTTTAAATTAGGATCAGTCGACTGTGCAGTTAAGACACAGTGTACACTAGCTTCTCCATCTGTTTTACATACCCCTACCAGATTCCCCACCTTAGTCCCACCAGTTACCAATATGCCCACCAGTTTCCCATACCCCTGCAACCAACTTTCCACTCCTGCTCCCACCAGCTTCCCATATCATCCCACCAGCTTCCCATACCACCGCACCATCTTGCAATACGTCTCCCAACCAGCCATACGTCACTCCAACTTCCAATATGGCTCGACCAGCTTTCCCATATACTTCCCAACCAGATAACTGTACCGGCCCACCAGATTCCAATACCTCTTAAGGACGGCACGGGAGCACAGTGGTTAGCATGATGGCTTCACAGCTCCAGGGTCCCAGGTTCGATTCCCGGCTTGGGTCACTGTCTGTGCAGAGTCTGCACATCCTCCCCGTGTCTGCGTGGGTTTCCTCCGGGTGCTCCGGTTTCCTCCCACAGTCCAAAGATGTGCAGGTTAGGTGGATTGGCCATATTAAATTGCCCTTGGTGTCCAAAAAAGTTAGGTGGGGTTACAGGGATAGGGTGGTGCGGGCTGAAGTAGGGTGCTCTTTCCAAGGGCCGGTGCAGACTCGATGGGCCGAATGGTCTCCTTCTGCACTGTAAATTCTATGATTCTCTCAGCCATATTTCCATATATCACAGCAGCTGCCATACACCTCATTCATCTTCACCAGCTTCCCACACCCCATTTCCACCAACTTCCTATACACTCCTGTTCACCCCACCATACCCCTCATTACCCATGCACCCCCCCCCCACCCACCAGCAGCCTTACACCCAACCACTTGTGTGCCTCATCACCTGCCCATACTCCCAACTTACCCGCCAACTAGCTGTCCATACCTTCACCCACTCCACCGCCACGCTGCCTATATTCACCAGCAGTTTCCCATTTGCCCACTTCATGGGATGATGAAGGAGAAAAAAAATGGGAAATGCCATTAAAAATATCTTTCAAATGATCAATGGAACTAGGAAGAAAAGGACAATGGATATTTTGACAGGAGTGCCCTGTCAAATATGTCGTAACTCACTGTCCAGGATCAACAAGAGATTTTTAAATACTTTTTAATGGAATGCCTTTGGCAAGGCCAGTGTTTGTTATCCATCTATAATTCCCCTTAAACTGAGTGGCTTGCTAGGCCATTTCAGAGGGCAGTTAAGAGTCAACCTCATTGCTGTGGGTCTGGAGCCACATGTAGGCCAGACCAGGCAAGGACAGCAGATTTCCTTCACTAAAGGACATTAATTAATTGTTTTTTTGCAGCAATGAATGATAGTTTAATTGTCCCCATTACTGAGACTAGCTTTTCCATTCCAATTAGTTACTCAAGTGACTGTTCATCTACTGATTGCCTTGCAGTCCACACTTCCCTGGAGCCATTTCCTGCTGTTTTGGATGATGAAGTTTGCCAGGACATCATTATTCAGTGAGTATCCTATAGCAGCAAGAGACCTGCCTGAGATTAACTAACGTAGCAAATTCTGAATGAGACCAGCGGTTAAAATAGAGTTTAGTATGGACTGAAAGTTGGGTGGTTTAGGGAATGGGCAGTGGTTTGATTAGGAGAGAGATGGACTGAATGATGGAGGTTAGCAGAAAGATGGACTGAGTAATAATAATCTTTATAAGGGTCACAAGTAGGCTTACGTTAACACTGCAATGAAGTTACTGTGAAAATCTCCTAATAATAATCTTTATTGTCACAAGTAGGCTTACATTAACACTGCAATGAAGTTACTGTGAAAATCCCCTAGTCGCCACATTCCGGCGCCTGTTTGGGTACACTAAGGGAGAATTCAGAATGTCCAAATTGCCTAATAAGGAGGTCTTTCGGGACTTGTGGGAGGAAACCGGAGCACCCGGAGGAAACCCACGCAGACACAGGGAGAGCGTGCAGACTCCGCACAGACAGTGACCCAAGCCGGGAATTGAACCTGGGATCCTGGAGCTGTGAAGCAACAGTGCCAACCACTGTGTTACCGTGCCACCCAATGTTGGTGTTTAGGATGGAGATGGATTGAATGGTTGGTGGTTTAATTATGGATAGAGTTGTAGATGCTTTCAGAAAGAAATGGAATGTGTGGTGGTTTCTTTAGGAAAGCGAATGAATGGTCAATGTTTTAAGATAGAGGTGGTTGGAGTTTGAGTATCACTGTAATTGTGACACCAATGACTGTACTGTACGTACCATAGAAGTTTCATAGCATAGAAGGAAGCCATTAGCTTACTAAGCACAAATGAGGGATTGAATCTGCGATCTTCCTAAACTGTGTTTTGTTTTAATTGACAGCAGCGAGGCCCAGCCCCTGTAACTGCATTGCTGTAACATTTTCTGTACTTTTTTCTCCTAGCCTGTGATTTTCTTGGCGAGAAACTGGCCAACCTGTTTGGACTGACATCAGCCAAGTACCAATATGCAGTAGATGAATACTACAGTGTTAAAGACCAGGTCACCTATAATTACAAGATTAATTCTGCGTTTTATTACATATCATTCGTTAAACAAGGCGGAATTATTAGGTTCATTATGGGCTGTCTCTCATAGTTCACATTAATTCCGGTGGTCAGTTGTCAACAGATTATTGACAAAGTATTTCATATTTATGCACAATTATTAGCAGGTTATTGATAAACTGTCTCAAATAATTTACACAATTATTAATTCAGTATATAATTATTAATATCAGTAGTGGTGGTGTGTTACAGTTCAATCATGTTGCTGTGGCAACATGCACTTTTACATGCATGTCTGGAGCTATGGATAGTGATGGTAGAGGCTCCAACTTTCTTTCCAGGAATCTACCCTCCCGCCTTTGTAGATCAGTACTTGTATAACATGTTTGAGATGGTTTATCACTAACTAGTTGTTAATTGTATTTCAGCATTGGCATAAAATATTCAAGGTAGTTCATTAAAAACTTTTATCCACGGTGGCGCAGTGGTTAGCACTGCTGCCTCATGGCATCGAGGAACCAGGTTCGATCCCGGCTCTGGGTCACTGTCCATGTGGAGTTTGCACATTCTCCCCGTGTTTGCGTGGGTTTCGCCCTCACAACCCAAAGATGTGCAGGGTAGGTGGATTGGCCACACTAAATTGAACCTTAATTGGAAAAAAAAATTGGGTACTCTAAATTATTTTAAAAAAATTTTTTATCCGTATTTATGTAAAATGCGATAGGACTCAAGTCTGGAGCTTCCGGCTCAGAGGCTAGGACAGTACCCACTACGCAATAAGACTTCAAAAGCAAGAGGGGAGCCAGGGAAAGGGTTGGCCCACTGAAGGATAGGCAAGGGAATCTATGTGTGGAGCCAGAGGAAATGGGCGAGGTACTAAATGAGGTACTTGGGCGGAGAAATGGCAGATGGAGTTTAATCCGGACAAATGTGAGGTAATGCATTTTGGAAGGTCTAATGCAGGTAGGGAATATACAGTGATTGGTAGAACCCTCAAGCGTATTGAAAGTCAAAGAGATCTAGGAGTACAGGTCCACAGGTCATTGAAAGTGGCAACACAGGTGGAGAAGGTAGTCAAGAAGGCATACGGCATGCTTGCCTTCATTGGCCGGGGCATTGAGTATAAGAATTGGCAAGTCATGTTGCAGCTGTATAGAACCTTAGTTAGGCCACACTTGGAGTATAGTGTTCAATTCTGGTTGCCACACTACCAGAAGGATGTGGAGGCTTTAGAGAGGGTGCAGAAGAGATTTACCAGAATGTTGCCTGGTATGGAGGGCATTAGCTATGAGGAGCGGTTGAATAAACTCGGTTTGTTCTCACTGGAACGAAGGAGGTTGAGGGGAGACCTGATAGAGGTATACAAAATTATGAGGGGCATAGACAGAGTGGATAGTCAGAGGCTTTTCTCCAGGGTAGAGGGGTCAATTACTAGGGGGCATAGGTTTAAGATGAGAGGGGCAAGGTTTAGAGTAGATGTACGAGGCAAGTTTTTTACGCAGAGGGTAGTGGGTGCCTGGAACTCGCTACCGGAGGAGGTGGTGGAAGCAGGGACAATAGTGACATTTAAGGGGCATCTTGACAAATACATGAATAGGATGGGAATAGAGGGATACGGACCCAGGAAGTGTAGAAGATTGTAGTTTAGACGGGCAGCATGGTCGGCACGGGCTTGGAGGGCCGAAGGGCCTGTTCCTGTGCTGTACTTTTCTTTGTTCTTTGGTTAACATCAGTAATCATATACAATCATCAATAGATCATTTAACATTATTAATAATGTACAATTATCATGAGACTATCTGCGGACTGTTTTACAACAAGAACTTACATTCCTATAGCACCCTTAATTAATAAACCATCCCAAGGTGCTCCAATTATCAAAAGAAGTGACACTGAGCTACGCCAGGAGCTATTGCGGCAGATGAGCCAAAAAGATGGGTTTTAAGTCATATCTTAATGGAGTAAAGGTGGAGAGGTTTAGAGAGTGGATTCCGCAGCTTAGGGCCTGGGCAGCTGAAGCACGGCACCAATTGAAATTGAGGTTGTTGAAGAGGCCAGAATTAGATGTGTGCTGATGTTTGAGAGGGTTGTGAAGCTAGAAGAGACTACAGAGACAGGTAAGACGTAAATCACGGAGAAATTGAAAAACAAGGATGAGAAGTAACACTAAATTAGTTCAAATCATAGATCATAGAATTTACAGTGCAGAAGGAGGCCATTCGGCCCATCGGGTCTGCACCGGCTCTTGGAAAGAGCACCCTACCCAAGGTCCACACCTCCACCCTATCCCCATATCCCAGTCCAACACTAAGGGCAATTTTGGACACTAAGGGCAATTTATCATGGCCAATCCACCTAACACGCACATCTTTGGACTGTGGGAGGAAACCGGAGCACCCGGAGGAAACCCACGCACACACGGGGAGGATGTGCAGACTCAGCACAGACAGTGACCCAAGCCGGAATCGAACCTGGGACCCTGGAGCTGTGAAGCTATTGTGCTAGCCACAATGCTACAGTGCTTTATATCTTTATATCAAGAAAAAGATGAAGGAGAGGAGACGTGGGAGCAGAAGTAGGTCACTTGGAAAGGAGGACTTGGCAGGGGAGGGAGAAGAGAGGGAAGGACAGGGAAAGGAGGGGCAGAAGGGGGAGGATAAAAGAGGGAAGGACAGGGGTGGAAGGAGGGCAAGTGAGGGGGAGAGGATGGGAGGACGGAAAGGAGGAGGAGAGGACAGGGGAGGGAGAAAGGAGGGGAGGACAGGGGAGGGAGAAAGGAGGGAAGGACAGGGGAGGGAGAAAGGAAGGGCAGCAGGGTGGCACAGTGGTTAGCACTGCTTCTTCACAGCATCAGGGACCCGGGTTCAATTCCGGCCTTGGGTGACTGTGTGGAGTTTGCACGCTCTCCCAGTGTTTGCGTGGGTTTGCTCCGGGTTCCCCCACAGTCCAAAGATGTGGTTAGGTGGACTGGTCAGGTAAATTGTCCCTTAATGTCCAAAGAGGTGCAGGCTAGTTGGCGTTACAAGGATAAAGTGGGGGACTGGGTCTAGGTAGGGTGCTCTTTCAGAGGGTCGGTGCAGACTCGATGGGCCGAATGGCACTGTAATAATCCTATGATTCTATGACAGGGAAAGGAGAAAGGAGGAAGATGGGTGGGAGAAAAGGGGAGAGGACAGAGGAGGGAGAAAGGAGGGGAGGGCAGTGGAGAGAGGGAGAAAGTTGAGGACAGATAACAACATAGAAAATAGGAGCAGGTGGAGGCCATTCGGCCCTTCGAGCCTGTTCCACCATTTATTATGATCATGGCTGAGCAACTAAATAACCTAATCCCACTTTCCCTCCATATCCTTTGATCCCCTTCGCCCTAAGTGCTATATCTAACTGCTCTTTGAAAACATGCAATGTTTTGGCCTGAACTATTTTCTGTGGTAATGAATTCCACACGCTCACCACTCTCTGGATGAAGACATTTCTCCTCACCTCAGTCCTAAATGGTCTACCCCGTATCCTCAGACTGTGACCACTGGTTCTGGACACACCCACCATCGGGAACATCCTTCCTGCATCGACCCTGTCTAGTCCTGTTAGAATTTTGAAAATCGCTTATTGTCACACGTAAGCTTCAAATGAAGTTACTGTGAAAAGCCCCTAGTCGCCACATTCCGGCGCCTGTTCGGGGAGGCTGTTACGGGAATTGAACCGTGCTGCTGGCTTGCCTTTGTCTGCTTTAAAAGCCAGCTATTTAGCCCTGTGCTAAACCAGTCCCCAGTTTAGTAGGTCTCTATGAGATTCCCCCTCATTCTTCGGAACTCCAGCGAATACAATCCTAACCGATTCAATCTCACCTCATACGTCAGTCCCGCCATCCCAGGAATCAGTCTGGTAAACCTTCGCTGTACTCAGACTAGAGCAAGAACATCCTTCCTCAGATAAGAGATCAAAACTGCACACAATATTCCAGGTGTGGCCTCTCCAAGGCCCTGAATAATTACAGCAACACATCCCTGCTCCTGTACTCGAATTCTCTCGCTATGATGGCCAACATACCATTTGCCTTCTTTACCACCTGCTGCACCATCATGCTTGCCTTCAGTGACTGGCGTATGAGGGCACCCAGGTCTTGTTGCAGTCCCCTCTCCTAATTTTTATTTTTTATTATTTTTTTTAAATTACTTTATCAGGGTTACAAAGCCTGAGCTCAGAGTGTGGACAGGGGCAAACCCCTAATCCAGCTCCTTGCCTGCTCCAAAAACCAATTCAAATTGAATCCAATTCATGGTCCCCACAAGAGAGACATACCAGATCCAGGCATTACACCTGACCTCACGCTCACCTTAGCCAAAAGGCCGAGACTGATTAGAACAGATACTACACTTGACCGCGATCCCTCTCCTAATTTATGGCCATTCAGATAATAGTCTGCCTTCTTGTTTTTGCTACCAGAGTGGATAACCTCGCATTTCTCCAAATTATACTGCATCTGCCATTCATTTACCCACTCACTCAACTTGTCCAAATCACACTGAAGGATCTCTGCATCCTCCTCACAGCTCACCCTCCCACCCAACTTTGTGTCATCTGCAAATCTGGAGATATTACATTTTGTTCCCTCATCTAAATCATTATTATATATATATATATATTGTGAATAGCTGGGGTCCCAGCACCGATCCCTGCGGTACCCCACGAGTCACTACCTCCCAATTTGAAAAAGACCCATTAATTCAGATACAGAGACATCTAAGAGGGCTGGAAAATTAACAAGAAAGGTAATGCAGTCTTTTTAAAGAGTTTAAAGATGAAAATGTTGCTGCTCTTTATTTCTAGGAAGGGTATGAAGATGGTGATGAAATGACAGTCATGGAGGAAGTAACAATGAATGAGAAACAGCATCTCCCAATTCAAAATTCCCAATATGGGACTTTAAACATGGTGGAGAAGCCAGGAGTTGACAGCAGGGCAGACAGCAAGCACACAGTATCCTACGACAATGAAGCTGTGGAAGACAATGAAGAAATTATTGACCCGATAAAGGTGGTGAGCAACCAATGACCTAGTCATTCATTATTTCCTTCACAAACTCAGTAACAGTTTGCTTGAAGATGAAGGCATTCACCTGGACTGAAGGTTTCCCCCCATCTCTATTGAGGTGCTGATGCAGCAGATTATTTTTTCCATGGATGTCAACCATCCACCAGAGCCTCATAACCATTCCATATGCCTGAGCCTAGTTAGTATCAGCAAGCTGTTGAACAGTGGAGGGCGTCACAGCTGATCTTGTCCCCACATAAGTGTTCACACACTAATGGATGTTGACCAGGAGTGGGAAGTCTAACTGACATTCTTTGCCCCCCTCTCCAGTCCAGGGCGACTGAAGATTATTACCTGTAATGTGTTACAATATGCCTTTAAGGGACAGCAACATACTATCAGTAGAGTCATCTCGTCTCAGTTTCACTTAGGCCTGTGAGCAGGAAACAGCACACAGCTCTGCTGCTGATATCTTCAATCTTTCTTTCCATGTATGTGTGTTTTGATGTGCCGATCTAAATAAACAAACATGCTTACCCAATCCCATGAGTGATGGTGCCTTTCTACCACTATAAAAACACAACATGACTGTCCATTAAGCAGCTGAGATCAACGCAGCGATTGAACTTGGAGTGTTCCTAGCCTGCAGAGCCCAGCTACACGTTTGCGCATACCTACGGAAAGACTATGTGAGCTTGCAAATTATCTAGCTCGTCTTTTGAGCAATAACTCAGGACGCCCTGGCAGCGATATCATTGTTTTATGATCAATTAAGTGACCTAATTGGAAACTCAAGCTCATTAGTACCTGCAGATATTTGCCTGATATGGAAGGCAGACACAACCTACCCCTGCCATTTAAGTCCAGGGATCTTCGGCACAAAGGTACTTCTGGAAAGTAATCAGTTAAATAATAAAGCATACCATTGGGAGTCTTGGGAAGCTTCCCATTGCTTTTTCTTTTTTTTTTAATTTTAGAGTATCCAATTCATTTTTCCAATTGAGGGGCAATTTAGCGTGGCCAATCCGCCTACCCTGCACATCTTTGGGTTGTGGGGGCGAAACCCGGGCACACACGGGGAGAATGTGCAAACTCCACACGGACAGTGACCCAGAGTCGGGATCGAACCTGGGACCTCAGCGCCGTGAGGCCGCAGTGCTAACCACTGCGCTACCGTGCTGCCCTTCCCATTGCTTTTTTTTAGTAGGACACTGGTTTGAATGGATATCTGCAATTGAATGATAAGAATCAACAACATATTATATTTATCTTTCATGTAATACAAACATCAAAGGCACTTCACAGGAGAGGTATAAAGCAAAATTGACACTCACCCACCTAAGGAGGGCAGATCCCTAAAAGCTCAATCAAAGAGGTTTTTAAGTTGCACATTAAAGGAGAAAAGAGCGCTCGAGAGGCAGAGAGGTTTAGCAAGGAAATGTCATAGGTTAGGGCCTTCACAGCTGACTGTATGGCCCCCAATGGAGGAGTGATTAAAATTGAGGATGCTCAAGAGGCCAGAATTTAAGGAACACGGATTAAAGACCATAAGACATAGGAGCGGAAGTAAGGCCATTCGGCCCATCGAGTCCACTCTGCCATTCAATCATGGCTGATTTCAACTCCATTTACCCGCTCTCTCTCCATAGCCCTTAATTCCTCGGGAAATCAAGAATTTATCAACTTCTGTCTTAAAGACACTCAACGTCCCGGCCTCCACCGCCCTCTGTGGCAATGAATTCCACAGACCCACCACTCTCTGGCTGAAGAAATTTCTCCTCATCTCTGTTCTAAAGTGACTCCCTTTTATTCTAAGGCTGTGCCCCCGGGTCCTAGTCTCCCCTGCTAATGGAAACAACTTCCCTACATCCACCCTATCTAAGCCATTCATTATCTTGTAAGTTTCTATTAGATCTCCCCTCAACCTCCTAAACTCCAATGAATATAATCCCAGGATCCTCAGACGTTCATCGTATGTTAGGCCTACCATTCCTGGGATCATCCGTGTGAATCTCCGCTGGACCCGCTCCAGTGCCAGTATGTCCTTCCTGAGGTGTGGGGCCCAAAATTGCTCACAGTATTCTAAATGGGGCCTAACTAATGCTTTATAAAGCTTCAGAAGTACATCCCTGCTTTTATATTCCAAGCCTCTTGAGATGAATGACAACATTGCATTTGCTTTCTTAATTACGGACTCAACCTGTAAGTTTACCTTTAGAGAATCCTGGACTAGGACTCCCAAGTCCCTTTGCACTTCAGCATTATGAATTTTGTCACTGTTTAGAAAATAGTCCATGCCTCTATTCTTTTTTCCAAAGTGCAAGACCTCGCACTTGCCCACGTTGAATTTCATCAGCCATTTCTTGGACCACTCTCCTAAACTGTCTAAATCTTTCTGCAGCCTCCCCACCTCCTCCATACTACCTGCCCCTCCACCTATCTTTGTATCATCGGCAAACTTAGCCAGAATGCCCCCAGTCCCGTCATCTAGATCGTTAATATATAAAGAGAACAGTTGTGGCCCCAACACTGAACTCTGCGGGACACCACTCGTCACCGGTTGCCATTCCGAAAAAGAACCTTTTATCCCAACTCTCTGCCTTCTGCCTGACAGCCAATCGTCAATCCATGTTAGTACCTTGCTTCGAATACCATGGGCCCTTATTTTACTCAGCAGTCTCCCGTGAGGCACCTTATCAAAGGCCTTTTGGAAGTCAAGATAGATAACATCCATTGGCTCTCCTTGGTCTAACCTATTTGTTATCTCTTCAAAGAACTCTAACAGGTTTGTCAGGCACGACCTCCCCTTACTAAATCCATGCTGACTTGTCCTAATCTGACCCTGCACTTCCAAGAATTTAGAAATCTCATCCTTAACAATGGATTCTAGAATCTTGCCAACAACCGAGGTTAGGCTAATTGGCCTATAATTTTCCATCTTTTTCCTGTTCCCTTCTTGAACAGGGGGGTTACAACAGCGATTTTCCAATCCTCTGGGACTTTCCCGGACTCCAGTGACTTTTGAAAGATCATAACTAACGCCTCCACTATTTCTTCAGCTATCTCCTTTAGAACTCTAGGATGTAGTCCATCTGGGCCCGGAGATTTATCAATTTTTAGACCTCTTAGTTTCTCTAGCACTTTCTCCTTTGTGATGGCCACCATATTCAACTCTGCCCCCTGACTCTCTTGAATTGGTGGGATATTACTCATGCCTTCTACTGTGAAGACTGATGCAAAATACTTATTTAGTTCCTCAGCTATTTCCTTGTCTCCCATCACTAGATTACCAGCGTCATTTTGGAGCGGCCCAATGTCAACTTTTGCCTCCCGTTTGTTTTTAATGTATTTAAAGAAACTTTTACTATCATTCCTAATGTTACTGGCTAGCCTACCTTCATATTTGATCCTCTCTTTCCTTATTTCTCTCTTTGTTATCCTCTGTTTGTTTTTGTAGCCTTCCCAATCTTCTGACTTCCCACTACTCTTTGCCACATTATAGGCTTTCTCTTTTGCTTTGATGCATTCCCTAACTTCCTTTGTCAGCCATGGCTGCCTAATCCCCCCTCTGATAACCTTTCTTTTCTTTGGGATGAACCTCTGCACTGTGTCCTCAATTACTCCCAGAAACTCCTGCCATTGCTGTTCTACTGTCTTTCCCACTAGGCTCTGCTCCCAGTCGATTTTCGTCAGTTCCTCCCTCATGCCCCTGTATTTACCTTTATTTAACTGTAACACCTTTACATCTGATTCTACCTTCTTTCTTTCAAATTGGAGATTGAATTCTACCATATTATGATCACTGCCTCCTAAGTGCTCCCTTACTTTAAGATCTTTAATCAAGTCTGGCTCATTACATAACACTAAGTCCAGAATGGCCTGTTCCCTCGTGGGCTCCATCACAAGCTGTTCCAAAAAGCCCTCCTGTAAACATTCAATGAATTCCCTTTCCTTGGGTCCACTGGCAGCATTATTTACCCAGTCCACCTGCATATTGAAGTGCCCCATGATCACTGTGACCTTGACTTTCTGACATGCACTTTCTATTTCGTGGTGCATTTTGTGCCCCCGGTCCTGACCACTGTTAGGAGGCCTGTACATAACTCCCATTATGGTTTTTTTGCCTTTGTGGTTCCTCAACTCTACCCACACAGACTCCACATCATCTGACCCTATGTCATTTAGTTCTATTGATTTAATTTCATTCCTAATTAACAAGGCAACCCCGCCCCCTCTGCCCACCTCCCTGTCTTTTCGATAGGTTGTGAATCCCTGGATGTTTAAATGCCAGTCCTGAACCCCCTGCAACCATGTCTCTGTGATGCCTACCACATCATACCTGCCAGTCACAATATGGGCCACAAGCTCATCTACCTTGTTCCGTACACTGCGCGCATTTAAAGATAGCACCTTTAATTCTCTATTGACCGTCCCTTTTTGTTTTCTTAGTGTGGTGGACCTTGGTTTACTGAGCCTTTCCATACACTGAGTCATATTTTGTGGGATGGGGACTATCGTAACCTCTCCTGAGTTTTGTCTTTTCGTGCTTTTTTGTATTCCTAAGCAGCTATGCTTCCCACTGATTACTTCACCTCTTGGTTCCCTGACTTTCCCTTCCCCCCCAATCTTTAGTTTAAAGTCCTATTGACCACCCTATTTATTCTTTTCGCCAGAACACTGGTCCCAGCTCGGTTCAGGTGGAGACCATCCCAATGGTATAGGTCCCCCCTATCCCAAAACTGATGCCAGTGTCCCATGAAAAGGAACCCCTCTTTCCCACACCACTCTTTCAGCCACGTGTTAACTTCCCTTATTCTTGCCTCCCTATGCCAATTTGCACGTGGCTCGGGCAGTAATCCGGAGATTATGACCCTTGAGGACCTGTTTTTTAATTTGAATCCTAGCTCTTTATAATCTCTAAACAGGTCCTCTTTCCTAGACTTGCCTATGTTGTTGGTACCGACATGGACCACAACAACTGGATCCTCCCCCTCCCTCTCCAGTATCCTTTCAAGCCGGTCAGAGATGTCCCGCACCCTAGCACCAGGCAGGCAACATACCATGCGGGACTCTTTATCCTGCTCACAAAGGATACTATCTATCCCCCGGATTTCTTAGAGAGTTGAGGGGATGGACGAGATTACAGAGATTGAGAAGTGAGACCATAGGGGAATCTGAAAAGCCAAAGTCTCCTCTCTCCTTAGGCAGTACAATTCAGTTTGATAGGTTCTAAGTTCGATGTGTGATTTGCAGACTCTGCCAAACGCAGGGCAGGTGATGCTTGAAGGGTTGGGTAGTAAGTTGTTTGCAAGTTTGTTGGCTCTTTCCTATTTTTAAAATGCATTTTATTCCAAACATTATGTAAGGTTAGAAAACATAAACAATTGGGGGCAGCGAACTTCCCAACCCACAACTGTACAGTTTGTACAAATTTTTCCCCCTTTTCACCCCCACCCCCATGATGAACAGCTTCTCAAACATGCCCATGAACATCCCGCACCTTGCCTCAAGCTGAACCCCTTAATTTGTATTTGCTTTTTTCCAGCCGAATAAAGTCATACAGGTCACCCAGCCAGGACGCTATCCCTGGTGGCGATGCTGACCGCCACTCAGATAAAATTCCTTGCTGGGCAATCAGAAAGCCGAAGACCACAACATCGGCCTTCCTCCCCTCCATGAGCTCCGGCTTCTCTGGGATCCCAAATACCGCCACCAAAGGGTCCGGCTCAACCTCCTCCCCCACTATCCTTGCTGGGACGCGAGCACTCCCGCCCAGAATCTCTCGACTTTTCGCAGCCCTAGAACATATGCGCATGATTTGCTGGTCCCCGTCCACACTTCTCACACTAATCTGCCAGCCTCTGGAAGAACCCATTAATTCTTGCCCGAGGCATAAGTACCCTGTTTATCACCTGTACTGTATCAGGCTCATCCTTGCACACAAGGAGGTTGTATTTACCCTTCGTAGTGCTTCACTCTATACTCCCCAGTTTACCTCCCCTCCCAGCTCCCCCTCCCACTACTCCTTAATCTTCACCACCTCCTCGCTCTCCCAGCCACCAGCATATGTTCCCAATCCTACCCTCCCCTTCCACATCTGGAAGCAACAATCGCTCTAACAGGGTGTACCTTGGTAACCCGGGGAACTCTTTCCAAACCTTACCTGCAGGTACCTAAATTCACTTCCTGTTGGGAGCTCTATCCTCTTCCTCAGTTCCTCTATACTGGAAACCCCTCTTCCAGGTACAGATAAATACTTCACCTTAACCAGCCCCACTTCTCTCCACTCCCTATACATACGGTCTATCCCCCCTACACTGGTTCAAAACCGTAGGTTTTGCACAGCGGTGCCAACACTGACATCCCTTCTATCCTGAAATGTCTCCTCAGCTGCTTCCAAACTTTGTTAGCCCTTTCCAAAACCCCGACTTCACCTGTGCGACTTCTCTTGATGTCGTTGAAGTCTTGTCGAATTAACTTTTTCTGTTTGGGGCAGGCTCGGGACTCCATGAGTCAGCAAGAGTGCTTGACCTCTTTGGGAATGTTTTGAGGACATCCCTAATACATTTCTGTTTTCCTCCTGGGAGTTCTTGTTTGCCCCAGTTGTGAGGGAGCCAAAGTATGTCAGTGGGTGCAGGAGATGATGGGTAAATGGGTCTTGGTGAGGGTAAGGACATGGGCAGAATTTTGGATGACCTCAAAATGCCAGGGAATGTGGTGGCAGGTAGCACAGTGGTTAGCACTGGGACTGCAGCGCTGAGGACCCAGGTTCGAATTCTGGCCCTGGGTCACTGTCCGTGTGGAGTTTGCACATTCTCCTCATGTCTTGTGAATGTTAATTCTATGTTAATCTATGACTGCGTGGGCTTCATGCCCACACGCCAAGATGTGCAGGTTAGGGGGATTGGCCACGCTAAATTGCCCCTTAATTGGAAAAAAAAAATTGGGTACTTTAAATTAAAAAAATAAAATGCAAGGCAATGACCATCTCCTACAAGAGAGGATCTAACCACCGCCCCTTGACATTCAATGGCATTACCATCGCTGAATCCCCCACAATCAACATCCTGGAGGTTACCATTGATTAGAAACTGAACTGGACTAGCCATATTAATACTGTGGCTACCAGGGCAGGTCAAATGCTGGGAATCCTACAGTGAGTAACTCACCTCCTGATCCCCCCAAAGCTTGTCCACCATCTACAAGGCACAAGTCAGGAGTGTAATGCAATACTCTCCTCTTGCCTGGATGACTGCAGCTCCAACAACTCTCAAGAAGCTCAACACCATCCAGGACAAAGCAGCTCGCTTGATTGCTCCACCTACCACAGATATTCAGTCTCTCCACACCGACAGTGGCAGCCGTGTGTACCATCTACAAGATACACTACAGGAACTCACCTCCAAGGTTCCCCTCCAAGTCACTCACCACCCTGACTTGGAAATATATCGCCGTTCCTTCACTGTCGCTGGGACAAAATCCTGGAACTCCCTCCCTAATAGCACAGTGGGTGTACCTACACCTCAAGGACTGCAGCAGTTCAAGAAGGCAGCACCTTCTGAAGGGCAACTAGGGATGGGCAATAAATGCTGGCCTAACCAGTGACGTCCACATCCTGTAAATGAATAAAACTTTTTTTTTAGTATTTAGAATGCAAGAGGCTGGCCAGAAGTGTGTTGAAATAGGCAATTCTGGAGGTCGGAAATGCATTTATTGGGTAGGTGAGCTGAGGCAGGCTTGGAGTTGGGCAATACTACAGTGGAGAAAATAGGCAATCTTTGGTGATGGTGCAGATATGTAGTCAGAAGCTCATCTTGAGATCAAAAATAACACCAAGGAAATCTCTTCTCATTCAGTACTGCCGGTCAGGCAAGCGCAGTTACAGAAGCAGAATTCATACTTACTTTTAAAGGGAAGAGGATAAATATTTGAAGAACAATTTAAAAAGGAAAGGGACGGGGAATGGAACTAAGTGGATATCAGTTTTAGAGTCAGGGTAGTTACAATAGGCTGTATGGCCTTCTGGTGCTGCACAATTCTATATCCCATTCATCTTATTAGTTAGTCATCAGGCAATTTGCCCGACTGACAGATGGTATCAGGGCCCCTTATGTTAATGGTTGATGTAGCATAACTCACCATGAGATACTGCATTGCCCAATCTTATAATTCGGTTATGAAATGAAATGAAAATCGCTTATTGTCACAAGTAGGCTTCAAATGAAGTTACTGTGAAAAGCCCCTAGTCGCCACATTCCGGCACCTGTTCGGGGAGGCTGGTACGGGAATTGAACCGTGCTGCTGGCCTGCGTTTGTCTGCATTAAAAGCCAGCGATTTAGCCCTGTGCTAAACCAGCCCTAGGTTATGCACACAAACCAAATCCCTTCAAATGTTACTTCCATTATATAGAAGTGGAAAGCTTTAGTTCCTATTTATCTGTCTGGTAGACACCAAGCTCTAGATACATAACTGGCTTCACAATAACAACCTAAAGGTTCTTCTTTAGCAATATGGTTGAAATCCAACTTTGGCACGATGGAAGGAGCTTTGCAACATGTCACATTGGTTGATATTTTAGACATACAAGTTTTGTACTGCATGCTTGATTTTATTTGTCACCAATTACTCAATTCAGAATTGGCAAAGAGACATGAGAGGCTGACTCCCTCTGCAGGGTGCTCAGTGACATGCCATCCAGCTCCCTCCCTGCAATTGTTTCGCCATAATCCATCTCCCAGCCATGAGAGCCAGGTTTATCAACATGACTGAAAGATAATGCACGATTTCCAGTAATTTATATTTGTGTAGAGACCCAGAATGTTTTTGTAAATTGAGATCGTTTGAAAATATATCCCACACTTAAGAGCTGAAAATAAGGCAATTCTAGCACAGAATGAAGAATCAAATCACATGGTACATACTTCCCTCCGGTTATAATAATAATAATCTTTATTGTCACAAGTAGGCTTACATTATCACTGCAATGAAGTTACTGTGAAAAGCCCCTAGTCACCACATTCCGGCGCCTGTTCGGGTACACAGAGGGAGAATTCAGAATGCACATCTTTCTGGACTTTTGGGAGGAAACTGGAGCACCCAGAGGAAACCCACGCAGACACGGGGAGAACGTGCAGACTCCGAACCGACAGTGACCCAAGCCAGGAATCGAACCTGGGACCCTGGTGCTGCGAAGCCACTGTGCTAGCCACTGTGCTACCGTGCTGCCCTACTAACCTGTAAGATGCATTCATTAAAGCTGACCAAGTTATACGGTTAACATTTTTTGATTCAAAGTGCTTAATTTAAGGTCTACATCCATTCATTATTTTTCAAGCAAATAACACGGTCCACTCTGTTTTATGGACTGGAATTGCCTGCCCAAAGTCAACGGACCTTTTGTTGGTCTTTCAAATCTTTGTCCCGCCCACTATGATTCCTGAAGTCCTTGGATAGATGACACCAGTAAGGTATTAGTTGTACCTTTTCAGTCCTGGGGCACGATGACACCAACAAGAAAGAGCTGTACCACTATAATCCTAGGATCAGTGATGCTACTATAAGGGCCAGTCCTCCCTCTACATTCTAGAGTAAGGCGCAGCTGTATATCTTCAACTCTGGTTAAGATAGTACCAGTAGGGTGCAGTTGCAGCTCTACTGTCCTGGAGGATGATGGCACAGCTGATGGTTGTTAGTTTTGTAATTGGATTTGTGAGCAGCATTGCTTGGAAAATATCTATTTCTATCACAGAAGCTTCACAGAGACATATATCCTGGGCCCTAAGCAGGGGGAGTCACAGCCAGTATAACAGCAAAGTGCTTTCATTTCTTGAATTAACTGTCTCGGGATTTTCTGTCACATGCACCAGCCTGCATCCTGCAGACACTTTCCTCGGAACCACCACGCCATCAGTTGATTGGCTTCCATTAGCCTGCTGTCTTCCAAAGGTTGATATAGTTGCATGTCCTGCTGGCCCTGTAAGATTATCAGTGTGTGGGTGAACTTTTTTTAATGAATGAAGACATCACTCCACTCTGTATGCCCGCTCTTCAATATGTTAACTAGGTTTAAATTAATCTAGATTTGTGCATAAATACATGTATATATATATAAAGTATATTTAATATATACATATATTATATTTGCAAAGTTTACAGGATCAAGATGACAAACAAGTAGTCAAGATGGGAAACAAGCACAATTACCAAGTATAGTATGATGAATGTAAGAAATTGTCACATTTTATATATTTTTTGTAGTAATGTTATTAAAACCTGGGTTAAGATGCATTCAGACATTATGACTATTAGAGTGGTGATTAAGGTGTTGTAAAAGTGAAGTAATCATTGATTAGCAGGTGAGGTGTCCTGCTAATAGATCTTGACAACCATTCACTTGCTTACAGAAAGCTAGCGAATGGTATTGTTTAGATTTGAAAGACTTCTGGGGTGCAGATAATTTATGAGGGGTATTATGCTTGGCCCTGGCTTACAAGTCAAAGGAAATCTTGAAAGAAGAGAAGCAAAAGAATGCCTTATGCTTTGGGTGGAGGTGATGTAGCTAATGGGAGGAGCCAGGTCTGCCTGCAGACTCAATAGGTCTTAGAACTCTAATCTAAACAGACGTGTTTCAGTTTGGTCCTGAAATGTTCTCTCACCAAAGATTATGCACAAAGAAAAGCATGTAATAATCTGCTTATTAACTTTATTCATAAGTGGTATTTAATACATATTGGTTTGCTTAATTGAAATATAGTGGCAGGTTTAGAAAGTATATTTCGGATTCTTCTTTTACTTAAGAACTGGTGTAACTATTAACTGTAAAACGATTCCTTTGTTGCTAATGTGGTTAATTCTGTGATTAAATTAAAGTTCATTTGAACATAAAGATACCGATTGGTCTGTGTTATCACTCCTGTGGTGCAGTAACAATTCCCCAGGTTTACTAATTGAAAATAGTTGGGTTCTTGTTCAGGATCCTAACAATAACATGGGTTAAATGGAGAGTAAAAGTCCCTTTACACAGACAGTTTGTGTCAACTCCAACCATTTCCTGCTGCAATAATCATTATTAGGTATTCATTAAGTGAGAGGGACTCATTGGCAATTTAACACAGGCATTTCTGTGTTATGGGCTTAGGCTGATAAGGTACTGAATTCAAACTCAATTCAATTTTAAATTTGAGATAGTGGAAAGGCCCCCACCAGTTCTCTCACTCAGCCAACAGAACTTCAACGCGAACCCCAGATAGACAGAGTAAATGGGGTTTTTGTTGATGTTCAACTAGGGGATTAGTCTGGGCTATATTCAATCTTAAAATAATAATCTTTCTTATTGTCACAAGTCGGCTTACATTAACACTACAATGAAATTACTGTGAAGTCTCAGAGGTAGGAGGGCAGATCTCTCAGAGATTCCTGTGTCATCAAGGCCTCCAAGGATCAGGATTCTCCTCTAATACAGGGGATGCCATTAGGAGATTGGGCATCAATATGTAAACCTAGCACCCAGCACCCCAAAAGTCATATTCCAACTTGTCAGTAACTTGCCTAAATTGGGGATATTTGACATGCTGCTTTTAAGGGCTCCTCCCCGTTGATGATTGGACTGGAGTCCCAGTTCTGTTTTTTCAATCATGGATGGTACAAAGTGTCTAGACTGCAGGGGATATTGAAAGGTGAATTTAAACCTAAGGTTGTACCCACTAGAATCACACAGAAGGATACCCATGAGGTGATAGTTGGGGAGTGGGGAGCGGGGGACTGGAACATATTGTTGGAACCGAAGGTGGACAGGTCTCAATCGCGCTCGCTGGCCCAGTCCGGGGGGGAGGGGGGTTAACAATGTCGTTGGTTGGGCTCATGAGGGAGGTGGGAGGAGTGGACCCGTGGAGGTTCTTACATCCGAGGGAACTGGTTTTTCTATCCGATACACAAGGTGTATTCGACGATTGACTTTTTCATGGTGGTGGAGGCGAATTAGGCCACTCGGCCCATCGAGTCTGCTCCGCCATTCAATCATAGCTGATATTTTCTCATCCCCATTCTCCTGCCTTCTCTTCATAACCCCTAATCCCCTTATTAATCAAGAACCTATCTATCTCTTTCTTAAAGACACTCAGTGATTTGGCCTCCACAGCCTTCTGTGGCAGAGTTCCACAGATTCACCACCCTCTTGCTGAGGAAATTCCTCCTTATCTCTGTTTTAAAGGATCGTCCCTGTAGTCTGAGATTGTGTCCTCTGCTTCTAGTTTTTCCTACATCCTCTCCACGTCCGCTCTATCCAGGCCTAGCAGTATCCTGTAAGTTTCAATAAGATCCCCCCCTCATCCTTCTAAACTCCAACGAGTACAGACCCAGAGTCCTCAACCATTCCTCATATGACAAGCTCTTCATTCCAGGGATCATTCTTGTGAACCTCTTCTGGACCCTTTCCAAGGCCAGCAAATCCTTCCTTAGATACAGGGCCCAAAACTGCTCACAATACTCCAAATGGGGTCTGACCAGGGCCTTATACAGCCTCAGAGGTACATCCCTGGTCTTGTATTCTAGCCCTCTCGACATAAATGCCAACATTGCATTTGCCTTCCTAACTGCCGACTGAACATGCACAAAAACATTAAGAGAATTGTGGACAAGGACTCCCAAGTCCCTTTGTGCTTCTGATTTCCTAAGCACGTCCCCATTTAGAAAATAGGTACATGCAGTGCGGGACTTTGTGAGAAAGGTTGTCCCGATAGTGCCCGGCCTCCTTGTTCCTGGACGCGGTGCTGTCAGCGGGGGTGTTGGAGAGGGGGGCTGCTTCGGTGATAACGGGAGGTCCTGGCGGCGATTAAGGTGAAGTGGGAGGAGGAACTGGCTGGAGGGGGGGGGAGGCCGGAAGAGGGACTGCGATGTGAGGTGCTGCTCAGGGTAAATGCCTCGACTTCATGTGCGAGGTTAGGGTTGATCAGCTGAAATGAAAAATGAAAATGAAAATTGCTTACTGGCACAAGTAGGCTTCAAATGAAGTTACTGTGAAAAGCCCCTAGTCGCCACATTCCGGCACCTGTTTGGGGAGGCTGGTACGGGAATTGAACCGTGCTGCTGGCCAGCCTTGGTCTGCTTTCAAAGCCAGCGATTTAGCCCAGCCCCACACAAGGCAGTGTACAGGGCACACCTCACGAAATCAAGGATGAGCCGGCTGTTTGAGGGGGTGAAGGATGTCTGTAAGCGGTGTGGGAGGGGTCCTGCGAACCATGTTCATATGTTTTGGTCCTGTCCGAAGCTGGAAAGGTTTTGGGGGACAGTGTTTTGTACACTCCCAGGGGTCTTGCATGTGGGTTTGGAGCTCGGGCCCCCAGAAGCCATATTCGGGCTGTCGGACTGGTCTGAGCCGCAGGCGGGTTCAGGAGCAGATGTTTTAGCCTTCGCCTCGCTGATCGCTCGTCGGCGGGTCCTGTTGGGGTGGAGGTCAGCTTCTCCACCCTGTGCCTCGGCTTGGCGGGGGGGGGGGGGGGGGGGGCCTACTGGAGTTTGTGACCCTGGAGAAGGTGAAGTTCAAGCTGAGGGGGGTGAAGGAGGGTTTCTACAATTCCTGGGGTTGTTCATCATGCACTTTCAGAAGTTGGTTACTGTTGATTGTGTGTGTGTGTGTGTGTGTGGGGGGGGGGGGGGTCGTTTTTGTATTGAGAAAATGGTGAAAATCTGTCGAATAAAAATACTTTTAAAAAATAACATTGGGGTGCCACAGTTCAAAATGGGCACAATTTGATTTGTTTGGAGCAAAGCAATGTTGTTGTATATTTTGTACAATCCTCTTCTACACAAGTGGCATCTTTACTCTCGACAGTAAGTGCTCTGCCTCTTTTTTATTTGAATGTGCCTGTGGTTCTTTCTGTCTCACTCTGCTCCCAAGCTGAATTTACCCCTGTGTGTTTTATCTATTAGAACAAGTTCATTACCATTGGTTGAGGAACCACCCGTCTGGTGTTTCCTCGATTCACATGCTCCAGGAAAGCTTCTTCCAGCACAAACTTCAGCCTGGTCGAGAGACAATGTCCACATAGTTTGCATGTCTTCAATGAAAGATACGAAAACTGATTTAGTGCACTGTCCAAATTGTGATAGGAAATGTCTTCCTTCTGCAGCAGCTAAGTGTGGAAGCTAATCATCTCTCCCTGTACAATACAAGCACAGGGGAAAACTTACCATCATCTACCACCAAATTACCATATTTTGGAGTGGTTATATTGGTTGGCACCAAGGCTAACACAGTCGCTGTCCCTATCTCCACAGTAATCAGTGCTGTCACCCAGGGTAACATTTTTTTAAATTTAGAGTACCCAATTCATTATTTCCAATTAAGGGGCAATTTTAGCGTGGCCAATCCACTTAACCTGCACATCTTTGGGTTGTGGGGGTGAGACCCACGCACACACGGGGAGAATGTGCAAACTCCACATGGACAGTGACCCAGAGCCGGGATCGAACCTGGGAGCTTGGTGCCGTGAGGCAGCAGTGCTAACCACTGCGCCACCGTGCTGCCATTACCCAGGGTAACATAGATTATCATAGAATTTACAGTGCAGAAGGAGGCCATTCAGCCCATCGAGTCTGCACCGGCTCTTGGAAAGAGCACCCTACCCAAGGTCACCACCTCCACCCTATCCCTATAACCCAGTAACCCCACCCAACACTAAGGACAATTTTGGACACTAAGGGCAATTTATCATAGCCAATCCACCTAACCTGCACATCTTTGGACTGTGGGAGGAAACCGGAGCACCCGGAGGAAACCCACGCACACACGGGGAGGATGTGCAGACTCCGCACAGACAGTGACCCAGGACGGAATTGAACCTAGGACCCTGGAGCTGTGAAGCAATTGTGCTATCCACAATGCTACCGTGCTGCCCTCGAAGTCAATGTGTGCTGTGAGAAAGGAATCCAGTTCCGTTTCTCCCAGTTAATTTTCATGATTCAATCTTTACTGTGAGGCAAGACTCATCACTCCAACTACAGAATGACCCTTCCATACTCTACCCCAACACACAAACACACCTGCAAAACATCTATCATAATAATAACCTTTTGTTGTCACAAGTAGGCTTACATTAACACTGCAATGAAGTTACTGTGAAAATCCCCTCGTCACCACATTCCAGCACCTGTTTGGGTCACAGAGGGAGAATTCAGAATTCTCAGCTGGTACGGGATTTGAACCCGCGCTGCTGGCCTTGTTCTGCATCACAAACCAGCTGCCTAGCCCACTGAGCTAAACCAGCTCATGGCGATTCTGTGTGACTGAGTCCCAAATCACTGTGATGCTGACTGAAAATTCTCTATTGGGAGTTACTGGCCTCTGCTGAACCAATGGGAGACACTGAGTGAAACACAAAACAAAATGTTGCTCCTTTGCCACACTCACACAAACTGCCAAGAAGCCATTTCAAATGTTTTTATTTGTGGCTTCTCTAAGTACCTTTATATCACAGGAGGTGCAGTTCTCGATGCAGTGAGCAGGATATATCTGGATGTCCCTCTCGTTAACAAGCATTTCACTGGCCTCATTAAAGCTGTGAAGAATAAAGGGACATTGGCATTATTTGTTATTGTAAGAAAGAAGTTCTATTTGTTTGGGGCAAAGCCTCTTCCCATCCTTCCTCACCTTACCAAATCAGCATAATCCTTTATTCCCTTCTCCCTCATATCTAGCTTCCCCTTAAATGCATTTGCGCTATTGTTGCAGCTATCCCCTGTGGTAGCGAGTTCTACATTCTCACCACTTCTGAATTTCCTATTTGATTTCTTGGCGTCGAGCTTATATTAAATGCTACATGGACGTCCTGGCAGTGCCACCCTGACTTTAACTCAAGTCCACTGAATCGCGCCCGAGAGCTCAGGGTGCATCAGACTGGCCAAAGTTTCAGCTGGGCTGCAACCACACCAAAAGCATCCTGCAGGTTTATGCTCGATGCTCAGGGACTCCTACATTCTCTTTTTTTTTTAAATATGTTTTTATTAAGAATTTTTCAATAACAATATTTTCCACCTTACAAACAAACTCCTCCATAACAAAGAAAAGAAAAAGAACTCGCGTGGCAAGACATGAACATGGCAAATCAATAAGATACAAAACTTTGTACATTGGATTCCTCCCGTACATGTCAGTTTCCGGATCATTCATGTGTTTTCTTGCTCAAATGCCCCCCAGAGAAACTCCCCTTCCTCCCCCCCCTCCCCTCCCATCCCCCCTCCCCCCCCAACCCCACCCCAACAAACAATGTCCCCCCCTCCCCCCCTAGGTTGCTGTTGCTGCTGTTCGACCTTCATCTAACGCTCCGCGAGATGGTCTAGGAACGGTTGCCACCGCCTGTAGAACCCCTGCGCAGACCCTCTCAAGGCAAACTTTATCCTTTCCAACTTGATAAACCCTGCCATATCATTTATCCAGGCCTCCACGCTGGGGGGCTTTGCCTCCTTCCACATTAGCAAGATCCTTCACCGGGCTACTAGGGACGCAAAGGCCAGAATGCCGGCCTCTTTCGCCTCCTGCACTCCCGGCTCGTCCACTACTCCAAATAGTGCTAGCCCCCAGCTTGGCTTAACCCGGACTTTCACCACCTTAGATACTGTTCCCGCCACTCCCCTCCAGTGCCGGACATGACCAAAACATATGGACATGGTTCGCCGGACTTCCTGAGCACCTCCCACATCTGTCCTCCACCCCAAAGAACCTACTCAGCCTCGCCCCCCTCATATGCGCTCTATGAACCACCTTAAATTGTATCAGGCTAAGCCTGGCACACGAGGAAGAGGAATTAATCCTACTTAGGGTGTCAGCCCATAGCCCCTCCTCAATCTCCTCCCCCAACTCCTCCTCCCATTTACCCTTCAGCTCCTCTACCAAAGCCTCCCCCTCTTCTTTCATCTCCTGGTATATCGCCGACACCTTGCCCTCCCCGACCCATACGCCCGAAATCACCCTGTCTTGAATCCCCTGTGCCGGGAGTAGCGGAAATTCCCTCACCTGCCGCCTCACAAACGCCCTCACTTGCATGTACCTGAAAGCGTTTCCCGGGGATAGCCCAAACTTCTCCTCCAGCGCCCCTAAGCTCGCAAACGTCCCATCGATGAACAGGCCCCCCATTCTTCTAATCCATGCCCGATGCCAGCTCTGAAATCCCCCATCCATCCTTCCTGGGACAAACCGATTGTTGTCTCTAATCGGGGACCACACCGAGGCTCCCGTCGCACCCCTATGCCGTCTCCACTGCCCCCACGGGCTCATGGTGTACCTTGTCGGCGAGAGCGGCAGCGGTGCCGTCACCAGCGCCCCCAGACATGTTCCTTTGCAGGACGCCATCTCCAACCTCTTCCACACCGCCCCCTCTCCCTCCATCACCCACTTACGGATCATTGCCACGTTGGCTGCCCAATAATAACCACCCAAATCTGGCAATGCCAACCCTCCTCTATCTCTGCTACACTCCAAGAACCCCCTCCTTACCCTCGGGGTCTTGCTCGCCCACACAAATCCCGTAATGCTCCTGCTTACCCTCTTAAAAAAGGCCTTAGTGATCACAATTGGGAGGCATTGGAATACAAAAAGAAACCTCGGGAGGACAACCATTTTAACCGACTGTACCCTACCCGCCAGCGAGAGTGGCAACATGTCCCATCTTTTAAAATCCTCCTCCATCTGTTCCACCAACCGCGACAAATTAAGTTTGTGCAGTGCCCCCCAGCTCCCAGTTACCTGAATCCCCAAGTATCGAAAGCTCCTTTCCACTCTCCTCAACGGTAGGTCGTCTATCCCTCTTCCCTGGTCCCCCGGATGGATCACAAAGAGCTCACTCTTTCCCACATTGAGCTTATAGCCCGAAAAGTCTCCAAACTCCCATAGGATCTGCATTACCTCAACCATCCCCGCCACTGGATCCGTCACATACAGCAACAGGTCGTCTGCATACAGCGACACTCGATGTTCCTCTCTCCCTCAAACCACCCCCTTCCATTTCCCCGACTCCCTTAATGCCATGGCCAAAGGTTCAATTGCTAATGCGAACAGCAGAGGGGACAGGGGGCACCCCAGCCTCGTCCCTCGATACAGCCGGAAATACTTCGACCTCCGCCGGTTCGTGACCACACTCGCCACCGGGGCTTTATACAGGAGCTTAACCCAACTAATAAACCCTCCCCCGAACCCAAACCTCCTCAACACTTCCCAGAGATACTCCCACTCTACCCGATCGAAGGCCTCCTCCGCATCCATGGCTGTCACTATCTCCGCTTCTCCCTCCACCGATGGCATCATTATCACATTTAGGAGCCTTTGCACATTAGTATTTAACTGCCTACATGTTACGAATCCCGTCTGGTCCTCGTGAATCACCCCCGGGACACAGTCCTCAATCCTCATGGCCAACATTTTTGCCAGCAACTTAGCATCTACATTAAGGAGCGAGATCGGTCAATACGACCCACATTGCAGTGGGTCCTTATCCCGCTTCAAGATCAAAGAGATCGTTGCCTCCGACATTGTCGGTTCATTGAAGGTCCTTACCAGCAACGGGGCTAACAGGTCTACCTACTTCCTGTAGAACTCCACTGGGAACCCATCCGGTCCCGGGACCTTCCCTGCCTGCATGCTCACCAGTCCTTTAACCAGCTCCACCACCCCAATTGGCGCCCCCAAACCAGCCACCTCCTGCACCTCCACCCTTGGGAACCTCAACTGATCCAAGAATCGCCGCATCCCCTCTTTTCCCCCTAGGGGCTGGGACCTATACAGTTCCTCGTAAAAGGCCTTAAAAGCCTCATTCACTTTCCCTGCACTCCACACCGTAGTTCCCCTGCCATCTTTGACTCCACCTATTTCCCTCACTGCCATCCTCTTACGGAGCTGGTGTGCCAGCATCCGGCTCGTCTTCTCCCCATATTCATATATCGCCCCCTGTGCCTTCCTCCACTGTGCCTCTGCCTTCCCTGTGGTCAACAGGTCGAACTCCGTCTGGAGACTTTGTCTCTCCCTGAGTAGTCCCTCAACTGGAACCTCTGCATAGCTCCTGTCCACCCTTAAAATCTCCCCCACTAACCTCTCCCTTTACCTGCCCTCTCTCTTCACCCTATGAGCCCTGATCTCGTCCTCGTTGGTATTCACTTTATCATTCACCTCACGAAGCTCCACCGCCTGGGTCTTCTGGGCCTCCTTCAGCCCCTCGATCGCCAACAGCATTGGCGCCAGCACCTCCTTTTTCAGCTCCTCCACACATCGCTTAAGGAACTCCTGCTGGTCCAGCCCCCACGCTGCTCGCTCTCCGCCCTCCGCCATCTTGCCTTTTCCCCCTCGTTTTGGTCTCTGCTCCAGGGCCTCTTTCCTCGTTGTTCCACCGCTGATCTCTGCCATATATTGTGAGGGGGGAACCTCACTGCACCTTCCCACACGGGATTAAATCGAAAAAAGCTCCATTGGGGCTCCTCTGAAGAGCCCGAAAGTCCGTAGTCGCGGGAGCCGCCGAAACGTGCGGCTTAGCTCCGCATCGCCACAACCGGAAGTCTCACTCCTACATTGTCAGCCACTCTCAGATCCCTTGCATATTTCAGGGACCACAGAGGCTGTAGTGTTGGCTCCACGGGGACACGGGCTACCCACTGAAGACACCTGTGCAGAGGTCACTGAGTGCAGCATACCCGGGATGCTGAAGATGAGGTTCCGGTGCCTGGACCGATCTGGTGGAGCCCTATAACCCAATCCACAGAGGCTGACATGCATTGTGGTCGCCTGCACAACCTGGCGCTGCAGCATGGGAGGAATTACCTGAGGAGATGGAGAAGTGGTATATTTTCCACCGAGAAATTACCATCGATTGTCATAAAAACCCACCTAATGTCCTTTGGAAATTTGCCATCCTTACCTGGTGCGGCCTACATGTGATTCCAGACCCTCTGAAACGGCCTAGCAAGGTCAGTTCAAAGGCAATTAGGGATGGGCAATAAATGCCAGCCTTAAAGCGACCCCCACATTCCACGTCATGTCCACCTGATATAACTCTCAGTAAATAAGGCAAAAGGATTTAGTATTCCTGTCATTTAACTATTTTGTTTAAGTCTGTGATAATTTAATTTCAGAGTGCCTCTTTGCCTTTCTAAAATGTTTTTGACTTCTTTCCTGGTCCCTTTGATGCTCGTTCTGGAGCACAAGCATTGAGTACTGCAGCTGGCATGTTGCCGAGGCCCAGAGACTTTGCTTTATACAGTGTGGTTAGCCGGCCCCTTAATTCACGTGGAGCAAACCTAATTGGCTGAAGACTGGAATCCATGATGGTTGAAAACGCAGGAGAACAAAAGAGCCCCAGAAATAGGAGCAGGAGTAGAACATACGGCTTGTCGAACCCGCTCAGCCAGTCAATATGGTCTTGGCTGATTTTAGGCTTCAAATCCATTTTCCTGTCCGCTTCCCATATCCCGAATTCCCTGAGAGACCAAACGTCTGTGTATCCCAGCCTTAAATGTATTCAATGATAGAGCATCCACAACCCTCAGGGGTAGAGATTTCCAAACATTCACAACCCTTTGAGTGAAGTAATTTCTCCTTACCTCAATCCTAAATGGCCAGTCCCTTATCCTGATACTGTGGAAAAAAACTCTCAACATCTATCCTACCCAGCCCCTGAAGGATTTTTATAGGCTTGAACGTGATAACCTCTCATTCTTCCAAACTCCAGAGGATATAAGCCCAATTCACTTAGCCTCTCATCACAGGACAACCCCCTCATCCCAGGGACCAATCTAATGAATCTTTGCTGTATCGCTTCCAATACGGGTATACCCTTTCTAAATGTGGAGACCAAAACTGCAGGCAGTATTCCAGATGTGGTCTCACCAAAACCTGTACAATTGTAACAAGACATTATTCTTGTTCTCCAATTCCATTGCGATAAGCCTACATGTCATTTGCCTTCAAGTAGCTTTCTGCACCTGCGCGCTAACTTCCTGTGCTCCTTGTACAAGCACACCCAAGTCTCTTTGAACATCAACACTTATGAGTTCACGTTTTAAAAAATATATTCGGCATGGTGGCACAGTGGTTAGCATTGCTGGCCCACAGCGCCAGGGACCCGGGTTCAATTCCAGTCTCGGATGACTGTGTGAAGTTTGTATATTCTCCCTGTGTCTTCGTGGGTTTCCTCCGGGTGCCCCGATTTCCTCCCCCAGTCCAAAGATGTGCAGGTTAGGTGGATTGGCCATGATAAAATAGCCCCTTAGCCTCCAAAGATGTGCTGGTTCGGTGGGGTTACATGTTATGGGGATAGCGTGGGTGTGTGGGCCGAGGTAGGGTGATCTTTCAGAGGGTTGGTGCAGGCTCGAAGGGCTGAATGGCCTCCTTTGGCACTTGTATAGATTTTATCGATCTATGGATTCTGTTCTGCTTTTCATACTTCCCTTCATTATATAGAACATAGAACATAGAAAATACAGCACAGAACAGGCCCTTCGGCCCACGATGTTGTGCCGAACCTTTGTCCTAGATTAATCATAGATTATCATTGAATCTACAGTGCAGAAGGAGGCCATTCGGCCCCCTGAGTCTGCACCAGCTCTTGGAAAGAGCACCCTACCCAAACTCAACACCTCCACCCAACACCAAGGGCAATTTGGACATTAAGGGCAATTTATCATTGGCCAATTCACCTAACCCGCACATCTTTGGACTGTGGGAGGAAACCGGAGCACCTGGAGGAAACCCACGCAGACACGGGGAGGACGTGCAGACTCCGCACAGACAATGACCCAAGCCGAAATCGAACCTGGGACCATGGATCTGTGAAGCAATTGTGCTATCCACAATGCTACCGTGCTGCCCTTAAGAACAAATAAATCTACACTATATCATTTTCCCGTAATCCATGTACCTATCCAACAGCTGCTTGAAGGTCACTAATGTTTCCGACTCAACTACTTCCACAGGCAGTGCATTCCATGCCCCCACTACTCTCTGGGTAAAGAACCTACCTCTGATATCCCTCCTATATCTTCCACCTTTCACCTTAAATTTATGTCCCCTTGTAATGGTGTGTTCCACCTGGGGAAAAAGTCTCTGACTGTCTACTCTATCTATTCCCCTGATCATCTTATAAACCTCTATCAAGTCGCCCCTCATCCTTCTCCGCTCTAATGAGAAAAGGCCTAGCACCCTCAACCTTTCCTCGTAAGACCTACTCTCCATTCCAGGCAACATCCTGGTAAATCTTCTTTGCACCTTTTCCAGAGCTTCCACATCCTTCCTAAAATGAGGCGACCAGAACTGTACACAGTACTCCAAATGTGGCCTTACCAAAGTTTTGTACAGCTGCATCATCACCTCACGGCTCTTAACTTCAATCCCTCTGTTAATGAACGCGAGCACACCATAGGCCTTCTTCACAGCTCTATCCACTTGAGTGGCAACTTTCAAAGATGTATGAACATAGACCCCAAGGTCTCTCTGCTCCTCCACAATGCCAAGAACTCTACCGTTAACCCTGTATTCCGCATTCATATTTGTCCTTCCAAAATGGACAACCTCACACTTTTCAGGGTTAAACTCCATCTGCCACTTCTCAGCCCAGCTCTGCATCCTATCTATGTCTCTTTGCAGCCGACAACAGCCCTCCTTACTATCCACAACTCCACCAATCTTCGTATCGTCTGCAAATTTACTGACCCACCCTTCAACTCCCTCATCCAAGTCATTAATGAAAATCACAAACAGCAGAGGACCCAGAACTGATCCCTGCGGTACACCACTGGTAACTGGGATCCAGGCTGAATATTTGCCATCCACCACCACTCTCTGACTTCTATCGGTTAGCCAGTTCGTTATCCAACTGGCCAAATTTCCCACTATCCCATGCCTCCTTACTTTGTGCAGAAGCCTACCATGGGGAACTTTATCAAATGCCTTACTAAAATCCACGTACACTACATCCACTGCTTTACCTTCATCCACATGCTTGGTCACCTCCTCAAAGAATTCAATAAGATTTGTAAGGCAAGACCTACCCCTCACAAATCCGTGCTGACTATCCCTAATCAAGCAGTGTCTTTCCAGATGCTCAGAAATCCTATCCTTCAGTACCCTTTCCATTACTTTGCCTACCACCGAAGTAAGACTAACTGGCCTGTAATTCCCAGGGTTATCCCTAGTTCCTTTTTTGAACAGGGGCACGACATTCGCCACTCTCCAATCCCCTGGTACCACCCCTGTTGACAGCGAGGACGAAAAGATAATTGCCAACGGCTCTGCAATTTCATCTCTTGCTTCCCATAGAATCCTTGGATATATCCCGTCAGGCCCGGGGGACTTGTCTATCCTCAAGTTTTTCAAAATGCCCAACACATCTTCCTTCATAACAAGTATTTCCTCGAGCTTACCAATCTGTTTCACACTGTCCTCTCCAACAATATCGCCCCTCTCATTTGTAAATACAGAAGAAAAGTACTCATTCAAGACCTCGCCTATCTCTTCAGACTCAATACACAATCTCCCGCTACTGTCCTTGATCGGACCTACCCTCGCTCTAGTCATTCTCATATTTCTCACATATGTGTAAAAGGCCTTGGGGTTTTCCTTGATCCTACCCGCCAAAGATTGTTCATGCCCTCTCTTAGCTCTCCTAATCCCTTTCTTCAGTTCCCTCCTGGCTATCTTGTATCCCTCCAATGCCCTGTCTGAACCTTGTTTCCTCAGCCTTACATAAGTCACCTTTTTCCTCTTAACAAGACATTCAACCTCTCTTGTCAACCATGGTTCCCTCACTCGACCATCTCTTCCCTGCCTGACAGGGACATACATATCAAGGACACGTAGCACCTGTTCCTTGAACAAGTTCCACATTTCACTTGTGTCCTTCCCTGCCAGCCTATGTTCCCAACTTATGCACTTCAATTCTTGTCTGACAACATCGTATTTACCCTTCCCCCAATTGTAAACCTTGCCCTGTTGCACGTACCTATCCCTCTCCATTACTAAAGTGAAAGTCACAGAATTGTGGTCACTATCTCCAAAATGCTCCCCCACTAACAAATCTATCACTTGCCCTGGTTCATTACCCAGTACTAAATCCAATATTGCCCCTCCTCTGGTTGGACAATCTACATACTGTGTTAGAAAAGCTTCCTGGACGCACTGCACAAACACCACCCCATCCAAACTATTTGATCTAAAGAGTTTCCACTCAATATTTGGGAAGTTAAAGTCGCCCATGACTACTACCCTATGACTTCTGCACCTTTCCAAAATCTGTTTCCCAATCTGTTCCTCCACATCTCTGCTACTATTGGGGGGCCTATAGAAAACTCCTAACAAGGTGACTGCTCCTTTCCTATTTCTGACTTCAACCCATACTACCTCAATAGGGTGTTACTCCTCGAACTGCCTTTCTGCAGCTGTTATACTATCTCTAATTAATAATGCCACCCCCCCACCTCTTTTACCACCCTCCCTAATCTTATTGAAACATCTATAACCAGGGACCTCCAACAACCATTTCTGCCCCTCTTCAATCCAAGTTTCCGTGATGGCCACCACATCGTAGTCCCAAGTACCGATCCATGCCTTAAGTTCACCCACCTTATTCCTGATGCTTCTTGCGTTGAAGTATACACACTTCAACCCATCTCCGTGCCTGCAAATACTCTCCTTTGTCAGTGTTCCCTTCCCCACTGCCTCATTACATGCTTTGGCGTCCTGAATATCGGCTACCTTAGTTGCTGGACTACAAATCCGGTTCCCATTCCCCTGCCAAATTAGTTTAAACTCTCCCGAAGAGTACTAGCAAACCTCCCTCCCAGGATATTGGTGCCCCTCTGGTTCAGATGCAACCCGTCCTGCTTGTACAGGTCCCACCTTCCCCAGAATGCGCTCCAATTATCCAAATACCTGAAGCCCTCCCTCCTACACCATTCCTGCAGCCACGTGTTCAACTGCACTCTCTCCCTATTCCTAGCCTCGCTATCACGTGGCACCGGCAACAAACCAGAGATGACAACTCTGTCTGTCTTGGCTTTCAACTTCCAGCCTAACTCCCTAAACTTGTTTATTACCTCCACACCCCTTTTCCTACCTATGTCGTTGGTACCAATGTGCACCACGACTTCTGGCTGCTCCCCCTCCCCCTTAAGGATCCTGAAGACACGATCCGAGACATCCCTGGCCCTGGCACCCGGGAGGCAACATACCTTCCGGGAGTCTCTCCATTCTTGCATTCACCATCTTGTTGCCCACTCACTTAACCTGCCTATATCTTTTTGCAGCCTCTCATTGCCCTCCCCACAGCTTACCTTCCTACCTAGCTTGGTATCATTAGCAAACTTTGTTTTAAGCTAAGTTATTAAAATGGCATGGAACACGGAATTACATCCCGCTTTAAAACTGCAAGGGGATCATAAAATTGGTGCAATTCAGCTCTGGTGGGAGAATATTGGGCTGAATGCTCCGATTTTGAGGCTATGTCCGGAGGAAGTGTCTAGTTCTACGAAGAAAAGGATCGGCGAGGCCCCAGCACCGACCCTCTGACCAGTGAGGGGCTAGCAGCCGAGCCACATAAAACACACAGCCTTCACAAAATAAACAGCCGGATAATGGCTGGGACCTGCTGTGGTCGCGCCGTACAACATGGCGCTGGCCGTGCGTGGACCCGACTGCCAGATAGTGCCCCCCTGGACACCCCCTTGCCAACCCCCACCAGTTCCCCTTGCCCTCGCCAAAGCCCCCCGGCCAGCGATTCGGCCCCCCCCCCCATCTGTGGTGGTGCTGGACACAGTCCGCAGCCGCCACACTGGGTTCATGGAAACTGAGCGCACAAGTGAACTGCGCCATTGTGTACTCGGGACATGGGGGGCGGAGCATCGGGGGCGGACCTTCAGGTAACCTCTTGGGACCGTCCCAACGGCGTGCGGTGTACTCCTCGATGATCCCGTTTTGGAGGCGGCGGAGCATCCGAAAACAGGTGCCACGCCCGATTCGGCCGTAAAGAGGAATTCTCCGCCTGATCACCGATTACGATATCGGCATCGGGCAACAGAGGATCCCGCCCATAGTCTCTCAAACAGAGAATCCCGCCCATAGTCTCTCAAACAGAGAATCCAGCCCAATAGTCTCTCAAACAGAGAATCCAGCCCAATAGTCTCTCAAACAGAGGATCCCGCCCAATAGTCTCTCAAACAGAGAATCCCGCCCATAGTCTCTCAAACAGAGGATCCAGCCCAATAGTCTCTCAAACAGAGAATCCAGCCCAATAGTCTCTCAAACAGAGAATCCAGCCCAATAGTCTCTCAAACAGAGGATCCAGCCCAATAGTCTCTCAAACAGAGGATCCAGCCCAATAGTCTCTCAAACAGAGGATCCCGCCCAATAGTCTCTCAAACAGAGAATCCAGCCCAATAGTCTCTCAAACAGAGGATCCCGCCCATAGTCTCTCAAACAGAGGATCCAGCCCATAGTCTCTCAAACAGGGGATCCAGCCCAATAGTCTCTCAAACAGAGAATCCAGCCCAATAGTCTCTCAAACAGAGGATCCCGCCCAATAGTCTCTCAAACAGAGAATCCAGCCCAATAGTCTCTCAAACAGAGGATCCCGCCCAATAGTCTCTCAAACAGAGGATCCAGCCCAATAGTCTCTCAAACAGAGAATCCCGCCCAATAGTCTCTCAAACAGAGAATCCAGCCCATAGTCTCTCAAACAGAGAATCCAGCCCATAGTCTCTCAAACAGAGAATCCAGCCCATAGTCTCTCAAACAGAGGATCCCGCCCAATAGTCTCTCAAACAGAGGATCCCGCCAATAGTCTCTCAAACAGAGGATCCCGCCCATAGTCTCTCAAACAGAGGATCCCGCCCATAGTCTCTCAAACAGAGAATCCCGCCCAATAGTCTCTCAAACAGAGGATCCCGCCCAATAGTCTCTCAAACAGAGGATCCCGCCCATAGTCTCTCAAACAGAGAATCCAGCCCAATAGTCTCTCAAACAGAGAATCCCGCCCAATAGTCTCTCAAACAGAGAATCCAGCCCAATAGTCTCTCAAACAGAGAATCCAGCCCAATAGTCTCTCAAACAGAGGATCCCGCCCAATAGTCTCTCAAACAGAGAATCCAGCCCATAGTCTCTCAAACAGAGAATCCAGCCCAATAGTCTCTCAAACAGAGAATCCAGCCCAATAGTCTCTCAAACAGAGAATCCAGCCCAATAGTCTCTCAAACAGAGGATCCCGCCCATAGTCTCTCAAACAGAGAATCCCGCCCAATAGTCTCTCAAACAGAGAATCCAGCCCAATAGTCTCTCAAACAGAGAATCCCGCCCAATAGTCTCTCAAACAGAGAATCCCGCCCATAGTCTCTCAAACAGAGGATCCCGCCCATAGTCTCTCAAACAGAGGATCCCGCCCATAGTCTCTCAAACAGAGAATCCCGCCCAATAGTCTCTCAAACAGAGAATCCCGCCCAATAGTCTCTCAAACAGAGAATCCCGCCCAATAGTCTCTCAAACAGAGAATCCAGCCCAATAGTCTCTCAAACAGAGAATCCCGCCCAATAGTCTCTCAAACAGAGAATCCAGCCCAATAGTCTCTCAAACAGAGAATCCAGCCCAATAGTCACTCAAACAGAGAATCCAGCCCATAGTCTCTCAAACAGAGAATCCCGCCCATAGTCTCTCAAACAGAGGATCCCGCCCATAGTCTCTCAAACAGAGGATCCAGCCCATAGTCTCTCAAACAGAGAATCCCGCCCAATAGTCTCTCAAACAGAGAATCCAGCCCATAGTCTCTCAAACAGAGAATCCCGCCCAATAGTCTCTCAAACAGAGGATCCCGCCCATAGTCTCTCAAACAGAGAATCCAGCCCAATAGTCTCTCAAACAGAGAATCCAGCCCAATAGTCTCTCAAACAGAGGATCCCTCCCATAGTCTCTCAAACAGAGGATCCAGCCCATAGTCTCTCAAACAGAGAATCCCGCCCAATAGTCTCTCAAACAGAGAATCCAGCCCATAGTCTCTCAAACAGAGAATCCCGCCCAATAGTCTCTCAAACAGAGAATCCAGCCCAATAGTCTCTCAAACAGAGAATCCCGCCCAATAGTCTCTCAAACAGAGAATCCCGCCCAATAGTCTCTCAAACAGAGAATCCCGCCCAATAGTCTCTCAAACAGAGGATCCCGCCCATAGTCTCTCAAACAGAGAATCCAGCCCATAGTCTCTCAAACAGAGAATCCCGCCCAATAGTCTCTCAAACAGAGGATCCCGCCCATAGTCTCTCAAACAGAGAATCCAGCCCATAGTCTCTCAAACAGAGGATCCCGCCCATAGTCTCTCAAACAGAGAATCCAGACCATAGTCTCTCAAACAGAGAATCCCGCCCAATAGTCTCTCAAACAGAGGATCCCGCCAATAGTCTCTCAAACAGAGAATCCAGCCCATAGTCTCTCAAACAGAGACTCCCGCCCAATAGTCTCTCAAACAGAGGATCCCGCCCATAGTCTCTCAAACAGAGAATCCCGCCCAATAGTCTCTCAAACAGAGAATCCAGCCCAATAGTCTCTCAAACAGAGAATCCCGCCCAATAGTCTCTCAAACAGAGAATCCCGCCCAATAGTCTCTCAAACAGAGAATCCCGCCCAATAGTCTCTCAAACAGAGGATCCCGCCCATAGTCTCTCAAACAGAGAATCCAGCCCATAGTCTCTCAAACAGAGAATCCCGCCCAATAGTCTCTCAAACAGAGGATCCCGCCCATAGTCTCTCAAACAGAGAATCCAGCCCATAGTCTCTCAAACAGAGGATCCCGCCCATAGTCTCTCAAACAGAGAATCCAGCCCATAGTCTCTCAAACAGAGAATCCCGCCCAATAGTCTCTCAAACAGAGGATCCCGCCCATAGTCTCTCAAACAGAGAATCCAGCCCATAGTCTCTCAAACAGAGACTCCCGCCCAATAGTCTCTCAAACAGAGGATCCCGCCCATAGTCTCTCAAACAGAGAATCCAGCCCATAGTCTCTCAAACAGAGGATCCCGCCCATAGTCTCTCAAACAGAGAATCCAGCCCAATAGTCTCTCAAACAGAGAATCCAGCCCAATAGTCTCTCAAACAGAGGATCCCGCCCATAGTCTCTCAAACAGAGAATCCAGCCCATAGTCTCTCAAACAGAGGATCCCGCCCATAGTCTCTCAAACAGAGGATCCAGCCCAATAGTCTCTCAAACAGAGGATCCCGCCCAATAGTCTCTCAAACAGAGAATCCAGCCCAATAGTCTCTCAAACAGAGAATCCAGCCCAATAGTCTCTCAAACAGAGGATCCAGCCCATAGTCTCTCAAACAGAGGATCCCGCCCATAGTCTCTCAAACAGAGAATCCAGCCCAATAGTCTCTCAAACAGAGGATCCAGCCCAATAGTCTCTCAAACAGAGGATCCCGTCCAATAGTCTCTCAAACAGAGAATCCAGCCCAATAGTCTCTCAAACAGAGAATCCAGACCGATAGTCTCTCAAACAGAGGATCCAGCCCATAGTCTCTCAAACAGAGGATCCCGCCCATAGTCTCTCAAACAGAGAATCCAGCCCATAGTCTCTCAAACAGAGAATCCAGCCCAATAGTCTCTCAAACAGAGGATCCCGCCCATAGTCTCTCAAACAGAGAATCCAGCCCATAGTCTCTCAAACAGAGGATCCAGCCCAATAGTCTCTTAAACAGAGAATCCAGCCCAATAGTCTCTCAAACAGAGAATCCAGCCCAATAGTCTCTCAAACAGAGGATCCAGCCCATAGTCTCTCAAACAGAGGATCCCGCCCATAGTCTCTCAAACAGAGAATCCAGCCCAATAGTCTCTCAAACAGAGGATCCAGCCCATAGTCTCTCAAACAGAGGATCCCGCCCATAGTCTCTCAAACAGAGAATCCAGCCCATAGTCTCTCAAACAGAGAATCCAGCCCAATAGTCTCTCAAACAGAGGATCCCGCCCATAGTCTCTCAAACAGAGAATCCAGCCCATAGTCTCTCAAACAGAGGATCCAGCCCAATAGTCTCTCAAACAGAGAATGCAGCCCAATAGTCTCTCAAACAGAGAATCCAGCCCAATAGTCTCTCAAACAGAGGATCCAGCCCATAGTCTCTCAAACAGAGGATCCCGCCCATAGTCTCTCAAACAGAGGATCCCGCCCATAGTCTCTCAAACAGAGAATCCAGCCCAATAGTCTCTCAAACAGAGGATCCAGCCCAATAGTCTCTCAAACAGAGAATCCAGCCCAATAGTCTCTCAAACAGAGGATCCCGCCCATAGTCTCTCAAACAGAGGATCCAGCCCAATAGTCTCTCAAACAGAGGATCCAGCCCATAGTCTCTCAAACAGAGAATCCAGCCCAATAGTCTCTCAAACAGAGGATCCCGCCCATAGTCTCTCAAACAGAGAATCCAGCCCAATAGTCTCTCAAACAGAGCATCCCGCCCATAGTCTCTCAAACAGAGAATCCAGCCCAATAGTCTCTCAAACAGAGAATCCAGCCCAATAGTCTCTCAAACAGAGGATCCCGCCCATAGTCTCTCAAACAGAGGATCCCGCCCATAGTCTCTCAAACAGAGAATCCAGCCCAATAGTCTCTCAAACAGAGAATCCAGCCCAATAGTCTCTCAAACAGAGAATCCAGCCCAATAGTCTCTCAAACAGAGAATCCAGCCCAATAGTCTCTCAAACAGAGGATCCCGCCCATAGTCTCTCAAACAGAGGATCCCGCCCATAGACTCTCAAACAGAGAATCCCGCCCAATAGTCTCTCAAACAGAGAATCCAGCCCAATAGTCTCTCAAACAGAGAATCCAGCCCAATAGTCTCTCAAACAGAGAATCCAGCCCAATAGTCTCTCAAACAGAGGATCCCGCCCATAGTCTCTCAAACAGAGGATCCCGCCCATAGTCTCTCAAACAGAGAATCCAGCCCAATAGTCTCTCAAACAGAGAATCCAGCCCAATAGTCTCTCAAACAGAGAATCCAGCCCAATAGTATCTCAAACAGAGGATCCCGCCCATAGTCTCTCAAACAGAGGATCCCGCCCATAGTCTCTCAAACAGGGAATCCAGCCCATAGTCTCTCAAACAGAGGATCCCGCCCATAGTCTCTCAAACAGAGAATCCAGCCCAATAGTCTCTCAAACAGAGAATCCAGCCCAATAGTCTCTCAAACAGAGAATCCAGCCCAATAGTCTCTCAAACAGAGAATCCAGCCCAATAGTCTCTCAAACAGAGGATCCCGCCCATAGTCTCTCAAACAGAGGATCCCGCCCATAGTCTCTCAAACAGAGAATCCAGCCCAATAGTCTCTCAAACAGAGAATCCAGCCCAATAGTCTCTCAAACAGAGAATCCAGCCCAATAGTCTCTCAAACAGAGGATCCCGCCCATAGTCTCTCAAACAGAGGATCCCGCCCATAGTCTCTCAAACAGAGAATCCAGCCCATAGTCTCTCAAACAGAGGATCCCGCCCATAGTCTCTCAAACAGAGGATCCAGCCCAATAGTCTCTCAGCCAGAGGATCCCGCCCATAGTCTCTCAAACAGAGGATCCCGCCCAATAGTCTCTCAAACAGAGAATCCAGCCCAATAGTCTCTCAAACAGAGAATCCAGCCCAATAGTCTCTCAAACAGAGGATCCAGCCCAATAGTCTCTCAAACAGAGGATCCCGCCCATAGTCTCTCAAACAGAGGATCCTGCCCAATAGTCTCTCAAACAGAGAATCCAGCCCAATAGTCTCTCAAACAGAGAATCCAGCCCAATAGTCTCTCAAACAGAGAATCCAGCCCAATAGTCTCTCAAACAGAGAATCCCGCCCATAGTCTCTCAAACAGAGGATCCAGCCCAATAGTCTCTCAAACAGAGAATCCCGCCCATAGTCTCTCAAACAGAGGATCCCGCCCATAGTCTCTCAAACAGAGAATCCAGCCCAATATTCTCTCAAACAGAGGATCCAGCCCATAGTCTCTCAAACAGAGGATCCAGCCCATAGTCTCTCAAACAGAGAATCCAGCCCAATAGTCTCTCAAACAGAGAATCCCGCCCATAGTCTCTCAAACAGAGAATCCAGCCCATAGTCTCTCAAACAGAGAATCCAGCCCAATAGTCTCTCAAACAGAGAATGCAGCCCAATAGTCTCTCAAACAGAGGATCCAGCCCAATAGTCTCTCAAACAGAGAATCCAGCCCATAGTCTCTCAAACAGAGAATCCAGCCCATAGTCTCTCAAACAGAGAATCCAGCCCATAGTCTCTCAAACAGAGAATCCAGCCCAATAGTCTCTCAAACAGAGAATCCAGCCCAATAGTCTCTCAAACAGAGGATCCCGCCCATAGTCTCTCAAACAGAGAATCCAGCCCAATAGTCTCTCAAACAGAGGATCCCGCCCATAGTCTCTCAAACAGAGGATCCCGCCCATAGTCTCTCAAACAGAGGATCCAGCCCAATAGTCTCTCAAACAGAGGATCCCGCCCATAATCTCTCAAACAGAGGATCCCGCCCATAGTCTCTCAAACAGAGGATCCAGCCCAATAGTCTCTCAAACAGAGAATCCAGCCCAATAGTCTCTCAAACAGAGAATCCAGCCCAATAGTCTCTCAAACAGAGGATCCAGCCCAATAGTCTCTCAAAGAGAGGATCCCGCCCATAGTCTCTCAAACAGAGAATCCAGCCCAATAGTCTCTCAAACAGAGAATCCAGCCCAATAGTCTCTCAAACAGAGAATCCAGCCCAATAGTCTCTCAAACAGAGGATCCCGCCCAATAGTCTCTCAAACAGAGAATCCAGCCCAATAGTCTCTCAAACAGAGAATCCAGCCCAATAGTCTCTCAAACAGAGGATCCAGCCCAATAGTCTCTCAAAGAGAGGATCCCGCCCATAGTCTCTCAAACAGAGAATCCAGCCCAATAGTCTCTCAAACAGAGAATCCAGCCCAATAGTCTCTCAAACAGAGGATCCCGCCCATAGTCTCTCAAACAGAGGATCCAGCCCAATAGTCTCTCAAACAGAGGATCCCGCCCATAGACTCTCAAACAGAGGATCCCGCCAATAGTCTCTCAAACAGAGGATCCAGCCCATAGTCTCTCAAACAGAGGATCCCGCCCATAGTCTCTCAAACAGAGGATCCCGCCCATAGTCTCTCAAACAGAGGATCCCGCCTATAGTCTCTCAAACAGAGGATCCCGCCCATAGTCTCTCAAACAGAGGATCCCGCCCATAGTCTCTCAAACAGAGGATCCCGCCCATAGTCTCTCAAACAGAGGATCCCGCCCAATAGTCTCTCAAACAGAGGATCCCGCCAATAGTCTCTCAAACAGAGAATCCCGCCCATAGTCTCTCAAACAGAGAATCCAGCCCATAGTCTCTCAAACAGAGAATCCAGCCCAATAGTCTCTCAAACAGAGGATCCCGCCAATAGTCTCTCAAACAGAGAATCCAGGCCATAGTCTCTCAAACAGAGAATCCAGCCCAATAGTCTCTCAAACAGAGGATCCCGCCCATAGTCTCTCAAACAGAGAATCCAGCCCAATAGTCTCTCAAACAGAGAATCCAGCCCAATAGTCTCTCAAACAGAGAATCCAGCCCAATAGTCTCTCAAACAGAGGATCCCGCCCATAGTCTCTCAAACAGAGGATCCCGCCCATAGTCTCTCAAACAGAGGATCCCGCCCAATAGTCTCTCAAACAGAGGATCCCGCCCAATAGTCTCTCAAACAGAGAATCCAGCCCAATAGTCTCTCAAACAGAGAATCCAGCCCAATAGTCTCTCAAACAGAGGATCCCGCCCATAGTCTCTCAAACAGAGGATCCAGCCCAATAGTCTCTCAAACAGAGGATCCCGCCCATAGTCTCTCAAACAGAGGATCCCGCCAATAGTCTCTCAAACAGAGGATCCAGCCCAATAGTCTCTCAAACAGAGGATCCCGCCAATAGTCTCTCAAACAGAGAATCCAGCCCAATAGTCTCTCAAACAGAGAATCCAGCCCAATAGTCTCTCAAACAGAGAATCCAGCCCATAGTCTCTCAAACAGAGGATCCCACCCATAGTCTCTAAAACAGAGAATCCCGCCCATAGTCTCTCAAACAGAGAATCCAGCCCAATAGTCTCTCAAACAGAGGATCCAGCCCAATAGTCTCTCAAACAGAGGATCCCGCCCATAGTCTCTCAAACAGAGAATCCCGCCCATAGTCTCTCAAACAGAGAATCCAGCCCAATAGTCTCTCAAACAGAGGATCCCGCCCATAGTCTCTCAAACAGAGGATCCAGCCCATAGTCTCTCAAACATTGAATCCAGCCCAATAGTCTCTCAAACAGAGGATCCCGCCCATAGTCTCTCAAACAGAGAATCCAGCCCAATAGTCTCTCAAACAGAGAATCCAGCCCAATAGTCTCTCAAACATAGAATCCAGCCCAATAGTCTCTCAAACAGAGGATCCCGCCCATAGTCTCTCAAACAGAGGATCCAGCCCATAGTCTCTCAAACAGAGGATCCAGCCCAATAGTCTCTCAAACAGAGGATCCCGCCAATAGTCTCTCAAACAGAGGATCCAGCCCAATAGTCTCTCAAACAGAGAATCCAGCCCAATAGTCTCTCAAACAGAGGATCCCGCCAATAGTCTCTCAAACAGAGAATCCAGCCCAATAGTCTCTCAAACAGAGAATCCAGCCCAATAGTCTCTCAAACAGAGAATCCAGCCCATAGTCTCTCAAACAGAGGATCCCGCCCATAGTCTCTCAAACAGAGGATCCCGCCCATAGTCTCTCAAACAGAGGATCCCGCCCATAGTCTCTCAAACAGAGGATCCCGCCCAATAGTCTCTCAAACAGAGAATCCAGCCCAATAGTCTCTCAAACTGAGAATCCAGCCCAATAGTCTCTCAAACAGAGGATCCAGCCCAATAGTCTCTCAAACAGAGAATCCAGCCCAATAGTCTCTCAAACAGAGGATCCAGCCCAATAGTCTCTCAAACAGAGAATCCAGCCCATAGTCTCTCAAACAGAGAATCCAGCCCATAGTCTCTCAAACAGAGGATCCCGCCCATAGTCTCTCAAACAGAGGATCCCGCCCATAGTCTCTCAAACAGAGGATCCCGCCCATAGTCTCTCAAACAGAGAATCCAGCCCAATAGTCTCTCAAACAGAGAATCCAGCCCATAGTCTCTCAAACAGAGGATCCCGCCCATAGTCTCTCAAACAGAGAATCCAGCCCAATAGTCTCTCAAACAGAGAATCCAGCCCAATAGTCTCTCAAACAGAGGATCCCGCCCATAGTCTCTCAAACAGAGAATCCAGCCCATAGTCTCTCAAACAGAGGATCCCGCCCATAGTCTCTCAAACAGAGGATCCCGCCCATAGTCTCTCAAACAGAGGATCCCGCCCATAGTCTCTCAAACAGAGGATCCCGCCCATAGTCTCTCAAACAGAGAATCCAGCCCATAGTCTCTCAAACAGAGAATCCAGCCCATAGTCTCTCAAACAGAGGATCCCGCCCATAGTCTCTCAAACAGAGGATCCCGCCCATAGTCTCTCAAACAGAGAATCCAGCCCATAGTCTCTCAAACAGACAAATCCAGCCCATAGTCTCTCAAACAGAGGATGCCGCCCATAGTCTCTCAAACAGAGGATCCCGCCCATAGTCTCTCAAACAGAGGATCCCGCCCATAGTCTCTCAAACAGACAAATCCAGCCCATAGTCTCTCAAACAGAGGATGCCGCCCATAGTCTCTCAAACAGAGGATCCCGCCCATAGTCTCTCAAACAGAGGATCCCGCCCATAGTCTCTCAAACAGAGGATCCCGCCAATAGTCTCTCAAACAGAGGATCCCGCCCATAGTCTCTCAAACACAGGATCCCGCCCATAGTCTCTCAAACAGAGGATCCCGCCCATAGTCCCTCAAACAGAGAATCCAGCCCAATAGTCTCTCAAACAGAGGATCCCGCCCATAGTCTCTCAAACAGAGGATCCCGCCCATAGTCTCTCAAACAGAGGATCCCGCCCATAGTCTCTCAAACAGAGAATCCAGCCCATAGTCTCTCAAACAGAGAATCCAGCCCATAGTCTCTCAAACAGAGAATCCAGCCGATAGTCTCTCAAACAGAGGATCCCGCCCATAGTCTCTCAAACAGAGGATCCCGCCCATAGTCTCTCAAACAGAGAATCCAGCCCATAGTCTCTCAAACAGAGAATCCAGCCCATAGTCTCTCAAACAGAGGATCCCGCCCATAGTCTCTCAAACAGAGAATCCAGCCCATAGTCTCTCAAACAGAGGATCCCGCCCATAGTCTCTCAAACAGAGAATCCAGCCCATAGTCTCTCAAACAGAGGATCCCGCCCAATAGTCTCTCAAACAGAGGATCCCGCCCATAGTCTCTCAAACAGAGGATCCAGCCCATAGTCTCTCAAACAGAGGATCCCGCCCAATAGTCTCTCAAACAGAGAATCCAGCCCAATAGTCTCTCAAACAGAGAATCCCGCCCAATAGTCTCTCAAACAGAGGATCCAGCCCAATAGTCTCTCAAACAGAGAATCCCGCCCAATAGTCTCTCAAACAGAGAATCCCGCCCAATAGTCCTCTCAAACAGAGAATCCCGCCCAATAGTCTCTCAAACAGAGAATCCAGCCCAATAGTCTCTCAAACAGAGAATCCCGCCCAATAGTCTCTCAAACAGAGAATCCAGCCCAATAGTCTCTCAAACAGAGAATCCCGCCCAATAGTCTCTCAAACAGAGTCCAGCCCATAGTCTCTCAAACAGAGAATCCCGCCCATAGTCTCTCAAACAGAGGATCCCGCCCATAGTCTCTCAAACAGAGGATCCCGCCCATAGTATCTCAAACAGAGAATCCCGCCCAATAGTCTCTCAAACACAGAATCCCGCCCAATAGTCTCTCAAACAGAGAATCCCGCCCAATAGTCTCTCAAACAGAGAATCCAGCCCAATAGTCTCTCAAACAGAGAATCCCGCCCAATAGTCTCTCAAACAGAGAATCCAGCCCAATAGTCTCTCAAACAGAGAATCCAGCCCAATAGTCTCTCAAACAGAGAATCCAGCCCATAGTCTCTCAAACAGAGAATCCCGCCCATAGTCTCTCAATCAGAGGATCCCGCCCATAGTCTCTCAAACAGAGGATCCAGCCCATAGTCTCTCAAACAGAGAATCCAGCCCAATAGTCTCTCAAACAGAGAATCCCGCCCAATAGTCTCTCAAACAGAGAATCCCGCCCAATAGTCTCTCAAACAGAGAATCCAGCCCATAGTCTCTCAAACAGAGAATCCCGCCCAATAGTCTCTCAAACAGAGAATCCAGCCCAATAGTCTCTCAAACAGAGAATCCCGCCCAATAGTCTCTCAAACAGAGAATCCCGCCCATAGTCTCTCAAACAGAGATCCCGCCCAATAGTCTCTCAAACAGAGGATCCCGCCCATAGTCTCTCAAACAGAGAATCCAGCCCATAGTCTCTCAAACAGAGAATCCCGCCAATAGTCTCTCAAACAGAGGATCCCGCCCATAGTCTCTCAAACAGAGAATCCAGCCCATAGTCTCTCAAACAGAGGATCCCGCCCATAGTCTCTCAAACAGAGAATCCAGCCCATAGTCTCTCAAACAGAGAATCCCGCCCAATAGTCTCTCAAACAGAGGATCCCGCCCATAGTCTCTCAAACAGAGAATCCAGCCCATAGTCTCTCAAACAGAGAATCCCGCCCAATAGTCTCTCAAACAGAGGATCCCGCCCATAGTCTCTCAAACAGAGAATCCAGCCCATAGTCTCTCAAACAGAGGATCCCGCCCATAGTCTCTCAAACAGAGGATCCCGCCCATAGTCTCTCAAACAGAGAATCCAGCCCATAGTCTCTCAAACAGAGAATCCAGCCCATAGTCTCTCAAACAGAGAATCCAGCCCATAGTCTCTCAAACAGAGGATCCCGCCCATAGTCTCTCAAACAGAGGATCCCGCCCATAGTCTCTCAAACAGAGAATCCAGCCCATAGTCTCTCAAACAGAGAATCCAGCCCATAGTCTCTCAAACAGAGGATCCCGCCCATAGTCTCTCAAACAGAGAATCCAGCCCATAGTCTCTCAAACAGAGGATCCCGCCCATAGTCTCTCAAACAGAGAATCCAGCCCATAGTCTCTCAAACAGAGGATCCCGCCCAATAGTCTCTCAAACAGAGGATCCCGCCCATAGTCTCTCAAACAGAGGATCCAGCCCATAGTCTCTCAAACAGAGGATCCCGCCCAATAGTCTCTCAAACAGAGGATCCAGCCCAATAGTCTCTCAAACAGAGAATCCCGCCCAATAGTCTCTCAAACAGAGGATCCAGCCCATAGTCTCTCAAACAGAGAATCCAGCCCAATAGTCTCTCAAACAGAGAATCCAGCCCAATAGTCTCTCAAACAGAGAATCCCGCCCAATAGTCCCTCAAACAGAGAATCCCGCCCAATAGTCTCTCAAACAGAGAATCCAGCCCAATAGTCTCTCAAACAGAGAATCCCGCCCAATAGTCTCTCAAACAGAGGATCCAGCCCAATAGTCTCTCAAACAGAGAATCCCGCCCAATAGTCTCTCAAACAGAGAATCCAGCCCAATAGTCTCTCAAACAGAGAATCCCGCCCAATAGTCTCTCAAACAGAGGATCCCGCCCATAGTCTCTCAAACAGAGATCCCGCCCATAGTCTCTCAAACAGAGAATCCCGCCCAATAGTCTCTCAAACAGAGAATCCCGCCCAATAGTCTCTCAAACAGAGAATCCCGCCCAATAGTCCTCTCAAACAGAGAATCCAGCCCAATAGTCTCTCAAACAGAGAATCCCGCCCAATAGTCTCTCAAACAGAGAATCCAGCCCAATAGTCTCTCAAACAGAGAATCCAGCCCAATAGTCTCTCAAACAGAGAATCCAGCCCATAGTCTCTCAAACAGAGAATCCCGCCCATAGTCTCTCAAACAGAGAATCCCGCCCATAGTCTCTCAAACAGAGGATCCAGCCCATAGTCTCTCAAACAGAGAATCCCGCCCAATAGTCTCTCAAACAGAGAATCCCGCCCAATAGTCTCTCAAACAGAGAATCCCGCCCAATAGTCTCTCAAACAGAGAATCCAGCCCATAGTCTCTCAAACAGAGAATCCCGCCCAATAGTCTCTCAAACAGAGAATCCAGCCCAATAGTCTCTCAAACAGAGAATCCCGCCCAATAGTCTCTCAAACAGAGGAATCCCGCCCAATAGTCTCTCAAACAGAGAATCCCGCCCATAGTCTCTCAAACAGAGGATCCCGCCCATAGTCTCTCAAACAGAGAATCCAGCCCATAGTCTCTCAAACAGAGAATCCCGCCCAATAGTCTCTCAAACAGAGGATCCCGCCCATAGTCTCTCAAACAGAGAATCCCGCCCATAGTCTCTCAAACAGAGGATCCCGCCCATAGTCTCTCAAACAGAGAATCCAGCCCATAGTCTCTCAAACAGAGAATCCCGCCCAATAGTCTCTCAAACAGAGGATCCCGCCCATAGTCTCTCAAACAGAGAATCCAGCCCATAGTCTCTCAAACAGAGAATCCAGCCCAATAGTCTCTCAAACAGAGGATCCCGCCCATAGTCTCTCAAACAGAGAATCCAGCCCATAGTCTCTCAAACAGAGAATCCAGCCCAATAGTCTCTCAAACAGAGGATCCCGCCCATAGTCTCTCAAACAGAGAATCCAGCCCATAGTCTCTCAAACAGAGCATCCCGCCCATAGTCTCTCAAACAGAGGAATCCAGCCCAATAGTCTCTCAAACAGAGATCCAGCCCAATAGTCTCTCAAACAGAGGAATCCCGCCCATAGTCTCTCAAACAGAGAATCCAGCCCATAGTCTCTCAAACAGAGGATCCCGCCCATAGTCTCTCAAACAGAGATCCAGCCAATAGTCTCTCAAACAGAGGATCCCGCCCAATAGTCTCTCAAACAGAGAATCCAGCCCAATAGTCTCTCAAACAGAGAATCCAGCCCAATAGTCTCTCAAACAGAGGATCCAGCCCATAGTCTCTCAAACAGAGGATCCCGCCCATAGTCTCTCAAACAGAGATCCAGCCCATAGTCTCTCAAACAGAGAATCCAGCCCATAGTCTCTCAAACAGAGGATCCCGCCCAATAGTCCTCTCAAACAGAGAATCCAGCCCATAGTCTCTCAAACAGAGAATCCAGCCCAATAGTCTCTCAAACAGAGGATCCAGCCATAGTCTCTCAAACAGAGATCCCGCCCATAGTCTCTCAAACAGAGAATCCAGCCCATAGTCTCTCAAACAGAGAATCCAGCCAATAGTCTCTCAAACAGAGGATCCCAGCCCATAGTCT